>NC_060140.1:205265370-205890370 GCF_021461385.2 Schistocerca piceifrons | reverse complement strand
AAATCCTGTATATAATTTGGAATCAAGTCTATCTATTCAACCACATACTTGTGTTGGATCCTGTAAAGACGTCTTTTAATGGTAACAGCCACTGGTGAATCATATCTGTGCCACTCTCGTAATCCCAAACGAGTCACCATTTCCGAACCTACCTGCTAAGGATCCCATACAGCAAAAATTCCAGTGCTGTTTTTTATACAGTCCCTCTGCGTCTTGCTTACTGCTCCTCAGACTCTGCCCCACCCTTTCTGTGGCTTTGTCCATGTGATCGTCCGAATTTAAGTCAGACCCGAGCATTAGTCAGAAAGTGTTATATCTAAGACCTTCGGCAGCCTGTGGAGAAACAGGGCGAGCTGAGTTTATGCGACAGGACCGCGTTTTGACCACTTCGTGGAAATGGGAACATGTTTTGATAGCTCTGCCAACTGTGTACAGTGTGTAAGGCCGGCGCCAAACAAAGCTTTTCCCTGCAACATGGGGTAGTAGAAAAGGTAGTATGTGCAATTATGGTGGTGTTTCCTGTTGGGAAAATGAGGAAGACTGCACATCATACGGGGCACGGAAGAAGGATGAGGATTTTGCTACTGCATTGTGGTACGTCTCCAAACTACATACAGATACTGCAGCCCGAAGGAGATCTGCGACTCTCACTGTGCATTCATGTCTGTCACTTAAAATTTTTCTCACACCTTGTTATTTCATAACATCCAACAGAGAAAAGCTACGAGCTATAAAAACTCTGCTACTGTCATCCGTTAGAGAACTCGATAACATATTAATGCGTCCCTGTCTTCTGATATATCGAAAACAAGTACAGTCTGCATGCCGACATTGACCATATGTAGCAATCCTATTAAATATACAGGTATTGGTTTATTGCAGTAGGCGGCTCGTGATTGAAGTCGTTTCCACAGATCAGTGTAAAGTATCGTCACTTGTGCTTTAGGAGAACCATATCCCACAGACTATCAATCGGAAGAGAGGGTGCCTGTGTTGTTGCTTGAAACATTTTTTTCTGCTGTAACAAATCCAAGCAGTGCATGAATACAACTACAAACACCACCATAATTTTGTCTTTTCCACTTGAAGTAGCAGCAACATAATTTACACCATGTGATGTTCAGCTTTCGGTGAGATCCAATGGATTGAGACATGCTAAACCAACATTAGCATGTCTCGATCCATTGGATCTCACCGAAAGCTGAACATCACATAGTGTAAATTATGTTGCTGCTACTTCCATGATACACACAGAATGATTGAAATAAAAGACAGAGGCGGTGTTTCTTATTGACAGAAAAAATGTGGAAGACATCGTGACACACGGAAACTGGTAGAGTTTTGTGACGTTGAGGAGCGTTTCCAAACAGCTGTCCAATAGTGACTGATGACCTCTTCATTTAAAGTCTTCTTTCTCAGTGGCGTGCTATTAGATGTCTACGGGCCCTGTTTCGACTGATCCGTCGTATTGCAGCCATGTACGCGATCACTGTTTTGGTGCAGGCCATCCCAGGAGGGTGTTGCTCCCACTAAGACTCTCTCTCCATCTCAAACAAGTGATATCAGTTAATTATCATATGGTAGTCAACAGCGTACCAGTGGACAGGTGGGATGGAGGAGATGCTGTCGATTTACTGCAATAAGCACCACAATTGGTAATGCAAACAATTTTAGCAATTCTACAAGTTTTTCGATATTTCAGCACTGACCAATGAGGCGGCAGCGTGCTTCCCAATTTCTGTGTCATCGCTAAACCACCCCTCCATTACTTTGTTAGTATAATATACAAGATTGCGAATATAGATAGATGACTGTGCAGTATGTCCATTCATTTTTAATTCTCGAACATGTATATACCAAAGTATACCAGACAGCGTCCTATATTGATCTCCACTCACGCTCATAAATTAAGGGAAATTGCTGAATGTGGTGCCACACAACGTGGCACTACACAAAACTGGCGCTAATAGCATAGGCACATAGGGAACACAGACGACACAGATCTGTAAGCCCACAGTATTGGTGATAAGTTGAGAAAACCCTCCCAAAACACATGTGCTACAAAACACCACTGTTTCCTGTGCATGATCACCATGCACACGTACACAGGCCACACAACGGGTTGGCATACTCTTGATCGGATGGTCGAGAAGCTGTTGAGGTATAGCCTCCCATTCTTGCACCAGTGCCTGTCAGAGCTTCTGCAGTGTCGCAGGGGTTTGAAGACGTGCAGTGATACGTCAACCGAGAGCATCCCAGACGTGCTCGATGGGCTTTGGGTCTGGAGAACAGGCAGGCTACTCCATTTGCCTGATATCTTCTGTTTCAAAGTACTCCTTCACGATGGCAGCTCGGTGGGGCCGTGCATTATCATCTATCAGAATGAGGGTGGGACCCACTGCACCCCTGAAAAGGCGGACATACTGGTGCAAAATGACGTCCCAATACACCTGACCTGTTACAGTTCCTCTGTCAAAGACATGCAGGGGTGTATGTACACCAATCATAATCCCACCCCACACCATCAAACCACGACCTCCATACAGGTTCCTTTCAAGGACATTAAGGGGTTGGTATCTGGTTCCTGGTTCACTCCAGATGAAAACCCAGTGAGAATCACTGTTCAGACTATACCTGGACTCGTCCATGAACATAACCTGGGACCACTGTTCCAATGACCATGTAGTTCTTGACACCAGGCTTTATGGGCTCTCCTGAGGCCAGGGGCCAGTGGAATTAACCTTGCAGGTCTCTGGGCGAATAAACCAAGTCTGTTCAGTCGTCTGTAGACTGCGTGTCTAGAAACAACTGTTCCAGTGGCTGAGGTAAGATCCTGAGGAAGGCTACCTGCAGTACTCCATGGCCGTATGCGGGTACTGATAGTGAGATATCGGTCTTCTTGTGGTATTGTACACTGTGGGCATCCCTTACTGCAGCGCCTGGACACATTTCCTGTCCGCTGGAATCGTTGCCATAATCGTGAGATCACACTTTGTGGCACATGGAGGGCCCGTGTTACGACCTGCTGTGTTTGACCAGCCTCCAGTCGCCCTCGTATTCTAACAATCATAACGTCATCAATATGTGTTCTTTGAGCCATTTTCAACACACAGTCACCATTAGCACGTCTGGAAACGTCTGCATACTTACTCGCTGCACCATACGCTGACATGCAGCAACACACCTCTGCATATGTGGACTGCTGCCAGCGGCACCGTGAGACGACCACAGGTCAAATCCACCGCATGGTCATACCCCGAGGTGATTTAAACCCACAAACCGCCCACCAGAGCGTTGTTTCACTATGTATCAGCATTATCCTTAATTTATGAGCATGAGTGTACATATTTCTAACACTTCGACCATAGCGCGTTATTTACGATTACGATTTCCCATAGTTCCGTATGCGGATCGGAGTCACAGGGAACTCTTGAATTCTTAAGACAAAGCTGGAGACTGAAAGATCTACCAGCATTCTCTTTGACCAACACTCCCTGTAACTGTGACACTGACCAGCTGACCAGAAGTGGGAGGCTACTATATGCACTACATTCCACAACTCATGAAGGAACAGAGCGAACCAAATCCGTAACTGAAGTTCAGCTAAAACTGTCCCACACTAATTTTGCTCATAGCTCCCACCCAAGTGTACAAGATCTCTCCAGATGCCGGCATGTCGAGGAGGTTAGCACCCCTTATCGGTGTATAGTAGATATGAGAGTGTTGTGACGACATAACAGGCGGTTAATAAGAAGAAAAGAGTTGTTTATGCATTATGGAAGTCCAGACGGACGGAGTTTGAAGCATTTCACATACATTAACTGCGCTATCAATCCACAAGTATTGTTGCAGTGTCTGAGGTCTGTACTGCGAAGGTATTAGTAAGAGAGAAATGATCGTGGAACACAAACACATACACCCCTAAGGCTACACGGATCTTCACTTAAAACACACTGCAATGCTAAAGCGGCGTGGCTTCCGGCCAATTAGTTATGTGGAATGCAATGCTGTTAAATATTCCAATATAAAAAATATATTGACAGTGCATCACGTACATTCTCCCTGCAAGTTTCTCTATCGTAATCTATGGTGAGAAACAGCAAAGCACGAAACTACTACCTTGCACAACAAAGAAAACGTCGATTCTTTGTAACACAAACACTACATAGGTTTCCAGAGGTGTACGCCACATCTTATTTACGAAGTTCAAGCCCGATTACGGTTCGGAAACTGTGATACGCTAATAACAACCCTATAAAATGATCGTCGGTAGCAGAAATTCCATACGAAGAAATAAACACCATCATCAGTTGCCAGAGGAGATGTAACAGTATTACCATAGGATACCACCACCTCTGGTAACTTTCCTCTTGCACACAGGAGTCATGGCCCAATGTTAAGTTGTATTGCTCATGAGCAGGATAATATTGCTGTTTCGCCTTGACGCCATGCCTCTAGAATTCCTCCTCTCTCCACTATTTAGGTGTGTACATGTAATATCAGCCTATTTTCCTCCTCCAGAACATGCAATTCTATTGATTTTGCTAAGTACTTTTTTCATGGAACTTGTCTCTAATTTTATGTATTCTCAGTTAGTTTCCATGATTTTACTAGGTTTTCGCGATTTTACATATGTCATATGACTTCCTCAGTATTTATGTAGACCACATCAATTTTTCGTGATCATACCAACTTTTACTCGACTTTTAGCGATTCTATTTCCATATTTCTTCCACAATTTTCCGTATGTCTGTGGTCATATTGCTGACATACCCACGTGCTGCTTGATCTTCTACGATAAAATTTGCGCATTTTATACACCGACCTACTAAAACGTCCTGCCTCCTCCCTGATGATCCACGAGAATGCATTTTGGATAGGACGAACACAAAAAGTATAGTAACAGCCGCTTCATACCTATATGAAACTGAAGATTCATTTATGTGCAAGATGTGACAGAGAAATGGAGCACTTCGCACACCTATTCGTTTGTCTAGATGCCGAACCATATTTTCCATTGATAGATATGTTTCACCATCAAACATGCGTTGGAAACCCTCTGATGACTGTGATATGGAGATGCTTGCTGTTAACGATCGCAGGTGCTCTACTCACTCACACATAACACGCCATTGCAGACTAATCAGCCGCAGGATATACCACACAACTGATACACCTCGAGAGTACAATGGAAAAAAATGGTTAAATGCGTGATAAATGGCATGCAGCAACATCTCCCTTTCCCTAGACTGCATCATCAGTCTACCATTAAATCATACCTCGCTACAACCCCTCTCAGCCTATCACTCCATCCACTTCGTATCATCCTTTGATGCAGATCCATGTCGTTTAGAGGCAGGTGGCTCTTTTTTCCAGGAAAGCATCAACGATAGCAGTTAACTTCTATTTATCATTATTACCGCAATAGACATGCAGTAGAATGTTGTTAAAAAGCCACACAGCAATTGTTTGTATGGTTTTTGTTTGATTACACCACAGGGCTGTGACTAGTGGAGATCACAGAGAAGCACATTGCAAATACTGTTTGTTAGGGTTTAAAACACCTAAACAGTCCTGCACGGGGTCAAACATGTGATCCATGCTGTAGTTGTATATTGCAGTCAAGCCAGCTGGTAATACAACGCTCTTTAGCTAAGGACACATTATACGAGGGTAATCCCAAAAGTAAGGTCTCCTATTTTTTATAAGTGCATAACATGTTTATTTCTACAATGGTTTACATCATTGTACAGCTTGAACATTTAGCTATTTTTCGACATAATCACCATTTCTGTCGATGCATTTTTGTAGACACTGTGGCAGTTTTTGTATGCCCATGTCATACCAGCTCGGCGCCATGCTGTTCAGAAAGTTATGAACATCTTCTTTCACCTCGTCGTTGGAACTGAATCGCTTTCTGGCCAAATGTTCTTTTAACTTAGGGAGTCAGGACTATAAGGTGGGTGGGTGATTACGTTCCACTGAAACTGTTGCAGAAGAGCAACGGTTTGCCGAGCGATGTGTGGGCGAACATTGTCATGGAGAATGTATGCGCCCTTGCTCAACATTCCTCTTCTCCGGTTCTGAAATGCCTGTTTGAGTTTTTTCAGAGTCTCACAGTACCTGTCAGCGTTAATTGTGGTCCCAGTGGGCATAATGTCGACCAACAATACCCCTTTCCGATCCCAAGAAACAGTTGTCATGACTTTAATGGCAGACTGTGTTTGTTTGAATATCTGCGGCTTTGGCGAAGAAGGATGCCGCCACTGGTGTGACTGTTGCTTGGTCTCAGGCGTAAAGTCGTATGTCCAGGTTTCGTCACCCGTGACAATTGAGTCCAGAAAGTTGTCCTGTTCGGATGCAAGGTGGCGAAGAAATGTGTGGGAATTATCAACTGATTGCCGCATGTGGTCCTTAGTCAGCACAAGTGGCAGCCATCTTGCGCACACCTTTCGGTAGTTCAAGGTTTCCGTTAAAATTCTGTGAACGGTGCTTCGGGAAACCTCAGGAACCAATGTGCAGAGATCATCCAGGGTGATCTGCCGATCTTCATGCATGCTTTGCTCAACCTTCAACACTGTCTCCCCAGAAATTGATGGTCTCCCGCTCCTTTGTTCGTCGTGCAAACTCTCTACGCCACTCACGAACATCTTTGACATCCATGCACGACTCACCATACACTTCCGTCAATTGGCGGTGGATTTCAATTGGCGAAGTGCCCTTTGCGTTCAAAAACCGAATAACTGCGTGCAGGTCGCATTTGGCGGTAACATCCAACGGGAGCTCCATCCTCAACGGCTGCCAAGCCAAGGAACATAGAATAAAAAAGGTATGCCAGATTGGCTTAGTGCGCTCTCATTGGCCAGCGACTTGTTACGTCACCCGGCAGCCAGACGGCAGCAATCTCCGTTTGTACAATATGAGAGATTGCAAAATAACTGTTTTCATGTCTCTTCTCTTCTCATATAACTTAAAGTTTCGCGCTCACAGCGGTGAACACACTTCATGTTAATATTATATACAAGGTTTCCGAAAGAAATACGTTAAATATTAGTAGCAATGATGATATATCGCCACGCAAAACTAGTGGCCGATGAAACTTCCTGGCAGATTAAAACTGTGTGCCCGACCGAGACTCGAACTCGGGACCTTTGCCTTTCGCGGGCAAGTGCTCTACCAACTGAGCTACCGAAGCACGACTCACGCCCGGTACTCACAGCTTTACTTCTGCCAGTACCTCGTCTCCTACCTTCCAAACTTTACAGAAGCTCTCCTGCGAACCTTGCAGAACTAGCACTCCTGAAAGAAAGGATATTGCGGAGACATGGCTTAGCCACAGCCTGGGGGATGTTTCTGCAAGGTTCGCAGGAGAGCTTCTGTAAAGTTTGGAAGGTAGGAGACGAGGTACTGGCAGAAGTAAAGCTGTGAGTACCGGGCGTGAGTCGTGCTTCGGTAGCTCAGTTGGTAGAGCACTTGCCCGCGAAAGGCAAAGGTCCCGAGTTCGAGTCTCGGTCGGGCACACAGTTTTAATCTGCCAGGAAGTTTCATATCAGCGCACACTCCGCTGCAGAGTGAAAATCTCATTCTGGAAACATCCCCCAGGCTGTGGCTAAGCCATGTCTCCGCAATATCCTTTCTTTCAGGAGTGCTAGTTCTGCAAGGTTCGCAGGAGAGCTTCTGTAAAGTTTGGAAGGTAGGAGACGTGGTACTGGCAGAAGTAAAGCTGTGAGTACTGGGCGTGAGTCGTGCTTCGGTAGCTCAGTTGGTAGAGCACTTTCCCGCGAAAGGCAAAGGTCCCGAGTTCGAGTCTCGGTCGGGCACACAGTTTTAATCTGCCAGGAAGTTTCATATCAGCGCACACTCCGCTGCAGAGTGAAAATCTCATTCTAGTGGCCGATGTTCGCATCCGCATTCATGCTCGTGTTTTAGGCATCTGACTACGGTAAATGTTTTACAGTTGGGTACTGCATATTTTACATATGTTTTTGTAAATGAAAAGATAGTAATCTTCGAACTTACCTTACAAATTTGATGCAGAAGCTACATCGAAGATGCTGAAGGCGACGCTGACCAGAGCCGATTCTTCCTTGCCCAGTTCCGTTTCATTGCATCACTTTTGGCTCTTTTGTTTAAATGTCTAATCCGTATAAAAGTTCTTGTTCTGACATATAACTGAACTATTTTGCTATTAAGTTCGGGAAATTTCGCACTTATATGATCTGCCAAGGTTGCCATCACTCTATTACAATGAGAAATATTTGATCCATTAAAAGCAGCAAATATAATTTCTAATTCACGTTTTTTAGCAAACCAGTCAGGAGAGGGAGAAATGAGGCCCCCTTTTGAAATAATAGTAATCCAGTCTTGCTTCAGACTTTATTCTGTATCAACAACGCACTGCCCTGCTGTATTTCCCAAAGAACTGTCAACGTTTTTGCACTTGAATGCTATATATCCTGCTAGATATTTTAAAGCATCATCATTCACGTCTTCACTGGTACACACTGAATCACTGAGCTCGAAATCTAAGAGCAAGTTTTCGTCATCTGTAGCGACGTCAAATGATTTATCAGTTACTCTTATACATAAATCACTCGAGAGAAAATGTGCAAAATCTTCCTCAGTTTCATCAGCTGGTGTCGGGTAGTTTTCAGAAGCAGAATTCTCATTTCTGTCCTCTGAAGTCGAAGCACCAGAAGACAAAGGTATTTCACTTGCACTTCCAGTCAGTATCAATAAACGAATTCTGTTTTTCACCTCGAAAGGAGTGGGATTGTTGTAGAAGACACCAAGGTCACGGATTCTGGAAAACAAATTTTCCAGACAATCTTGATTAAGTTTGGCTGCCGATATATAAGTAGCTCCGGAATTTTTCATATCATTGTGAAGTCCAAAAAATGAATTTATTGATATAATGAATCCCTTCGGAAACGGGAGAAGACTGTTTCATTTTCCTATTCGCATATTAGAACACATTTCAAGAAATCTTTTTAGAGAGTTTTCCTGACTTCTGATATTAAGCCCGTAACCACTTCTAAGGGGAGCTTTCTCATCTTGAGGGTATCTCGAATTCAGCACATCGAAAACCTTATTCACGAGCTCAATGAAGCTTCCTTCGCGATCTTTATGCAGAACATATCTCACAGCTTGGGCAGTGCGACGTGAAAATATCTGTGCAGCCCTTCAGACATTCTGACGATCACGTCCACTAACGTTAAGATGAACCTCCGATATGTGGTGATTGATCGAAAGATCGCCTTTCTGATGTCGAAGAAGATCTTCTATAACCATTTTTGTAATCACAGTACCATCACACAAAGTAATTCCGTCATCAAGAAAATGATTTCTTAATAACTTAAACAGATGTGGAACATCAAAAATAACCCAGACTTTTCTGCTATGATCAACAGGGTTTGAAAAGAATGTCTTGGATGTAGCCACACCAAGTTGCTTCCACACATTCATATTTTTTGGTCCAATGTCACACGTAACAGCTACGATACGGATTCCTGGTGTTTCAACTTCTTTTATGACATTCTGCAACAAATCACTAGACATTGCAACATCAAAGTCATAATACACTGGCTGCTTCCATTTTGAAAACAAGCTGCGAACCATGACGACTTGGACATTGTTGTGTGATCCGAGTTCTACATCGCCGGACGAATCGTAAGTCACACCACTGTCAATGCTCATCTCGTCGAAGCTTAGGACACCAATCGCCTCTAATGATGTGAACGTTTCTGACCTACCTTTAATTAACTCCAAAACTGGTTTCAAAATACCTGGTTGGCACTTGAAATGTTTCGTCCATGTCTGGAGTGTTGACCTGCAGGGAAAAGGATAATTCTTCCTCCTCAGGTAGGCATATGCTTTAGGAGACAAAGCTCTCAATGTGAGAGCATTTGCAATGTCCTCTGAGCACCACTTTATTTGCTACCTCTTCTTTTAACAGACAACGAATTTGTCCTGGTGTGAAACACTGAGAAAGTGTACTTCTCACATCCAAGCATACACATTTGTGCTTTTTAGTGTGAGATATATTACGTTTTATAGATGTAGCTTGCTTTATAACTTCTTTCGTGGACTTAATTCTTTGTTCCAGTCGAACATTTTTAATCTTCAAACTAATCAATTCTTTCTTCGATGCTTGAATTTCATGGTCTTTAAGTGAAATTAGCGGATCAGTAAAAGCTTCTGTGTTGCTGGATTTGTCGAGCTTACTTTTCTTGGGAGAAAAAGTTTTCAACGTTGAGAGAACTCTTTTTTTTCACTGTTCTAGTGTCACAGCGACGTTCTTTCTCTGTTAGAACACTACCGGTAACATTTGCGGTGCTAGGACCTGGAACTTCGAATACATTTGCGTGCCAGTTTGGTATTTTTAGAGACGTAACAGCATTAACCTGTAGCAGTTTCCGTGTAGGTAGACCTAACAATTCATTCTGCAAGTCTCGTTTGAATCGCTTTCACAAAAATGTTCAGAACAAACTCTTGCATTATTAACATTAATTTTGTCTTCTCGTTTACAACGAGCAATCCACTTACGCTGTAGTTCAACATTTTTTGGAAAACGATGATAAATTACAGCTTCAGTCTTACGTCCACTATGACTACATTCAGCAACTGCACAATACGACGTGTTTGTAGACATAATTCCAAGAACTAAGCTACAAGACTCACGGAACAATTCCTTTCCAACTGAACACTTGGCAGGACAAGAATTACACACAAACTAACGTGTGACACGAACTCACATGCACACCTTCGATAGAAACACTGAGCGACACCGTTGTAAACAAACTGCAGTAGCTGTCAGGTGACGTCACAGCTCGAGATTCATCATGGTGGATAAAGGAGTGGGAGGTCACATTTCCACTCTCATGTGCCAAGCCAAGACTGAGCGCCTCAGCGCGGCGTGCGCATGTTTACACGCAGCGCGTGAAGCACTCTTCATAACAATGTGACCAACTGCCACACAAACGGAGTTCTGTATTTATAAAAAAAAGAATAGGAAACCTTGCTTTTGGCATTACCCTCGTAAAAATTTGTAAGGCGGTTGCCAAGAACTTCTGGGTCACAGCTCGAGATTCATCATGGTGGATAAAGGAGTGGGAGGTCGCATTTCCACTCCCGTGTGCCAAGCCAAGACTGAGCGCCTCAGCGCGGCGTGCGCATGTTTACACGCAGCGCGTGAAGCACTCTTCATAACAGTGTGACCAACTGCCACACAAACGGAGTTCTGTATTTATAAAAAAAGAATAGGAAACCTTACTTTTGGCATTACCCTCGTAAAAATTTGTAAGGTGGTTGCCAAGAACTTCTGGGTCACATCTGGGCTTGAGACCCAACATACATAAATCTATTACTCTACATTTGATGGTCATCCACGTTAAACATTCTACCCCACACCGTCTTATCGCGGTCGACGAAAAGATGACTGTTTCCCTTGTTTCAGCTGCTTTCATGTCAACTTTTTCTCGTATTCCTCTTTCTGTCACGTACTAGTTCCCATGGACAAGAATTTTCCTCCTCCAAGTAGAAGACATGCAAGTACCCACTCAGTCCTCTCAATTCCTGCGCATTTTGGGGTATTTTCCCTCAATTTATACGTGTTTTTCATTATTTTTCGTAATTTTATCGATTTTCTGTCCCTTCTGCACACAGGATCATGACATCGCTTCTTGCCACGTATTTTAAAATTGCTTGTAAATGTGTTACAGTTGTCAACACCTAGTGCAAATGCACTAGTTTTCTGATTGGAGAACATAGTATAGCACTGTTCTCGACTGCATCCAGTCACCGCCACCCATATTCTTCAGCTGCAGTGCGTTTGCTCTATTTTCTGGATGTCTGTGTCGCAGATGGATCCAGCGACCCATTCCTCCAGCTGGTGGATCCAACTTTGGACGTGCGACACAACTGCGGACGTAACACATGATAGATTCACCTTTGAACCCTGTCCCAGATGTGACACATTGTGGATCTATCTCTGAATATCGCTTTGGATACAATGCTTGGTGGATCCACTTGCTAACCCTATCCCAGATGTGGCATATTGTGCATCCACATCCGAACATCGCTTCATATATAACTCATGGCGGATCCACACTCGAACACTAACTTGGGTCTACTCTGGGTCTTGGATAGACTTGATTCCAAATCACAGGCAGCATTTCTACCAGGAAGAGTAACACTGTCAGTGACTCTTGTGTGTGCCTGTAGACCCAAGACTGCTTTTTATGTGGGGTGACGGTAACATAGCCGCTATGATCGTGTGTTTTCATTAGCGCGGTCCTTACACGAAATGTATGTTGTGGGCTGTACAATCCCTCTGTCATCAGCTTCAAATGTCGGTTCCCAATAGCGTTTCTCGGAAAGAATATCGTCTTCCCTCCAATGATCTCCATTTGACCTACCCGGTGAGTGTAATACGACTGCTGAAAACAAAATTACTCGGCATGCAAAGTGACTCTCATTATCACTTTAATTGATTAGACTATCAATTTGACGTCAATGACTAACTGCCTGGTGGGTGGAAGAGATGGCTAGGGCACCACAGAATGATTCTTGACAGGCGGTTTTTTTTCGTTGCGTCGACACCTTTTAACAAAATTTCAGTCTCCCACCTACACCGGGCGAGACAGACTCTCACGATTTGTTTCGCAAATGCTAGTATGATGTCCCATTGGTAAAATGGGACCTGCCATTGTGTACAAAACAGCTACGTTCTCTTGAATTATAGCTTCTTGTTGTCGAAAGTAAACTGATTGAGGTTTTTCCGACATGTGAGCCAATGGCGTGAACGACTGTATTCTCTAATGTTATTTCACGTGCCTGAAATGTTTATAAAACACACGGGCATGGCAGTTCCTTTACAGGCACTGATTTGCACTTGAGAGACGCTCTCAGGTCGTGTAATTTGTCCATGAAGGTGAAAGAAATTGCTTAACATAGACGTTTTCTCTACAGAGTTCAAATTCTCCCTTTTTCTTTGCTCCGACGATGGTTTCGAAATAACGAGGACCTTCTGCGGTGATCGGTAATTTTCGCAGCAAAATAGTGGAAGATTTTGCTGGGTGGACGTGTCTCTCTTGATCATCTGTAATCGGCGGCGGTGCACTTCGCTGAATGTCGCAAAATAATTAGATACGAATTGCACCCTGCAGTTGAATGTAAACACTATACCGATTCTAAAGTTGTGTTTTCCTTTTTTAATACATGATTGATTACAGGAGATGCGTTAATGTTAAATACAAATGCTACAGAGCAGTGCTCAGAAGGGCGTGATGGCCGAGTTCCTTAGGAGTTCGCGGCTGTCCTTTTAGACGAGTTCCTTAGGAGCTCGCGGATGTCCTTTTAGACGAACAACCTGCAGTCAGGATAGCCCTCATTATCACGGTTTTGTTGTGAGGGATGCCGGCGTGCTCTATACTGTATGAGTAGCTTTTGTCGGCGTCTATAACGCTGACCGCCGAGCCACATGCTCGCGGGGATGCATTGTACTGAAGACACTGCAGTGTGATTCTGTTCTGGGGTCTGCGGTCGCTTTAGGTGGAGGGCTTCCTGTTTTCCAAGCAGCCGACTTTTGAAAAAGCCATCTGGAGCGTTCTCTGGAATTTCGTTGTGATTCCAGAGGGGTCCACTTTTTCCGAGAAATACCTTTAGCAGATTGCAAGAAAGACTTAGTTGACGTTAAATAAAAGTGTTCTCCATTGCAGAATGACAGACGTATAGGGGGCATTGGGGGCAGGCCTAGTCTGTGTGCGGTTGCCTACACAGTTGCGTCCCCTGACCATGGGTGTGATTTGTGGGGATGGGGCTGTGTCGCTATATTTTAGGCGAACAAGTTGCACTCTGGGTGGCGGTCCTTTTATCTCCTATTGTTTAGTTGACTACACATGCTTTTATGTTGGCGAAGGACTGTCGGCTCAAGGCGGTCAGAGACTGCGGCAAACTCGGGCCGCAGAAAAGCCGCGAGGCAATTGGCAGAACTGCTGACCGTTTGAAAACGCGATCTGGAGCGTTCTCCGAAATTACGTTGTTATTTCAGAGAGGTGTAGTCTTTCCGAGAAATACATTTAACAGATTGCACAAAAGTGTTTCAATGTCACATGAAGGAACTCTGTGAACCACCAGTGGCAAGAGAGAATAGGCGCCCTAAAACCGTCTTTTGTTTGTTTCGCGGCCGTTAGCCACTAGTCACTTGAATCAGCAGTTGTCTTGTGACAGCCAGAGCGAGAGCACCAGCAGCAGCGAGTACTGTTTGTATAAAGCGTTTATTTTGCATTTTGTTTACGACCTTCCACTAAGGAAGGGATTCTATTTGTGTTTATCTGCTCTGCATAGTAACTAACAGTTCTTGATAAAACTTTACGTAGTTTTCGTGTTAGATTTCTTAGTGTTTTCTTGATCGTTTAGAACAGAAAGCGCCCTAAAACCGTCTTTTGTTTGTTTCGCGGCCGTTAGCCACTAGTCACTTGAATCAGCAGTTGTCTTGTGACAGCCAGAGCGAGAGCACCAGCAGCAGCGAGTACTGTTTGTATAAAGCGTTTTTGTACTTATTTGCTGCGCTTAGCTTTTAAATAGTTTTTCTGGGAAAACCTAGCGTAGTTTTCGCGTCTCGTATTTCAGTGAGTGTTTCTTGATTATCAGAGTAGCTCATCAGAAGATTATCTTGGGAATTTGTCACCGTATAGAGTAGGGTAAACATAGTCATGTGTAGGGACTGTGGTTGTTGTGAGCGGACGCAAGGAGAATTGGCCACTCTTCGGGGGCAGGTGGAGGCTTTGTCTGTTAGGCTCATCGAGCTCGAGGCGCAGGCGTCGGCTCGTAGTGGCGTTGGGGCAACTGTGGTGAGACCTATGCCTACTTCGGTGGCCTTGGAATCACATGGAACCCCTGATGTCGCTGCGTCTTCCTGCAGTGAGCATCTTACCGGTCAGCCATCACTCCAGGGTGAATGGCGGACAGTGGTGGGCTCGCGCGTGCCTGGCCGAAAGGCGAAGGTGGGATCTGGCCGCGTGGCAGCTGCCTTAACCCTTTCCAACAGGTACGGGGTGCTTCCTAGTGGTGATGACATCGTTTGCGAGCCACCACAGGATGCCTCGCCTGTTGGGCCAGTGGCCGATTCTCCGGCAAGGTCCCGACAGTCACAGAGGGCGGGCCTATTAGTTATAGGGAGCTCCAACGTTAGGCGGGTTATGGAGCCCCTCAGGAAAATAGCAGGTAGGTCGGGGAAGAATGCCAGTGTGCACTCGGTGTGCTTGCCGGGGGGTCTCGTCCGTAATGTGGAGGAGGCCCTTCAGGCAGCTATTGAACGCACTGGGTGTGACCGGCTGCAGATAGTAGCACATGTCGGAACGAATGACGCCTGCCGCTTGGGTTCTGAGGCCATCCTTGGTTCCTTCCGGCGGCTGGCTGATTTGGTGAAGACAACCAGCATCGCACGCGGAGTGCAAGCTGAGCTTAATATCTGCAGCATAGTGCCCAGAGTCGATCGCGGTCCTCTGGTTTGGAGCCGTGTGGAGGGTCTAAACCAGAGGCTCAGACGACTCTGCGACTATAATGGTTGCAAATTCATCGACCTCCGTTATTGGGTGGAGAACTGTAGGGCCCCCCTAGACAGGTCAGGCGTGCACTACACACCGGAAGCAGCTACTAGGGTAGCAGAGTACGTGTGGCGTGCACACGGGGGTTTTTTAGGTTAGAGGGACCCCCCCTTGGGCGAAACGATAAAATACCTGACGGCTTACCAGAGAGGACAGTATCATCGTTGATAAAGAACGTCCGTCCTCAGAGACCAAAAACAGGAAAAGTTAACGTAATATTGGTAAACTGCAGGAGTATCCAGGGCAAGGTTCCTGAATTAGTATCTCTTATTGAAGGAAATAGTGCGCATATAGTATTAGGAACGGAAAGTTGGTTAAAACCGGAAGTGAACAGTAACGAAATCCTAGACACAGAATGGAATATATACCGCAAGGATAGGATAAACGCCAATGGTGGAGGAGTATTTATAGCAGTAAAGAATTCAATAATATCCAGTGAAGTTATTAGCGAATGCGAATGTGAAATAATCTGGGTTAAGTTAAGTATCAAAGGTGGGTCAGATATGATAGTCGGATGCTTCTATAGACCACCTGCATCAGCAACCGTAGTAGTTGAGCGCCTCAGAGAGAACCTGCAGAACGTCGTGAAGAAGTTTCGTGATCATACTATTGTAATAGGGGGAGACTTCAATCTACCAGGTATAGAATGGGATAGTCACACAATCAGAACTGGAGCCAGGGACAGAGACTCTTGTGACATTATCCTGACTGCCTTGTCCGAGAATTACTTCGAGCAGATAGTTAGAGAACCAACTCGTGAAGCTAACGTTTTAGACCTCATAGCAACAAATAGACCGGAACTTTTCGACTCCGTGAATGTAGAAGAGGGTATCAGTGATCATAAGTCAGTGGTTGCATCAATGACTACAAGTGTAATAAGAAATGCCAAGAAAGGAAGGAAAATATATTTGCTTAACAAGAGTGATAGGGCACAAATCGCAGAATATCTGAGTGACCACCATCAAACGTTCATTTCTGAGGAAGAGGATGTGGAACAAAAATGGAAAAAATTCAGAAACATCGTCCAGTACGCCTTAGATAAGTTCGTACCGACTAAGGTCCAAAGCGAGGGGAAAGATCCACCGTGGTATAACAATCATGTACGAAAGGTACTACGGAAACAAAGAAAGCTTCATCATAGGTTTAAGAGTAGTCGAATCATAGCTGATAAGGAAAAGCTGAACGAAGCGAAAAAGAGCGTAAAGAGAGCAATGAGAGAAGCATTCAACGAATTCGAACATAAAACATTGGCAAACAATCTAAACAAGAACCCTAAAAAGTTTTGGTCATATGTAAAATCGGTAAGCGGATCTAAATCCCCTATTCAGTCACTCGTTGACCACGATGGCACCGAAACAGAGGACGACCGAAGAAAGGCAGAAATACTGAATTCAGTGTTCCGAAACTGTTTCACTGCGGAAAATCGTAACACGGTCCCTGACTTCAGCCGTCGCACGGACGCCAAAATGGAAAATATTGAAATAAACGATATCGGAATTGAAAAACAACTGCTATCACTTAGTAGCGGAAAAGCATCCGGACCAGACGAGATACCCTTAAGATTCTACAGTGATTATGCTAAAGAACTTGCCCCCTTTCTACCAGCAATTTATCGTAGATCGCTGGAAGAACGTAAAGTACCTAGCGACTGGAAGAAAGCGCAGGTCGTTCCCATTTTCAAGAAGGGTCATAAATCAGATGCGAATAATTATAGGCCTATTTCGCTTACGTCAATCTGTTGTAGAATAATGGAACATGTTTTGTGTTCTCGTATTATGACGTTCTTAGATAATACAAATCTCCTTCATCATAACCAACATGGATTCCGCAAACAGAGATCATGTGAAACTCAGCTCGCCCTATTTGCCCAAGAAATTCACAGTGCCGTAGACACTGGCGAGCAGATTGATGCCGTATTCCTGGACTTCAGGAAGGCATTTGATACGGTTCCGCACTTACGTTTACTGAAAAAAATACGAGCTTACGGAATATCGGACCAGGTTTGTGATTGGATTCAGGATTTCCTAGAAGAAAGAACACAACATGTCATTCTTAACGGTTCAAAATCTGCAGATGTAGAGGTAATTTCGGGAGTACCGCAGGGAAGCGTGATAGGACCTTTATTGTTTACAATATACATAAATGACTTAGTTGACAACATCGGTAGCTCCGTGAGGCTATTTGCAGATGACACGGTTGTCTACAAGAAAGTAGCAACATCAGAAGACTCGTACGTACTCCAGGAGGACCTGCAGAGGATTAATGCATGGTGCGACAGCTGGCAGCTTTCCCTAAACGTAGATAAATGTAATATAATGCGCATACATAGGGGCAGAAATCCATTCCAGTACGATTATGCCATAGGTGGTAAATCATTGGAAGCGGTAACGACCGTAAAATACTTAGGAGTTACTATCCGGAGCGATCTGAAGTGGAATGATCACATAAAACAAATAGTGGGAAAAGCAGGCGCCAGGTTGAGATTCATAGGAAGAATTCTAAGAAAATGTGACTCATCGACGAAAGAAGTAGCTTACAAAACGCTTGTTCGTCCGATTCTTGAGTATTGCTCATCAGTATGGGACCCTTACCAGGTTGGATTAATAGAAGAGATAGACATGATCCAGCGAAAAGCAGCGCGATTCGTCATGGGGACATTTAGTCAGCGCGAGAGCGTTACGGAGATGCTGAACAAGCTCCAGTGGCGGACACTTCAAGAAAGGCGTTACGCAATACGGAGAGGTTTATTATCGAAATTACGAGAGAGCACATTCCGGGAAGAGATGGGCAACATATTACTACCGCCCACATATATCTCGCGTAATGATCACAACGAAAAGATCCGAGAAATTGGAGCAAATACGGAGACTTACAAGCAGTCGTTCTTCCCACGCACAATTCGTGAATGGAACAGGGAAGGGGGGATCAGATAGTGGTACAATAAGTACCCTCCGCCACACACCGTAAGGTGGCTCGCGGAGTATAGATGTAGATGTAGATTTACAGTGAGGAGAGGTGGGGGGTGGGGGGGGGGGGGTACGAATGAGGGGTTAAAACGGGGTAACACTGCCTCCAAGTTGGTTAGTTCGTGGGCGCCCATCTAGGCAAATTTCAACTACTGCCCTCTCTGCAGTCTTTTAGAACCACGATTTTCCCCAGTATGTCTTTAATTATGACCCATTCATTTCGAGTGCCGGTTTTTTCATGACAATTTCGAAGTGTAATTAAAACAGTGATGCATTGTTTGCACCAGTTGTGGTTGCATGTATTAGCTTCGATAGCCTGGGCTGCACGGTGATTGTCGAGCAAGTGTCTGTAGCGAACTCTCACGTCAAACAGCGATAGATACAGTCCTCAGCTGTATGCCTACAGGTAAGACACATATTAAACTCCACTCTGTCCAACACTAGCATCTCGTCAGTTGAACATATTTCCCACCAAAAAGAATAAAGATACTTCTTTACACCCCAGCTTTTTTCCCGCCCGCTTGAACGTGAAGGGTAGAGTTTGAGTGCATCTGTCACTTGTTTTGAGTGGTATTATGAAATTTTCTCCTAGCAGTATTGCATCAGTTGTATGGCGTCGTCAATTTTTGAACTATATTGCGATTTTAGGCATTCCTTATGTAGCGTTATGAATATAGCTGTATAATTAGAACCAATCTTTATGATCAATTACTTAATTACAACCGATTTTTACTTCAGTATCCCAACCGAAATAAATAAAGCACACTAACCTCCCCTGTATCTGAGCAGTTTCCCATGTGTTGTGGGGCGCACTTAGGCTTTCCGTCCCGCAAATTCCAGTCACCTCTAGTGCTTTAATTGTGTTAGGGGGTGCACTTGGGCTTTCCATCGAGGAGGACAATGGTTCAAGTTGAGGGAGGGGGACCGCCATTTTTCACTTCTCGCCAACTCCCGAGCAGTGGGATGGGGTGGGACGTCAGCACGGCCCTGGGACAAGGAAATTCCCACCAAAATTCGATATTCGTGCCAGTAGGGTCGGTGGAGCAGGGGGGAGACGGGGAGACGGGGAGGGAGAGGGACAGGTCTGGGACCCACGTGCAGACTGAGAAGAACACATGATGGGGATGGGCGTATTTGGGGGTAGTCAATTGATCAATTTAGTTAATTTGCATATCAGTTTGATATCAAAAGTGTCGTACCATCCCCCATCTCCCTATTTCTGTTATTTACATAGCAGCACATAGCACGAAAAGTAGCCTACTTAAGAAGCTCCAACGTTAAATAAGGGTGCTGTTGTGTGAAGCTTGTTCTCCAATTTGTGTGAAAAATTACAACTATTTTCTTTCTTTGAAAGTGAGAACCTGTCGACTACATACCATTAATTTACACAGTGGAGTATATCGCAGATATACTTAAGGAGAAGTTCCCTCATTGCTAAATAAATGTGCTATTGTGTGAAGTATGTTCTAACTTGCGCGAAAAATTAGAAATTTCAGCTCTAAAAATGGCTCTGAGCACTTTAGGACTTAACACCTGAGGTCATCAGTTCTCTATAACTTATAACTACTTAAACCTAACGACAACACACACACCCATGCCCGAGGCAGGATTCGAACCTCTGACCGTAGCAGTCGCGCTGTTCCAGACAGAAGCGCCTAGAACCGCTCGGCCACCACGCCCAGCGATTTCAGCTCTTTTTGGAAATTTGTGGTGGGTTCTTATGGGACCAAACTGATGAGGTCATTGGTCCCTTAGCTTACGCACTACTTTATCCAGCTTAAACTAACTTACGCTAAGGACAACACAGACACCCATGCCCAAGCGAGGACTCGGACCTCTGACGGGGGTGCCGCGTAACCGAAAGAACTAGAAAAAAATGCCACTAGAAATATGCCTGCACCAGTACCAGAATATATTTTGTCTGCTTAATTTGAAGATGTTCTTGTGTGGAACAGAATCCTCATGAAGCAACTGGGTTGTAAGTCTTATTTTACATGTACTTTATAGGTAGCTCACAGTGAGACTAAGTCATCTTTAAATTCTTTGCCACACGTATCAGTCTGCATGCTTTTTGTTCTGAGGATGAGTGGAATTTTTTTACCAGATAATCAACGTGTTTTGAACATTCACTCACATGTCAGTGTTTCATGCTTAATTTATAAATTGTTGTCAATGACAAGTTTCAGAAGCTCTCAGGAACTGAAGGTGAATAATAAGATGGCAAGATGTGAACCAAAACTTCCACATTTGCAAATCCACATTTTCATCCACTACTGAGGACATTATCCACTACACCACAGTGACGACGTGCAACAAATAATTTTGCCTGTGCTATATGCCTCGTGAAAACTTTAACGCTGGTAACTCATTATCTGACAGATCCTCAATGTGCTAGTGTTTTGGAACAGCATTTACGCATGTGCATGACTTGAGTTATAATGTGGTCATAATATAAAACACACCAAATACGAGCTTGATGAGATAAAATATGGCCTCACCCAAATGCTTCAGCTGAAGTGTATCTTTGAAAGGAGCACAGCTGCAGTACCTCTCCTAATGTACTGGTATATGTAAATAAAGATACGTGTCACGTTCTAACATTGCAGACACTACTCAGTGAGAAGTGGTTGATGAATTACAATTTAATGACAATTTTTGCAAATGGATTCACCTTTCACATAGGGCAGTGTCAGAAAGAAGGCAGAAGAGTCTCAAAATTTAGGCTCAGCAGAGTGAACTGGACACTACACAGCCAACTGGCTGTGTTTGGCCATGGAGACAGAATGGAAGAACCATACCGAAAGCATTACCCACCATGAAGCTGATGGGTCAACCACGAAGTCATTGTCCTGAATTTTCGTCATTGTAATTTTTGGGGAAATAATTTTTATATGTTTATGTATATGGTTAGGAACTTCATTGGGTTTCGTGGCGTGTAGAAAAGAAGTTTAGTTATTTGGGGGGAAATGCGTGATTTTAATGTCAGTATTTGGTACAGCCAAGGCTAACCCGTGTGCATGCATGTAGTTTAGAGATGGTGACGACGGTAGAGTGCAGGAAACGACTTATTATGTAAATCGCGAACTTAATATAGAGATCTAACAAGACAGTTCACCAAGTTCTAAGGTAATGGGATGTAATATTAACGAGTCATTATTGACTAATCGTGAATCCGTTAAATTACACAATAACGTAGAACAAGCAGAAACAGAGCGATTACGTGAAAGAGAATGTGACAGTTTCACAAGCAACGGATGATTCAGCAACCGCTGGCCGAGAAAACGTTACACGGTGTGTTGCTGATACCGCTACGTGTTCTACAGTTTCAAATGATGCTACACTGTCACCATATCAAGTGTTGCCAACTATCCAACAACAGTCCAAATGGGTGGAACAACAGTCAAAAAAGGAGGAGGAAAGAGACAAAAAGGCGAATGAGCCGGACAAAAAGATGGAAGAAGGAATTAAAAGGACAGGTGAACATTTTAAGAAGGCAGAAGAGTAAAACGAGTCGCGTTTCATGAGTATTGCAGATGAATTTAAAGAACAGAACGATCGTCTTAAGAGACTAGAACAACAGGTCACCGGTCTTGCACAAGCGTGTGACGAATGAATGGAAAAACTAGACAAAAATAACGGGGAAGAAGTAAAGAATTCTTAGGAGCGAACGGAATTAATCATTCAGGACTGGATCATTAACGGCAAAGCTAAGTCAGGTAGAGCAACGCAAGAAGTTAAAAATGCAAATGTGGAATTAGAATTGCTGGAAAAGAGTTCAGATGTAGCGAAGGAACAGGAAACTAATGATAATAGAAGAGAACAGATTGAAGCAGAACATAAGGTCACAGTTGTTCAGGAGCCTGCAAATCAAATTAAAGAGCACACTGAAACGCAGGAGGTTCAAGTTGTTTAAGAGGAGACTGTTGATGTACGTGATGAATATACGGTGCGAGTTAGCCACGAAATAGATGACTAATTCCATTTAAAGTAATTAATGCTGAATCAAATTTACCAAACGTCGTTGTGTTAGAAGCAGGCCAGGAAAATAATGATAGAGAAACGGTTAATGAAGCAGACAAGATTACACCTACTGCAGATCTGAATCAGCTGGTTGTATTAAGAGAGGATCGGGACAGTAATGATACAGAAAGAGTTAACGAAATCGTAGAGGTTGTGCCTGTTGCAAACCCAATTCCGTTACCAGGAATAGCAGATGGACCTGTAGCGCTTATACGTCGGTTAGAACCAATATTAGTGTTTCATATAAATGTTGCAAACGGATTGGTAGCCTGCCGCAAGAAGTAAGACATAACATCGGGTGACTGTGGAAGTGAACGGATTATTTGGTAATGAAAATACGAAGAACAGTAGCGTTTTAGTGTACAGGAAGGTTAGCGAATTACTGACAAGTGTTTCCACGCGCCTCCCTGTTGTTTCATTTGTCGAAATCAGCCAGTGAAGTGCAGCAGGCTACAACCTCAAGAAAATTTGACACAAAGATGGTAATACTTACACTGAGATCGCTGCGAGTCTCAGCATGTAACTATAGTGTGATAAAGCGAAACTGGCCGACAGCCGATTGCTCGACTTTGCCGTTACACGAAATTCTGTCGCAGGAATTTTCTTTGTAAATTGATAAGTTTTGGCTAACGTAAGTTCAGAAATTAAGCAGGTTGGAAATATTTTGTGAGCACTGGAAGTGCGATAAGAGAAGATAAAAGGTATTTTGAATACTGGATGTGCAATAGAAGAAGTCGTGATCAATGAAAAATTAGTATTTGAACACCTGAGCGGGTGCAGAAAATGGAGATTTGTTTGATTTGATGAGACGCCAGAAAAATCTAAAAATATAATGTTTGCTGGAAGCGCTGTAAAGGAGATGACGAGATGCGAATCATTATTAGGAGGACATGTTTGTGTATGCATAATATAAATATTTGTTTGAGATGATGAGCCGTCATGAAATAACCGAAGAGAGCGACGAAATGGAGAGCGTTTCTGAACGATAAAATGTTACTGTAAACAAGAAGGAGGTCACGAGAAAACGAATTTATCAGCCACAAATTTTTCTGTGCACGATCTGGGCCTTACCGAGTCGGGAAAATTACGCACACTAACGTTGTGGCAACTGAGACAACCAGAAGTCGAAAATCTTAAGGTAGACGACACATTTTGCACTTTAGGAGATTTGTTCAATATATAACCATATTTATAGCCGTGGGCGAAGGCAGAAGTGAGGAATAATGATGTGGGCGGGTTTCCGGGAGATTTAAGCCGCTTTAGACAGTATTGAAAGGATCGCAGTAATGAGGACATTGCACGAGAAGTTGGATTTATTTGCCCGACAACGAGGCCTTGTGTGATTCTGCTGATTAGTGGGATGCATTGATGGTAGCCAGAGAGCGCCGCAGTTTTGTCGTCGAGCGAGGAAAAGCGCCAAGCTTTTGTACTTCAGCAGCGAAATGCATTGAGCAACATTTTTCAGGAAAAATAGTTATGTAACGCGCCAGCACACGTAAAAGTACGGATGTCCAAGAAATAAGAAAATGGGTGGCTGTCTGTTTGTTATTTGAATATACTGTTCGCAGTGTTTGCGATGTCCGTCCGATGGAAGTTTGCCCCACAATGATTAAAAATTCTTACAGTAATAATACCGTCCACAAGCGAAAAGTTCTTAATAGCAGGAACAAAGGTAGTATTGAGTCCAATACAGGTATGACAAGGAAGTATATGTATTAAACTCTTGGATCTTGTAGTGTACAACTAGGAAAATCTGTTCTTTGTACAGTAATTAAACGTATATTACGTTCGTGATCATTGTATGTTTCAGGACTGATGTCGAAAATTATTTATAAATTAAAAAGGAGTGTTTTGAGCTGGGTAACAAGGCGAAAAGACAAAGAAAGAGCGAGATGTCGACCCACCAAGAAATCAGGGAATATAAGCACTCAACATTATCACAGTAGTTGACCGTAGGGTGCGCCAATAACAACTGAATGAAATTGCATGCTTGTCACCACTGTTAGCGTGTCTAGTAACTGTGAGCCATCCCTACTGATGACTTCCTCTCCCACTGAACAACAACATAAATTTTAATGGATTTTAATCTTTCAGGATTTACTTCCAGGAATCTGAACTTATAACAGAATTTTTTGGGTAATGGATCCCAACTCATATTGGCACATAACTTAGATAAAGTCATATTTACAGGCCTAAGAACCTTAGTGCTTAATTTGATGTAAATTGTTTTGAGACCACAGACCCATCATTTGTACGGCATTCACGTAAGTGGTTTACAATTAGAAGCTCTCGTAAGGGGCATAGTGCGCAGGGTCATACTGTAATTGTTTGGTAAATTAATAAACTATTTGTTAAGGCCAAAGGGGCCAAGGAATTTTAATGTTTTGTCGCCACAGTATTTATTAATTATCGATTTATTAAAGCTTTTGAGGTCCTCAAGCCGTTTCCAGTACTGTTTGATTACATGTAAATTCCCTGTAGGCCCACAGAGCCATAATTAGCGCTACTGCAGCCCAGTTTGGATGTTAGGATTATACTGTAATGACAAAAGTTACAGGATACCTCGTAACACCGTGACAAACCTCCTTTCGCCCGGTGCAATGCAGCAACACGACGTGACTTGGTCTGAACAAGTCGTTGGAAGTCCACTGCAGAAATATTGAACCATGCTGCCTCTATAGCCGTCTACAGTTGTGAAAGTATTGCTGGTGGAGGATTTTGTGCACACACTGACCTCTCGATTGTATGCCACAAATGTTCGATAGGATTCATATCATTCTCTCGAATTGTCCAGAATGTTCTTCAGGCCAGTCACGACCAATTGTGACCTGGTGACATGGTGCACTGTCACTGGTGCCAAATATTGATGACTCTCTTACTGAATAATTACTGCCATCTTTTGTCATGTATTCTAGGCGCTCAGTCCGGAACCGCGGGACTGCTACGGTCGCATGTTCGAATCCTGCCTCGGGCATGGATGTGTGTGATGTACTTAGGTTAGTTAGGTTTAAGTAGTTCTAAGTTCTAGGGGACTGATGACCACAGATGTTAAGTCCCATAGTGCTCACAAGGGAACCTCCCCATCGCACCCCCCTCAGATTTAGTTATAAGTTGGCACAGTGGATAGGCCTTGAAAAACTGAACACAGATCAATCGAGAAAACAGGAAGAAGTTGTGTGGAACTATGAAAAAATAAACAAAATATACCAACTGAGTAGTCCATAGTTATGATATGCAACATCAAGGTTCCCGCGAGTTCAGGAGCGCCGTGGTCCCGTGGTTAGCGTGAGCAGCTGCGGAATGAGAGGACCTTGGTTCAAACCTACCCTCAGGTGAAAAGTTTAATTTTTTATTTTCAGTTTATGTAACAAACGCTTATATTTTCATCAATTTTTGGGAGTGATTATCACATCCACAAGAAAATCTAAATCGGGCAAGGTAGAAGAATCTTTTTACCCATTCGCCAAGTGTACAAGTTAGGTGGGTAGACAACATATTCCTGTCATGTGACACACATGCCGTCACCAGTGTCGTATAAAATATATCAGACGTGTTTTCCTGTGGAGGAATCGGTTGACCTATAACCTTGCGATCAAATGTTTTCGGTTCCCATTGGAGAGGCACGTCCTTTCGTCTACTAATCGCACGGTTTTCCGGTACGGTCGCAAAACACAGACACTAAACTTATTACAGTGAACAGAGACGTCAATGAACGAACGGACAGACCATAACTTTGCGAAAATAAAGATACTGAAATTTTCAGTCGAGGGAAGACTTGAACCTAGGACCTCTCAATTAGCAGCTACTCACGCTAACCACGGGACCACGGCGCTACTTGAGTCCTATACTCATTGATGTTGCATATCTTCGCATGGACTACTCAGTTTGTATATTTTACTAATTTTTTTCATAGTTACACACAACTTCTTCCTGTTTTCTCGATTGATCTGTGTTTAGTTTTTCAAGGCCTATCCACTGTGCCAACTTCTAACTAAATCTGAGGGGTGTGCGATGGGGAGGTTCCCTTGTCAGAACCATTTGAACCTTTTTTTTTTTTGTCATGTGCTGATACTCCCATCTATGCTTCAATTCTTCTTTTGCTATGAAGATTTTTGTTGCTTGTCCCCAAAAGCTATTTCTGTCTCTAGTTCAAATTTCACTCATGTAATAAGTATATTCTCATTCACAAACCTTTAACGAGCAGTTCCAAAAAAATGCTTCAAATGGCTCTGAGCACTATGCGACTTCTGAGGTCATCAGTCGCCTAGAACTTAGAACTAATTAAACCTAACTAACCTAAGGACATCACACACATCCATCCCCGAGGCAGGATTCGAACCTGCGACCGTAGCGGTCGCTCGGCTCCAGACTGTAGCGCCCAGAACCGCTCGGTCTCTCCGGCCGGCCGTACAGTTCCACAAAATATATATATATATATATATATATATATATATATATATATATATATATATTTTGTACCGCTACCTACTGCCAGGTACTCCATTATCAGCGACTTCAGTTGTCATTAGACATCGTGAGAGAGCAGGATGGGGCGCTCCGCGGATCTCACGGACTTCGATCGTGGTCAGGTGATTGGGTGTCACTTGCGTCATACGTCTGTACGTGAAGGGACACGTGCAGTACAAAAGCGCAGAGGCCGAGGTCGTCTGTTGACTGACAGAGACCGCCGACAGTTAAAGAGGGTTGTAATGTGTAATAGGCAGACAGCTATCTAGACCACCACACAATAATCCCAAACTGCATCAGGATCCACTGCAAGTACTGTGACAATTAGGCGGGAGGTGAGAAAACTTGGATTTCATGGTCGAGCGGCTGCTCATAAGCCACACATCATGCCGGTAAAGCCGGCAGATGTGGCCGAGCGGTTCTAGGCGCTTCAGTCTGGAACCGCGTGACAATTACGGTCGCAAGTTCGAATCCTGCCTCGGTCATGGATGTGTGTGATGTCCTTATGTTAGTTAGATTTAAGTAGTTCTAAGTTCTAGGGGACTGATGACCTCAGATGTTAAGTCCCATAGTGCTCAGAGCCATTTCAACCACTTTGAACGCCGGTAAATGCCAAACGATGCCTCGCTTGCTGTAAGGAGCGTAAACATTGGACGATTGAACAGTGGAAAAATCGTTGTATAGAGTGACGAATCACGGAACTCAATTTCGCTATCCGATGGCAGGGTGTGGGTATGGCGAATGCCCGGTGAACGTCATCAGCTAGCGTGTGTAGTGCCAACAGTAAAATTCGGAGGCGGTGGTGTTGTGGTGTGGTCATGTTTTTCATGTAGGGGGCTTGCACCCCTTTCGCGTGGCACTATCACACTATCAGAGCACAGCCCTACATTCATGTTTTAAGCTCCTCCTTGCTTCCTATTGTTGAAGAGCAATTAGGGGATAGCGACTGTATCTATCAGTACGATCGAGCACCTGTTCATAATGCACGACCTGTGGCGGAGTGGTTACACGACAATAACATTCCTGTAATGCACTGGCCTGCACACAGTACTGATCTCAATCCTACAGAACACCTTTGGGATGTTTCGGAATGCCGACTTCGTGCCAGGCCTCACCGACCGACATGGATACCTCTCCTCAGTGCAGCACTCCGTGAAGAATGGGCTGAATGGGCTGCCATTCGCCAAGAAACCTTCCCGCACCTGACTGAACGTATGCCTGCGAGAGTGGGAGCTGTCATCAAGGCTAAGGGTGGACCAACACAGTATTGAATTCCAGCATTACCGATGGGGGGTGCCGCGAACTTGTAAGTAATTTTCACCCAGGTGTCCGGATACTTTTGATCACATAGTGTATCATCCCTTCTGTTCTATTTGACGACTCTCTCGAATTCATTTGACGAAAAGTTAATCGATTTATGATCTTTGTCTTAATAAACAACTGGTAGATGCCTTGCAACTAGTTCGTCATTGACTAGGCACAATGGTGCAAATCAGCCAAGATCCAGCACACTTTCCACCTAGTCAAGCAAGTAGTTATAGGATGTGTGGAGACGTAATTGGCGAATTGTCTGAGCGCTATAGATTCTATCATGGATTTGGGTTCAAATGTTTATTCAATTTCGCGTTTATGTATGACCCATTTTGAATCGTCTACACCCGTAGTTTCGGCCTCTAAAGGCCACCAGTTTATACGGATTCCGTTTCCGTCTGATGCCTACCGGCTGTTCGACCAGTCGGTGTTTTATGTATTCTCCATGTCTCCACACCCCATCCCAGCTGACTTTTCAGTTTCTGCGGGGTGACAGAGCCTGCTTTCACGCTATGTCACCTGAATAAACTCGACCCTTCACACAATCGGCAGTAGTGGCTAACGAAATAATTGTTATTTTGCAAAAACAGACATAATGTCTATTGGGATAACAGCAATCAGTGATTTTATGTTACTTTAAATCCGTCTTGATTGCAAATTTTTTTTTTTTTTATTATTCATATGACCGGTTTCGGTTCATTCAGAACCATCTTCAGATCTGATATTTAAGTTACAGGAGTAACCCGTCCAATTCAGCAACTTTCACATGCTACGTCACATGTGTGACGTAGCATGTGAAAGTTGCTGAATTGGACGGGTTACTCCTGTAACTTAAATATCAGATCTGAAGATGGTTCTGAATGAACCGAAACCGGTCATATGAATAATAAAAAAAAAAAAATTTTGCAATCAAGACGGATTTAAAGTAACATAAATAATTGTTAGAAAATCGAAATAAATTATCACTCGCAATTTCCGGAACAGTACTGTCACCATCTACTCCGAACGGCTCAAATACGCTGTAGAAGTGGCAATGCCAAAAGACAATCTCTCAACTTGAAAAAATGTGGAATCATGTGCACATGTATGAACTTACGTGTGTGGGTCGTTTGTGTAGAACAACTTGCACAGGTCGTGATGGGTTTAGATGTTCCTAGGTAGACGGAGGAACTGTGTCAGTGCAAAGAAATTAGTCACACACAAATACACACTTTACTGCACTGCGATACTTAAGCTGTACAGCAACTCGTTGGATGTGCCGATAGATAGATACAATTAGCAGTGGCCTGTGAAGGCGTGTGTTCAGAATAAAATGTCAACAAGACTATGTCCGTCCTGGGCGCCAGCCACACTGTCAATCACTGTAGTAAACACTTGTCCCTGTGCGAAGGTTATACACTTCTGGAAATTGAAATAAGAACACCGTGAATTCATTGTCCCAGGAAGGGGAAACTTTATTGACACATTCCTGGGGTCAGATAGATCACATGATCACACTGACAGAACCACAGGCACATAGACACAGACAACAGAGCATGCACAATGTCGGCACTAGTACAGTGTATATCCACCTTTCGCAGCAATGCAGGCTGCTATTCTCCCATGGAGACGATCGTAGAGATGCTGGATGTAGTCCTGTGGAACGGCTTACCATGCCATTCCCATCTGGCGCCTCAGTTGGACCAGCGTTCGTGCTGGACGTGCAGACCGCGTGAGACGACGCTTCATCCAGTCCCAAACATGCTCAATGGGGGACAGATCCGGAGATCTTGCTGGCCAGGGTAGTTGACTTACACCTTCTAGAGCACGTTGGGTGGCCCGGGATACATGCGGACGTGCATTGTCCTGTTGGAACAGCAAGTTCCCTTGCCGGTCTAGGAATGGTAGAACGATGGGTTCGATGACGGTTTGGATGTACCGTGCACTATTCAGTGTCCCCTCGACGATCACCAGTGGTGTACGGCCAGTGTAGGAGATCGCTCCCCACACCATGATGCCGGGTGTTGGCCCTGTGTGCCTCGGTCGTATGCAGTCCTGATTGTGGCGCTCACCTGCACGGCGCCAAACACGCATAAGACCATCATTGGCACCAAGGCAGAAGCGACTCTCATCGCTGAAGACGACACGTCTCCATTCGTCCCTCCATTCACGCCTGTCGCGACACCACTGGAGGCGGGCTGCACGATGTTGGGGCGTGAGCGGAAGACGGCCTAACGGTGTGCGGGACCGTAGCCCAGCTTCATGGAGACGGTTGCGAATGGTCCTCGCCGATACCCCAGGAGCAACAGTGTCCCTAATTTGCTGGGAAGTGGCGGTGCTGTCCCCTACGGCACTGCGTAGGATCCTACGGTCTTGGCGTGCATCCGTGCGTCGCTGCGGTCCGGTCCCAGGTCGACGGGCACGTGCACCTTCCGCCGACCACTGGCGACAACATCGATGTACTGTGGAGACCTCACGCCCCGCGTGTTGAGCAATTAGGCGGTACGTCCACCCGGCTTCCCGCATGCCCACTATACGCCCTCGCTCAAAGTCCGTCAACTGCACATACGGTTCACGTCCACGCTGTCGCGGCATGCTACCAGTGTTAAAAGACTGCGATGGAGCTCCGTATGCCACGGCAAACTGGCTGACACTGACGGCGGCGGTGCACAAATGCTGCGCAGCTAGCGCCATTCGACGGCCAACACCGCGGTTCCTGGTGTGTCCGCTGTGCCGTGCGTGTGATCATTGCTTGTACAGCCCTCTCGCAGTGTCCGGAGCAAGTATGGTGGGTCTGACACACCGGTGTCAATGTGTTCTTTTTTCCATTTCCAGGAGTGTAGATGACTCCACATGTAGACTAATTCTCGCAGGCTGAGCTCCACAACTAACTGCCTCTACGAACTGCAATCCTGGAACTCTGTACTAGAACTGAGTATGCCAACGCCAAACATGAACTGTTGCTGCCTATGGCCACCACTTACGGTTCAAATGGCTCTGAGCACTATGGAACTTAACATCTGAGGTCATCAGTCCCCTAAAACTTAGAACTACTTAAACCTAACTAATCTAAGGACATCACACACATCCATGCCCGAGGCAGGATTCGAACCTGCGACCGTAGCGGTCGCGCGGTTCCAGACTGAAGCGCCAAGAACCGCCACCACTTATCACAAAGTGGAAGTGCATCTCATTGGCGGCAGCGAGGAGGTTGCTGATTGGGCTGCGTTTGTGGTTGGTGGTGGACTTCAAAGCGCCGCCCATGGTGTCAATCGGAAACCGTCTCAGCGGCCAGCTCCAGCAGTTGCATCCATTGGCGAGGACAGAACACTCCTTCCCCCCCTGCTTCCCTCGAATCTGCTCACCATCAACATCTAGTGTCAGTTGCTGCTACGATGGCACTGGGAGGTGTGGATGTAGCAAGCGATGAGAGAATGGGAGCAGAATCTGTAGCTCGTGCCAAGGCTCTGCTCAAGCCCTGGCATTCGCTTTGTGACGGTCGCAGAACGCCAGCCGGAAAACGATGTGGAGGACACACACCAGCATCTGATAGTGGAGAACAGTCTTCATGAAGTTGACCCATAATGGTGTCGTGATGTGGGATGGCGGTTCTTTGGTAGGCCATGGCATGGAGTGAAGTACCTGGAAGACGTGTGATGTCCACTCAGTGCTGGCTGAGGCGTCCAGTCTAGGTCTATGGGTCCAGAGCCTGAAAGTGGCGACACAGTACCCCAGATCACTGGAGAGAGTGCAGGCTGCATCATCCGGACAGGCAACGAATCTGTAAACAAAGACTTGGTGTCAAGATCATGCAAACTACAAAGATGAAGTTGGTTCTGGTGCCGCTACTGAAAATCTCCTGTACCTGTATGACAAATATGGATGCATCTAATGATTTAACAATACTACCGCAGTCCCATTTTTCCATCTGCCGCACAATCTGAAAAAAGATTGTTGATTAGCATTATACATTGTCATTGTCCTGGGACCTCTGCTGTTCCTGATCTATATAAATGACCTGGATGACAATCTGAGCAGTTCTCTTAGGTTGTTCGCAGATGATGCTGTAATTTACCGCCTAGTAAGGTCATCCGAAGACCAGTATCAGTTGCAAAGCGATTTAGAAAGGATTGCTGTATGGTGTGGCAGGTGGCAGTTGACGCTAAATAACGAAAAATGTGAGGTGATCCACATGAGTTCCAAAAGAAATCCGTTGGAATTCGATTACTCGATAAATAGTACAATTCTCAAGGCTGTCAATTCAACTATATACCTGGGTGTAAAAATTACGAACAACTTCAGTTGGAAAGACCACATAGACAATATTGTGGGGAAGGCGAACCAAAGGTTGCGTTTCATTGGAAGGACACTTAGAAGATGCAATAAGTCCACTAAAGAGACAGCTTACACTACACTCGTTCGCCTTCTGTTAGAATATTGCTGCGCGGTGTGGGATCCTTACCAGGTGGGATTGACGAAGGACATCGAAAGGGTGCAAAAAAGGGCAGCTCGTTTTGTATTATCACGTAATAGGGGAGAGAGTGTGGCAGATATGATACGCGAGTTGGGATGGAAGTCATTAAAGCAAAGACGTTTTTCGTCGCGGCGAGATCTATTTACGAAATTTCAGTCGCCAACTTTCTCTTCCGAATGCGAAAATATTTTGTTGAGCCCAACCTACATAGGTAGGAATGATCATCAAAATAAAATAAGAGAAATCAGAGGTGTTCGTTTTCCCGCACGCTGTTCGGGAGTGGAATGGTAGAGAGATAGTATGATTGTGGTTCGATGAACCCTCTGCCAAGCACTTAAATGTGAATTGCAGAGTAATCATGTAGATGTAGACATGTAGATGTAGTGGGAAGAATAGGCGCCAGCCGCCGTGGTGGGTGCAACGGCTGAAGAAATGTGAATTGCAGAGTAATCATGTAGATGTAGACATGTAGATGTAGTGGGAAGAATAGGCGCCAGCCGCCGTGGTGGGTGCAACGGCTGAAGCATCCACGGTGGCACTGTCCATGGAGCAACTCCACTGGTAAAGGGCTGTTGAGCGTGCTGAGTATGGTAAGACGAGAGGAAGAGCAGCAAAGCTTCTTCCCACATCTACATCTACATCTACATTTATACTCCGCAAGCCACCCAACGGTGTGTGGCGGAGGGCACTTTACGTGCCACTGTCATTACCTCCCTTTCCTGTTCCAGTCGCGTATGGTTCGCGGGAAGAACGACTGTCTGAAAGCCTCCGTGCGCGCTCTAATCTCTCTAATTTTACATTCGTGATCTCCTCGGGAGGTATAAGTAGGAGGAAGCAATATATTCGATACCTCATCCAGAAACGCACCCTCTCGAAACCTGGCGAGCAAGCTACACCGCGATGCAGAGCGCCTCTCTTGGAGAGTCTGCCACTTGAGTTTATTAAACATCTCCGTAACGCTATCACGGTTACCAAATAACCCTGTGATGAAACGCGCCGCTCTTCTTTGGATCTTCTCTATCTCCTCCGTCAAACCGATCTGGTACGGATCCCACACTGATGAGCAATACTCAAGTATAGGTCGAACGAGTGTTTTGTAAGCCACCTCCTTTGTTGATGGACTACATTTTCTAAGCACTCTCCCAATGAATCTCAACCTGGTACCCGTCTTACCAACAATTAATTTTATATGATCATTCCACTTCAAATAGTTCCGCACGCATACTCCCAGATATTTTACAGAAGTAACTGCTACCAGTGTTTGTTCCGCTATCATATAATCATACAATAAAGGATCCTTCTTTCTATGTATTCGCAATACATTACATTTGTCTATGTTAAGGGACAGTTGCCACTCCCTGCACCAAGTGCCTATCCGCTGCAGATCTTCCTGCATTTCGCTACAATTTTCTAATGCTGCAACTTCTCTGTATACTACAGCATCATCCGCGAAAAGCCGCATGGAACTTCCGACACTATCTACTAGGTCATTTATATATATTGTGAAAAGCAGTTGTCCCATAACACTCCCCTGTGGCACGCCAGAGGTTACTTTAACGTCTGTAGACGTCTCTCCATTGATAACAACATGCTGTGTTCTGTTTGCCAAAAACTCTTCAATCCAGCCACACAGCTGGTCTGATATTCCGTAGGCTCTTACTTTGTTTATCAGGCGACAGTGCGGAACTGTATCGAACGCCTTCCGGAAGTCAAGAAAAATAGCATCTACCTGGGAGCCTGTATCTAATATTTTCTGGGTCTCATGAACAAATAAAGCGAGTTGGGTCTCACACGATCGCTGTTTCCGGAATCCATGTTGATTCCTACAGAGTAGATTCCGAGTTTCCAGAAATGGCATGATACGCGAGCAAAAAACATGTTCTAAAATTCTACAACATGTGGTGGGCATGTAGATTATCTGTATGCTGTATGCTGTTTGGAAGTGTGCACAAAGCGCTGCACTTCTCCATTTGATTGAGGGTGAAAAGGCCCACTGGTGATGTGAGGAATGCCATTGGTTGTAGAAAATTCCTCAAATTATGTCGACAAACTGAGGTCCATTATCAGTCACTAGTAACTTTGAAAGACCTTCAATGTAAAATATGGATTACAAAGATGGGAGTAGCAATGGGTCGATGTTGAATTCATGGGCGTAACAAAAGGAAACTTGTTGTATGCGTCGACGCCAATCAGCCAACGAATGTTCCAATAGGCTCCAGGAAAGTCCAAATGAACGAGTTGCCAAGGTGTTTCTGGTTTTGGCCAATCACGGAAACGTTGAGGAGACGCTGCCTGCTGTCCCACAAAAGCATGGCACTGTGCGGTTATCTGTTCTATTTGAGCATCCTTGCCGAACCAAGTGCAATGTATGCAAGTTAATTATTTCGTGCGGACTGTTCCCCAGTAATCCTGGTGGAGCAAGCTCAGTACACGTCTCTGGAGAACCTTTGGGGTCATGACGCGCGATTGTTCTGATTCAGTGCATAGCAAAATTACATCTTGAAGCGCTGACAAGTCTTGCCGTCGTACAAAGCACCGGCAGATTTGTTTCACTGAGCAAGGCCAATCTGTGCGGATATAGCGCAACAAAATCTGCAAGTCCAGGTCCACTGCCGTTGCCTGGACGACGTTTCTGTGATCTAAGGCGAATTGGTCCACACCTTCTAACTCCTGTGCATCAATGTGACAATATAATGATTCCGATATGTCAAAAACCGCATCCAGTCCCATGGGAAGACACAAGAGCGTATCCGTATTGGCATCCTTGTATGTGGGGCTGTAGATTACCTCACATTGATAATGCGAGAGAATAACAACCCATCGTTGCAATTTTTTTGGAGCACAGTTTGGAATAGATGCGGCCAGAATGAAAAGTGACTGCACCGGTTTGTGGTCAGTGACTAAGTGAAATTTCCTTCCATGTAAGTTTTGGTGAAGTTCAGTCCATAAATGAATGCAAGTGCCTCCTTCTCTATGTGCGGGTAATTGGTCTGAGCCTTATTCAGAAGTTTGGAGATAAAAGCTACTGGTCTGTCTGCAGAACCACTTCTGTGCGAAAGTACCACGCCAATGCCGTATGAGGATGTACCTGTGGCCAAGACAATTGGTTTGCCAGGATCGAGATGGACCAGACAACCATCTCTAAGCAAAGCGTCTTTCAGTTTCTGAAATTCAATGTCACATTCTTGGGACGACGTGAAAGGTACATTCTTACGTCGAAGATGATGTAAGGGCTCTGCGATTTGAGCTGCATAAGGAATGAAGCTGACGTAGTAGGTCAGATTACCTAGTACTGAACGCAATTCAAGAGAGAGTTCTCGGAGGTTTGAGGCGACGAATAGCCTGCAAGTGCGACTGCGTCAGGGGAATTGATCACAAGACCTAAATACTCAATTTCGGTCTGGAAGAAAACACTTGTTTTTGTTACATTTGAGGCCTGCCTCTGACAACACCTTGAACAGAGTATGCAAATTACTGAGGTGCTCTTCTGCTGTGCGGTCTGATACCATAATTTCATCTGAGTAGTGCTCAGGCAAACATGCAGTTAATTGTTCCAGATAGCGTTGAAAGATCACTGATATAGTTGCGCTACCGGAAGGCAAGCGAAGAAATTTGTAGGGTTCGTGTATTAACCACAATCCCTGTAACTGTTCATCTAATGGAATCTATAGGTAGGCATTGCGCAAATCAATTTTGGAGAAGCACCGTCCCGCTCCTAAGCGATCCATAAGCTCATCAAGTCGCGGCAATGAGAATGAATCTACCGTCTGAGGATTCACTGTCGCCTTAAAGTCTGTGCAAATTCTCAATTTCCATGGATGTTTCTTCACAAAAACTAATGGGGATGCCCACAAACTGACTGTGATGGGCGCAATGACGCCTGTTTCCTACCACTGTGCAAATTCCTTTGCAACATGTTTACGGAGGGCATGTGGTACTGCGCGAGCTCTGTAGAAGTGGGGCTGCGCACTGTCTTTCATCGTCACACGATCAACAAAACTGGTAGCTTTAGCTAAGCCCTAAGTCCTAAGGATCTGTAACTGAAGAAACTGATTTATATCAAGCGGTGGTGCCGCAGACTTTTGCATTTGTGGAGCCGCTGATTATGAGGCAGACGTATCAGGGGTTTGGAACGGTGGGTTTCAAATGGTAAACAAATGCTAACACAAGCACTAAAGAAATTCTAAAGATAATGTGGAATCAACGTTCGATACCACACTTGTTAGGGGTTGCAGTTATCGACCGCTAACTGTATTAGTATCGTTGGACCCGCGAGTCGCGACCAGCTCCGCTGCTTGTATCAAGTTTCTAGCGAGCTCTCGTCCACTCTTGCTCGGGACGTCAAGTAGTAAAGTAGCATAGCCTTCAGCTGACAGGCAGCAACCTCGAACAAGGCACCGTAACATATGGCCTAGGTGAGGCCTCAATAGCTATCTGTTTATAATTATATGTATGCACCCAAGAAGAATCCTGTACAACTAGTTAAATACAATATATATTATTTTTTACTGACGACTTCTAATTATTTTAGTCGTTGCAGATCCAGAGCATGCCTCCAGCAACTTATCGACGTTACTGACAAACCAGCTGTGATTTATATGTTTCTATTTAGCATTGGAGACCAGTCAACATTGGCGACGACTCGTTCGTCGTCATCGTAACAGATAACTTATGAACTATGGCAGCACAGCAATTAAATAACAAATACAAAGAGCACCAGTCTGTAAATGAAAATTCCCGCAAGCACGAAAAGTTGACGAACAAGCAAGCAAGGAACAGCAAAGTAACACAGAAAATACAGTGTAGTCAGTTCGGAATTTTCATCCCCATATTATGTGTACGGGTCGTCTGGGTAGAACAACTCGCATATTTTGTATTAGGTTTAGATGCTCCCAGATGGATGGAGCAACTGTGTTAATGCAAAGAAACTAGTGACACACAAATATACGCTTTACTGCACTGTGATACTTAAGTTGTACAGCAATTCATTGGATGTGCCGATAGACAAATACAACTAGCAGTGGCGTGTCAAGGTATGTGTTCTGAATGCAGTGTCAACAAGACTATGTCCATCCTGGGAGCCACACTGTCAATCACCGCAGTAAACACTTGTCGCTGTGCAAGGGCTATTGGCAACTGCACTTGTGTAAATCTCGCAGGCTGATTTACACTACAAACTGTAGCTACGAACTGCAATCCTGGAACTCTGCACTAGAAATGTCGTACGCCAACGCCAAACAGCAACCGTTGCTGCCTGTGGCCGGGCGCTCATCACAACACGGAAGTCGGCAGCGCGGAGGTTGCACTTGGACCAAGCTTGTGGCCTTCAGTATGACACATTTTTCCCAACAATGGATGACTTTGGTTGTAGCAGTTTGTATTTTGACGGTTCTTGAAACATTCCTCTTGAAAATCATCTCCTTGTCATTGAGGAAATGACTGTCACGCAATGGTTTCTTCATCTAATCTGAGGAAAGAGGATGACATCAGAGAGTGCCATGTCAAGATAATGCGGTGGAGAGAAGGAGGGGGATAAGTAAAATTTCGTAGCCTAAAGAAGCAGCATGTTTGGCAGTGTCTTATGAAGAGTGAGCTAGGGCATTGCTGCTCGGCACCAGGGCAGTTTTCCACGACATTTCGTCTTCATCTACATCTACGTGATTAATCTGCTATTCACAATTAAGTGCCTGGCAGAGGGTTCAATGAACCACCTTCATGTTGTCTCTCTACCGTTCCAGTCTCGAACGGCCCGCGGGAGAAACGAGCACTTAAATTTTTCTGTGCGAACCCTGATTTCTCTTATTTTATCGTGATGAGCATTTCTCCTTATGTAGGTGGGTGCCAACAGAATGTTTTCGCAATCCGAGGAGATAACTGGTGATTGAAATTTCATGAGATCCCGTCGCAACGAGAATCGCCTTTGTTTTAATGATTGCCACTCCAATTCACGTGTCATGTCTGTGCCACTATTTCCCCTATTTCGCGATGATGCAAAACGAGCCGCCCTTCTTTGAACTTTTTCAATACCATCCGTCAGTCCCACCTGATGCGGATCCCACACCGCATGGCAATACTCCAGAATAGGTGGACAAGTGCAGTGTAAGCAGTCTCTTTAGTAGATCTCTTGCACCTTGTAAGTGTTCTGCCAATGAATCGCAGTCTTTGGTTTGCTCTACCCACAACATTATCTATGTGATCGTTCCAGTTTAGGTTATTTGTAAATGTAATCCCTAAGTATTTAGTTGAATTTACAGCCTTCATATTTGTGTGACTTATCGCGTAATCGAAATTTAGCGGATTTCTTTTAGTACTCACGTGAATAACTTCACACTTTTCTTGATTCATGGTCAATTGCCACTTTTCGTGCCACACAGATATCTTATTTAAATCATTTTGCAATATGTTTTGGTCATACGATCACTTAACAGGACGGTAAATGACAGCATAATCTGCAAATAATCTAAGAGAGCTACTCAGATTGTCTCCTATGTCGCTACTATAGATCAGGAACAATAGAGGGCCTATAACACTTCCTTGGGGAACGTCGGATATTACTTCTGTTTTACTCGATGACTTTCCGTCCGTTACTACGAACTGTGACTTTTCTGACAGGAAATCACAATCTAGTCGCATAACTGAGGCGATATTCCACAGGCACACAGTTCGGTTAGAAGACGCTTGCGACTAACGGTGTCGAAAGCCTTCTGAAAGTCTAAAACTATGGAGTCAATTTGACATCCCCTGTCGTAGCAATCACTACTTCATGAGTATAAAGAGTTAGTTGTGTTTCGAAGAACGATATTTTCTGAATTCGTGCTATGTGTCCGTAAATCGTTTCCTTCGAGGTACTTCATAATGTACGAATACAGTACATGTTCCAAAACCGTACTGCAAATCGACTTTAGTGATATGGGCCTGTAATTCAGCGGATTACTAGTATTTCCCTTTTTGGGTATTGGTGCGACTTGCGCAACTTTCTAGTCTTTGGGTACGGAACTTTCTATGAGTGAGCGGTTGTATATAATTGGTAAATATGGAGCTATTGCGTCTGCATACTCTGAAAGGAACCTGACTGGTATACCATCTGGACCGGAAGCCTTGCCTTTATTAAGTGATTTAAGCTGCTTTGCTACACCGAGGATATCTACTTCTATGTTTCTCATCTTCGCAGTTGTTCTTGATTGGAATTCGGGAATATTTACTTCGTCTTCTTTGGTGAAGAAGTTTTGGAAAACCGTGTTTAATAAGTCTGCTTTGTTGGCACTGTCATCCGTGACTTCACCGTTGTTATCTCGCAGTGATGTTGATTGCGTCTTGCCACTGATGTACTTCATATATGACCAGAATCTCTTTGGGTTTTCTGCCAGATTCCGAGACAGAGTTTCGTTGTGAAAATTATTAAAAGCATCTCGCATTGAAGCACGCTCTATATTTTGAACTTCGGCAAAACTTCGCCAATCTTCGGGATTTTGCGTTCTTTTAATTTTGGCATGCTTTTTTGGTTGCTTCTGCAACAGCGATCTGACCCGTTTTGTGTACCATGGCGGATCAGTACCATCACTTATTAATGTATTTGGTATATATCTCTCAGTTGCCGTTCTATCTCTTTGAAATCATTCCACATCTTTTCTACGCTTGCGTGATCAGATCGGAAGGAGTGGAGACTGTCCCTTAAAAAGGCGTTATGAGCATTTTTATCAGCTTTTTTAAAATTGATGTACTTTGCTTTTCTTTTGGATGGGTGTGGGTGTTACGGTATTCAGCCTAGCAGCAACTGCCTTGTGGTCGCTAATCCCTGTATTCGTCATGATATTCCCTAGTTGTCCAGGATTATTTGTTGCTAAGAAGTCAAGTATGCCTTCGCAACCATTTACGCTTCGAGTAGGCTCCTGAACTAATTGTTCAAAATAATTTTCTGAGAAAGCATTCAGTACCATTTCGGATGGCGTTTTATGCCTGCCGCCGACTTTATACGTACATTTTTTCAGCGTATCGAGGGTAGATTGAAGTCGCCACCGACTATAATTGTATGAGTGTGGTACCTATTTGAAATGAGTTTTCTTTGAACTGTTCAGCGACTATATCTACGTCCTACTGTGGCCTCGTCAGGGGGTTACAGTAGTATGCTCTTGTGAAGTGCCCCTTATGAGTATAATCTGTGAGCACAATCCCATCGGAGTCCTAAAAAACACCAATTATCATCTCCTCCGACGATCGTTGGGTCTTTACATTTCTCGGTGGTGGCAAATCCATATGTTCCACTGCTTGCTTAGCTGCTTTGTTGTGGGATTATAATGATGCACTCGGCACTTTTCCACCGTGACTAGGTGACTAGAGAAGTTATCTAGATCGCCCTCAAGCAGCCGTACCGCAGCTGTTTCGGTTCCGTAGGCTTTATGAATGGACGTAAGCAGCCACTGACTAGTGGATCATGACCCTTAGTGTGTTCAGATTTCGTGCGAGAACTGAAAGGTGATCCATGACTGATTTTCACTTTTTTCGCTATCGCATCTATTGTGATACGACAGTATTCGAGCACCAGGGCTTCCAGTTCTCTTGCGTTTTGTGGTTCTTCATAGAGAGCTGATGTGCCTCTTCGTTCGTCGTCATTCAGACTTCTCTGACCACACTGAAAGAGTCTACACCACCCAACCTCTCTTTCATATGATGGTGCATTGTTGCCGCATACTTCAGTAGTTCAGCATGTATCGTTGCAGCGTTGTTTACTTTCAAATGAAGAAAACGAATTACTGCTTGATATACCACTTTATCAATAGGATGCGCAGTTTTGTTTTGGCTCCTATAGTGGCGTGATACGGTACTGTGGTGTGGGGATTTCGAAGTGTACCCAGGACTGCCGACATGTGCAATCGAAAAGTTAATTATTTAACTCTATTTTTTCGAAATGATAATTAAAACTTCATGACTAGTCTGCATACCTAGGCGCTGCTTGGTTAACTTCTTTTATCCCAATCTTATGTTAGATATGAAACTAAATTAAAACTGCCAATACAATAAAAACAATAATACTGTAGTTTTATATTTTTAAAACAAAAAATACATATATATAGTTCACATCTTACTAATTAATTTGTTGTATAAATTCATTGGAATATTAATTAAACACAAAACTTAATCAATAATAACTACTTTTAGTTTAAAACTATTCTCATTTATTCTTCAGTCTCCTTTGCAAATAGTTTTAAATATCAATACAGTTTTTTATTCTCTTGGGAGAATATGTTCGTTACAGTGAGTAATTTTTAGTGTTTCCTCCAGATCCAAGAATAAATTAACTCCTGGATAAATCTTCTCCTCAGCCAGCTACACAAAGCTTGCCAGGAGGGAAACAGTGTACTCTCATTTGCACAGTACTTACTAGACTATCCCCATAGTTTGTTGATAATCATTGAGGATGTAAATCTCACTAAAAATTGTAATCTCTTAAAGTTAATAGGGAGATCCGTTTGAATGAGTGTTATTCATAGGACAGAGACTGTTTCGACTTTTCCCTTTCCTATTAAGATAGTCATTCCTATTTACCTGAGCTGGATCTTCTTTACATACTGTCTTGTAGCATTGAAGAAGTTTTATCAGACTGAAGTTTAGTAGCAAAATAAATTGATAGCCCATTTTAAGTCAAAGGATGATGTGTTGGCAGTTGAACTGCATCAAGCAAGCTTAGAAACTCTGCTGAAAACTACTGATCTGATCAGGACCTGTTACAGTATCATCTGTATAATAGTGTGTTGTAGATAACAAGGCATATGTATACTAAGTTTGATTCACATTTGCCGCCACTACCATCCCTGCGAGTGTAACTATTATTGCGGTCCCACAGTATTTTTTCCAGATAGTGTGCAAAATTTGATTGAAATTGCTTCAAGCAATCCAGTTCTATCCCTAACATGTAATTTTTGCCACTCCCTCACCCAGCAGCACGAGTTAAAACGTCAGGACTGACAATAATCAGCCTGTCACCACTGATAACTACAGATTCGACAGCAACATCATGAAATGTTTTATTACTTGTACATATCATAGTCTTCACAGCCACACCCCACCCCTAAGGCTGGTGGCTTGCTTACATAAAGAGTTTTTTTTTTAGATAGTGAGTCTAAACCTTCCAAGTTTCGTAAGGTCACTTTGGGGTTACACCTACATGTCGCCATTTACCAATCTTCCCAGACAGGGGTGCTAGGGTTGTTCTACACATATGGCAGGTAACTATTGATTCTAAGTGAGTGTAATTGATGTTGCTACAGTTGTCCCAGGGCTATGTTGGAACATGCAGAAACAAATCCATTCTAATATTTCCTGCTGAACAAAAAAAATTAAACACACAGAATACAGAGTCAGATGTCAAGTAACTTTGTACCCATAAACACCATTGGTGGGTATACATGCTATTAGAGTGGCAGTTCTCTGTGAGGAGTAGATTGGCTATCAGAGTGCATTACTAATATTCATGTTTGGTGTTGTTACCAGGAATGGTGGGTTGTGTAAGGATTGTGAACAGCGTTAGATTTTGAGAGTTCACTGTGGAGGACATGGAGGTGCAGCATACTTGTGTGAGAGCGTTACCAGCACCTCTCTGAGCTTGGAAAGGGCCTCATTGTAGGTCCCCATTTGGCAGACTGGTCGAATCATGCCATTTCTAGATTGGTGGGGCATTGAGATGTGACAGAAGCCTCATGTGGGGCTGCATTGAAATGTGAGGGCAGGCATACTCGTTGTCAATGTTCCTTATGGTCACGGCTAACCACCACAATGGAGAATCGCTGTATTGTGCACCAGGCACATTGTAACCTCTTCACATCCACGCCTGACATCCGAGAACAAGTAATGCACTCCCTACAGCATTCTGTGGCATTCCACACTACTGGTCAGAAACTAGCAGCAAGCAGACTAGGGAGTTGTCTTCCCATGTGTAGGTGGCCGTTAACACCACAAATCAAATGGATGCCTTTGTAGTGGTGCCATGACCAGGAAGCATGGGCTACTGATGGATGGCACTGCATTGTTTTCAGTGATAAAATGTGGTTCTGCACTACTCTGGATGAGCATTGTTGGGGAGTATGCCAAGGCTTCATTCTTCTAATGTTTTGGATAGACACATCAGTGTTCTCCTGCTGTCATGGTGTAGGAAGCCGTAGGGTAAGACTTGAGATAACGATTGGTAGTGATTAAAGAAACTCTAATGGGACAATAGCATGTCACAGACATTGTGCATCATCATGTGTTACTCTCATAGAACAGTATTGTGTTGCCATTTTTTAACAGAATAATACTTGTCTACACACGGCACATGTCTCTGCGAAATGACTGTGTTATGCTTAGAGCTGTCCTTGATAGAACATGTGTGGTTCCATCTTGGATGACAACTTCATACTAGGATATCAAGGACTGTTTATAACAGTTGTGGGCCAGGTTGCCTCAGAAGAGGATACAATGGCTTAATGACACCCTTCTCAACCAAATCAGCGCAAGCATCCAGCAAAGAGGGGTTGCAAAGTCATAGTTATAATTAGGTTCATACTGTAAAAAAAATTCTTTGTAAATTTCACATGATTTTGTAATCATTGAAATAACATCACATACCATCGCAGACCATAAAGTTTCATTTCATTTCGTCTTTCCCTTCCGATTTCTTAATTTTTTTTTTTTTTTTTTTGCGAGGATGTGTATAAGAGTTTTCCAGAAAGTCACCTCACTTTTCATTAAGCATAGGAAGTAGTGGAGGAAAGGGAATAGTCACTACTTTAGTTCATGAAGTGGGTTGATGTGCTTAGAGATGCAGGAGAGAGAAGACATATTGCTCCTCATTTGCTATTGCAGCCACCCAAAATCATTGTAGCTGAAAAATCCCTCCAGATTTAAAATCCTTTTTATAAAACAATGTTTAACCCCTTTCTAGAAAAAATCTGACCCATGAAATTGTAGATGTAAGTGAGAAATTTGTCAAAACAAATTTTGAGGATGCACATATAGTGACACCAAGACTAGAAACTATAACTTGTCGGGACCTACAGTAGTTGATAAATACTTTCACTGAAGCAATATTTATGGGTCATCAAACACTAATAAAACTTAACTAGCCAATCAATGTATCTGAAAAAATTAGAAGTTCCCGAAAAAGTAATTGAAATAGAATGAACTGACACTTGGCGTTCCAGTAGATCAGTGTCTAAGATAGGATAGAATCATTGACATTTGATAACAATTTGAGCAAGTTTCATCGGTATTCCCCATGACCTACGCCGCAGCAGCACAGATATGCAGAGGATATGTTTCCAAGTCTGCCACTTGTAGTCGAACACTGCTAACACAGCTAGTCTTGCGACAGTACAGCAGAACGAGACGACGAATTCGGCAAAGTCTCAGGAAACAGAGTCCAGCACCGGTGGAGGTGAGAAAATGGTGCCTTGCCGTAGCTGTCTGTGATCTTGAGTTAGCTACTCGAAGAGAACTGACTTCCACCTGTTCTGGGCTCAGTTATGTTTTAATCTTTGTAGTTCTCCAGGTGGCCACCTTGCGTTTCCAGTGATCGCATGGCATAGTTATTGCTGTTTGTGGTGGAACCACTAAAGCTACAGTGCCTATGGTCCTTGCCAATTATGAATTTTGGAACACTGATGGCAATGATCTAAGCTCCCTTTTCCACAAAGACGCCCTCTAAGAGTGGAACATTCCTCATTGTCTTGCATGTGGACGATGTGGCACGTGGTCTGAATGATAATTGCAGGTTACTGCAGGTTTTAGTTGGTGCTAGTGTTGATTCATCTTCTGCCAGGCATGGTGATGGATTTAGTGCGATAGCTTCTGCCATTTCCAAGTCTAGGGATGTAAAAAATTTCATGGTCCTAGAATTAATGGGCTGGCTTCTGAATATAATGTTACAGGTGGCAGCGGTTCTCTTATTGTTGCTGCCAGCAAAATTGATTCATCAGGCTTGGAAACTCTTTGATGGAACATTTGGGTGATGTGTCGGTGAACCATTCCCATATGATACTATACAGTAACCTTTGCTGTACTCTGGAGGGTAATGATGGTGCTCCACAGTCTACAAGGTTGACACCAATACCCATGAATATGGGCTGGATTTTGTTCTCTAATGGTATTCTGGGCTTATGGTGATGGCTGGTGTTCATTCAGTTGTTCAAGGTGAGGTGCTGTCCTAGGGTGTCTACCATGAAATAATTTCTTATATGCTTCTTCTGTAGATGGGTGTGGTTTGGTACATAGTTAAAATGGTGGTCAATGTTGTCCCCGAATTCTTCTTGTGTACTTTCCAGGCCATGAGTGCCGTGGACATACACACTGGATGTCTGTTGACCATCGGTAGAGGAGTCGAATGGGGCAGATGAAGGGTGATGTATTCGATTGAGGGTACACAAGCTTGAAACGGTTTAGTGCCAGGATTGGAGTCCATGTCACAAACAATGGCTTTAGTGATGTTTTCTGTTCTAAATATACACTGAAGAGCCAAAGAAACTGGTATACCTGCCTAATATCGTGTAGGGGCCCCGAGAGCATGTAGAAGACCCGCAACACGACGTGGCATGGACTCGACTAATGTCTGACACAGTGCTGGAGGGAATTGACACCATGAATCCTTTAGGGCTGCCCATAAATCCGTAAGAATATGAGGGGGTGGAGATCTCTTCTGAACAGCACGTGGCAAAGCATCCCAGATATGCTCAACAATATTCGCTTCTGGGAGTTTGGTGGCCAGCGGAAGTGTTTAAACTCAGAAGAGTGTTCCTGGAGCCACACTGTAGCAATTCTGGCCCTGTGGGGTGTCGCATTGTCCATGCTAGAATTGCCCAAGTCAACTGGAATGCACAAGGAACATGAATGAATGCAGGTAATCAGACAGGATGCTTACGTACATATCACTTTTCAGAGTCATACCTAGAGACGCCAGGGGTCCCATATCACGCCCCACACCATTACAGAGCCTCCTCCATCTTGAACAGTCCCCTACTGGCATGCTGGATTCATGGATTCAGGAGGTTGTCTCCATACCTGTACACGTCCATCCACTCGACACAATTTGAAATAAGACTCGTCCATCCAGGCAACATATTTCAAGTCATCAACAGGTCATTGTCGATGTTGATGAGCCCAGGAGAGGCGTAAAGCCTTGTGTCGTGCAGTCCTCAAGGGTACCCGAGTGGGCCTTCGGCTCTGAAAGCTCATATCGATCATGTTTCGTTGAATGGTTCGCACACTGACACTTGTTGATGGCTCAGTACTGAAATCTGCAGCAATTTGCGGAAGGGTTGCACTTCTGTCACCTTGAACGATTCTCTTCAGTCGTCACTGGTCCTGTTTTTGCGGGATATTTTTCTGGTCGCAGCGATGTCAGAGATTTGATGTTTTATCGGAGTCCTGATATTCACGGTGTACTCATGAAATGGTTGTATGGGAATACCACCATTTCATCACTACCCTGTAGATTTTGCGTCCTGTCGCTCGTGCGCCGGCTGTAACACCACGCTGAAACTCACATAAATCTTGATAACCTCCCATTGTACCGATCTAACAACTGCGGCAAATACTTGTCGTCTTGTATAGGCGTTGCCGACCGCAGCGCCGTATTCTGCCTGTTTACATATCTCTGTATTTAAATACACATGCCTATACAAGTTTCTTTGATGCTTCAGTGTATGTGCTAAAACCTGAGTAGTGGTATGTGCTGTGGTGAAGGGCATTTGCACCACATAAGAAAAATATGAATACACACCAGTTACTACCATTCACACATATTGTAGAAATGGTTCCACAAAGATTATATAAAGCAGTCCCAGAGACCCTGAATTGGTAGCCAGGAATAGAACTGTTTATGTGGTGTAATGGGATGACCGGAGCGGGTGACGTGGTCGGGGTTGTAAGGTGTGGCTGGGTAGAAGAAGGTGGCTGTTTTTAGCAATCTTCCTCTTTATTGTTGGTTCTCCCAGTACATTTTCCGGTAGCTCAGCCCCACCGCTCGTGTCGTGGTGGAGACAAGCTGATGCGCGCAGTCCGGGGAACGCAATGCCTCGCTCGGTCAGCAGCTGTGCAGGCGGTAGCAGGTTAGCGGCAGGAGGCGCGGCCCAGCTCGCAGACGCGGCGACACGTGACGACGCCGGGAGTCGCCGGTGCAGCAGCGGGCAACGCCCCCCGCCGACCGGTCCTCAGAGACGGCGTCACCGATGACGACGACGTGACAGCGACCGAACGCCCAGTCGGTCGGACCGAATGCCGACACCCACCTCTGAGGCCCTCAAATAGTGCAGGCCGCTGCTGAAGCCGCCGGTTACGCGGCGGCGTGTTTATTAGAAGGTTCTCGATGAGTTGTCTTACGCAACCCCGCCACACGTGGCCTGCGCATGCGTAATTCTGCTAATGCTGCGTTCTGATGGCTGCCGCGCACATAAACACATCCCGACGCTCGTTGCAAAACTGTGTCACCGGCATAACGCGCTGGCCGGTCTCCGTCCGCCGTTTACTGTGAGGCTGGCGTATCGCGCTCTGAAACACACTAAATCACAATTTCTCACCGTATTTCCTAAAAATAACCCCTTGTCCCCTACAGTGGTGCTGGCTGGAATGTGATGCACATCTGGCAGAGCTCGATTGATTTGGTGGTACATTCATTTATATCATTCTAGTATACATACCAATGTACAAGCTTTTTCACTCTGATATAACCCAATGTGTTGATGGAGGAGTGCTAATACCCCTGACTTTGAGGCATTTCAAATAATCGCCTGGTTACCTTCTGTGGCTACTGACACTTGGAGTACTCTTTGGCACACTCTAATCCTATGGCAGTGTGAGACATGCTTTTGGCTACCTGATGTGTGGAGGAAACCAAGATGGCCATCAATCGCATGTGTTATTCCGAATGCAAAAAAGGTGGTTCAGCCATTGTATCTGATACCTTCCGGGCTGTTAGGGGCAGATCTATTAGAGCTGCTAGTGATTGGTAGTCTATTTTCTAGCACAGTGTGGAGGGTGGGGATCAAATGTCTTACCTGAACTCAGTGGTAACAGGGATAACGAGTCTGCATTTGTATGGCTAGTTGTACTACTATTTGTGATCTTATACTGGTAATTACTGAGAAACAGCCATCGACAATGTAGACGTCAGGTTGTGCATTCTAGAATGTGTTGATCAGGTCCAAATTTCCCAGCAGTGGCTAGTCGCCGTTTATTCTTCTGAACGGATTGTTATGGAATTTGTGTATGTCATAGATGATAGAGCGAGCCTGATTTTCAGTCTGTGAGTAATTTTGTTGGGATGGTGACAGTGATTTGGATGTATATGTGATTGGTCACTGAGATGTATGGTGTGACAATACTGCTTAAACCCTATAGTGAAAGACATCTGTCATCAGGATGGGAGAGTATTCTGAGAAAAATTGGGAGAAGCATGGAGCTTAAATTAGACAGCACTTCAGAGCAGAGAACGTTTCCTTCCATTACAAAGTAAATTCAAACCGGAGGTCAGCTTTCTGGAGTCTGTTCTGTGATGTGGCTATCGTGGCAATATTTCGAATGAAACGTCTATAGCTATTTTGCGAAGTACTGATTTAGGTCTTTCAGACTCTCCAGTTCATATAGTTGCAGCATGGCCTTTAGGTGGGTTTCTATTGATCTCGCTTTGTCTTTTCTTATAATATTTGTAAGGCCCTAAGTAGATAAATACTGCTGAGGCGCTTGCTATTCCAATCAGCATCCTATAATCTTGACATTATATAAATAGTGTACTGACAACCATAAAAGTTTGAGATTTGCATCAAGAAGAAGCAGGAAGGATACTTCACAGAATTCAGTCTTTGAGTAGCAATGCCCTTCTGCAAGGTGAGAAAATAATTCTTCGAGCTGCTGTAGTGTTACAGCTTGGAAAAATGCTGTAGTTGTGAAACCACTGCAGGTACGAAGAGTCCCATCTGAGTTAGGGATCATTATGGTGGGGGATGACCAGAGGCTTGAAGGAAATCAGTGGTGAATGCCCAAGGCCACAGTGTAATCGAGTTCATTCTGTGTCGTCTCCCTGATGGCATAAGGTATGGGACGACAGTGTTTGAATAGTGGAATGGCATCGACAGGAAGAGTGATATGTGCTGAAAACCCTTTTGCCTATCCAAAAACTTATTAGAATGACTTCTGATAACACATGAACAGCGTCTGTAATTGTGTGTGGAATAATACTTGGAAAATTCCATTCCAAATATGTTTCTAATATCATGATCATTTATATATTTATTTCATCATAGCCTGTTACTTATAACTTAACCAAAAGCTATCGTCATTATTACACAAATTATTACTGGTAACAGCAAGCTTTTTCCTATACATCAGCAACTAATGAAACAGTCTACTTTATTATGTCAAGCACAGTACTACTTCCCATTGTCATAACTGTTTCTATTCTTGATAAAAGTACATCTATTTCCAAATATGTGTCTACAACTGTCACTCTCCTACAATTTGTTTCACTCGTCTCTGTCACTAGTATACACTACAATTAAATGAAACAGACTAGAAACAGTAATAGGACCAGTTCTTGTCTGTCACATTCCACAACACACTCCATTGCTCCCTGAGCCGTACACACACCCTGCCAGTTCCTTCAGCACTGTGGAGGGTGTTGTGGATTCATCTGCCTATTCCACAATCTGTCACCTCCCTATTTGCATGGAACTATTTCCCAGCTCTGACAGTTCATCATTGCTGGTGGTGAGCTCGCAGCCACATGCCGATCCACAACACCCTGGTTCTAGTTTTTTGGGTGGCGAGTCAAAGCCCACAGTTGCACTTGGTGTTGTTGATGTAACAATCGCCATGTGTATGCTGCTGCACGTTCGTCTTCTGCAACTGTTGACCTCAGTTATCTTCACTATGTTCTTCTCGATCTTCTTTAGCAGCCCCCCATAGTGCAATATATGAAGCTTGATTTATAAGATAAAGTGCTGCCCAAGCCTTTCTTGAAACAGAAACGACAATATTGTACAACACCTGCTGCACTGTCTCACAATGCAGTATCTCCTTGACACAAAGGCCTCCATGCCAGTTCATTTGGCGCCATCAGTATAAAGCAACACTGGTGTACAGTAGACATCACCAGATACGATGTTCTAACGTGCCTTATACACCACAGGCACATTTGAAGGTCTGTCTTTGACCAATAGATACTTAAGGCCCATGATTCATCAAGCAGTGTGTTAGCCCTCTTGGAAAATTAAGGTGCCTCATTTCGAGTACCTGTTTTAAATTTGGGAGAACACCGTGGGTTCACCTCACTGTTTGGGCATCATCGCAGTGCTTCTGTCACAGCTGGAGGGCCAGATTATGAATTTGCTTCTTGCTTGTGGCCCATATTCCTACTAAATTCTGCACTTCATGATGATGTTCTTTCTTCAGCCAAAACATTGCCGCTATTTTTCGTAAAGGGAGACCATATTCCAAGTACAACCTGCAATGCTTCAACTGACACAGTACTAAAAGTTTCCATTAACCAAAAACGTATTCTGCATTGCACCCTGATAACTACCTGTGCTGGTGTTAGGATTAGAATTCTGTGTGCCCATGCACTTTCACAGTCTCCCGTGACTGCAGTTAGTAACGTGTTCTGCTGCAAGATGATGATGCAGGCATGCTGTATATGAACTCCATTCCTTACTTATGTTGCTGAATGAAGGGAGTGAATCCAATGTGGTCTGTAATGAGAAGAATGGGGAAGGATAACAGTCCGCCATGTTATTAGTAAGTAACTGGCCTAGAGGGCTGGAGGAGTGGAGAGGATATCGAGTGGGGGGAGCTGACTTGACCTTGACCTTAGGAAACACTTGCAACAATGCAGAGTGGGCTCAGAGTGGTTCTGTCCCATTACTAGAAGTTGGAGTCACCTCAGAGAGAGAAAATAGCTGCTCCATAAATTGCATCTGTTGCTGTTGTATTTGCTTTTGCTGATGTACAGAGTCAGTCCAAGCCCAGTATGCATTGTTGTTAGATATGCTCCAAGATCAAGATCACCCTCATCCCCACAGAGTGTAAGGACTACACTTACGGTAAACCATCAGAGACCAGTCTGCTGTGTGAGCCACCAGTCATGATATACTATGGATCTCTCTTTGTATGCGTGTGTATGTATTTACATCTAATACTTCTATATCATGATCTTTGGGTTTTTGGAAATACCAGTCCAATCTTCACAAACACTGCAAGGCTGGTGGGACGAAATGGGGAGACGTATGAGGGCTAGCCAGGTCCCCAATGACGACGATGAGGCACCCAGGTATCGTGTAGATGAGTATTTGTCTATATCATGTTTGACACAATTCTCAGCCATAAGTTCCCAGAGCTGGAACCAGACTGTGGATAAACAAATACTTAATTATGAGCGAACGAATATGTAAGTGATAATTCATAAAATTATTTCTACAACAATAATTTACACTTGCATATAGCGCTTATCAGATGTTTTTCTTGTTCTAGGAATCTCGGATAATGACACAGGTATGTTGGAATGAGTCGATGGTACAGCAAATGACATTGCCAAAGTAAAAGCTGGTGGTGATAAGGGGGTGTTCTCCTTCGTGAGAAATGTGCTTGAATTAGAGCCTAACAATGAGGAGGTGAAATCTCTATGAAGCCATTCTGATATGAACGATTGTCTACATCAGTACCAAAAATTATTTATGACTGTGTGTGCTTCTTATCTATTTGTTTTTTTCTGTTTCAGTCATCACACATGATACTTATCTATTTCGTTTTTTTCTGCAGGAATGCTCGAAGTGTCAGGATGGGGTCTTACACCAACAGCCCAGCTGAGACCGTCGACACCATCACGATCACCTGGACCTGGATTCTCGGTGTCACAAATCACCCCAACCTGGATGGTTGAAATGACGATCACCTCAGTCCAAGCCATTGACATCACCATCACAAGTTGGCAGTCGTGGTGGACGGTTGCATTCCATGCGCTCTGGCACAAACACCAGCAGTTGCAGAATACTACATGTTGATTTGCTTTTCTTAATTTCCAGATAGTGTCTGATTAATACAGTTGTTGAAAATATCGTGCTTTTTCTAGTTTTCATTCGTTTAGTGTCTTGTGTGATTTAAAACTTATGTCCAGTGAGTATCTGTGGTGTGTTCTGAATCAATTTCAGTGCTTTACATAATTTCCTGCAGTGTCTGTTTAAAACTGCTGTTGGAGAATATCGTGATTTGTAGTTTTCATTTATTTCATGTCTGCTGCTACTGCTTAAAACTTACATGCAGTGTGTTGTTTACATTCTAGTGTTTTTATGTCCGATTGCCAGGCAGAAATTAGCTGCACAACACACCACAGCCTAAGTTTTTACTAATTGTTACTTTATTACAGGTTAAGTGTGCTGTAGTACTTTCTAGTTTATTGTAAAAACAGATCCATGACTGAAAAATGTGGATGTTACCGTAGGTTAATCAAAATTGGGGGGAACATATCAAGGCTATGGGTTGACGTTCACTGGGGTGATTGTAGCGGGGAAGCCAGTAAAGTGTCAGATGAAGTTCTTTCATGAAGTTGTAGAGCATGTAGTCGAGACAAGAAAATCGTGGAACAAGGAACAAAGATTTGTTCCCTTCTGGCAGAATTAGAAATGGCATATCCTGAATTAGGTAAGTCAGAGGAGGAAGGAGACAATGAGAGCTGGGACAGGTGACAAAAAATTCAAGCTTAAGAAATTAAGTTTCACATGTCGGTTAGCAATCAGTTTGACTTACTACCTGACAGAGGAGAAGAGTCTGGACCAGTTTTTGGACAAAGTACAGTTCAAGAGACTCGTAGGAACAACTTTAAGGCTACGCCAGTGGAAAAGTCAGGTAGAAAGGAAAGAGTACTGTTGCAAAGTGACAGTCACAGGAGGGGTGTAGACCAAATGCTACACTAAAAGTTAGGTTTAGGAACATAATGCCAAGCTTACTCAGGTGACAGAGAACATAGGCGTTTTGTACAGAGCTTTTGATAGAGAGGATTAGCTAGGTATATTAGGAGGAGCAGGAAACAGCCTGGTTAGCAATATATACACTCCTGGAAATGGAAAAAAGAACACATTGACACCGGTGTGTCAGACCCACCATACTTGCTCCGGACACTGCGAGAGGGCTGTACAAGCAATGATCACACGCACGGCACAGCGGACACACCAGGAACCGCGGTGTTGGCCGTCGAATGGCGCTAGCTGCGCAGCATTTGTGCACCGCCGCCGTCAGTGTCAGCCAGTTTGCCGTGGCATACGGAGCTCCATCGCAGTCTTTAACACTGGTAGCATGCCGCGACAGCGTGGACGTGAACCGTATGTGCAGTTGACGGACTTTGAGCGAGGGCGTATAGTGGGCATGCGGGAGGCCGGGTGGACGTACCGCCGAATTGTTCAACACGTGGGGCGTGAGGTCTCCACAGTACATCGATGTTGTCGCCAGTGGTCGGCGGAAGGTGCACGTGCCCGTCGACCTGGGACCGGACCGCAGCGATGCACGGATGCACGCCAAGACCGTAGGATCCTACGCAGTCCCGTGGGGGACCACACCGCCACTTCCCAGCAAATTAGGGACACTGTTGCTCCTGGGGTATCGGCGAGGACCATTCGCAACCGTCTCCATGAAGCTGGGCTACGGTCCCGCACACCGTTAGGCCGTCTTCCGCTTACGCCCCAACATCGTGCAGCCCGCCTCCAGTGGTGTCGCGACAGGCGTGAATGGAGGGACGAATGGAGACGTGTCGTCTTCAGCGATGAGAATCGCTTCTGCCTTGGTGCCAATGATGGTCGTATGCGTGTTTGGCGCCGTGCAGGTGAGCGCCACAATCAGGACTGCATACGACCGAGGCACACAGGGCCAACACCCGGCATCATGGTGTGCGGAGCGATCTCCTACACTGGCCGTACACCACTGGTGATCGTCGAGGGGACACTGAATAGTGCACAGTACATCCAAACCGTCATCGAACCCATCGTTCTACCATTCCTAGACCGGCAAGGGAACTTGCTGTTCCAACAGGACAATGCACGTCCGCATGTATCCCGTGCCACCCAACGTGCTCTAGAAGGTGTAAGTCAACTACCCTGGCCAGCAAGATCTCCGGATCTGTCCCCCATTGAGCATGTTTGGGACTGGATGAAGCGTCGTCTCACGCGGTCTGCACGTCCAGCACGAACGCTGGTCCAACTGAGGCGCCAGGTGGAAATGGCATGGCAAGCCATTCCACAGGACTACATCCAGCATCTCTACGATCGTCTCCATGGGAGAATAGCAGCCTGCATTGCTGCGAAAGGTGGATATACACTGTACCAGTGCCGACATTGTGCATGCTCTGTTGCCTGTGTCTATGTTCCTGTGGTTCTGTCAGTGTGGTCATGTGATGTATCTGACCCCAGGAATGTGTCAATAAAGTTTCCCCTTCCTGGGACAATGAATTCACGGTGTTCTTATTTCAATTTCCAGGAGTGTAGTATTAAAGCTGACCTGGAGGAAACAGGAGCAGCAACAGTAGACATTCGTGTGGAGGTTTGTGAATGTTTTACTGTGCAGGGTTAACATGGCTGTTAGGCGTTAAAAAGAGAGCTGAGTGGATTACTTTTGCCTGAAACAGAGCCTCATGCCTGTGCCATGCCTTTTTCTGCAGTTTGGTGGTAGAGATACACAAGTCATGGCCTGCTCCCGAATAGGAGGGGGAAGAAAAGATAGGCTGAGCAGCTTGCGGAATTTGTAAGGGGGCCTACAGGTACAAAAGACATTCCTGTGATTACTGGACTCAGAGGAACCCAATTTTTTTATTAAAGTCATGTTATATGCAGATAGTATTGAAAGAAATTAGAGCATAACAGGACTATAATATATGTAACAGTTTCCAGAGCAATAACATTAATTCGCTTCATCACAACATTAGGGAGTTGGAAACGAGGCAGATGAGAAGTTGAGACATATGTAAAAGGTGGAGAGAAAGCCAAAATATTGAAGCAAATAGTTTTTTGTGTGCTTGTGAGTTGTTAGTGCAGAAGAATTCGCTGGTAATTGTAATAGTCTGCAGATCCCATCGAGGTAACCATCAGATATTGATGAAAAATATAGATGCATTATTGAGCTACCTGTCAGACAAGAAGAAATAGTTACTAGTTTGTGGAGATTTCAATGTGGATTTCTTAAAAGATGCAGACAAGAGAAATGAACTGGAAGCATTATTTGGGTGTTTCAATCTAAGGTCAGTAGTCAATTTTCCAACCTGTGCACAACAAGATAGTAGGACACTGACAGATAACGTTTTTATAGGCTGATACAATTAATATCTGCCTAATTGTTAATGGGCTACCTGATCAAAATGCACAAGTAATGGAAATAAACGACATAGCACCAAACAGCCCTGAGGCAGGTTCACACAAAACAGTGAGGCTTATTAATAAGAACTACTACTACTACTACTACTACATGATCAGGCCCAATGGACTGCACGCATCTACAAATTTCCTCCTCAACTGTATTCTGTCCATTGCTGCTATCTGCTATTAATGAGAACAGTATACAATATTTCAAGTGTAAGTTAAAAGAGAGGGTATGGGATAAGACACATACAGAAAGAGATGCTAATGGTAAATTTAATTTATTCCACATTAAATTTGTGTCAGTATTTGAAAATACCTTCATTAAACAGTTTTCCAGAAAATTCATTAAAAAAAAGGAAAACAAGTAAACCATGAGTAACTAAGGAAATAAAAAACTCATCCTTGTATATCTTGTCAACTGACTCATTCCACATCATAAGATAATCGTTCAAATGGCCTATGACACATGTAACTACCTAACTAACTAACCACTTCCTGGACCATCGACGTCTGCTAATTACACAAATCCACCAGCTAGTAGCTTCTTGGCTGAACTTATTAGCTTTGAAAAGCGTCAGGTATGCCGCACCGCCGTTTTGCCTTAATCAGTGATTGGAGGTGCATCTGGGTATTGGATCTTGTTTTCCTACATCGACAATTCTGTGGTCGTATCCGACCCATTCCCTAAACAGATATCTACTCATTTTGGAAAGGGAGCCTCCTAAAATCGTAACTGGTCTGCTGAATCCCACCATTACGCACAGTGAAGTGTTATGCTGCAAACTCGAGCACCCCCAAAAACACCATGGTGATATTGAAGAACAAACTGTTGTCCATGTATAAGGTGAAAATAGAGCAATATTGTGGGTCACCTCAACTACTCAGTGGTTAGAGGATTTCGCCGTGAATGTCTTGCAAGCCCAATTCTCTGAAATACAATAAAGAGGACGTGGGAAAGCTCTGAATAAAGTCCTTCATTTGGAGATGCATTCACATGTCTCTGATCAGTCGTATGAGGGGTTCTTCTATGTTTCTTATTCAGAGGACATAGTTAAAACAAACAGGGCATTATTGGTGTCCAAAATGATAATGACTTTTGTACTGCACGGTCAATTTTGGTTTGTGAAATAAATTGCAAGAAACATGCTCTTTGTATGATTTGATACCAAACGGATAATATTTGTGGTTATTATAACTCTGATGGTACTGATTTCCCCATAAAATTCCAGGACATCCCTAAATCTGAGAGGCAGAATTCCGACATACCTATTCAAGTTTACAATATGGGAGAAAGCAAGCCAGGGGGTATAAATTTATCTGACCCTTTCACTTCTCCAGTTTCGCCAGTTGGCACTAGAAACACGTAAATTTACTGTTATTATCTCAGGAACAAAAACATCACTACTACTGGATTAAAAGCATCCCTTCTCCCATTGGGTAAAAACGTTCATAAATGACATTTCCATCCTATAAGTATGAACTCTATCACTACTAGTGAGTGATTGACACAGCATCTACTTGACTGCATTAAACAGGTCGCAGTGCATGTGGTTATGCTACTGAGGTGAGCAGGTTCTTAAATTTTAAGAAATTTCAGCAGTAGTAGCATGTCCCCTTTCTTTGTATGCTGACTCTGAGTGCCTTCTCTCTTCTGCAGCACGCTCTGATGGTAGCCCCACTGCCTCATATATTACCTTCCAAGAATAACATGTACCATATGCGGCAGCACATCAGGTAGAATGTATATACAATTCGAGTCTTAATCATTTTGAATCATATGCCAGGCCAAATCCTGTGAGATGGCTGCTCCCTGAGCTTGAACTGCTTGCAAAGGAAATTGACATGATTTATTGTGCTAACACTCCAATGACGAAATCACAGGAAAGTAACTCATCATACGAGAAAACAGTTAAATGCTACGATTTTAGGCTGCCATAGGACAAAGAAACTGAAACTACATGTAGGAGCCATGGTCATCAAATAAACAAATTCTGTGGTGCAGCACTTAATGCATGCAGCCTAAACTACCACAACACAAACCCTTTTTTTCACATTTTGAGCGAGTATGATTCACATTTCCTTGTTGAGCACTTGGGTGATTTTGGCTTGAGCCACGATTGGATTAGTGTCTTATCTGAGAGCATTGAAAAATATATTTCATTTCCAAGTGAATCACCAAGAACATTACGCTGCACTCACTGGACTCACTATGATTTATGCATGTAGCACTTCAGAAACTTCCTAAAACAATGCATCAGGAGGACATGAACCTCACTTGAGTCACACATCATGAAAATGCGAAGTTTCAGCTGTTGACAAAGAAAGGGGGTCTGTCTTCCCATATGAGTATCTGGATTCAGTAGAGAAACTCAATGAAACCACATTTTGCAGTAATACAACAGGTGATGATGTAACGAATGCAGAATATGGACATGTGGTGAGTGAGTGGCAGAAGTGCAATATCTCTGATTTAGGAGATTATGCAAAACTTTACACACACAAGGATGTACACTTATTTGCAGACATTTTCGAGAAATTCCAGCGTATGCACATGGAAACATACATACTGTATCCTGCATTCTACTACACTGTGCCAGGGCTTTTGTACGATCCAGTACTCAAAAGCACAGAAATCTACATCAAACTGTTAACCGATATTGCCTTGCTATTGTTTTTCGAGTGCAGGATTCACAAGGGACTTTGCCAATGTGTCCACAGGCACAGCAAGGTAAAGAACCCAAGAACGGTTGGAAAGTTAAAAAAATATCCGGTGATATGAGATACATCCTGTACTTCAATGTAAATGATTTATATGTATGTCAACAAAGTCTGCCTATTGAAGCGTTTCAATAGTTGTTCGATGATGAAATTGTCAGATTAGGTGGTTTTTCAGATACGGCACCAGTATTTGATATATGTTATGTCATGCAGGTGGACATGGCAAATCCTAATAGTTTGCATGACAATCACAGTGACTCGCCACTACACCTGAGGTCCCAAAACAGTTCACTCCTCAAGCTGATTACGATTCCAGAGGTAAAAATAGATACGTAATGCGTTACAGAAACCTCCAGCAATATTGCAGTTTGGGAATATAACTGATTAGAGTCACCCATACTGTTAAATTCGATCAGTCACGTTGATTAGAGAAATACATCAACATTAAGAATGCTAAATAGGCTTCTGCTGCATGTGATTTTGAGAAATATTTTTACAAAATTATGAATAATGCATTTTTTGGTAAAACAATGGAGAATGTTAGAAATCACTGCAAAATACACTTAATAATGAGATAGGATGTGTGATATAGGAACAAAATGTTATCATCATGCTAAGTTTTAAAGAAAGAATTCGTCACATTGGAGATGGCTAAGGTTTTGGTACAGTTCATGAAACCTGTTTATGTTGTTATGTACACATTGGAACTATCGAAACTCCACATGTACAACACTCTTTATGAATTTGCAAATACTCATTTTGTAGACTTTATATGGATATGGACAGCTTCATCAAATGGAAAAAGGCTTGCAGTCTATATGGATTAATAAGCAGCCACCTCGATTCATTCAATATGTCTGACTATGTGGACAATAATCCTAATGGCATAACATCTGCAAACAACAAAGTTATCTGCCTAACAAAAGTCGAATGGATTCCATATTGAGGAGTTTTGTGGGTCTTAGATCGAAAATGTACGCAAACTATATAGTGAAAGATGCCACACACAGTCAAGTGAAGGGCGTGCAATGTGCAGGCTCGGTGGCTCTAACAGTGGATTATTACTTGGAAGCCTGCCCAGTGGTGTTGGATGTGCTCTGCCTCCTCCTCTCCATGCAAAAATGGTTCAAATGGCTCTGAACACTATGGGACTTAACATCTGAGGTCATCAGTCCCCTAGAACTTAGAAATACTTAAACCTAACTAAACTAAGGACATCACACATCCATGCCCAAGGCAGGATTCGAACCTGTGACCCTAGTGGTCGCATGGTTCCAGATTGAAGCGCCTAGAACCGTTCGGCCATGTCCTCTCCATGCAGTATGCCAAGTTAATATTCAGCCATTGAGCCATACATATTGTATTACAGCTGAAAATCAGCCTGTTACATCATGATAATAAGCAGGACATTTGTGAGGATGGAAATGGCCGCACTCGCATTATTCAATTCGGTGATAGAGAGAAAGCAGATGTATTTATTCTTAAATAAACATGTGAGTATATAAGGAACAGTATGACATGTTAATCATAATGTAAATAGGAGCATGTACAGATGTATATGAGTGTGCTTGAACTGCATACTATGTATGTGTCTGAGTTGAGTCCACACTATGTGAGTGTGAAATGTATATACTATATTTGTGTGTGCGAAATGTATGTAATGTGCAGCTTCATTAGTTTTTGTCTTTCCCCACTCTTGCTATGCACCCAAATCAGTATTATTATAAGTTTTATAGTGTAACATTTTTTTTAATTTCCCATGTAACAGTCTCTCTAACATTGCAACAGCTGTATCAAAGAAAGAAATCGTAATGTCATTCTCTCTCTCTCTCTCTCTAACACAACAGCAATAGAATTTGATTGTAACCTTCCCTTAGGAAATTTTGCCGTGGGGACATGGCGCGCGCGCTCGCATCACACACACACACACACACACACACACACACACACATTTCATATATATAAACCTGCACAGAAAAATGGGCTAACCCTCAATTGTAAAAACTTAAGAGATGAGTATTGTCATGTATTTCTGGGTACAGGGACTATCAAAATTTATATTGGTCTCAGCCCTAAATATCACTTAAGGGTGAGGCCAATGTTAGTTTTGATAGTTCCTGTACCCAGCAACAGATGGCAACACATACTGCTAAACTTTTACATTTTAGGGTTAGCCCATTTTTCCACATACACACACACACACAGATATATATATATATATATATATATATATATATATATATATATATATATATATAACAAAAATTAATTTGTTACCATATATCACTGTTGTTCTTATTTACAAAAACTATACTTGATTCCCATGCCCAATCAGTTTCTACAACCTCCAATTTGAAACCACACAGTATCAACAGATATCTAAGCAGCTGTAACCCTTCAATATCAACTTTGACATGTGTACACTTGTTACTTAGCAGAAGAAAATGCAGTTTTCAGATAATAACTGTAGCTCTCTTCGCAAAACAATGCATACGAACTTGCATATCACACCACACATATTGGTCTATAGAAGCAGGTGGCACAGATTGTAGGCGATTCCAAAGACATGTAGAGAACATGTGTAAAATGCTACTCGTGTGCTACTTGTATGCCACAGACAACATTTGTAGATGAAACTTCATGAAAAAAATGTATACAAACCATGAATACATTTGTTACCATAAAAGTCATTTGTTCATACCTTACCAGCACACGTAGCTGAGCTTCCTCAAACCTGCTGATAAGAAAAGAAAGAATGTTCCAATAATACTAAAAATAACATATTTGAAACAATAATTTACTTCTCACCCGATTTGACAGTGATTTTAAACAATCTCTAGCACACCAAAAAAGGTGCCTCGTGGCGAAAAGTAGTATTATGGGATTTTTAAGACAGGTTAAGTTCATTGAGGGTGGTGCTGCCCTATTTAAAGGCACATTTGCAGGATAGGCGTGAATATATTGCAAAAACGTAGATATATGTGCAGAAAATAAATAAAGAATTACTTAAGATAGCACAAGTGGTTGCATCGATTGTGGCGTGCAACGGCTGAAAAATTAGAATGGTTATGCAGTTCAGGGAGCGAAAGGCTATTTACAATTTGTACAGAAACCAGATGGCAGTTATAAGAGTCGAGGGACATGAAAGGGAAGCAGTGGTTGGGAAGGGAGTAAGACAGGGTTGTAGCCTCTCCCCGATGTTGTTCAATCTGTATATTGAGCAAGCAGTAAAGGAAACAAAAGAAAAATTCGGAGTAGGTATTAAAATTCATGGAGAAGAAATAAAAACTTTGAGGTTCGCCGATGACATTGTAATTCTGTCCGAGACAGCAAAGGACTTGGAAGAGCAGTTGAATGGAATGGACAGTGTCTTGAAAGGAGGGTATAAGATGAACATCAACAAAAGCAAAACAAGGATAATGGAATGTAGCCTAATTAAGTCGGGTGATGCTGAGGGAATTAGATTAGGAAATGAGGCACTTAAAGTAGTAAAGGAGTTTTGCTATTTGGGGAGCAAAATAACTGATAATGGTCGAAGTAGAGAGGATATAAAATGTAGACTGGCAATGGCAAGGAAAGCGTTTCTGAAGAAGAGAAATTTGTTAACATCCAGTATTGATTTAAGTGTCAGGAAGTCATTTCTGAAAGTATTTGTATGGAGTGTAGCCATGTATGGAAGTGAAACATGGACGATAAATAGTTTGGACAAGAAGAGAATAGAAGCTTTTGAAATGTGGTGCTACAGAAGAATGCTGAAGATTAGATGGGTAGATCACATAACTAATGAGGAAGTATTGAATAGGATTGGGGAGAAGAGAAGTTTGTGGCACAACTTGACCAGAAGAAGGGATCGGTTGGTAGGACATGTTCTGAGGCATCAAGGGATCACCAATTTAGTATTGGAGGGCAGCGTGGAGGGTAAAAATCGTAGAGGGAGACCAAGAGATGAATACACTAAGCAGATTCAGAAGGATGTAGGTTGCAGTAGGTACTGGGAGATGAAAAAGCTTGCACAGGATAGAGTAGCATGGAGAGCTGCATCAAACCAGTCTCAGGACTGAAGACCACAACAACAACAACATGCAGTTCAGGTGTCTTGTTGAGAAGATGGCACGTTTTTTGTTCTTGAAGCCATTCTGATCATATGCATATCTGCCATCACTGCAGATAATTATTTGGCACACTGCCATTATTCTGTTTTATTGAGATGCAGTCTCACTATGAGTAGTCATAGTTGCACACAGCAACAGAATTAATGTGTCTATGTAATTTAAGTTAGTATAATATTTTGTGAATACAGTGATATCATTTAATCTTGTGTTTCATTTATCTTGCAAGCTATTGTTCCAATTAAAGAGAGTCTTGGCATGACTAAAGATTCTGTGTTACAAATATTATCAATGGCCCAGCTCGAACCAAAACTTTGGAATTATTCAATCTACAAAGCCCAATAAAGAAATATTTTCAGAAAGATCACTGACAGTGAAACTTACAATGAAAAGACCTTACACAAGAAGCCATTGACAAGTGCCCGAAATTTGTATAAACTGATCACATACTAGTTTCATTACCTATTATTATTTGTCTGTTCTCTAATATTCTCAAACCAGACAGGAAAAGCGCACCATAAATCAAACTAAGCGAAAAGGGATATGGAATTTTATGGAAAGACAGAATATCTGCCTAAGATGACTACAATTAATCTCTCTCACTGTAACATTCCAAATAACACATTTTCTTTCGCCATATCAAATGGATTTTGTTTAGAGCCAGCTAAGGAGACACATTAATTTTCTGTGGGTGAGAATGACAAGTAATTCATCTATAAATGTCTGTCACATGTGGAATGGTCATGCCAAATCGAAGAAGAAATCAAGCACTATCATGAATCTAATTCATCAGACAATATGCAATGGCACCACAAGATACAACTGACCATACGACGACATGATTCTGTTTTCATCATTTTCTTTACAAGTATTATAAAATTCTTAACAAGTGCTTTGTGGATTATTGTATGTTAACTACATCTTGAGGGTGGAGGCAGGAGAAGGAGCAAGACAATTAAAAGGGAGATTTCATAGGCAAACTTCAAAATGTGTTACACAAACAATCTTACATTTGCATATAAAAGACAATAACAAATTATTGAAATTCCCTTTATCCTCTAACAATTAAATCTGAGCTAATTAGGTTGACACACAATTCAGAACTGGCGTCTTTCTCAATAAGGAATAAGGTAAAATGATTACATGGGAAAAGGTGAGTGGGTGGGTGAGTTTAACAATTTCGGAAAGCAAATTATGATAGTGCTTGCAAAGAACTGGGAATAATAAGCATGCAAACTATATCGATAGGAGAACTTGCATCAGGACAGTTAAAAGAATAAAGTAGCCTCTGGTCCACGTCATTACATAACTTTAGCGCAAATTCTTCACGCGATTCTCGGATTATTTGATAGCAATGTTATTACTATTATTGTGAACACTATTATTTGTCAGTTACCTCCACTATACCAACGAATTATCTGCTTTCCATATGGTTTCAAGGTCATGCACAAAACAATACGATTCTGTCTTCCAAAAAAGTTACTCACTCGGAAAAATTCATTTAACACACGAATTAAAAGGGGTGGGGGGATCCCTAGAGACTAAACTGATCAAAAAAAGCTCAAAAAGTGTTACTTAGCATAGATCCCCAGTGGGTCCACTTGTGTGAAAACCAAACAAACGGGAAGGTGCAAGCAGGAAGCACAAGCAGAAAGCCCAAAGCTCCTCAAAACGAAGTGAATTTTACATGCAATAAGTAGAAAAATACGCAAATAATTTACAGAGAAACAAGTAAGTGCTGATGTTTTCAGGTTTATTGATTTCCTAGCTGAAACATATCGTGACTTAACCTAATTTTGTGCCCAATAGGGACAGACATGCTTGCTGATCAAGGGATGGAATACTACTTCTTAGCACAAAGTCAACCTCTGTCCTTTGTTCAAAGTGGAGGTTCAACTTTTTAGCAGTAAGAGGTGGCACCCATTCCACTAGCCAATGAGAATGAACACAAAGTCACTAGAGCTACTTGCCGTATTGCTGTTTTAGCAGATGCTTCGAACGAGGTGGGAAAGCCTATTATTAACTGATGTTAGTTCAGGGAAACCTCCCTGTGACACCAAAAATACGTGGGAAGCGATATTCTAAAGCTTGGTGCTGCTACTTGGAAAAATAAGTAAAGGAACTTCTTTGGATTTTACAAAGCAGTCGAATCACTCACCGAAGCTTTCAAACTAAACGGCCAAGAATATAAAGGAAACTGTAATGACTAAATGAGAGGGACGGCTGCATTTAAGGAAAAATAAAGTAAATTCCTTGCTCCCAACCTCCTGTAAGTATTAGTGTGATTTTTATGCAGAAAATTAAGAGCAACAACATTCACGCCGTCATAATATTACAAAAGATATCAATTATCAAAAGAGTGTGAAACACGCGCACAGCTTTCAACACATAAAAAAGGTTGAATCACTATTTTCTTCTTGTTTTTTCTCTTCATACTTCTGTACGATTACAGATTGCAAACTGCAGCACGACTGTAAATATTACATATCCACAAGCTTCTCAGTGCCGCCACAAACACACTCCTTTCCGTATGATCTAATATTTGAAGTGATGTCAGCATATATACATTAGCTAATGGTAGTAACACATTAATCATGGTGCAGTTGTTTGTGTATTGGGACACTTTACATCTTTGAATGGTTTCAGCGATGCAACATTTGTAGAAAACATTGTGATAACATTTCCAATCTCTCCGAATACTACGCTCAAGGGCCAAATAAACTGGTACACCTACTTAATATCGTGTAGGATACCCAAGAGCATGCATAAGTGCTGCAACACGATGTGGCATGGGCTCGTCTAGTGTCTGAAGTAGTGCTGGAGGGAATACAAGGGGGAGGGGATCTCTTATGAACAGCACGTTGCAATGTATCCAGATATGTCTAAGGAGTTTGGTGGTTAGCAGAAGAGTTTAAACTCAGAAGAGTGTTCTTGGAGCCACTCTGTAGCAATTCCGGACGTGTGGGGTGTCGCATTGTCCTACCTGAATTGTCCATGTCCATCGGAATGCACAATGGGCATGAATGGATACAGGTGATCAGACAGGATGCTTACATATGTGTCACCTGTCAGAGTCGTATCTTGAAGTATGAGGGGTCCCATATCACTGCAACTGCACATCTGCCGCGCCATAACAGAACCTCCACCAGCTAAAACAGTCCCCTGCTGACATGCATGGTCTATGGATTTGTGAGGTTGTCTGCACATTTCCATCTGCTTGATACAATTTGAAAACAGACTCGACCGACCAGGCAACATGCTACCAGTCATCAACAGCCCACTGTCAGTGTTGACAGACCCAGGCGAAGTGTAAAGCTTTGTGTTTTGCATCATGAAGTAACACGAGTGGCCTTCGGCTCCGAAAGCCCATATCAATGATGTTTCGTTGAATGATTCACATGCTGACACATGTTTATAGCCCAGCACTGAACTCTTCAGCAATTTGCGGAAGGGTTGCAGTTCTGTCACATTGAACGATTATCTTCAGTCGTCGATGGTCCTGTTCTTGCAGGATCTATTTCCGGCCGCAGTGATATCGGATATTTGATGTTTTACCAGATTCCTGATATGGTATGCTCATGACATGGTCATACGGGAAAATATCCACTTCATCGTTACATTGGAGATACTGTGTACCATCGCTCATACACCGAATATAACACCACATTCAAACCTACTTAAATCTTGATAATCTGTCATTGTAGAAGCAGTACCCGATCTAACAACTGCGCCAGACACTTGTTGTTTATACGGGCATTGCCGACTGCAGCACCATACTCTGCCTGTTTATATATCTCTGTACTTGAATAACTATGCCTATGCCAGTTTCTTTGGCGCTTCAATGTATGAAAGCAATAACCTGAAACATAAATTGCCCACATTTATTGTAGGAGTCCCCTGTATCTATAATCATGTTTGCACTCTGAGGTGTCATCATGAATGCGTTAGATGTGGTGAAGCACCTGTTCACCTATACTACTCATTGTACAATTTCTGTGAGTGGTGGCTAATTAAACATGTGGTTATGTAGTATTAATGCAAATGCTGAAATGTCTATGGGGAAATTTTCTGATCATGTACAGACATATATCGATCATTATTTCAGAGCTTCTTTTAGCTTTTAGCAATCTATCAGTACAATGGGTGCTAATTTTTTCAAATTTATGTAGTCCCAGGATGCATCAGAATTCACCATCAACCTCATAGTCAGAAGAATGAAACCTTTCAGACACGTCAAACAATACCTTGCAAACTTTGTTACCTTAGTCCATCTGTAATTTATCATGTGGACAGAACTGTGAATTAGGGTAAGCTTTAGTATAAGTCAGTTTACGACTGTTGAACTGAATTGAACCACTCTTCAGGCTTCCTTTTCTGTTAATCTGCAGCACTTGTATAATGATAAAGGCATTTCTAATTGAGCAGCTAATTTTATAGACCACGTCTGTCTCGATGTGGTTTGTAGTACAGGATATTGAAATAGTTTCTATGAACAGGAAGTTAATGGCAGTTGAATGCCACCAACAATATGCTTAAAAATTACAAATGCTCTGATCCAGACATGACGAATTTTTCATGCTAATCTCTAAAGAACGGTTTTATTCTCTTTTGGATTACCTTACTGTCCCTGAATGTAAGAGTTATTATTTGTTGTACTTTGTACCATGTTTCATATCCTCAAAGTATCCCATCAGTATCTTGAGTGGTATGCAAGTGCTAAAGCACATGTAGTAACTTCTTGATCCTGTTATGATAAATTCTGCATTTTCTAAACCATTCAGGTCGAAAGATAATGGGGAAACGTATGTTTTAAGGACTGGTGTGATTCTAGCCTTCCTTGTATGTCAATTTCAACACAGTTCAGTTCGTATCTTCTTTCAAGATAAAGGGAGACAAAAGCATTACGTGTAAGTTGCAACGTTACCATCCTTTCTTCACAAATTTTCCTTCAAAGTGTAGGAAGCAGTTGGTTGGAATTGTTAAGGCTTCGTGGTGCTCAGTAAGAACCCTGATCTCAACATTATACCAAATGTCGGCAATGGAGAAGGTTTGTGGGAGAAACATTCCTGATTTGTTATTCATGCATTATACTGATCTGGAGTTGTTACATCAAGTGACATCATTGCCTATCGATTTAAGGAATTTATACTTCTCCTCTATTATGATGTCCATGGTCCCTGTCGTCCATAAGTCTTCAACCATTGACGGCAAAGTTGTAAGATCACTCTCCTAAACAAAATGAAATCTTGACCGAGAAGCTTATAGGCCTGCACCTCAGCAATGAAAGTGATGGAATATTAACTTATCTACATGAATGTAATGCGCAGTTGAATGTAATGCACATCCCAGTTTTAAAAATTAAAATCATAAAAAAGTATTTGTTGACACATCAGTGGTACTCTAAATTTATTTTACACAACAATTAGTGTATACATGAATCATCAAAACAACAATAATTTGTAAGCAATCCAATGTTAAGTGACACATTCATTATTAAAAAAGAACATCTTTCTTGATTACCTACATGATATATAAACAAGCATACTGTATGTTGCAGGCGTTACTCATTATTATTGACCAATGTCATCATTATTGGTATCTTTGGGGGAGTCTACATCAGAAACAGATTCATTTCCTCTTTCCCAATCATCCTCAGTGTCGTTACAGAGCGTATCATCTTCATTGCTGTGCAGAGTATTTGAAATAAGAGATTTCTTGAACCATTTTACGATCGTTGGTGCTTTAATGCTTTTGCAGGCAGCCAAAATCCAGTGTGCAGTAATGTGGGGTGCAGCATGCTTAATTTTTCTGTCAGATTCAGTTCACGGTGTGGTTCGCAAAACCATTTTTCGTGTTGTTCCTGAACATAACATTCGAAATGTTTATTTACACTAATTTCTAGTAATTGTAACATAATAAGTCATCCCTCCAGGAATAATAACAAAGTCACTGGCAAGGTTGTGGATCATCATCTTCACATTGTCAGTGAGACGATCACGAAATGCATCAAGACAAAGTATTGATGGTAGTTTGGAAAGCCCATCAGGACAGAGTTTCCAAACGTTTTGGAACCAGTCAAGCATTAAAATTTCAGTCATCCATTCCTTCTCCTTATTTAGAACAATGACATCATCAGGGAACAGCTCTTCATCTCTAGGGGGTCTTGGGGCATATTTTTCACTTGAAGTTTAACAAAGTTAAGAGAAGTTTGTGTCCATCTGCTGTGATTGTCAGCATTACAGTTATGCACCGTTTCTCACACCCTGACATTCTGATGGAAGCTTATTTTATCCCCTTTTCAACAGTCATATGATTGGGTGGCATATTAAACCAAACTGGCGTCTCAATAGCGTTGTCGATTTGGCCCATCAAAAAATTCTTCTCTTTCCGAAATGTGAAGATATACCACGTAAATTCTTAAAGTTTTTTTCTCAAAATCCTAAGGAAGCTTTTGGCATATTGCTGTACGGCGTCGCAGAAATATCCACAGCTAGCCGTTAGGTCTTGCCTCGGTATATTAACCCATTACTGGCCATTGTCCCTTTTTTGGGATGCGTATATTTTACTTATTTCTACGTAAGCAATGGAGCTTTTAGCCTTTATTGTTGCACCTGTAAGTTCAACTAACTGCTACAATGCCTGTAAATGTAAAATGAATAACTTTTTTCTGAGTACTTCACGTCAGGAAAATTATAAACTTGCCGATTTTTTGTTCTCGCACTTGGCAGCACTGTATGTCTGCTGGTAGTTCCTGGACGACAATGAGCTGTGATTTAGTTGTCTGGGCGTGTTTGTTATGAACATATGGATGACCATGTAAGATTGAGTATACTTCAGATTTTTTCAAGTGAGTGCAATATCGATATATTTTAAGTGTCCCAATAATGGGACAATGGCATGTTACACTATCATTTATTGTTGATGTGCCCTATTCTTATATACACGTATTATACAGAGAAGAATTGCATTTTACGTTCTTTATATCTGCTTTTTCTCATGTTCTATTCGAATTTTAAGATTCCAACAGGATAAAAACATGCCACGTGGACTTACACTTGAAGAAATTCTAGCAGAACTAGTGAACCATCAAGAGAGTGACGATGAAGATGATGACGTAGAATTGGCGATTATTCCACCCGATGCAGAGGTAATAACAGATGAAGAAGACATTGACAAAAATGTATTGAACAATGAGTCTGTTGTACAAGATGTAGCCGGTACTTTAGAGAAAAGCTCTCACTTTTGGATGTCCGGCAGAGAATAGTGATGCTTTACCTATCAAAGAAAACAGGATCAGTAGCAAAACACAGAGGACCACAAGGAATCAAATTGATGGGAGGGCGGGTGAGCACAGATGTACGACTAGATCCAGGAAATCATTTGATTCTGTTAAATAAAACACAGAAGAGAGTAAAACACAGAAGAGATGTGCTTACTGCAAGAAAAAAACAACAAAAATTTGTGATAGGTGCAATGTTTGTGTACACGACAAGTGTTTTGCTTCATTTCATACTGAATAGACATTCAATAATATTAAAACATTCTTTATTTATTGTTTGTGTTGTCTCTTACAATATTATGCATGGAGAATAAGGTTGTGAATTTGGATAGCGCATTTGGCCAATGTCCCAAAAATGGGACGGTCTGTAGTTTTTCTTCTAATAAACTGAAAATTTTCAAAACAACTTTTTATTCAATTAATCACTCAATATAACCTATTTATGTATAAAAGTTTGCAAAAAACGATCCGATAGAATTTTGGCCAGTAATGGGTTTTGGTTTGGGTCTTATGATGTCGCTAGTCACAGGTTGCCCATTCTTTCTCCTTTCGCAGACGAATTTTGCTTCAGTTTCAGGGTATCTTCCTTTGCCAGGGCCAGTAAATTTATATCTGGTAGTGGTAGTTGCGAATAATATGATTTCTTTTGTTCCATAAGCGATTGCTACTCTCAGCTACACTATACTCTCGTCCTGCTCTCCTGTTACCATATTTTTCAGCATAAATAATTACTTTACTTTTGAAAGTATCATCATATGATGTTCTTTTCTGCTTGCCTTCCATTTTGTGCCTATCTCATGCAAACACACTACGCAATAATAGGATGGCAATGAAGTAACGAAGTTGAGAAATAACAATAATGCACTGCGGTGTAAGGAACAACACCTAAATTTTAATGGTGTTCCAGTGACAACAGATTCAAGTTTGTACTCGAATGTAATGTGCCATCGAATCTCACATGCATCCCAACCTTGAATACTGCATATGGTAAGAAAAAGTGTGCATTAGATTCACGTAAATACAGTAATATTTAATGGCATAAACACAGACAGGAAGTTAAGAGTAGATTTGTAAACTATTTACTTTATGCATCAAGACTGTTCAGTTCCTGTTACATAAATGGCAAAACCAGCAGAGTGACTTTATATTAATTTACATATTACCTCATATTAAGCCAAATAGAAGGTAATTTTATAGGAATAAATTGGATCTTCCTGATAGTAAGGTTATTAAACTGGGCTAATCTCTAAATAAAAAGAACCTAGTTTTTCTGTTGGACAAAGAAGTGCAGCCACAAATATCAAGAAATTTAAATGAAACATATTACAAACCAAATTAAATTTAATTGCCTAGAATAATTTTACAATATTAATGCTTGAAGTGTGTATCATTCTGTTTAGCTAGGTGGATAACCTCCCCTCCCCCTGTTCCCCATATAACTGTCAACCCCTGCTTAAATGAAAAATAAGTTTTCCACATGGAATTTGTACAAGAATTTATGTGCTGTACCCAAACATTTTGCACCTAACAGAGGACCTTTAGTAATATCAAATCTTTTGAAGACTCTGAAGCAACTTATGATGCTTTTACTGGAAATTCTTGAAGTGTGTGACATATCATTTTATCGAAGCAGAAACACTTTACCTCTTCCATATCAAATTAGGGGTCAGGGCCCTGCACGAGATGAGACAATGCATCAGAGTTCAGATGGCATCACGTTGACAAGAACTGAGAAACAGTGCCCACCTCTACAGATGTTGAGCTGTTCGATATGGTAAGGAAGACGCAGAGTCAAAAAGTACATTTAGTGGGTTGTGGTCTGTTTGGGCCTACCAGACATAATTTGACCCATATATGTAAATTGTGGACTGTGTTTAAATTTCTAATGTCTTCTTCTCAGTTTGTAAGTAGTAACTAGAGTAGAGTTTAATTTCTCTGAAGTATACTCTGCTCCATTTTTATTTTCATGTGACAGAACCACACAAATGAAACAAGTAGATGCATCTGTTGTGAAACGACAACTATAATCTCAAGAAGAAGTTCATTCAAAAATTACTGTGAAGTTTTCATAGTACATTGGATTTACCACAGGCCATATTGCAACACCAAATCAATTCCAAGTTCATAGCTACAACCATAATGAGGGATCCTCCATGTAGAGCTGACATGTAGCACATTCAGGTACACACAAGTCTCTGCCAGAGGACGGAGGCGACAGCAATTTTATCCAAAGGGACTGCTTGTTGAGTAGTCTCTGTGATTGTTACTTAGGATCTTAGGGTCTGCCATGAGCAGCACCAACAGTAGTGTTGCAGGCCATAGATTTGGCTGTCTGAGTTGATATTGGGATAACAGTAACGATATCCTCACTGGTAAACTCGAACAAAATACTTATACAGTGTCTATGTTGAATTAAAAGTACAGGGCATTATAAAGTTTGAGAATATGTTGAACTGTTTAGAAAAACAAAGTTGTGTGTTGCATAATATGTAATTTGAATCGAGTCAATATGTATAAGTAATGTGGAACAAAACAGTTTTTAAAAAGAAGAACTGATAGTTTACAATTGATGTATATTACCGGTTTTCACTTATGGCAGTGAGATGTTCACATTTAATGTGAAACACATTCAAAAGTTAAGGAGTGTTCTTTTACCACTGAATGTACGCATGTTGGAAAGCAACAGACAAGCAAAGCGTAGCATCAGGAAGCAGATTGAAGCAGTTGATGTAATTATGACTTATGGAAATGAAATAGGGGGGCAAGACATGTTACCTGGTGAATGGATGGTATAAACAGCAAAGAATTACCTTGCCAGATTCCAATAAATAAGAAAAGGCCAAGATGACGATCTACTCAGAGGTATATTAACAGGGTTATAAAACAGGTAGGAACATGGTTTAAGAACGAAATGAGTGAAAATGTCTAGAGGACATCTTTATAGAGCAGTAGTTGTCCAATATCTAACGACATATGCATGCTGTGGATGTTATAAGAGTGTACCTTACTATCTTGGACATTTCATAAGACACAAGCACATTCTTTTCGAAACATTTCTGTACTCTTCGCATTCTACAGATTGAAGAAGAGTAATTTAATGTGGTACTGAATATCTGAAATAAATTTAAATGTTGAAATTTTAATATAATGTAGGAAAAATTAATACCTTATTATTCTGCCTTCTTCTTTTTCTGTCTCTCTTAAAATGCGTTTCTCAGTTTGTCCGATTCCTCCTTTGCTGACGTAGCCTTTTCTATGTGAACATAATTCACTGGATTAATCAAAAGAATTAGTTTTGATTTTGCCTTCCAATCCTTAGTGGCAAAACTTGATTCCGTAGGTGCCAATTCACCGTTTACGACGTGCCATAAATCATCCAAATGTAAATACGCCTCAACGGAAAATTTCCAGGTCGCGTAACTTTCGTGCCCTACAAGCCGCTCTATTTGCGGTATCTGTATTGTACTCATTTTACAGCTTTTTTTTCGTATAGCGTACACAATCCAAGTTTATACGAACTTCCGCGTGCCTTTTGCGCAAATACACATCACCTTAAAGCTCATTACTTCGCTTTAATGCAGTAGCTGGGCCCATAACCTGTTGTAGTTTATGCAGATTAACGCAGCTAAATGACGGTAACAACTATTTAAGGGACAAAATAAACTTATGCTTTATTCGCACAACACATATAAATACCAAATTATATCATGTTGCCCCATCAACAAACACGGAACATGTATATTCCATAAGGTCTAATGCACTCTGCAAATCATATCTTGTGTGCCATTATGCACGCTGGAAAATGTTTGTTCGCATATCCCCAACAGAATCACAGTTACTCTTACCGTGTACCGTGTGTTCCTTGTGTGCTGAGTGACTGATGCAGCATACTGTAAGCACCAGAATAATCCGTTATTCATGCCTGGAACAAGCTGAGATGGTGTTTGTGTATGACCAAGCCGATGGGAATGGTCGAGGAACAGTGTGGTCATAGCAAAACAAGTACCCTCACAGACACCAACCACATCACACAACATTTCAAGCTTTTTTGGCGATTGGTCCTTTCAGACACATGCAGGGAAGCGGCGGACTGTGTGTACATCAGATATGGAGCTTGTACTAGGGTCACCTCAATATCCTGTAGAACATGGTCCTCCAAATCTGATGTACGCCTCCTTGCACGTTCGTCCGTTCTCAAAAGGACCCACAATCACACAAACGCCCAAAAAGGGCTTGAAATGTTGTGTGAGGTAGTTGGTTTATGTCAGGGTACTTGTTTTGATGTAACCGTGCTGCCTCTCGACTGTCTGCATCCGCTTGGTCGTATACAAACATCATCTCGGCTTGTTCCCGATGTGAATACCGCACCATTCTGCTGTTTACGGTTCGTTGCGTCAGTCATACACCCTGCAACACACAATGAATACACGGCAGATGGTCAGAGGAACTGTCATTCGTCAGCGTCATCTACCCTGGCAATGATACCGTACATTTCTAGACACAAGTTCATAGGATCTTCCCTCCTTTTCCTGTCAGGAATACGTCCCTGCAGTTTGTCGTTTTTATTAATGACGTAACAAGGTTTTTAGGGGTAAAAATTTCATCTTATTTCAGTGTCTACTTCTTTTACGCAAAGGACTGAGTACTGCAGAGCTGTAGCACACAAATCACTGTAGGGAAGTAGATGCAAATGTTGTAACGAGGAAAATGAATTTGAGCTGCATGAGAAATTGCAGGCTGGAATTTAATTCAATGTAAAGCGAAAATACAGCTATCTTTTGATGCAGACCTCCTAATGTAAATACAAGTGAAGAACTCACCAGCCTTTCCCTAGGATGTGCTGCATTACGAAAAGCAACAGAAACAATAGATTTAGTACCGTTGGTTATTTCATTCGTTGACAAATGACAACTTCTCCGCAGTCTGCTTTTGCCGGCGGGCTGTGACAGGTGCTTATTAGCAGTTCTCATTGGGACAGTGCTTGTGACGCGTCATATGAGTTATAAATATGTACCTAACACCCAGATCTTCGAAACTTCCTCAGTTGTCATTTTTCAACAGTTTAGAAAATGGTAAATTTTCTTAAAAATTGATTATCAGTGTGATAAAATAATTGTCCGACTAGCGGTAGTGTGGTATTTCTGTGGTACTGAACATCGCTGTCAGTGTTGTTTGGGAAATGACAGAGGCTTACGTCAAGCTCTGAAAAACAGGGGAATTGATTTTTATTCAATGATTAAACTCGTTATTCGATGAGAAAAACTGTAATTTTTTTAATAATTAAATATTTCTTTCCATTTTCCATAAACTAAGAAGGTACAATCCACTGTAGTAAACATATTTATGGTTACCGGTTGACTGCATTGATAGTTTTTTAACATTTGTGCTAATAAACTTACTTACCTTCAAATGGAACAATTAACCACCATGTGCAGTGTAAATTATTTTTCCAAAATATTTTTATGTCGTAAGCAAACGAAAATAAAAGCGGTCTGTCTTATTTGCAGCAATGACAGAAAGACCTCTAAAGGAAGGGCAGCGTGTGGAGGTAACGGGTAAAGATGTGAAAGGTGTAGTTGCATACGTCGGAACAACCCTTTTTTCTAGTGGAAAGTGGATTGGTGTAATACTGGATGAACCCAAAGGAAAGAACAATGGTACTGTGCAAGGAAGAACGTATTTCCAGGTGACTTACTTTCTGCAGCCTACTCCTTTTTCAAATTTGCACCAGAGTAAGTTCTTTTTATGAATGCTTCCGAAAGTTTGATCTGTGGCCCTCCGTCAGTTTGTATTATTGTATGAATTGTGTTGAATTCTAGTTGTACAGAACGTCGTGCAACAATGAGCTCATTGTGGTATCAGCTGTTACTGTAGGTCCAAGGTCCTATGTTCTGTGATACAGAAATATGTGTGACAACCTTACTCCACACTTGGGTTTGTGCATAAGGATGTAACGAGGCCAAAGTATAATAGAGTGACTCAAAAAGACTACTTCACTTAATACAAACTAGCATGATTGATGATGTGACAGATGAAATTTTTCATGTGCTTGTAGCTCTCGGCCCTCCAAGAAACAACCAGCTAGTTACGAAACATTCCAAAACCTGTTAATAGTTTGAGATGTGTCATTGTGTTGGCTGTCAGTACATACAGAATTACTACAGTGTATTTCACCTTAGATTACTAAAACCTCGTAAAATTTAAGATTACAGTAGGATATAAAACAGGATATTTTGCACTTAATTTGGTATGTAACATACCATTGGAGAACAAACATTGTAATTAACTGATGTGTAACCTAAAAATTAAGATTTCCTATGAGTAGAATGTAGAATAATAAATCTTATGATGGTTGAGTAGCAATGTAACATCCCTCACCCCCTCTTGAATGTTCTAGGGCTAAGTGATCTAACCAGGCAGTGAGGCTAAGCATGAAGAGTTACCCATATTCATAATTATTGCTCATTAAAGTAGAAATTTGTATAAGCAGATAAATATACCCTTTTGAGGTACATGGGGATGGAGGAACAACAAAGGTGTCAAGAGTCTCTTCTAAAGCGAATGCTCCCCAGTAATACACGTCTTTTGCGGTAGTATGGTATTAAAGAAACATTACATACAGTTCGCTGCTTTTCCATGTTTTTTGTTATTGCGTGTCAACAACTGAAAGACTGTAAAGAAATAAGCCACCGGGAAAGGTGGGGATCCCAGTTTGGTTTTACAGAGAGTACTCTGTCAGTTAGGTAATCTGCAAACTTACCATGTTAACTGCTAAGGGTTTAGTGTTAAGTTTTTATCGTAAGGCTGTATTTTTTACCTAATCTGTAACCATTTGTGAGACCTTTGTGGCTATTCAATATCTGTTGTTACTGCTATTTGTATGGGTACCACATGCCCGATCAGTGGTTTTGGGTGGGATGCTTCCCCCCCCCCTCCCCCCCCTCCATACTGAATCCTACCAGCGAACCCACCTGCTTAACCTATGACTGTGATGATGCGATCATTCCATTTCATATTGCTACAAATTTTTATGCCGATGTGTTTGTCAGAGTAACTGGTTCTGACTGAGTCATTGAAGTTGTAGTCATAGGATACTGCTCATTTGCATTTTATGAAGTGCTCACATGTACATTCTTGAACATTTAAAGTAAGTTGTCAATCTTTGCGTTACTTGAAAATCTTATCAAGATCTAGATGGATATAAGTTATGTACAACTTCTTTCTGAAAGAAATAAAGTTATTAAATATCCTATATAACAATGAACAATGGATGAAATCTGTAAGGATAAAACTTGTAAAGCTGAAAACTGTGTGTAAACATACAAGTAACATTTAATATTATAGGGATGAGCAATTTTAGACCAAAAGCTCTCCACATGTAGTGCATTTGGGAGTTTCCTTCATGACCAGCTTAATATCACAGGAGTGTGCACGTAGTTCACTCTGCATAAGATGAATAGTAGTCAACTCTAGTCCATAATCACACAGTACTGGTTTGGCTGATGGTCGCATGTATTCACATTGCGTTTGGTTCTTGCAACTCCAGAACATAGCCTGCCTAAAGATTATCATATGTGTCACAGGGCAAAGAAGGGGGGAGGGGGTGCAGAGCAGTCTTGGAGATGGACTTATTTTATTGTACTCTGCTTTGTTGAGGTGTATTAGTGTGGTTTTCTGTTGTGTACAGGAAACCACTACTTGATTTTAATTGTCAGTAGCTGGGTGGTTGGTATCCAAAATGGGGCTGTGCTGTAGGTGTCAGTAATTTAGTTTTTCCTTCCTGGCTGCAACTTTGCATCTGATACAAAGGGGGTGCGACATGGGTTTGGCAGTACAGCTTTTCAGTTGATGTTGGTCTCAGACAACCTGCTATGATGCTGCATGCTTTGTGTGGTATGCCCACTTGTTTGGCATGGCTGGAGTTCCTCCAGTCCGGACGTGTGCTCTGTAGCTGAGTAGCACAAGGTTAAAGCTGTAGTCCTTACTGTTCTGGGTTGTGTACTATGTTGTTTCTAACAGTTGTTTTGTGCTTAGTTCATGCAGTGTGTCCTGTGAGTGGGCACGGTATGTAATGTGACATCCAAGTGCCTTCTGGGAACAGTGCGTCATTTTTATACATATTGAAAATCAACGGAACCTGTATGCTACTGTGCAGTAAGCTGCATGCTACTGTGCAGTAAGTCATTGTTATGTGTTCTGTGCCAACTTCCTTGCCCTTAAAAGCTGACAAAAGATCTTCTGTTTCTGAGGAGATTTCTAATCATTTATGACTTGCCATAATCTTTATTTATTGTGTACACTTTCCATAATAGCAGTTCATGGTTGACTGTGTCATAAGAAGCTGATAAATGTATGAACACAGCCCCCTGATCTTTCTTTCCCTGAATCCATCCTCAGTGTGTTATCAGTGTTAGTGACTGCAATGTGCAACATTTGCCTGTTCTTAAGCCAGGTTGTTGTGGGGCCAGAAGAGACTCCATTGCTTGTTTGAACCTCCTGAGAATTTTATGAAGATGGCATAGTAATAGTTGACTGTAGCTGCTAGGGGGCATCTGTTCCTTTCCCAGGTAGTAGAATGGCTATGAGAGGGACTGCATTATTTAAGGTAAATGCTAAGTTAGTTCTTTCAGAAAAACCATTCTCCTTCCCCATAATTGTTTAATTGAGCTAGTGCTCTCTCTACTTTCTAATGACAGTGATCTTTAGGTCAATAAAATGTGACCTTCCTTTTTACCTCTACACAAACATTCCTCAAGTACATGGTGTACACATTCTGAACATGTTGTGAAATGACACCCTAGAATTTGAAAGGCATCCCTTTGATGCCAGCCTTTTTAAAATGATCATCATATGAGTCAATTTTTTGAAATCTTCTATGTATTGCAAAATGAACCTCAATTTGACAGTGGGCTAGTAGAAGACAGGTAGACAACATTTGCAACAAATAGGAGCACCATTATATGTGTAGCCAACAACATGGAAAATTCTAGAGGAGGCCATTTGCCTGCGGTGGATGTCAAGTGATTGAGGCTCATACATATTACTTACACATGAGCCTATTTTACCCTGTGTTTAACTTCCCCGAAAGATTAAGTGTATGATACTCACTGAAACACAGAGCATTTTCTAACAGTGCTCTCTTTCTGTAAATGTGATAGCTTTTCATTTGCAGTATACGCTGAGATAGTCTAAAACTAATATTAAATATCTTAATCTTCATTGATCCATTATGGATAAAAAAAATTAAATATGCCCTCTTGCATGTAACTGTCATTCTAGTTGTTGATTTTCATTCCAAAGTACTGATGCTAAAGATTTTAGTTAATGTATGCTGCAGTTAAAAAAAAAAAATCATTTGTATAAATAGATTACTGAAAAAAGTTTCCTTAAAGACTAACTGCTTCAACTGTTAATTTTAGTGCAAGGACAACCATGGCATGTTTGTGCGGCAGTCGCAGCTTACACTTCTGGATGAAAGTGGCGCACCAGTCAAAGATTATGGGAGTACATCAAGTACATCTACTGCAACAACACCAGATGATAATGCAAAGTCACGTCCGAGACTCAGCAGGTAATTAGAGCCACATTGGAAATCAATAACTGCAGTTTGTGAAATGTACAAAAAATATAAAATTATAGTCAGAAAAAATTTATTTTAAATGGGTGGACTTCCTTTTGTAGCTACAACAGTAAAAAATTTTGTTTGAGAGGTAAGAAATTGTTAATATACAGTTTTTTTGCAGACTTTTACTGCGGAAGAGCTTTTTGTGAAACTGATAAACAGTTGTTTGTCTTGGAACAAAATTACTTTTTAAGTAGATCAGTAACAGAAGATTTATCGGGGTTCATCATGAGTGACAGAAGAACTAGCTGACAAATGTCTGATCATAAGAGGCATATAACAGTTGATAGTTTTAGGTTGTTTATGATCTTGCATGTGATTGAAACAGTGCAAATAATTTGTGTGTAGATAAATGGAGATTTTGTGTGTTGTGAATTCAGTGTTACAACCATTATCTCATTCATAACACATTGAAAGAGAAGTTTGTCCGAGTAAGTAGAGTGTGAGGAGTGAGAGTTTACCGTAGTATCTGCTAGTATGTTTGTTAAGTGACACTTGCATGTTTGTAATTATGAAAATGTCACTTGGTGGAGCTGGTAGGTAACATCTAAAAAGGGGGGTAGCTAAAGACAACCTGTAGTGTTCACAGTATGGCAGTACACATGAATTTGAGAAGAGGCTGACAGCTGTGGTGTGTAGCAGATAGTTATCCATTTTCCAGTACTCTGCATTTGTTTTTAGTATGTATCCTTTCCTTGTTATTATGCCATATTCCTGCTAAGTAGCTTGTATATTACATTCTTCTGTGACATTCTTACTTTAGGCATACATTTTACCATTTACATTCTCATTATGAGTTTTTATTTTAATTCTTTCATTGTATCTCAGACACTAAACATCATTGCCATTGAGCTTAAACCCTTCCCTACACCATTCTTTAACCTGCAATTACTCTTATTTGAAACATCTGTTGTACTAGCTTTACTTCTGTTGAAATCATTTTTCCTTTATTCTGTACTTCATTGTACCTCTTCTCAGAACATAGTGTTTTATGCCACTTTTTTTTAACAACAATAATGCAGCAAGTAGGCAGGAGTAATGCCATAGACATTTTAAATATGAGGAAATATTATACTGCAGGTTTCTCACTCAGAAATCACCTTTGAATTTGGTAATTTGTGAGATGATTGTGTTATGCACTGTCTAAGAGAGAGAAATGTCAACCAGCACATTGGAAAGTGACAGCAGCATGACCATGACCTATCAAGACATTTACAATTCCACAATACTGGTGCTCGCATTTGTCAGTATACCACAATTGTCATATGAATCTGGAATTATTGGGTTCAGAAAGGCCATACTTCACACTGTGTAGCATCTCAGCTACTAGCACTAGTGTCTAATGTTTCAGGGAACAGACATTTCTCTTGGCCTTGCAGGATCGTACAGCCACATCACATACCTTTAGTCAGGAATTGAGCTTCTTTGCAAGTATCCACACAGACAGTGTGACATTGCCACTGTGGACTGTCAGCATGATCGCCTTTGTTGGAGCTTCTCGTGATGTGGCAGAAGAGAGAGACAAACTGACCATGTTGCACCCATTGACAACACTCGGCACTCAAGTAGCACCACATAGTCCTTCCAAATGAATCCCACTTCTGCCTACAGTATCACAATGAACCTATCATTGCATAAAGGCCAGCATCACAATGAACTTATCATTGCATAAAGGCTCCAAGGAAAATAATCTTTGACAGGTTGCATTCGTCATTGTTATGTGCGCCCAGCATCTGAAGTGATGCTGTTGGGTGCCATTGGGTGTGCAACACGATTGCTTCTTTTGGAAAAAGCATATTCCTGCCACCAGCTGCACAATTTTATGTTTATTCTCTACTGATTTCAATTTTTACAACCATCTTAAAGAAGAAAAGCACTGCACATCAGTGGATTAACCATACGTTTGTCATATATGAATCATACAAATGTAACCTTATTGTGAAAAGTGTGGTTGCTACTTACTATATAGCGGAAATGCTGAATCACAGATAGGCACAACAAAAACACTGTCAGAAAATGAGTTTTCGGCCAACAAGACCTTTGTCGGAGATAGAACATGCACACACTCATGCAAACACAACTCACACACATGTGACCACGGTCTCTGGCTGCTGAGGCCACACTGCGAGCAGCTGCACGTGATGAGAGATGTAACCGGGTGGTGGGTGTAAGTAGGAGGTTTGGGGCAGGTAGGGGAAGGAATAGCAGGGTAGGGGTAGGGGACAGTAAAAGTGCTACTTGTGGGAACATAAATGTATGAGGTGGAAAGAGGGTAGGGTAGCTAGGAGCAGTCGGGAGGTTAGACGGAGGCTGGGGTATTTTCAATACAAATGTAAAACACACTAATTGTCATAATAGTCTGTCTTAATAAAGTCCATATAAACATGCTGCACCTTGGCACAATTGCAATAGTGACTGTACCAATCGAAACCAGTCGAGAATGAACAAAATTGTACAGCTGATGGCATGAATATGTTTTTTCCAAGTTACTCAACAGCCGTAGATAATCACATATAAAAAGCTCTACAATCACTTCTGATGTGCCCCCAGGGGACTTGCCAGCCTTTTGCACATTCATGCTTGGCTACCATGAGGCCCCAGCCTTTGCAGTATCTTTTCCCTTTAGTGCTGTATGTCTGTCCTCTTGCTATTCTTTTTCCCCCTCCCTTGGGTAACAAGTCTACAGTGTCTTGGGGAATGTTCGTCACTGTCCATAGCTGACATAAGAACGGTCTCACCACTGTTTTTCATTCCTTTTTTTCTTTCTTCATTCACCTTATCCTATCATCCTCCTGCTTTGGCTGTTGAGGCTCCTCTTTTTTCTACTTCCTCCTGGCCCACGTGTCTTGATGCGTAACAGGTGACTGGGTAATGCGTAATTCCCAGCCTCGGATCGGCAGGTACGGTTAATACGTACCCCCTGGTACCAATTTGTCGATTGGTCCCTCTGTCAGGTGTTCGGCAGTTGTGACCTGAGGTGCGAACAGTCACCTAAGGTAGGTGTGCCCCCTTGTGAAGGCCCCCCCCCCCCCCCCCAAAGTTGAAAGGAGCGTGCCATCAGAGATGCTGGCAATCATGGCGTATTTCCTCACAATGAGCGAATCATTATCTTTGCAGTCCCCGTCTACCAAACATAAACGGATTGGAGCTCCAGATCAGAACACCCTCCCAGCTGCACCACACTTCCTTATAGTTTCACTTACTGAAGACGGTCAGTCCTGTGCAAGGGTAAATCCATTTATTATTCAGAAAGGTGTTGATGCAATTGCCGACCCTGTGAAATCCTGCTCTCGTTTATGGAATGTCACTTTGCTTTTTGAGACTACTTCTGATTCTCAAGCACAACAACAGCTTGCTGCTTCGCTTCTCCACGGCTATCCTGTTTGTGTCAAGGCCCATAGGACTCTGAATTCTTCCCGTAGTGTTATTTACACTAGGCTGCTTGACTACCAGACAGAGGCCAAAATCCAAACATACCTCTCTGATCAGGGTGCATTTCCATCCTTCGGGTAAGAAAAGTTATATGCCTCCTTAGTACCCACACACACTCTTTCTCTCACCTTTGATAGAGTGGTACTTCCGTGCAAGATCAAAGCAGCGTATGAAGTTATGACAGTCTGACCACACATTCCGAACCCAATGCGCTTCTACCAGTATCGTCATTTCAACCACGCTCTAACATCTTGTCGACACCCGGCCAAATGTGTAACTTGTGGTAGGGATGCTTATGAGGGCAATTGTCTGCCTCCTCCTCCCTGCTGCATCAACTGCAATGGCGACCATGCCACTTCCTCTTCAGATCGCCCTGTGTATCTCGATGAGCGGGCTGTTTAGGAGATTCGGGTAAAGGAAAAAGTACCTTACCCAGACACTTGCAAGTTACTGGCTAGTGACAAACCCTGCATTCTACCATCTGGCACTTACAGTTCTGTTTGCGACATCTTGCTCCATGAAGGATGTGTCCATGCATACATGTGACTTCAAATTCACCTCTTAGGTTATAACCCAGTCACATGGTAGCCCCTCGTCCATATGTGCAACAAGCCATCAAACTCTCGCTGCATGGGACGAAGTCAGCAGCTACATAACAGGCAGGCTGGAAAGGACAGAAGGAATTCTCTCGTGCAGATTTCATACGTCCCTCCAGCCAAACACTTGAGTCTTCCTCTGCTGACGGGAAAGGCTCAAAGAAGTCTTAACAGAGGCGAACAGTCTTCTCCTTCACCTACTCGAAGATCCTCTTTGATAGTGTCAACACGTGATACCATCATCCGGCCAGCCTGTGTGTTGACGGTGCGCACCACCAACCATTTTTCTGTGTTGGACTCTGCAGGCTGACAGCAAAAGAAAGGCGATGCATCTGTGGACCTCATGGAGCAGGATCCTCGTGCCTCTGTGTCATGTAGAAGTGAGTCTTTGTCACCAAGGTGACACCCCTTCATTCTTTCCTCATCATGACTCTCCTCCAATGGAACGTTCGCAGCCTTTGATGTTGCAAAGAGAATTTATGGCTGCTTTTAGAATTGCATCATTCCCTTGTACTCTGCCTTCAAGAAACAGAATTGCGTCCTCACGACCACTTTGAGCTTTTGCATTTCTTCATGTTCTGTATTGACCTTCTCCCCGAGGTCAGCATTCTATCTCAAGAAGGAGTCATGCAGCTCATATGGGAAGATGTTCATAATCAACTCATCTCCCTGCCTACCTGTCTTCAAGCAGTTGCATTTTGCCTTTTCATTCCTCACTTGACCTTTTATCTTGGTACCGTTTACATTCCTCTGTCATTCGATGTCATTAGGGAGACTTCCTCCAGCTTACTGGGCGGTTACCTCACCCATTTCTGCTACTTGGTGACTTTAATGTGCACAATCCCCTTTGGGGTTCTCCCAGAACCTGTCAGAGAGGTGCCCACTTGGCTGACCTTAACCAACTTAACCTCTTCTGCCTTAACACAGCAGCACCTGCATTCCTTTCAGACTCCTCGCACACCTATTCCCATTTTTACTCATCCTTCTGCATTGCCCAGATTGCCCATTGTCTTGTGTGGTCTGCTCTTTCCGACACCTACTCAAGCAACCATTTCCCGTGTGCTATTCGTTTGCTGACTCCTACCCCACCTGCGTGCACACCCAAATGGCAGCTTACTAAGGCCGACTGGCAGCTTTACTCCTTCTGGTGACGTTCAACAAACAAGATTTCCCCTCTTGTGATGACCAAGTGGACTATTTTACAAAAGTTATCCTCACTGTTGCACAATGTTCCATTCCCAGCACTTCCTCTTTACTACACTGTGTCCCAGTCCCTTGATGGACTGAGGTATGCCGTGATGCAAATTGTGTGCGAAGATGTGCTCTCTGTTTTTCTAACTGTCATCTACAATGGCAAACTTCATTTATTATTGTAGTAACACGATTCATGATGTCCGTCGCACTTCACATTTTGTAGACCGGGAACTGTCTGCTAGGCATGGCCCGTACTGTCTAAGTTGTTGTTGTTCCACCGGCAGAGGGCGCGGCCGAATTCTCGCGTGCCCTCCGGTGGACAGAACTTTACTTGCGGCAACTACTGTCCGTGACGCTCATTGCCGATGTGCACCTCCCCCGATCTTTCTGGTGGCTACTGCACTCCTCCTCCTTTGGGGGATGAAGCCATTGTGATCCACTGCGTCGGAAGGTGGAGCGTCGTGCAGTAGCGATGACCTCCACGTCCATTGGAATGCTGGAGTCGGGGGGGATCTGCCAACCCTTGAGCCACAACCTTCGAATACGGTTGGAAGTGACCCACACGAAGAGGCTCCCATCGTCCCACCACCGGAGCCCGGGACAGAATGGGCAACAAGCTGTTGAACTCCCGATCCCGTTCCACCTCGGGAGGGGCAAGACCCAGTGGCGGGGACGACGGGGAAGGCACAACCACAGGTGAACCAGCCTCCTGAGAAACTGGGCCTGCGAGGGGGGCTGGCTCTCGCCAGGGCATCTCGAATGATGGCGATGCCGGTGCGGGAGCTACCGGACGCCGCCAAGGATGAGAACCATCACAGTGTGGCGGAGGCACAGGTGGGAGGGACGGTGGCGTCCCCTGAGAAAACAACACGGGTGCCGGCAATGGGGAAGCCGGCGCCCGAGGGGTTGGAGGGTGGGTGCCCAAACGTGGATGTAGCTGATTTTGGTGACGACATACCTCCTAGTCCCCCGCCTGCAAGGTATAGAGCCGGCGGCCATGGCGGCGCAGGACCACAGCCGGTATCCAATGTGGATTGCAACCAAACCCACGTGCCCAGACCGACATACCTGGTGGAAAGCCGGGTACCCTGTTTTACGAAGACTGAGGACCAGGCCGGAGGAGGTGCAGCAGAGTCCTTTGGCGCCCGTGGAGGAGCTCTGTGGGGCTGCGTTCTCCCATCGGTGTGGTCCGGTATGCCGTCAGGAAAAACGTCAACACCTCCTCCGCAGGAAATTCGTGCACATACTTTTTCATCTGCGTCTTAAACGTGCACACCATGCGCTCAGCTTCCCCATTCGATTGTGGATGAAAGAGGGGAGAGCAAACATGCCGAATAACAAAGTGCCTACAAAAATCCTGGAAGGTCTGCGTATTAAACTGAGGTCCATTGTCCGATACCAGGGTGACTGGCAGACCTTCCACAGAAAAGATTTTCGTGAGTGCCTGGATTGCAACTTCTGAAGTGGTTGGGGAGCAGCAAACCACATATGGGAATCGGGAATAAGCATCAATGACAATGAGCCAAAAGCCATTGAGAAACGGGCTCGCAAAATCTATGTGAACACATTCCCATGCCTGGGTTGCAGGCGGCCATGAAGAGACCGCTGACCTGGGAGATGCCTGTTTACCCGCACACTGGGAACAGACGGCCACCAAGTGCTCAATTTATCTGTCAATACTGGGCCAATACACATGTCTGCGAGCCAAGATTTTAGTACAGGAAACACCCCAGTGCCCCTCATGTAATAACGTGAGGACCTCCCTTCACAAACTGGCAGGAACAACCACGGGAGGAGCTGCATCATCAGTAGCCAGAAGGAGAACTCCTTCCAAGACCGAGAGGCGGTCTCGTAGAATAAAATAATTACGAAGAGTGTCCGAGGCCCGTCCTGGAGGTCGGGACGACCACCCCTGCTGAGCGAAGCGAACTACTTGCCGGAGAACTGGGTCAGCTGCCGTTTCCCTGGCGACTCTAGAACTAGTGATTGGGAAGCCATCAACCGCTTGGCGGGATGCCATATCCAAATGAAAACACGTAATCTCCTCCCGATCGAACTTAGGATCCGGGCCCATCGGAAGACGGGAAAGAGCGTTGGCATTGGCATGCTGTCCGGTAGGGCGAAAAGGAATGTCATAACGGTACTTAGAGAGGAACAAGGCCCAGCGCTGCAGTCTGTGGGCCGCCCTATCGGGAATCTGAGAGGCGGGGTCAAATAACAATATTAATGGCTTATGGTCAGTGATTAACTGAAACTTTGTGCCATACAAGAAAGGGTGAAACTTGGTAACAGCGTAGACAATGGCCAAAGCCTCTTTTTCCACCTGTGAGTAATGGGCTTGCGTGGGACTAAGAGTTTTTGACGCAAACGCCAGCGGCTGCTCGGAGCCATCCGCTTTGCGATGGGCCAGGACCGCACCCACCCCATATTGCGAAGCATCCGTAGCCAGGACCAACGGCTTATTGGGGTCAAAAGTAGCCAAACAAGGCGCTGACGTTAGGAGCCCCTTCATCAAGGTGAACGTGCGCTTGCATGCCAGCAACCAGTCAAAAGGAACACCCTTGCGCAGAAGGCAGTACAGGGGGCAGGCTATGGTGGAAGCCCTGGGAATGAACCGGTGGTAATAGGCAATCATGCCTAACAAAGCTTGCAGCTCCTTCAGCGAAGCGGGCCGCGGAAGGTCGACGATACCTTGGACCAAACTTCCTAGCGGCTGGACGCCTTGCTGAGAGATGGTGTAGCCCACATACTCGATGGACGGTTGGAAGAAGTTCGACTTAAGCAGGTTGCAACGCAGGCCCACGGACCTGAATTTGAGAAAGAGGGTTCAAAGGTTGTGCAAGTGTTCCTTCGTGCTGCGGCCTGTGACAATTATGCCGTCCAGGTAATTAATACAATGAGGGATTGTTGATGTGACGTGCTCAAGATAATGCTGAAATATCGCCGGGGCACTCGATATTCTGAAGGCCAACCGCTGGTATTGGTAAAGGCCAAATGGGGTTTTGACGACCGCCAGCTGTTTGGAGTTCTCATCAAGTGGTATCTGACGATAAGCCTCTGAAAGATCGATTTTCGAAAAATATTGGCCTCACGCCACGGTGGAGAACAATTCATCAGAACGAGGCAAGGGATAGGTGTCTACCACCAATTGGGAATTAATGGTGGCCTTGAAATCGCCACAAAGACGTAAATTTCCCGAGGGTTTCCTGACAATAACAAGGGGCGAAGCCGACGCACTAGAAGAAATGGGAAGAACGACCCCGGGGGCTGTCAGCCGGTCTATCTCTGCTTTTACCTGAGGGTGGAGAGCCAAGGGGATCTGCCTCACGCGTAGAAAATGCGGGTGAGCCGACGCCTTCAACGTTAAGTGAGCTTCAAAGTCGAAAACATGCCCCAGGCCCTCCTCAAAGACACCCTGAAAGTTGGAGGTCAAAGATTCCAATGATTGATAGGGAACATCTTCGGAGACCAACTGTACGGTGATAGAAAAACCGAAAGCTTGAAAGGCATCCAATCCAAAAAGGTTAACGGAGCTCGCATCACTAACAACAATAAAGGTAAGAGGCCGAGTGACTGATTTGTAAGTAATGTCAGTAGTGAGTTGACCCAGTAGTGGAATGAACTGTTTACCATAACCATGTGGACGCCGGTAAATGGGTGCCAACAGGGGTGACCCAAGGTTGGAGTAAGTTTGTGCATTCAACAGGGAAACTGCTGTGACCGTATCTACTTGCAGTTGTAATCGGCGCGACCGAACTGACACCTCGATAAAGAGTTTGTGTGCCGATGCGGCGGGAGCCTGGCCCGATGAAACTTCCTGAATGTCAACATACATGTCCTCTGTACCTGATTCCTTCGATTCTTTTGAGGCTGAGCGGCAAACTTCATCAATGTGTCCTTTTTTATTACATTTGCGACAAACGGCCCAACGCTGGGGACACTCTGACAGATCATGATGTATACAGCACGACGCACAGGACGGTAACAGGGGCCGGTGGCCGGAACTCTGTTTACGCGCTGTGCGGGAGCGACTGTAACGGCCGGATTGAACCGCTCGCACGTTGTCCACCCCAGAGGCAGTGGTCACGGCCGCGCCGCCCTGAACTGCCGTGACGTCACACCACACTTCCAACTGTTGACCTGCGGCGTGAGAAACTTCATACGATTGAGCAATGGACATGACTTCCTCAAGGGAAGGGTCTTCCAACTGCAGGGCCCGTTGCCGGACCTCCCTATCAGGGGCCAAACGAACAATGACATCGCGCACCATAACGTGGGCATACGACTCTCGCGACTGCTCCATGACAAAATGACACTTGCGACTAAGACCATGCAGGGTAGCGGCCCACGCCTGGTAAGACTGATGGGGCTGTTTCTTGCATTGATAGAACTTGACCCTAGCCGCCACAACATGCATGCGGCAGCGATAATGTGAAGACAGCAATGAACACAATGTGTCAAAAGACAAGGACGAGGGTTCCTGCAACGGCGCTAGCTGCCGCAAAACTTGACACGGCGAGGGAGATATCCAAGACAAGAAAAGAGCATGACATACCTCTGCATCGGCAACATGAGATGCCTGGAAATGCTGCCGAAGGCGATGTTCATATGCGTCCCAATCCTCCGCTGTCTCGTCATACGGGGGAAAGGGAGGAGGGAACGGCGCTGGAGCAGACTGCGTGGAGAACTACGTCGGAAGCGCTTGTTTCATGGTTGCCATGAGCTCCTTCTGCTGCTCAGCCAAAACCTGCACTAAATCCTCCATGCCGTGGATAAGCTGCGAAACCGGAACGACAACGCAACACCTGAAAGAACAACCCTACTCATCACCAGTTGTGTAGTAACACGATTGACGATGTCTGTCGCACTTCAAATTTTGTAGACCGTGAACTGTCTACTAGGCATGCCCAATGTAAACTGACTGGGCACAGCCCGTGCTGTCTAAGTTGTTGTTCTGCCGGCAGAGGGCACGGCCGAATTCTCTCATGCCCTCTGGTGGACGGGACTTCACTTGCGGCAACTACTGTCCATGACACACCGTGCCAATGTGCGCCTCCCGCGATCTTTCTCGTGGCTACTGCAATTATAAACAAATGCGTGCTCTGAATCGTTGTGTTCTTCGGGATGGCAGAAAAGCTAGCTGGATTTCATTCATTAGTTCTTTTAACAGTTCCACTCCTCCTTCCGTCATGTGGGCCAATCTCTTATAGCCTTCTGGACCAAGATCCATTCCCCATTTTCTAGCCTGACAGTAGCAGACGATGTCGTCATGGATGCTAATGCTATCTCAAACACCTTGGGCCACCATTTTTCGCAAGTTTCGAGCCCCTCCCACTATCACCCTGTCTTCCTCCACCGAAAATGAGTGGAGGAGACTCAGACGATATCCTTCTCTTAGAATCCTGAGTGTTACAATGCCACCTTTACTATAAGGGAGCTAGACCATGCTTACACTTTATCCTAATCCTCTGCCCCAGGGCCAGAAGCTGTTCATGTTCAGAAGTTGCAGCACCTTTCTCTTGCAGGCAAGCACTTTCTGCTTAATATGTACAACTGCATCTGGGCAGATGGTGTGTTTCCCAGACGCTAGTGTGAAGCTATTGTCATACCCATACCTAAGCCCAATAAGGACATTAATATGTACAACTGCATCTGGGCAGACGGTATGTTTCCCAGACGCTGGTGTGAAGCTACTGTCATACCCATACCTAAGCCCAATAAGGACAAACACCTTCCTTCTAGCTATCGCCCCATCTCTCACGAGCTGGTTTGCAGGGTGATGGCACGTATGATTCATGCCTGGCTGGTATGGTGGCTTGAGTCTCACAATTTACTAACCACTGCACGCTGTGGACTTCGAGTATGCCATTCTGCAGTTGACCATCTCGTCACTTTGTCCATCCATGTCATGACTGGTTTTCTGCGGAAATCCCAGACTGTAGCCATGTTTTTTGGATTAGAGAAAGCTTATGATACCTGCTAGAGGACTGGTATCCTCTGTGATCTCTACACACGGGGCTTCCGTGGTCACCTGCTGTGTTTCATTAAGGAATTTTTAAAAGACAGAGTTATTGAGGTACATGTGGGTTCCTCCTTGTTGGAGACCTTTATCCAGGAAAACGGTATACCTCATGCTTCCATCCTGAGCATTGTCCTCTTTGATGTTGCCATTAACCCTATAACGGCCTGTCTCCCTTCGGTAATATCAGTCTCCCTTTTTGTTGACAATTTTGCCATCTATTGCAATTCTCTACGGATCTGTCTTACTGAGCGGTGTCTTCAGCGATGTTTCAATCGTCTTTACTCATGGAGCATTGACAATGACTTTCATTTTTCCACTGACAAAACAGTTTGTATGAATTTTTGGTGGTGCAGTTGGTTTCTCCTACCACCTTTCCATCTTGGGCATGTTGCTCATCCATTCGATGAAACTAAGAAACTCCTGGGGCTCCTGCTCAATAGGAAACTATCTTGGTCCTCCCACATGTCTTACCTGGCAGCTCGCTGTATGTGGTCCCTCAATGTCCACAATGCTACTTCATGGGGTGCCAATCGAACCACCCTCCTCTGCTTGTACTGGTCCCTTGTCTGTTTGGAAGTAGAGTGGGTGCTTTGTTTATGCATCTGCATGTCCATCCCTCTTATGCCGTCTCAATACTATCCACCGTCCTGGCATCCGTTTGGCCACTGGCGCCTTGTAAACTAGCCCGGTTGAGTGTCTGTATGCAGAAGGTGCTAACTATCACTGTCCTACCGCCGTGACTTTTTCCTCAGCAGTTATGCATACCATTTGTCTATCATGCGTGGCCATCCATCCTATGCCTTCTTCTTTGATGACTCTTTTTAATCATCAGTATGGTGTGCATCCCTCTTCTCTGTTACCTCCCGGAGTCTACTTTTGGCCCTTGTTCTAGCGGCTTAAGTGCACCCTTCATCACCTTGTCTTCATGTGGTGGCCCATGTTCACATTGTCCTTCATACTCTGTCTAAGGACGCTATTCTGGCCTCGCTCTATCACTTTCAGTTTCATGACCTTCACATGAACTTCGCAATAGTACTTTTGTGTATACTGATGCCTCTTGGAGCCACCATGGTGCCGGGAGTGCCTTGCCATTGACGCCGGTGTTTTCAATATTGCCTTCTGGCACACTGCTCAGTATTTAGAGCACAGCTCTTCGCTCTGTATCAGGCCACTATGTACATCTGGTGATACGGGCTTTTCAGTTGCGTCATGTGCTCAGACTCTTTCAGTGCCCTTCAAAATCTGTCTGTGCTGTACACTATCCATCCCATAGTGCAACGGGTCCAGGAGGACTTGCACTTGGTGACTCTTGACGGAGCCACTGTCATGTTTATGTGGGTTTATGGTCATGTCGGTCTGACAGGAAATGCAGCTGCTGATGCTGCTGCCAAGGCTGCATTCCTCGTACCTCAACCCAGTAGTTCTTATATCCCCCCTGATGATATCTGTCTGGAGATGGTGTCACTTTGTCATCGCCGCTGGTCCTGTCTCCACAGGAATAAGCTCTGGGTTATTAAGCCTCTCCCAGTGACTTGGACGACCTCCTCTTGGCCTTTCTGCCATGAGGTGGTCATTTTAACTGAGTTGCATGTTGGGCAATGCCTTTTCAGCCATTGTCATTTAAGTAGTGCTCCCCTACCACTTTGTGCAAATTGTGCCCAACTTTTAAATGTCCACCAGTTTCTGATCGAAGCCCTTTTTGTAACCGTTTGTCTTCATTCAGGTTTGCTGTCTGTGTTATTGGCCATTTTAAAGAATGACACATGGGCTGTCAACCGTGTTTTTTCTTCTCTTTTATTTATTTTTTTTTTAAATTTTTTTTATGCCACATAGTAGTATGGCAAAGTCCATGTAATTTTTAGTTGTGGATCTTCATTTCTCTACTTTGTATTTTATAGACCTTTCTCCACATCCCTGTTTTTTGCTGTCTTATCTTCCATTGATTGGGATTGACGTGGTGATGTTTTTAACTCCTCTGTTTGTCTTCATGTTCTACAGTTTTGATATGGGCGTGCATGAGTGTAGTTGTTTTTGCACCCTAAAACAAAATAAACAAACAAACAAACAACTTATGATGTACACGTGTGGTAATATAGACAGCGTCTGTTATACAGGGAGGTTCAGAGAAGTATCCATACTTTCAAGATGACGTTGTAGAAAGGAGGTGTTTGAAGTGTGGGAATGTGCTCTAATGGTTCAATAGCAGTGAAAGTTTCCATTTGTGCTATCAAAATGTACTTTTTCCAAAACTGGTCTATTGTTCTACTACAGTTTGCGATGCATATTCATTATCAAACACTGTTCCTAACTGCAGTGTTGGGGACTGGAATAGACCTGCAGCCCTTCCTTGCTTGTTGCGACTAACAGGAGTCTTTTTTATTGGATCAAATTTTTTACTTTGGTCTTGATTGTTCTTTGGACTTCTGGACATTTTTGCTCTTTTCCCTTATTTTTTAACATTTTTTTTCCCTCACATTTTTTAGCTTTTTATTCTGGTTCCATTTTTGGGTTTGTCCTCCATTTCCTAAATTTTACTGAAGTGTGGGCTATTTGCGGAAGGATGCCTTACTGTGGTGCATTACATTTCCATTGTGCCCTGTTATCTTTTGCATGTACCAATCAAGTGAATCTACCTTTGCACACGAAATCCAGTGCAGTAGCCAGTGCATCTTGGTGGGGTTATGTACCCTCTCGGTGGCTCCCCCTGACAACACAGGGATTGCACTACCGATGCCCGAGATGTGACCTCCCTTTGTCAGCCAAGGAGTAGGTGCCTGTCCACTTCAGGGTACCAGGACTCTGGGCAATGGCTACCGTACCAGGTGGCCTCTGAATGGTGGGGTGGCACCCATGGGGAGGGCCTCCAATCAGAGTGAGTGGCAGATGATCTGCAATAAAACAGATCAAACTTCATGGTTGCCATGCCAACATGGCCGTCTCATCAGTTGGGAACAGTGATTTTAATGCAGAACTTTACAATCCTATGGCATTTCCGTCATTGACCTTGCCTTAAGACTAGAGCCGGACAAGGAGAAATGGAAGTGGACAGTTTGCCGATTCTTGGTGTGTTCCCGCACTGACAGCGGCTCTTTCACCTTAACAAAGCCAAATGTTTCTTTGCTGAGAATATTGAAATTCAGTTTGGGGAGGTTGTGGCAATAGAGGAAATGCAAAGTGTATCTTTGCTCATCTAAACTTTGCACATCAACCAATCATGGGCACTTCAGTCTTGCATAGAAACACCAGTTACCATTTCTCCTCATAACAAGCTCAGTAGAATTGAAGGTGTTATCTTCCTTTGGGACCTAATGATACAAACTGATGAAGTGCTGCATACTAATCTGGTGTGGCGTGGAGTCCATTTTGTTTGCCGCATCCAGAAGGGACCTAAGGATAATAGAACAGACACTGGAGTTTTTATCCTAGTCTTCGATGGCAACATTTTACCTGAGAAGGTTAAGGTCGTGGTTTATAGCTGTGATGTCACGCTTTACTTACCTCCTCCAATGAGATGTTTAAAGTGCCAAAGGTTCTGACACATGTATTCCCACTGTTCTAATGAGGCTGTCTGTTGGGCACATGGATAGGTCCCATGAGGACAATCCTTGTGATGAATCCCCTAAATGTGTCAGCTCACCAGGACTGCACCCTTCTCATTCACCGCAATGCACAGTATTCGATAGGAAGCAGAAAATTCAATAGTATAAAATGCTTGACTGCCCTGTCTTACCAAAATGCGAGGAAAGTTCGAAAGATTTCATCCGAATAATATGGTCTCCAGTTTTGTGTCATCACAGTCCACACTTCACATGATAACAGGGTCTCGCGTGACACTTCCTAGCCTTGGTTGCACCCCAGGGCCTGCCCCACAGTTGGAGGAGGAAACATCAGCTCCCTCATCCTGCACACCTATAGCACCAGTTGTTCCCACACCATCTCTGCAGCCAGAGATACCTAGTCATCCTCTGGTGTCAGGAATTGAGGACACATGTCAAGGTGCCACCCTCTCAAGACAAACCAGCAGCCACAGGCTGCGGGCTGAAGAAAAGTTCAGTCCTCTTCTCTTCCAGAAAATTCACTGCAGAAATCTTCACAGAAATTGAAGTCTCGGAAGGGTAAGAAGGAGAAGCAGAATGATAAGCTACTTTAAGGCTTCAAATGTTCTGCTCCCCGACCCTGCAGTGGTTGAGCCTATGCACAAGGGATCACACAATCAGGTGTACCATGATCTGGTAGCGAAGTAATCACATCCATCTTTCCCATTTGCCACTTTCTCAGACCTGATTCCAATGCACCTCCAAAGAATCTATAATGGCTACTATCACCATACGACCAAACTCAGTCATTTAATTTCTACTTACTCGGTAATTGGCATAGTGCTTCAGGAAACACTGTTTATGGTGAACTCCTCCCTGCTCTGAAAAACTACCAACCCCACTACACCAGTTGCATTAGCGTCAAAAAAGCGTCCTGTGGAGTCTGTACTCTAACATGCTCCATATTTTCAGTGAGCAGGTGCTCCTTACCATTGCACTAAAGGCCGTGGCTGTTAGTGTCTACCTGTCAGTTCGAATGACAATATGTAATGTTTGTTTAGCCCTATATGGACCGTTCTGTGATCATGAGCTGTTTGAGTTAGTGGCAGCTCCCTGCCCCCTTTCTCTTATTGGGGAACTTTAATGCCCATAATCCTCTATGGGGTGGTGACACTATGTCTCGCAGAGGCTGAGTACTAGAACATCTCCTTTCAGAATTGGACCTCTGCCTACTCAACACCGGAGCTGCAACCTATTTTCACTGGGGTCCATGGAACATTTTCAGCTATTGATCTCACAGTTTGCAGCCCGAGTATCTTACCGTGATTCAGTTGTGTGTCCATGACAATCTTTGTGTCAGCGACCATTTCCCTATTGTTCTATGCCTATCCATTCGCAGACATCTAGAACATGCTTCACCTTGGTCGCTTCAGAAAGCTGATTGGCAGGCTTTCTCCTCTGCAGCCACTGTTGCATCGTCATGTGACATATCAACAAATTGGTACAGGATTCTATTGATACTATTACTCATGCTGCAGCAGCAATGATACCCTACTCCTCTGGCTCATCCTGACGACTGCCGGTGCCGTGATGGTCTGAAGATGTAGCCACAGCTGTCGGGGAATGCCGCAGGGCACTTTGATGGCACAAGCATCATCCCTCTATGGATAAGTTAATGGCTTTCAAGGTACTCCATGCGAAAGCACAGTTTTTAATAAAGAAGTAGAAGCAGGAGTGTTGGGAGCAATGTGTCTCAACCACATGGACCCACACCCCCTGTCCCATGTATGGACTAAACTCTGCTGCATTTGCATTCATCCAACAGTCAAGGCAGTTCTTGGAATCCTTGTCAGTGGTAACATCTGCACTCATCCCATGGTTCTTTCCAAACGTTTTGCAGCACACTTCGCTGAAGTGTCCACTTTCAGTTATTACCACCTTGTTTCCTGAGCTGGAAACACCTTATTGAGTGCTACCTGCTATCTTTCCATGCACACATCTATCAAATAGTGTCCCTTTTAGAGAATGGGAGCTTTGCAGAGCTTTAGCAGTGAGTCAGTATACATCCTCTGCACCCAACAAAATTCACAACCAAATGCTCGAACATCTTCATGCCAACAATATGAAACATACTACATTTGGTGGGAGGGAGTATTTCCTTCTCAGTGGCAGGAAAGTATTACTATTCCTGTCCTGAAACTGGGAAAAAAAACCACATACCTTAACTAACTATGGCCAAGCTCCCTGATGAATTGGCTATGTAAGCTATTCGAACGGGTGGTTGACTGCTGGCTTTGCTGGTGCCTTGAAGCCAGAGGGCATATATCAAAATTCCAAAGTAGCTTTTGGGCTTTCCGGTTCGCCACATATCATCTGGTTTGTTTGGAATTCGCAGCGCTTATGCACATTGTCAACATCTGATTGCACTGTTTTTCGACATAATGAAGGCATATGATACCAAATGTCAACATCACATCCTATTTACACTCCATGAGAGGAGTGTCCACAGCAGTTTACCCATTTTTATCCAGAATTTCCTATCTATCCAATTTTTTTCAGGTTTGCATCGGTTTGACTCTCAACAACCAATGTGTACGGGAAACTGGAGTCTCTCAGGGATGGGTTCTGAGCATAACACTTTTTGCTATTGCCATCAATGTAATTGTAAATGCAGTGGGCCTGACAGTTTCTTTGTCACTGTTTGTGGATGGTCATTGCCTGAACTTTCCCTCTGCATCATTGCACACCAGTGAGCGCCAACTTCAGGAGGCTGTCTGGGGAGTCCATGACTGGGTCCTGAATCACTGATATCAGTTTTCTCCTACAAAATCATGAGTTAAGCATTTTTATCAGCTCCGAAATGTGACACCCCCCCCCCCCCCCCAAACTCCCCCTGGGGGCTCACCACTCTTTGGCTACCATGGGGCTCCAGCCTTTGCAGCATCTTCTCCCTTCCGAGCATATTTTCCCTTCCATGCTGCATGTCTATCCTTTTGCTATTCTTCTTCCCCTCCCTTGGGGAATGTGTCTGGGGTGTCATTGGGAATGTTCTGCGTTGTAAGTCGCTGACGTAAGAACAGTCTCACCACTGTTTTTTCACTCCCTTTTCCTTTCTTTGTTTCCCTTCTCCTCTTATTCCTCTGCTTCAGCACTTGAGGTTCCTCTTGATCTTTTTCCTCCCTGTGCACTCTTGAAGGCCGGCCCACATGTCTGACCCATAACAGGTGACTGGTTAAGGCGTAATTCCCAGCCCCAGGTCGACAGGTAGGGTTCGCACGTACCCCCTGGTACAGGCCAGGCCCAGGGAGGGGTGATTGCTTGAGCTGCAACCTTCCCAAATTGCTGATTGGTCCCTCTGTGAGGTGTTTGGGGGGTGTGAACAGTCACCTAAGGCAGGCGCGCCACCTTGTGAAGTCTTGCAATGTGCTAATGAATGCACAGTGTGGGTTTCGAGCACGGCGTTCTGCAGTTGACCATCTCGTAACTTTGTCCACCCATGTCATAAATGGTTTTCTGTGGAAATCTCAGACTGTGGCCATGTTTTTCAATTTGGAGAAGTCAGAAGACATATGTGGGAGAACTCGTATCCTCCGAACTCTTTACACGTGGGGCTTCCATGACCGCCTGCTCTGTTTCCTTCACGAATTTTTAAATGGCAGAGTTTTCAAGGTACGTGTTGGTTCTGCCTTGTCGTACACCTTCATCCACGTAAATGGTGTGCCACAGGGTTCCGTCCTATTTGCTATTGCCATTAACCGTATAATGGTCTGTCTGTCTCCCTCCCACCCTCAACCCCCCCTCCCCCTGGGCATCCCCGGCTCACTTCTTGTTGTCGATTTTGCCATCTATTGCAGTTCTCCATGGACCTGTCCCACTGAGTGGCATCTTCAGCGATGCCTTGATCGTCTTCACTCATGGAGCATCAACAATGGCTTACAGTTTTTCCACTGAAAAAACTGTCTGTATGAATTTCTGGTGGTGCAGTTGGTTTCTCCCACCATCTTTACATCTTGGGCCTGTTGCCATTCCATTCGTTGAAACTACGAAATTGCTATGACTTTCGCATGGAACTTCGCGATAATACCTATGTATACACTGATGGCTCTGGAACTGAATGTGGAGTCGGGTGTGCCTTTATCATTGGCACCCATGTCTATCGATATCAGCTTCTGGCACTCTGCTCATTATTTACAGCAGAGCTCATTGCACTGTATCAGGCCACAGAGTATGTATGGCGACACAGACTTTTCAGTTGTGTCCTCTGCTCAGACTCAATCAGTGCCCTTCAAACTCTATGTATGCTGTACAGCACCCATTCCTTAGTGCAGTGGAGCCAGAAAAACTGTCACTTTCTCACTGTTTGTGGAGCCACTGTGATGATTGTGGGTTCCTGGTCATGTCTGTCTGCCATGTAACGAGGCTGCTGTTGCTGCTGCCGAGGCTGCAGTCTTCGTACCTCAGTCCGTTAGTTCCTATATTCCCTCCGATGATCTCTATGTTGTTGTCTTGTCAGGTGGTGGTGTCCCTTTGGTGTCGCCAATGGTCCTCCCTTCACGAGAATAAGCTCCAGCCTTTTAAGCCTCTCCCAACAACTGCGTATTGGGCACTGCCTTTTTAGCCATCGCCATTTGATAAGTGATGCTATCCCACCACTTTGCACACTTTGCGCCCAAGTTTTAACGGTCCTCCACTTCCTGACAGAATGCCCATTTTTTTTAACCATTTACGTTCCTGCTTGGGTTTGCTGTCTGAGTTATCGTCCATTTTAGCAAATGCCATGTGGGCTCTCGACTGTGTTTTGCTTTTTATCTGCCAAAGCAACATGGTGAAGGTCATTTAATTTTTAGTTTTCAAAGTCTGTTTCTGTGTGGTGTCTTTTCTAGTGTTTTCTCCACATCCCTGTTTTTAGCCGTCTTCTCTTATGTCGATTGGGGCTGATGTACAGTCAGTTTTTTAACTCCTCTCTGTCTCCATGTTCTATAGACTTGGGCGCGTATGACCCCCAGTTGTTTTTTGCACCCTAAAGCAAAACAAAACCAAAGCTAATCCGGACTGTGCACCCGCACCCGGAAATTTATCTTGGTCATTGAAACTCTCCAATTCTTAGGTATTTTATTTGACCACAAGCAAGCTGCATGTCTGCCGGCTCAAGGCAACTTGTGTGAAGAAGTTGAATGCTCTCCTTTTTGTAATCACTCTGCATGGGGCACAGATTGCATCGTTCTGGGATTTTGTGAAGTGCTTATTTTATCCTGCTTGGGCTATGGATGTGTTGCCCATGGGTTGGCAGCAAGGTCTGTACTGAGCTTGCTGGACCCTGTTCACCACACTGGTGTGCAATTCGCTATGGGGGCTTTCCATATGAGCTCTGTTGGCAGCCTCTTGATGGAAGCCAGTGTCCCATCCCTGCAGGTTGGATAGCAGCAGCTTCTGGCAAGTTACACGATCACAATGTCAGATGCCTACCCACCCATGTCACTCAACTCTGTTTCACAACCAGCAGTTCAGACTGTTTGCGCATCATCCAAAACTGGGAAGACCAGCTGGGATCTGACTCGACATTATACTGAAGGACCCCCAACAGCCTCTGTTAGTTGCTAGACATCCCTCTCAACATCCCCTGTGAGCTTTACCATGTCCTTTGATAATAATGGACTTCTTTTGTGGCCACAAGAAGGATGCTGATTCTACCCTTCTCCGACACATGTATCTTTCAATCCTCCATGATTATTCTACATTCTGTATGCATCTACACAGATGGACTGAAAGTCAATGACAGGGTCCATTACACTTTTGCATGAGAAGCACTCTCTGCCAAGTACCTACATTGTATACATTGCAGAATTGGTTGCCATCTCTCAGGCTTTGTGGTGCATCAAATCCCAGGCCCTGACAAAGTTTCTGATCTGTAGCGATTCCATCAGTTACTGAAATGAATGAAATGTTGTGTGGCTAGGGCCTCCCATCGGGTAGACCGGTCGCCTGGTGGAAGTCTTTCGATTTGACGCCACTTCGGCGACTTGTGTGTTAACGGGGACGAGATGGTAATGAAGACAACACAACACTCTGTCCCTGAGCGGAGAAAATTCTCTGACCCAGCCGGGAATTGAACCCGGGCCCCTTAGCATGGCATTCTGTCGCGCTGACCACTCGGCTATCGGGGCGGACATCAGTTACTTAAAAGGCATAACACTGTGCTATCCCAAAAATATTTTGGCTGCCAATGTCCAGGACGTACTGGCTGACCTCTGCAGCTCTAGAAAGACTGTGACCTTCATGTGGATACCGAGCCACATACGCATTCCAAGAAATAAACTCGCCAAACCCTTAGCTAAAGTCGCAACTACAGGAGATCAACTTAATGTTGGGATGCCATGCTCAGATTTAAGATTACAACTTGAACACAATATTTTGAGGCTCTGGGAACTGGAATGGCAGGCTACTACAACCCAAAACAAGTTGAGAGTGATTAAAGGGTCCACTAAGATATGGCAGACATCTTTACAGGCCTTTCCAAAAGATGCCATTGTGTTGTGCTGACTACGCAGCAACCACACGAGACTCACCCATGAGTTCCTTCTGCGTCAGGAGGATCCCCCTCACTGCAGCTGCAGTAATCTTTTGACAATAGTGCATGTTCTTCTTGAAAGTGCCCTGCTGGCCAATCTGCGGCAAGGTCTTGGTTAGCCTATCTCACTACCTCAGGTGCTTGCAGATGACGTGACAGCCACTAACATACACTCCTGGAAATGGAAAAAAGAACACATTGACACCGGTGTGTCAGACCCACCATACTTGCTCCGGACACTGCGAGAGGGCTGTACAAGCAATGATCACACGCACGGCACAGCGGACACACCAGGAACCGCGGTGTTGGCCGTCGAATGGCGCTAGCTGCGCAGCATTTGTGCACCGCCGCCGTCAGTGTCAGCCAGTTTGCCGTGGCATACGGAGCTCCATCGCAGTCTTTAACACTGGTAGCATGCCGCGACAGCGTGGACGTGAACCGTATGTGCAGTTGACGGACTTTGAGCGAGGGCGCATAGTGGGCATGCGGGAGGCCGGGTGGACGTACCGCCGAATTGCTCAACACGTGGGGCGTGAGGTCTCCACAGTACATCGATGTTGTCGCCAGTGGTCGGCGGAAGGTGCACGTGCCCGTCGACCTGGGACCGGACCGCAGCGATGCACGGATGCACGCCAAGACCGTAGGATCCTACGCAGTGCCGTCGGGGACCGCACCGCCACTTCCCAGCAAATTAGGGACACTGTTGCTCCTGGAGTATCGGCGAGGACCATTCGCAACTGTCTCCATGAAGCTGGGCTACGGTCCCGCACACCGTTAGGCCGTCTTCCGCTCACGCCCCAACATCGTGCAGCCCGCCTCTAGTGGTGTCGCGACAGGCGTGAATGGAGGAACGAATGGAGACGTGTCGTCTTCAGCGATGAGAGTCGCTTCTGCCTTGGTGCCAATGATGGTCGTATGCGTGTTTGGCGCCGTGCAGGTGAGCGCCACAATCAGGACTGCATACGACCGAGGCACACAGGGCCAACACCCGGCATCATGGTGTGGGGAGCGATCTCCTACACTGGCCGTACACCACTGGTGATCGTCGAGGGGACACTGAATAGTGCACGGTACATCCAAACCGTCATCGAACCCATCGTTCTACCATTCCTAGACCGGCAAGGACACTTGCTGTTCCAACAGGACAATGCACGTCCGCATGTATCCCGTGCCACCCAACGTGCTCTAGAAGGTGTAAGTCAACTACCCTGGCCAGCAAGATCTCCGGATCTGTCCCCCATTGAGCATGTTTGGGACTGGATGAAGCGTCGTCTCACGCGGTCTGCACGTCCAGCACGAACGCTGGTCCAACTGAGGCGCCAGGTGGAAATGGCATGGCAAGCCGTTCCACAGGACTACATCCAGCATCTCTACGATCGTCTCCATGGGAGAATAGCAGCCTGCATTGCTGCGAAAGGTGGATATACACTGTACTAGTGCCGACATTGTGCATGCTCTGTTGCCTGTGTCTATGTGCCTGTGGTTCTGTCAGTGTGATCATGTGATGTATCTGACCCCAGGAATGTGTCAATAAAGTTTCCCCTTCCTGGGACAATGAATTCACGGTGTTCTTATTTCAATTTCCAGGAGTGTAGTTTTGCATTTCCTGAGCAAGAGCAGATTTTACTCTAACCTATAATACTCTCCACTTCCAGTGTTAGGAGTGGTTTTGGGGTGAGAGCCTCCCCTTGTAGCGGGTACTCAGCAAGCAACTGCAGGTTACTTTCTTCCCCTCTCACCTTGTTGTGCCTTTAGACCCTAGTTTGTAAGATGCTTTTGGGTTATCTCTATTTTCTTTTACCAGTCACACCCTTTTAAACTCTTTGACTTACTAATACAGTTTGAGCATCCAAGGCCCCTATTTTTGTGTGTTTATCGTATGATAAGGAGGGACTGATGATCCAGTAGTTCAGTCCCTGTGAACATATAATCACTATCATCATCATCATCCTAACTGAAATAGATTTTTTTATGGGTGGGGAACCTCTGTGTTTATGGTGCTGTTGTGCAAGAGAGTTGGAACACAGAGGATTGGTCAAACTAAAGGAAACATAGAGCAGTTAAGGACGTCACTTTTGCCCCCCCCCCCCCCCCCCCCCCGCCCCCTTGTAGGACGAAACTGCTGAGGTCATCGGTCCCTAGGTCCCTATTATGCAGTCTCCTAAGCATTCTGCTTACAAGCATTTCTGCCCTAGCACTTCCCAACTGTATTGTGTGTTAGATTCTCTAGGAAGACCTTCATTTCCATCTATACGAGATGGTCATTGTTTAAGAACTGTCCACTGGGACTGGCAGTATCTGCTACAGGCATGTGAAATATTGGTTCAGAACTTGACTAAAGATATATTTGTTTTGTTCTCAGTTCCACTTTTCTGGATGTGTTAAAAAGCAGATCATGTGAAACCCAACTCGTACTTTTCCCACATGACATACTGAAAGCTCTGGTTCAATGCAGTCAAGTAGATGGAGTTTTTTTCGATTTCCAGAAAGCATTTGACTTAGTACTACATCTACGCTTATTGTCCCAAGTATGATCATATGGAGTATCAAGTGAAATTTGTGACTTGATTGAGGAATTTTTGGTGGGAAGGATGCAGCATGTTATCTTGGATGGAGAGTCATCATCAGATGTAGAAGTAATGCCAGGTGTGGCCCAGGGAAGTGTGTTGCAACCCTTGATGTTCATGTTGTATATTAATGACCTTAAGGACAATATTAATAGTAAAGTCAGACTTTTTGCAGATGATGCCTTTATCTATAATGAAGTACTGACTGAAAGAAGCAGCATAAATATTAAGTCAGATCTTGATAATATTGCAAAGTTGGGCAACTTTCTTTAATTGTTCAGAGATGTAAAATTGTGCACTTCACAAAACGAAAAAATGTAGTGTCAAGAAGTAACATAGGAAAAGATAGATAACTACTTGCCGTAAACATATCATGCTAAGTTGCGGACAGACACAATTAAGACACTTATGCATAAGCCTTCGGCCTCAGCCTTAGTGGAAAAAAGAGAAACACACACCAATCATTCACACAAGCAAGCACACCTCACGTACACATGACTGCCACCTCTGGCAGCTTGGGCCCGAAGGCAGCTATTACGTTGGATGGAAGCAGCAGTGGGAGGGGGTGGAGAAGGGATAACAAGTGTACTGGTGGAGGAGCACTGTCTGGCGAGTGTGCATGGACTAGAATACCAACAGCTGCAGTCAGGAGGTTATGGGTCAGGGAGGTGGGGAAAACAGAGCAAAAAAGGAGATGGGCAGATCCATTGGCAGAGGGTGACAGAGAGTAGGGTATGAGAATGGGGGGGGGGGGGGGGGGGGAGGTGATAGGCTGAGGACAGGATAATGGGAGTGGAGAATGTATTGTAAGGGTATCTCCCACCTGTGCAGTTCAGAGAAGCTGCTGTTGGAAGGGAGGATCCCCATTGAATTCAAACATGTTATGTTAAGCTGCATGTTGTGTCACAGGGTGGTCTACTATGCTCTTGGCCACAGTTTGGTGGTGGCCATTCATCCTGGTGGACAGCTGGATGGCAGTCATACCAGTATAAAAAGTTATGCAATGATTGTAGCAGAGTTGGTAAATGACACAGCTGCTTTTGCAGGTGGGCAAGCTCCTGATTGGGTAGGATAAACTCATGATAGGACCGGAATAGGAAGTGCTGGGTGGGTGGATTTGGCAGGTCTTGCACCTGGGTCTTCCACAGCAATATGATCATTATGGCAAGGGGTTGGGTTTGGTAGTGGCATAGAGGTGAACTAAGATGTTGTGGAGGTTGGTTGGATGGTGGAATGCCACTTTAGAAGGGATGGGAATGATCTTGAGTAGGATGTCCTTCATTTCAGGACATGATGATAGGTAATCAAAGCCAGGTGAATGATGTGGTTCAGTTACTCCAGTCTGGGCTGGTATTGGGTGATAAAGGAGGCAGTCCTTTGTGGTGGGTTTTCAGGGGTGTTGGGATAGCGGGTGTGAGGGGAAATGGCACGGGAGATCGGTTTGTGCGGGGGATGGTGCCTGCCTGTGAAGATCTTGGTGAGAACCTCAGCATACTGGGCAAGGGAGTTCTTGCCACTGCAGATACACCATCCCCAGGTGGTCAGGTTGTATAGGAGAGACTTTTTGGTGTGGAAGGGACGACAGCTGTCAAAATGCAGGTACTGTTTATGGTTGGTGGGTTTAATGTGGACAGAGGTGCGGATCGAGCCATCAGAGAGAAGGGGGTCAATGTCTAGGAAGGTGGCACACTGGGTTGAGAGGACTAGGTGAAGCAGGTGGGAGAGGTGTGCAGGAATGAAGATAGGGTGTCTTGGCCAAGAGTCCAGATCATGAAGATATCATTAATGAACCAGAACCAGGCTAGGGGTTGGCACTTTGAGAGACAAGGTAGGTCTCCTCTAGATTGGCTCCTAAGAGCCACAAGTGTGCCACAGACTTGTTTGTATAGCTTCCCTTCAAAGGAGAAGTAGTTGTGTGTTAGAATAAAATTAGTAAGGTTTATAAGGAATGAGGTAGTGGTTTGGAGTCTGAAGGACATTGGGAAAGTTAGTGTTCAATAGCAATAAGACCATGGGCATGAGGGATGTTGGTGTATAGGGAGGGGGGCATCAGCAGTGACAAGTAGGGATCCGGGAGGTAAAGGGCTGAGGATGGTGGATAGTTGGTGAAGGAAGTGGTTTGCATCTTTGATGTAGGAGGCTAAATTACAAGCAATTGGTTGGAGGTGTTGATCAATGAGGGCCAAAATTCTTTTAGTGGGGGCACGATAACCAGCCACAAGGAGGTGTCCGGTATTGTTGGGTTTGTGGATTTTGGGGAGCATGTAGAAGGTGGGATTGCAGGCTGTCATAGTGGTGAAGAGGGAAATGGATTTAGGGGAGAGGTTCTGGGAAGGGCCTAAGGCTTTAAGCAGGGATTGTAGGTTGTGTAGGACTTGTATGATGGGATCACTCTGACAGAGTTTATAGTTGGAGGAGTCAGATAATTGGTGGAAACTTTCCACCATGTAGTCGCTACACTTCATAACAGTGATGGAACCTTAGTCTGCTGGTAGGATGATTAGGTGTGGATTATTGTTGAGGTTGTGTATGGCTAATCTTTCTTCTGTTGAAGGGTTGGTGTTCTGAGGAAGGGACCTGGGGAAGGATGATGAGGCTAAGTTGGAAGAGGGAATTCCTGGAAGGTGATGAGTGGGTGGTTGGGTAGTGGTATGAAGTGGGAGAGGCAAGGTTCATTGCTGGAATTAGGCAAAGTGATTGACAGCAAAGAAGTGCTTCCATTGCAGGGTTTGGGAGGAGGACAATAAGCCTTTGACAATTCCAGCATGGTTATATTTGGGTGTAGGGCTAAAGATGAGACCTTTGGATAGTACTGAAACTTCTGTGGAGCTGAGGGATTTGAGTGGAAGGTTAAGAACAACATTGTTACAGGAATGTTTTGGGTCTGAATTTGGTAGAGTGTTGGTAGGGAGTTTTGGGAGGTGTGTCATGTTGAAAAGTTCAGTTAGACAGGGATTAGGTGCTGTGAGGGGTGGACAAGGAGGAACACTGTGATAGGATAGGGATGGGAAAGTGATGCCCTCAGGTGGCAGTTGGATGTCAGCAGGTTGCATAACTTATGGAGGTGGTGTCTGGAATGCTCCTCCAGATGTTGGAGAACAAAGGACCCAATTTCAGAAACATGTATGAAGCAGGGACTTTACAGTAGCAGTATAATGCAGAGGGAGCAGAGGTGTTTCTGGAATTCCTGTGTTATGGAGATGTGTTTTTGCAGTACCAGGTTTACAAGAGTCGAGGACTGGTGGAATCTGAAAAGGTGAAGGAGGTGAAAGGAGGGGTAGGGTCCAGAGAAAGGAATTCTTATGGTTGGGGCATTTGGGAGGATTCTATAGTTTAGGTAGCATTCAAGAAATAGGATGTGGGACTGGGCTTTACCCAGGAAAATGGATTCTTTTCTGAACTGGTGCAGAAAGATGGAGCAGGGGTCTCTTGTGGCATGAATGGTGTAAAGAAACTGGAATGACATGGAAATGGGCAAAATAGGTCGTCATGGGTGAGAGAGGAGCTGAGTAAGAGAAAAGATGCATAAAAAACTCAGATACACAAAAATGAGTGAAACCACGTAAAAATACACACAAATACATTAAAAATTTACAGAAACGTGTAGGAAAAGGAATGAATTGGGCTTGTGTGTGTGTGTGTGTGTGTGTGTGTGTGTTGGGTGTTTTTTTTTTTAAAAGCGATAAGGGAAGAGAGGAAAGGGGGCTGGGTTATGTCGAGGATCCAAGTTATTACAACTATCTGAGGCAAGAATCTGGGCATCAGATGCTGCATCAACAACTCACCTGGTCACAAAGCCTGTGTTGTATGCAGTCGATCATTGATACAGTGTGGCTCAGAAGTAGGTGCGGTTTTGGAGGGTGGTGAAAAAACACAGGAAAGAAGAGAGAGAAAACAGACACTGAGAAGAGTAATGTGATAGAGAATAGCAACAAAGGAAAAGTCATAGGGTTGTAGGATGGAAGAAAAGCTGTTCGGCAAAATCAAACAATGGAAACTCCAGATAGGAATCTCAACATGTAGGAAAAGTGTGATTACTACATGAATGGAATGGGTAGAAAACCTGATAACTCATATGATATGTACCCTCTGCCATGCACTTCACAGTGGTTTCCAGAGTATAGCTGTAGATGTGTACTTAGAATATGCATTATTGGAGAGGTGAGAACAATGGAGCAATTCACAAGAAACCTCTGCACAATGATAGTGACAGTTCGGTACCATCAGTTCTGAGCATATGTCGACATGATTCAAGATTTGTTTTGAACCACAGCTTCAGCAAATCAATTTGGCACTAGCATGGTTTTAGCAGTGCGGTGCTAGAAATTCAGTTACTGTTTTGAGGGAAATCTTCCCCCAGTGCTTGATCTCCTGGTTTGGTGACATTCCATGTCCTGGGCACTCACTGGATTTAACTCTGTGTGACTACTTTTCATGGGGATACGTTCAGAGTGAGGTGTATAAAAGTCGACCAAGGACTCTACAAACCTAGAAGTAGACTGCATTCTGCAGCAGATGCTTCTCAAAGTTAGGCAGAATGGCTGCAGCAGTGCATTAACCGAGAGGAACAAGACATGCAAGAACTGTTGTTTAAAACCTCTTGAAATTAACTTAGTGGAATATTCCTGTTCAAGCCCCTGTAGTTTCATGAAGTTCCAGTCGATGGCGGTACTATATGTGGCCTTCAAAATGGCATCTGTAATGGAGGTGCAGTCGAAGCAAAGTTGTCATTCAGTTTCTTTTGGTGGGAAACCATAACATCAAAGATATTCATATGCACGTGCAGAACGTCTAGGGAGACCTGGCAGTGAACAAAAGCATTTGACAAGGCATCTGTCGTCATAGCAACAAGATTGCCCCAACCTGTCGATCTCCTGTGCGCAGGCTGTCCATGTACGGCTGTGACTCTTGCAGTGTTGGAATGTGTTGACACACTCATTCGAGGTGATCAACAGACCACACTAAAACATCTTGTTGTTCAACTGGACATCTGTTAGTGGTGCCGTCCACCGGTTGGGATAGCTGAAGATATGTGCTCGTTGCCTAACAGAAGATCATAGAGAGCAATGAAGGACCATTTGTGTGAATTGCTTGCGTGTTAAGAGTCTGATCATGACAATTTTCTGTTGAACATAATCACAAGCAGTGAAACATGAGTTCATCATTTCAAACCCAAAACAAAATGACAATCCTTGCAGTGCTCTCCTCTGAAGGAAAAGTTCAAAACCGCACCCTCAACTGGTAAAGTCATAGCAGTAGTCTTCTGGGACTCTGAGTGGGTTATTCTGTTTGATGTCCTCTCTCATTGTGCATCATCAAATTTGAAGTGTATCGTAGTATCCTCAGGAAATTGAAGAAACTACTTCAACATGTTTGTTGCTACAAAAACGCAAACTAACTTCCTTCACCATGACATTGCAAGACCTCACACAAGTCTGTGCGCCACAGAGGAGCACACACAACTTTATTTGAGTGTTCTTCCTCATCCACCCTACAGCCCAGATCTTGCACCTTCAGTCTCTTGTCTGCTTGGTCCAATGAAGGATGCTCTCTGCAGGAAGCAGTACATGGATGATTGGGATGTTATTGATGCAGCAATATGTTGGCTCAGATGTTGACCAGTAGAGTGGTACTGTGCAGGCGTACAAGCCCTTCCGGTAAGGTGGCATAAGGCCATTGCATTGAACAGATATTACATTGAAAAATAGGGCTTTGTAGCCAAAACAGTGGGGAATAATATGATGTATTGCAATCCTCAATAAAACCAACCCACTTTCAGAAAAAAAGTGTTGCATTACATATTGAACACCCCTTGTATAGTTTTGTTCTACAATCTTTTTTAAAAATAAACCTTCAGAGTTAGGGATACTGCCTGTGCCACCCTGTATTTCTGATGAATTAAGACCAGTGGTTGTTCGTGATCTTTGAAGCCTCTGTGACATTACATTTTAACAAGATAACACAAGATCACATGTTACTCGTGCTGTCCTGGCCTACCTTAGTATAGAGGGTCTGTAACGCTGGCCAGCATGTTCTCCAGATCAGTCGTCTGTTGAAAATGTCTGCTGATGGGTTGCTGAGAGACTGGTAGCCTGCCATCGCTAGGCACTAAGATTGATTAACTCTAAGATAGAATTGAAGCACCTATATATCATCTCAGCTCACAATCTGATTGACTAAATGCCAATCCAGATTAGAACCATTAGTGCAGCCAGAGGTGGCAGCAGTGTGAACTAAATTTTGAATCCTGTGTATCCTTCAAGATTAATCACGTATTCTCCCTACTGCACTGTATACACACAATAAGAAAAAAAAAATGTTTCCATAATGAGGTAGGAAATTAGGTACTGGCAGAAAGAAATCTGTTAGGACAGATAGTGAGTTGAGCTTGGGTAGTTCAGTCGGTAGAGAACTTGCTCGCGAAAGACGAAGGTCCTGAGTTTAAGTTTGTCAGACACACACTGCAAGAAAGTTTCAAAAGAATTATTTATTATCATTCATGATGTAATTTGTGATCTGATTTATTTCTTATGATTTAGTGTGTGAATTTCTGGACTGCTGTGTAGCTTTTTTTAAATGTACTAGAGTAGTTTTTAACAGTTTAATTTGGGATAGCTCTTAACAATTTGAGGACTGCCCAAAGAGGAATATTGGTTTAAGAACACCAGCCATTTATGCCATTTTTTTAAAGTATTACTGACATGTGACTGCTGCAAAACCTAGCAGTTGCATGCACGAAATTGTGTCAATGTGATCATATATTGGCTCAGTCATTCATGACACCAGCTGTTCCATTCACTAATGTTTGTTTCGAAATAATTATAGAAATTGCCAGCAGAAGGCAGCACCTGTCAAGGGACAGGTAACGAGACCTCTGTACATTATTCTCATGTGAAATGAGTCCAGTTTTCAAGCAACAGGTGCCTCGTGTCGAGAAAATTGTGGCCCGAGCAATACTTCGGCGTGGTCTTTTGAACACAGTGATGTGGCTCGAACTGCAAACAGGCTCAGTCTCCGAAGTGTTAAATAACGTTCCCTTTTCCATGTGCAAATATTTTTTCTTCAGTGATCCATGGGTTTATCCATTCCTTTTTAATCAAATTTTTAATTAGCTCATTGAAATTATTTTCATACTGTGACACAAATTTCATATGAAATTCATAAAATTTTTCATCTACTCAGTTCCTGTAGTTACATGGTGGTTAGACATGTACAGGCCATCCAACGTTCTTATTAATTATATTATGTACTGACTTAATGTGCAATTGGCAAGGCAAACATCATAGCCATGGAAAAAAACTTTCTTGCGACAATAATCACACTATTCCATAATATTCTTTTGTTGCAAGAACCATTTTTAAATTGAGAAGTTTTATCTTGTTGATGTAGAGGTTACTGAAATATTCTATACTGTTATTAAGCAACTCTAAATTCTTTTTGTTTGGCTTGCTTGGAACAGTGTCAAAAGGAAAACAGAACCTACTGCGTAAGTACTCCAAATTGTTGACTTTCTAATCTTTTTTTATCAATTTGTGATTTCTCCATGCATCTGTAATGGTTTGTCTCTGTTTCTGCTGCTTTCTTTGAAGTGTTCGGCGAAAATCTTCTCCTGCTCAGGCTCCTCGAGCTCGTTCTGATAAGTCGAGGTAAATTATTCCATCATTTAATTGAAAGCACAGAAGATGCTAGTTTGTGTGATAATCATGTAAAAAACATTAATGCATGTGTGAGGAAAAAATTGACTGCAACTTTTTAGTGTTGATTAACTTATTATCTCTTTTGTGTGAAATGTAATACCAGTTAAAACAGACTTCATTTCTTAGTTTGCTTGGCTTCTTAATGTAGGTAAATTTATAACTTAGTGGGTTATTTCTCATAAAATAACTATTACAAGAGTTGTCTTTTACAAGTAGTTTGTATCTTCTTTTTGAGTTGAAGCACATTTCATATGCAGTTCAGAACTAATTATCAGAATAATGGTCAGTTAATAAGCTTATTAGTTTCAGTTAAAAAATATGAGGTATGCTTACTAGTGATCAATTTTTAACGTGGTACGTTTTCAGTGAGTTCTCAGAGATGATTAAAAATAAGGTCTTCACAAAATGAAATGATTCTTCTCAGATTTTGGTTCCTCACAAAATGACATCTCGCTGGTAATCAGTATGTGCGTAAATTAATAAATTTATAATGTGAATCAGTTAGTGGAGGTATCATTAATAGTAAATGATAATTATTGGTGTTTGGGTACATTACTTGATTCTATCACATTGTGATACTCATTTAAAAGCTTTTATAAATATGACTTATTTCTATTATTCATGGAAAAGATCAGAAATGTCTTTGTTACATCAAATTAATTGTTTTAGAATTTCAGTGCTCATCTCAGATATGTATGTATGTTTGAATGTACATACATTGAAAATCAGAAAAATTACATCAATCACACACAAAATGCACATCAAAAGGAGTGTGAAAATCTAAAAAATACTGAAAGATTTGACCATCTCATTAACAGTCTCTTTAGCAATAGATCAGTAGCTCAGTTGGACAAGGATGGGGAAAGTAATAGACTGTGCTTTTATCAAAGGAATCATCCTAGCATTTACATAATTAGGTTAGAGAAACTGTAGAAAACCTAAATTAGGATAACAGGATGGTTATTTCCACCCCATGTTCAGAAATGTGTGTTCAGCTTCGTAACCCCTGTTTCACTGCGCTTGGTGCAAACATAACAAATAAAGTATGTGCCCTGTAGAGCAAGTGATAATCATGGCAGGTAATTTTCATGTATTTTCCTGAATACAATGACGCAAAAACAGGTTACCAACAATTTATAGAAGAGCAGTAAAAAAAATATATAAAAAGCACTTGTATATATGTTATTTCATTAACCCGGGAAGGATTCACCAGAGGAAAATGGTGAGAGAAATAAAGTAAATGGTCATACTTGTAGTATGTTGTTTCGAAATAGCTTGTTTATGAATTTGGATCAAATTTTGGAATGGTAGGTTCAGCGGCGGCATGCTGATGACCAGTTACTGCCTAGAAGTTGAGGCCACTTAGAAATAACATATATCTGCAACATCATTGGTTTCTATTTAAGACTTGATATGAATTGTAAACAGATTTGTGCATATTTTAAAATATAAAGTATATGTAGAGTATTGCTTGCTAATAGTTATTCAGATGTTCTGTAAAAATTGTGTATTACTAATTCTTGTTGTGCAGTTTCTCCATTTTGACTCATGTTGTTTATTTTCTGTGGTAAACTTCGGCAGAAATGTACCTGGTCGGAAACCCAGGTAGGAAGACATCATTGTAGAAATGTGTTAAACCAGGGTTGCAATTTGTTGTTAGAGTAAAATCTAGAAAACCATTGCACTCATTATACACACTGAGAGAGAAGCATTTCATACTTTATGCTTCAAGCAAAGGATATATGCTTACACATAGCAATAATAATTATTTTCTTTGTACATGGGGTTTTGCTACATGCCAGCCAAGCCAAATTCCCAGAAAATGCTGTAACCAGCTTTGCTGTTCGTAAATTGCCTCTTCAGGTAATTAGGGGAGTTTGAGTATGAGCTAGCTATACATGATGCTTCAGCTTGCATATTTCTCTTAATTGTGATCTAGCAGCCCTGGTTTATCAAATCTGTAGTTCTTTAACTGTGTAGACTTTTTCTCATTGATGCAAACAGTGTCCTTCTCTGCATTATCTTAATTCTGCATTTTTAGTAGTACAGTTAATAGAAGACTAGTTTCATTTATATGTAAAGTTGAAGGAGGAGGCTAGGAATGTCTTACTTGGCTATGGGATATGCACCTAGTTAGCCGATCTCTGAAATGAACTGACAAAGAATAGAGGAACCAATTGCATAATGTTTCCTATATGCATCTTCTCTCTCACCATTATTCAGAAAAAAGGAAGAAACCACTGTTAATACTTGATATTCCACATATGATTGAACTGACCATGAATTCTGTTGATATTTGAAGCTTTATTTTTGAATGCAGATAGTGAACATGTATTAGGGCTTATGACAGGGGATCTGTTATACTACTTCAGCATATAGGCAAATATCTGTTGCCTTGTGGAGCCCAACCTAGTTTTGCTGAGACACTTAAGTTTTCTGGTTTATACCTTTTCATTTTCGACAGTGATCTTTTGCTACTCATTCCTAAATTCTGCCTTCTCAAGTTTCAGATGATGTTTTGAAATTATTTCTGGGTCTATGAATGTTCACTCTCCTCTAAATTACTCTTCCCGAGTCTTTGACCCTTTCCATACGGTCATTGTTCTAATAACTCTCATTTCAGATAATTGACTATTGTTCGCTTGTCAATTTTTGGAATGCATAAGTCATTTCCATGTATCACTTTTGATTTGTAAAATTGAATTCTAATGTTTTTTGTTCTGGTTTTTTGTTACCTATTATCTTTCTGCATATGTTGTCATAATTTATAAGCTTGTAATTTTTAATTTACGTATTTGTAATTGATGTCAAAGCCATGCATAGATTTAAAAAAGGTCACTGGAGAACCTTGTGTCAGGAAGTCATATCCGGCAGAGGAACTGATTGGCTGTGGCATACACTGATAAGATTCAGAATTAGAGAATTTGATGACATGATGTAAGAGATGGAAGTCAGTAAGATAATTATTACCCCCTGAAGTGCTAAGAGCTGCAAGTAGGCACAAGTCAGAGTAAAAGAAAAAGAGAGATCATTTTGTGTTTTGGGTTGTGTGTGTGAGATGAGATGAGAGTAGTCACAAAGGTACATCCACGTGATGCCTCATTTCCCATAGATCAGTTCAGATGCACAGAAACATCAGTGCATGCGGCAGAATTGGTTGAAGTCATGGTATTAACACACGTGCTCGAAAGTGTCCCAGAGTTGCTTTAATCAGCTTGCTATCAAATGTTGCTGCAATATTTCAGTCTTCTGCTTGTACAACTGATAATGCATATCTAGGCTAGGTAATGCCATGCTTAATCAAATTTGTGTGGAGGAAGGCTGACACTTACTTATTGCCTGGAAACATAGTAGTCGTGTCAGAGTTTAACCCAATAATTTTAGGTTTGGAAACAAAAGATTTCAGTGATTCTTGTTACACTTGTGACAGGTGTGTTCTAAGTGACAATGAAGTTCCATTGTATTTTATTACATTTCTTTTGTAACAAAAAAATTTTATATTGGTATTTTTAGATGTGAAAAATAATAAAATAATTTCAGTTAATAACTTATATGCTATTGAGAATTGTACTGAAATCATAAATATTCTGACTCCGTTTACACAAATGATCAATAAATTTAATTATCACTTATACACTTTTTCGTGTAAATAATTTATTTCAGAAATCACAATATGTTAGCTTTTTTTTTTAGACTTATATTTGTTTGTGAGCTGTTCATTTATCCTTCTCATATCTTTAGTATAATTTTTTGAAATGATCTTGCAGAATAAGTGTTTAATGCTGTATTAATTTCAACATGTGTTATTAATTGTTGATAAATGCCCTGGTCAAAAGCATTTGTCAGAACACTTCTAAATAATACACATTTTGTAAACAGGCAGTTCATGCTTACTGTAAGAGATTGGCCGGCCGAAGTGGCCGTGCGGTTAAAGGCGCTGCAGTCTGGAACCGCAAGACCGCTACGGTCGCAGGTTCGAATCCTGCCTCGGGCATGGATGTTTGTGATGTCCGTAGGTTAGTTAGGTTTAACTAGTTCTAAGTTCTAGGGGACTAATGACCTCAGCAGTTGAGTCCCATAGTGCTCAGAGCCATTTGAACCATTTTGTAAGAGATTCCAGCTAAGGACTGGAGACTATTCACTTCAATACATGTCTTCCATTCTGTGCCTAGAGCCATGTGTGAATTGAATGCTTTATCTGTGCTGTTGAAAGTGCCAAACTTGTATGCAAAGCTGAACAGAAAAACACATTGTGTCGATTCACCCGAAGAAATAACTTCTGACATTTGTACTCCTTTCCATTACTATTTTAGCTTTCATTATGTGTTTCATGCTGATTGATGTGGTTTTACTCATAATTACTGTTAAATGTTTAATTTTTGATATCTGTTAGTAGGTGGTGACTACATTTAATGGTGAGAGTATGACTGACTACTTTGAACTGAAAGCTCATGCACTGCATTATTTTGGTGCATTAAATCCAGCTGCCTTCTTTGCCTATCTTGATAACATTGATAAAAAAAACTGAAATTGCCCTTCATCTTTTTTTCCTTGCAGTCATCTGTTATTTACACTCTCCTCTTCTTTCATACTTTTCGTCGGTCGTCCCTTAGGGCAGAATCTCTGGTTCATAGAACCTATAATTTTGTGTATGCCACTTTTGGCTGAATTTTTAATACAGTTAAAAGCTTCCAATAACATTATGCGTCTGCATGTGAGGGTGCAATTGCAGATGCAGGAGAGCACAGGCATACATGCACCAGCTAGTGACCTAAATAAAACTAGCCCAGAAAATTTTTATAAGGTGACACACACAAATTTCTGTTGTTAATTAATAGATGAACTGACCTTTAAAAGCATTTGCTGGACATGGCTGTTTCTGATGTCAAAGTGACAGTGTGCATTTCATACCTTAGCTGACAAAACCTAGTCCAGTTATTGCTAGGAGCCATGTAGTTTGTGGAAACAAAGATCAAAATTAAGGCCATGCCCAAAGACTCAGAGGGCAAGTGTTACAGCTACAAGTAATGTGAGCTCAAACCATTACCAATAAACAAAGCCAGAACTGTCCTGAACAGTAACATACAATTCAAAGTCGAGGTCTCAGAAGCAAGGTTACTGTTGTATTCATGTATTTAATGTAGAGGGCTAACAGCTTTTTTCCACACCATGGAGTTGCAGCAGCCGAAATGGAACTGTGTGCCACATGAATAATACGAGGGTTATTCCAAAAGTAAGGTCCGATCGGTCGCGAAATGGAAACGACTATGAAAATCCGATAAAGCTTTGCACAGATGTGTTGGGTAGTGTCTCTAGTATAACCCCAGTTAGCATCACGTCGCTCTTCTCATTTCTGAGCTCGCAGTGAGTGCGTAAAGATGTCTAGAAAATAGTGTCTGCCGCCAAGTACGAGGGCCTGGTGAGAAATTTCGCCTGAAGCTATGCAGCCAACATTACATAACTGTCGTGCTGTTTCGTCTTCACGACAATTCTCAGCCGCATTCTGCAGGGGCAATGAAGATGCTCCTGCATCGCTTTCAAATGGAAATGTTAGATTACCCACAATACAGTCCGCAATTGTCTCCCCCTGAGTTTCATCTCTGGTCACATGAACCGCTGTCTTTGAAGACAACATTTTGACACAGACAACGAGGTGTAGGCCAGCGTGGAGAATTGGCGGAAAGCACTGGCGGCTGCCTTCTATGATGAGGCTATTGAAAAGTTGGTACAACGCTATGACAAAAGTCTAAGTCAGAACGGCGACTACGTAGAGAAGTAGCTGAAAGGTGTAGCTAATTGTTACAAGTAAAACATTTCTGATGATCACTGTGGTTTCAATTTGGCAATCAATCGGACCTTACTTTTGGAATAACCCTCGTATTATTACCAGTCTGTCTCTCTCTGTTTCACTGAAGTGTGGGGTGTTAAAGCGCGCGATTAAGCAAACCAAGAGATACATCTAGCAGCTCTACCTGAGAGATGGTAGCAATAGCATTTTCTGTGTGTTACCCCTGTTGTTGACTCCTTTCTTCTCTCAGCACCTCATAAACTTAGAGATGACCATCTATCCAGGCAACTGCTCTCAATAATAGCTAATGAACAGTCAGTAAAACCATGGCTGCAGGTGTGTGCATTTGGGTGTCTGTGTGGTTGTGTGTGTGGGAATGTGTGTACTTCTGCTATAGAATGAGCATCAGCTCGAAAGCTAGTGTTCCTACATGTGGGGATGGTTGCCTTTCCTTTATTTTGCATATCATTCGTTGCAGGAATTTCGATTATTTTTATACATAGGCATGTGTTTGGCTTGCACTGTAAAAAAATTATTGTCCGTTACAATTTCTAATTTTTCCTCATATCTAATGATCTCTTTCCTGTTTAGATTACATTGTTGCAAAAATACCAAAAACACTTTGAGTCAGTTTCACTTTGGCCACACAACAGAATGCGTGTGTGTTTGATTTTTTGGGAGGGGGGGGGGGGGGGCTGTGAAGACATTGCAGCAGCATTTAGTCCTTCTTCCTTTTTTCTGGTTTTCCTCTCTTTATTAATGAGATTTCCTCCTAATGTCATATAAAATTTTCTTTGTTTTGCTGGTTTTTATTCACATCTACAGAAACTGTATGTATGTTGTACATTTAACTTTGCAGTTGGATAATATGTAATTGTACCCTTAATTTAAAATCTTGTTATGCATGTTTCCACTGCCTTTCAAGTTATGAATAATACTTTCTGTTTGTTACTGGAAACACTATGTTCTGTTTTCATGATTGAATCTCTAACTAAACAGTAAATTACAATACTGACATAATTCTGTTTACTTATTTTAGCTTTGATGTATACTCATAAGGAATGTGGCATGTTTTATTATACCCCTCATAAATATCACTGGTATCATGAACATCATTTGTTAAAGTGATTTTGCTTTTAGGGGATAGAGCCATATTATTTACTATGGTTTCATTCCAATTTAGATCTAATCCTTTCCTATATTAATTAATTATACACAAGAATGTGTAAAGTGTCATCTTCTGATTAAGTTTATAGTCTCAAGGTGATAAAAATGCAAGAAACTGTTACAGTGCAATTCTTTGGCATTTTAATAATCCTAATGATGTATGGAGTAGTAATGTTGTTTGAGGAAGTGAGGTATTTGTGATAAGTCAGTATACCTACTTGCATGTAATGTGGTACCAGTCTGACATTTTGAATGATTTCTCTGATTTTGTAGAAGTGCATTTTGACAGAAAAATTAATGTCCTGTAAGTGTACTTACTTTTGTATATACTGAGTACTTCCCCAAATGTGACTAGAAGCAGTGAGGTACTTTCCCATTGCTATTGCTACTGGAAGATTGCTTTCCACTTTCATTCACAAAATACTTCTTTTTAGGTGATGAAAAATTAACAGTTCAGATGTACAAACTGTTCATTGTATTCTGCAAAGGATATAGAGTATTTCCAGAGTTCTGTGTATTTTTCCTTCATAATCTTTTTAAAAAAAGGTGCATGTCAGTCACATAGATGTTACACAAGATGGCAGCACACACTCTTTAGACATTTGGTTACATAGATAGGTATATGAGACATGTCTGGAAAATATATATCATATTGGGAAAAAACTCATAAAAACATTTTTTCAAACCAAAATTTATTTTCACAAGGAAGAGCATTTCTTAAACTATTTTTCTATGTAGGTCTACCATCGTACAGATATTTGTCGTAGTGGGGAAACCAACTTTCCTATGCCCTCTTCATAGAAAGATGTGGCCAGTGAAGACAGCCACTGATGAACCCTGTTTTTTGCATCATTGTCACAGTTAAAGTGCCTCCTTTCAGAATCGTGCTTAAATTTAAAGAGCAAGTGTTAGTTAAAAGGTGTGAGATCAGGGCTGTATGGTAGGTGATGGAACTGCTCCGAACTAAATTATTGAATTACCAGTACGTTGAGGATTTGAGTTGTCAAGAAGCAACACAGTACCTAGTATGAACATTCCACACCTTTCTGTTTCGAATTGCGCCAAACTTTCCTCACTGTTACACAGTGCACATGATTTTTTTGTACTGACAACATGGTTTTGAATTTTTTGCGGAGGTGGAGGATAATCACTGGTCACAGGTCTGTTTAGGAATTCATCTAACTCATTACTGTATTTGTAAGAAATGTCAAAGCGAGTTGCTTTGTTTTGTGGACATGTGTAAACATGTTTGGAATCCATCGGGAACCCAGTTTGTGAAAATTTAAGCTACTTGTGAAACCTCATGCAAAACAGTTTTTGAAATTTATGGAAACTCAATACAAAATATTCATATTGTGGACCAACTGTTTTCATGAATTTTCTCATTCACTTTCTCAACCAAACCATCACTGACAACAGAAGGCTGCCCACTCCATTGGTTCGTCAAACACTGAATTGTCCTGCCCGTTTTCTTACCAGTCCATCCATTATTATATTTTCACCATAAATCTCCAAAAGTTGACGATGAATTTTGGTAGGCTTAATAACATTCTTTGCATTGAAAAACTGTATTGCAAAATGCTTTTCACAGTGTGTGTGCTCAGAGATTGTCTTAAACATTTTGAAAAATCACTAACAAATGTAATCACAACACAATCCAGCTGTTATGGTATCAATGGAAAGACAATGAACCAGAGAGATTAGTGTGAATTTGTGGAACTGTGGCACAAGTGCTGTGGGGGAGGTAGAATGAAATAGTACTAAAGGAGAGGCAAATAAACACAGAAATGCTAGCAGATGATGAGGTAAGAAAACTGAAGTTTGGAGGCAAAAGGTTCATTTCAAGAGTAATACATTTGGAACAAATAATGCAGATAAAGTACAACACAGAAGAGAGAAAACAGGAGGTAAATGAATAAATAGGAAGCATTCAGAAGAAGAATTTGGGAGTGTGGAATGAGAGGCACATCTGACTCTGGAATGCAAAAATGACGGTGGAAGAGAACAAAAGCACAAAAGTAGTTGACAACTGAAGAGATTACAGTATATTGATGGTAAATGGACATTTCAGATATGTGTGTGCTGCTGAGTAATTTCCAAAATTTTAGTTCTACAGTACTGGTGTTGAAGATATACCTGGTAGGTGGTATTAAGCACATAAGATTCTCAACAGGGCTACCAGAGAGGAGACTTTTCATGTGCTAATTCATCCCGACCATCTGCTTACCATAGCAGTACGGAAAGCAGAAGAATAATAGCATGTCATCTGGTATATTGTATTACTCATTTCACATGTTGTTCTTTCTCTTTGATGGAGTTAACTGTGTCAGCAATGAAACTCGAGCAGATAGTGGTGAGACTGTGCATGAAACAACATATCATGAACTGTTTCGTAATCAAATAGATGAAGATGGAACTTGACTAACAGAAGGTTGGTGAAAGTGGGAAAATAGAAGAGTAGGGTTGTATTCATGTTGTAGCATGTCTCTTTACCACCAGGCCTCCTCCCCCCTACATGCACAAACGGATATTCTTCATTCTGCTTGATTAATTTATTTTTTATTTTTTTATTTTTATTTTTATTTTTTTTTCGTATTTCCTGTGTGGCATATTGTGGCACTTGTCTTTTTTTATTTCCTGTTGTAGTCCTTTGTTTCCTGTTGTATTCATTTTCCACTTCACTTCTTGCCACCCCCCCCCCCCCTCCCTCCCTCTCCCTCCCTCTCTCTCTCTCTCTCTCTCTCTCTCTCTCTCTCTCTCACACACACACACACACACACACACACACACACACACACACACACACACACACACGCGCACTATACATATATGATAGTAAAATTGTGATATCCTAATAGGTTTGTGGATTTGTTTAAAAATATTTACTGTTATTACATTTCTGTGGAAATTGTATCTGCATTTACTTAGGATTATCTTTCTAAATGTCTCTAAGAATGCTACTGGGGAAAATCAAGTTTGCAGGTAACTGCTATGCAGTTTCCTTCATTAACATTAGCTGTGTTGTGTTATAGTATACAAAATATGATAAGTAATGCTCATCTGTAACATTTACACTATAAATTACTTTTTTAATTGCGCATGACCAGCCTGAATAGACATTCAGCAATTATTACTCTTCTATTGGTGCTGACATGGCATGCCATGGAAAAGCTGACAGGCAAGCCTAAAACTGCCTATTTGTAAACAGATAAAGGCTGAGACTGTGATGAAGATGGGTTTGGAATATAAATAGAATGTATAAGTGCCAAAAATGGCATATTATCCAGTTTTCAATTTCAACTGCGTACAGTCTTGAAAATAAGTTATAACGTAAATGCTTTGTTGGAGTAGCACTGATGACAATTTAACACAAAAAAGCAAACTGTATCTCTAGCTGTCAGAATGTTTTAAAATCCTTTTAAAGGGAGTAGGACTGGAGAAATAAAAAGAATGAATAAGATGTATGGTAACTTACTTTACCTTCTGGGTATTGTCAATCTTGGTACTGGTCTAGAGCACCCATATTGCCAGTCCCGTCAGATTGGGGAAGGATGTCAGCAGTGCCCTTTCAAAGGAACCGTCCCAGCATTTGCCTGAAGTGATTTAGGGAAATTGCAGAAAACATAAATCAGGATGGCCAGACGTGGGTTTTGAACTGTTGTCATCCCGAATGCACATCCAGTGCGCTAACCACCGCATCACCTTGCTCGGTAAGGACTCGTTGGTATGTTCATTGACAAAGGAAAAAAAATCTAAGAAGAGTATAGGCAGACACTTACTGTTCTATGGGAGATAAATCTCTGAAGCTAAAGAGCTTTGAGGCTGTTCTTGAACTAATGCCACAAGTAGAGTACTGAGTCCAGTTATCTTTTTGTACTATCAGAATTATATATGGCTGAGCTGTTGTTGACAGAAGGCACTTTGAGTGCTGAATATGGTCTAGCAATACTAAGGAAACCAAGAAGAATAGTGTGCCATAAAATGCACTGATGTGGGCAGCAGTCACCAGTTTAGAAGTTAATATCAGTGATGAGAAGTTTGAGTCTCTTTCTTTTCTAGCATGTCTTGTTATAACTTAACTTACTGCTTGTTGAGCCCTACAGAAGACAAAAACTAGCTATTCATGCTTGGTGGCAGTACTTACCAGCTGTTGGATGCTGTACCATGTTGTTAGACTGGTCTGAAACTGTTTGCCACCTTGGTAAAGATCGCTGTATCTAAAACTCACTGAGCTTTTTGTCTGGCATTTTGGTGTGAAATGTGTGAAGAAACGATCTACTGTAAAATGAGTGAAGCATCCTTCCCGTCTCAGACTAATTATGAAATAAATGCAAGAATTATGATTGTACACTGCTGATCTTTTAATTCTGGAGTGATGTAAAGATTAAAGAATTCTGTAAATATCTCAAATGAATGTGGTCATAACAACTGACTTGATCCTCGCAATGTCTTGTCCTGTCCACCAACTGTTCATGTTCTATAGATATTTGCATCTACAAAGAAGCAGCACCTATTTTGATACTTTCCTTGCATTGGTGTGTTGCCTGTAACACAAATTTTCAGGTGTTGATATATACTATCTTGATCCCAGTGTCATTACACCACTACTGAAATTTCTGTCATTTGTGGTGTAAGTACTATCACTGTACTTTGTGTGTGTGTGTGTGTGTGTGTGTGTGTGTGTGTGTGTGTGTGTGTGTGTGTACACACACACACACACACACACACACACACACACACACACCATATAGTCTTTGAAAAGATGTCGCATTTATCAGACAGCCTTCCAATCAGATTTGTCAGGTTTTATTCAGTTCAAAATTCATGCTGCTGGTAATTCAGGATGTGTGGCAGGTGAAATAAAGACTGTGTCAGTAACTTACTTACACTCAGCTGGAAATTGGTATCATTCTCACTTATCTTAAAAGTATAACACCATTTGGAAGAAAATTGAATCTTTTGTTGGTGATCTTATAGGTGCTTACACACTTCTGATGCTGTCAGCATGGAGGTGAAGTGTAGTATTATGAACACTGAATAAATTTTCAACTGGCAATATAGCTAAAATCATTTGTTCGTATAGATTACCAGTTTCTGCATTTCTCTGTTGTCGTCTTTGGATCTATTGAAGGAGAAGATTTTCTAATGATGTAAACACAGACCCAAAGATGGCAACAGAGAATTGCCAAAGTGGTAATCCATATGAATAAACGATTCTAGCAATCTTGGCAGTTGAAAATTTAATCAATGTTTATAGATGCTCTTTTTCTTTAGCTATTAGCCTACAGCCTCTAGATATCACTTCCAACTTATCTTTCTAATGGAGACAGTAAAGCTCTATTTTAACCTTTTGCAACCATTAGCCAAAATAATACATGCCGTGTAATGTTTTATCGGAATTAAGTTACATTTTCCATTAAGAATGCACATACCTGCTGACAGTCATATATATTTTTCACAGTTCTCGTCTGTCCTTGGCGAGTTCTCGCAGTCAGAGTGAATTTGCTAAAGAAGACTCTCCATCGAGCTCTGGCAAGGACACAGGGACGCCATCTGCATCAGAACCTACTTCAAAGAGGGCATCATTTATTGAGGTCAGTATTATGAACAAAATCTAAACTTTGTCTTATAGTTGTGCAGATGGCTTTACTTCCATGGTTGATCGATTGGTCTCTCTCTCTCTCTCTCTCTCTCTCTCTCTCTCTCTCTCTCTCTCTCTCTCCTCCCCCCCCCTCCCTCCCCCCCTCCCCCCATCCCCCACCACCACCTGGTCCCTTCCTCCCCCCCACCCCCCTTTCTTTCTCATCTTCAATCAGATTTCACTTTGGGGAGTGAACTGGGCTTTCCAAATGAGTGTTCTCTTGTTAAAAGTTGTCGTCCACCAGCCAAGCTGTTTCTGACCATTATCCATTACATATAACCCAAGAATCAAGAGGAACTACAACAAAGTAAGTTTATAATAAAAGTGTTCAGATTTAAAAGGCTGTTAGCATGCATGCAGTCTTTCTCGTCTACTGGTCAACATATTTATTGAAGAAGCAGTTATGTAAATAAAGCTTTGCGAGAGGGTTTCAAATTTATGGTGAAAGAATAGCAATGATAAGATTCACTGGTGATGTTGCTCTCTTCTGTGGCACTGACCAAGAATTGCAGGACTTTTTAAATGGGATGAACTGTCTACACAGAATATACACTGAAAATGAATGAAAGCCAAAAAAGTAATGAGGAGTAGCAGGGATGAGATTGGTCACAAAAATTGCACCAGAACTAGGGATCATGTAGTAGTTGAAGGAATGTTGCTACCTTGAAACCTAAATCATGCAATGTGGATGAACAGAGGTGGCATTGTGAAGCAGACAAGCTTACAGAGAATTTTTTACCAAAAGAAGTCTTATAACTATCAAATGTGGGCCTTAATTTTAGACATTGTATGGAATTGACTCACGCAGGGGTAAACCAAGAAAAGGATTGAAGTGTTTGAGATGTGGTGCTACAGAAGGATGAAGTAAATTTGGTGGACTCATATGATGATCTCCATAGAATAGGGGAGGAATGGAACACAGAGAAAACACAAGCTAGAAGAAGGGATAGGATGACAGGATATGTATTACGACATCAGGTTATGATTACCATGAGGGCAAAAACTGTAGGGGGAAATAGAGATTATAATACGTACATCAAATAATTAATGATATTGGTGTAGGTTCTGCTCCAAGATGAAGAGGTAGGCTTGGTAGAAGTTATCACTGTTGGTCACATCAAACCAGCCAAAAGTGTATTGACACCTGCACCACTCCCCACAATAAAGATGCAGCTCCATGTGCACCATGAACAAAGACCACCTAGCATCACCTATATAACATCCTCTGTGTACCCTGTGTCATTCTCAGTAACGCCAATAACTAATGCAGTGGCATGCATTCTTCCTAGGTGATTCCACCTGGGATAAGAACACTGGTGCTGCAATAGGTCCCATTCAGAAGCTAAGGCTTAACCCATGGTTGACTGTGCCCCTACTACTGTTTTTCCCTACTCTCAATCATTATACTCAAGTCTTCTTCCCACATGGACTGTTGCAGGCTTGGTAAACTGCCCACACAGACCATTTGCAGGCTCTGTAAAAAGTACTTCACATGCTTGTGGTATCCCAAAACACTGCAGTCCTTACAGTAGCAATATGTTGTTATGGATGTCAAAGATCCATATATTTATGGATTTAAATATTTATTTATTTATTTATTTATTTAATATAATGGAAGGAAACATTCCACGTGGGAAAAATTATATATAAAAACAAAGATGGGGTGACTTACCGAACAAAAGCGCTGGCAGGTCGATAGACACACAAACAAACACAAACATACACACAAAATTCAAGCTTTCGCAACAAACTGTTGCCTCATCAGGAAAGAGGGAAGGAGAGGGGAAGACGAAAGGAAGTGGGTTTTAAGGGAGAGGGTAAGGAGTCATTCCAATCCCGGGAGCGGAAAGACTTACCTTAGGGGGAAAAAAGGACAGGTATACACTCGCACACACGCACATATCCATCCACACATACAGACACAAGCAGACATATTTAAAGACAAAGAGTTTGGGCAGAGATGTCAGTCGAGATAGAAGTGTTGAGGCAAAGAAGTTGTTGAAAGACAGGTGAGGTATGAGTGGCGGCAACTTGAAATTAGCGGAGATTGAGGCCTGGCGGATGACGAGAAGAGAGGATATACTGAAGGGCAAGTTCCCATCTCCGGAGTTCGGATAGGTTGGTGTTGGTGGGAAGTATCCAGATAACCCGGACGGTGTAACACTGTGCCAAGATGTGCTGGCTGTGCACCAAGGCATGTTTAGCCACAGGGTGATCCTCATTACCAACAAACACTGTCTGCCTGTGTCCATTCATGCGAATGGACAGTTTGTTGCTGGTCATTCCCACATAGAATGCATCACAGTGTAGGCAGGTCAGTTGGTAAATCACGTGGGTGCTTTCACACGTGGCTCTGCCTCTGATCGTGTACACCTTCCGGGTTACAGGACTGGAGTAGGTGGTGGTGGGAGGGTGCATGGGACAGGTTTTGCATCGGGGGCGGTTACAAGGATAGGAGCCAGAGGGTAGGGAAGGTGGTTTGGGGATTTCGTAGGGATGAACTAACAGGTTACGAAGGTTAGGTGGACGGCGGAAAGACACTCTTGGCGGAGTGGGGAGGATTTCATGAAGGATGGATCTCATTTCAGGGCAGGATTTGAGGAAGTCGTATCCCTGCTGGAGAGCCACATTCAGAGTCTGGTCCAGTCCTGGAAAGTATCCTGTCACAAGTGGGGCACTTTTGTGGTTCTTCTGTGGGGGATTCTGGGTTTGAGGGGACGAGGAAGTGGCTGAAAACAGCTTTCACATCCCGCAACTACCCTCCCGACCTGGTACAAAAGCAAATAACCAGAGCCACTTCCTCGTCCCCTCAAACCCAGAATCCCCCACAGAAGAACCACAAAAGTGCCCCACTTGTGACAGGATACTTTCCAGGACTGGACCAGACTCTGAATGTGGCTCTCCAGCAGGGATACGACTTCCTCAAATCCTGCCCTGAAATGAGATCCATCCTTCATGAAATCCTCCCCACTCCGCCAAGAGTGTCTTTCCGCCGTCCACCTAACCTTCGTAACCTGTTAGTTCATCCCTACGAAATCCCCAAACCACCTTCCCTACCCTCTGGCTCCTATCCTTGTAACCGCCCCCGATGCAAAACCTGCCCCATGCACCCTCCCACCACCACCTACTCCAGTCCTGTAACCCGGAAGGTGTACACGATCAGAGGCAGAGCCACGTGTGAAAGCACCCACGTGATTTACCAACTGACCTGCCTACACTGTGATGCATTCTATGTGGGAATGACCAGCAACAAACTGTCCATTCGCATGAATGGACACAGGCAGACAGTGTTTGTTGGTAATGAGGATCACCCTGTGGCTAAACATGCCTTGGTGCACAGCCAGCACATCTTGGCACAGTGTTACACCGTCCGGGTTATCTGGATACTTCCCACCAACACCAACCTATCCGAACTCCGGAGATGGGAACTTGCCCTTCAGTATATCCTCTCTTCTCGTCATCCGCCAGGCCTCAATCTCCGCTAATTTCAAGTTGCCGCCACTCATACCTCACCTGTCTTTCAACAACTTCTTTGCCTCAACACTTCTATCTCGACTGACATCTCTGCCCAAACTCTTTGTCTTTAAATATGTCTGCTTGTGTCTGTATGTGTGGATGGATATGTGCGTGTGTGCGAGTGTATACCTGTCCTTTTTTCCCCCTAAGGTAAGTCTTTCCGCTCCCGGGATTGGAATGACTCCTTACCCTCTCCCTTAAAACCCACTTCCTTTCGTCTTCCCCTCTCCTTCCCTCTTTCCTGATGAGGCAACAGTTTGTTGCGAAAGCTTGAATTTTGTGTGTATGTTTGTGTTTGTTTGTGTGTCTATCGACCTGCCAGCGCTTTTGTTCGGTAAGTCACCCCATCTTTGTTTTTATATATTATTTATTTATTTATTTATTTTTTTTTTGACACATGTATATTGCATTCTCACTTCTATTTGGTTGTGTTGCACATAATCTGAATAACGTATAGAAAGAATATTGAAGAATTGGAAAACATTTAGAATTTTGTTTGGGGAGCACTGACTGCCGAGTCCAATAATTTGAACAAATCTAAAATAAATTTTGAACGTAGTGGTTAATAAAAAGCATCTTGGCTGCTTGGAAACATCTCCTTGAGTGTAAGTGTCAAATGTAAGGAATTAAAATTAATATGTACCAAAATGATTGTACAGAATATTTGTAAATCTATTGGTAGACATAATCATCAAGGAGACATGACAGGAAGAACCAGTTAGCAGTCAAAGAAAAGTATAACTGTAAATCTGTGCTATCTTTCCTACTGCAGAAGAAATATTATGCTTGAAAGCTAAAAATCTTTTTTTGCTGTCTGCATACCTGTGCATTGCTCAGTGCCTCTTCTATTTGGTGTAAAGTGACCCAACATCACATACCTACTGTTATTAATGTGACTTATTTTAGATATTTTATTTCCCAAAATTGATAGTCTCAAATGATCTGTACATTTACGCATTCCTTTTTGTTCCCTTCACATATTTACCTCATTTTTCTACTTTAGCAGCAGGCGGAGGTACCAGTGATTATAAAAGCTTCTAAGGGTTTCTTTTTTAATATGTCTGTAGGACTACCATATATCTATTTGGTAAATAGTACAATTTGTAGCTTGTATGTTCAACAGCCATCCAGTGATAGATTTGAAACATTCTCTACTTTCCCATGCATAACAGTCTTTGGGTATATGCATCCAAGTAGCATCCGAATGTTTTCTAGACTGTCTACCCACCTTGCAGTTGACAGTTGCCACAATTCACCTTCCAGTTGGTCACCATCTGAATATCTTCTTATCTCTTGGAATCTGCCACAGCACTGCCTTGGTCTGTCTAGCATCTGGCTACATCCACTACCTGAGAAAATTTCATTTTCATTAATCATAATTATGTTTCACACTTTAGTCTGTTCCTTGAGCCATTTATTTGTCTTATGTTTATCCAGCTAATTCTCAATATGCATCTCTCCATTGCTTGTTTAGCAACCCTTAACTTTTAATGGTTTTTGAATTAGAAGCTCATGCCTCATTGCCATAAATTAGAACTGATAATACACATTCATCATAGACTTTGTGTTCGAGACTGATTGCTATCTCTGATTTGAAAAAAAAAAAAATTAATTTTTCCAGACATTCCTCATTTCATTGTTACTCTTCCATTTCTTTTCAAGTCCGCCTCCCCATCTTCAACTGCTCTAAATACAGGGTTTTCAAAAAGAATATATGCAATTCAAATGCATTTGTTTATCAAACTGTAAGACTCAGCTTTGAAACTTGGGTCACACATTTATGAACCTGTCAAGTTTAGAGTATGTATGTTCAATATGTCCTCCACCAATGACACAAACAATATTACATCAATGCTTGAATCCCTCTCATACTTGTGTAAGTAAGTCCAGTGTCACTGACATTAGGGATGCGGTCTTTCAACTCTTCTAGGTTCTGTGGTAGTGATGGTGCATAGACATTGTTATTAATGAAACCCCATAGAAAGAAGTCACAGGGCACCAAATCTGGTGGCCATGAAGTTCAGCTTAGAAGTGCTAAGGCTGGCCGGCTGACGACCAATCCAACGGCTTGGTAGAGTTTCTCAGATATTCACGCACTTTATAAGTAAGGGGGTGCCCTGTCTTGAAAAATGGTGTCCACACTCAGCCTCAGAAACAACCAGTTTTGTAATTTAACAGTATACTGCAGACCATTTCTGTGTTTCCATCAAAGAAGAATGGGCTGCAAACATATGAATGGGATATCACACAAAACCCATTGAGTGGGTGAATCTTGTACAAGTTCAGTCTGTGGAGGTGGGTTCTGTATGCCTCATTCAAACATTGTGTTTATTTACTTTCCCACTGAAGTGAAAAGTCACTTCATCATTGAACACAATGTGTTGTGTGAAAGTATTGTCATTGTCAATAACATTCAAAGCTCATCAGAAAATTCCACACATTTGCATTTGTCATCATGATGCAGAGCCTGCAACAGATGTAACTTATACAGCTTCATAACCAAACTGTCTCAGAATGCACCAAGTTGTTGTTGTAAGCAGTTGTAACTCCTAAGTGGCACAACAAGTTGATTATGTTTGACTTCTTCAAAAAGCGGTTTACATTTGGGCGTTTTTCATCAGAAACAAGTGTGGCAAGGACTCTCCTTTACATACACATCCTGTGTTTACAAACTGTCAATACCATCTGCAAATGTTCACCCATGTGCAGGATCAGTTTGGTACCTCAACTTGAAACCTCTTTGCATTGTAATCACAGAATAATATTTTGTAAACACCAGAACACAAAATGATTTCTGCTGTGGAGTAGCCATTTTGTCATTTGTGATGGTAACCAACCAAATAGAAGAAAAACAAACCAAGCAACAATGAACATAAACTAGACAATGTATTCGTACTGCCAATAACCAAGCCGTAGCGCAGCAGTAGAAAGTCTTGACAACATAATGCTTTGTAGTATGTATGTTCGTTTTGTATTGATTGGAAATTATTTTAATTTTTTGGTGATTATTTTCCTGGCATTCTTTCAAACTTGATGTATTAAGTCATTAATTAGCATAATTACATACATTAGAAGCAAACACTACAACGTTGTAAGTAAAATGAATGTGATTCAGCTATTATTCGTAACCCATATTTTTATTTTGTTTCCTCACTTAAAGGATTTGAAAGCTTTGTCCTAGGTAAAAAAAAAAGACTAATTTTATAAGAAGTAAAGAAATTGTGCATGATGTGACAGTCCTACATCTTTTCCAAATTGTGAGTGATCATCGACACATGAGATGCAGGATAGTAGGCAACTAGAAAGAAACTTTCTTTAACTTCAAAGTCAGAAATGTAGATTACGAGAGTTTGTTTAGTAACTAGCTTTTTCCCTGCAGCTTTGCCCACATATGCATTGGACTCATTGCACAAACGCCTCCTCCACCCTCTCTGTGTCCATCTCTTCCTTTCTCTATCTCTATCTCTCTGTCCAACTCATGCTCCCCCGCCTCTGCCCCCCTTCCTTCCCACCCCTGCCCATCAGCCCCTGGCCCTCCCCCTCTCTTTCCATCTCCTTTTGTCTTCATGTCAACCTAAACTGAGACATACCCATCTGTATTTGAAGCCCCTCCAAAACAGGTTAAAAAGGAGGCTGTTGCTACTCCAGCACACGCTTGCTGTGTGGGGCAGCCTACACGTCAGGGGTCGAAAAAAACCGTTTCTTGTTCCTGGTGTGTTGGCTGCTCTGTTAAGCAGGTCAATAAGGCAGGCTGATACCATTTCCACACAACATGCCTGTTGTGCAGTGTGTGTGTGTGTGTGTGTGTGTGTGTGTGTGTAAAAATTAATTTAAAAGCTTCTGAATTAATTCCAGCATTATTGATGCTGGGATAGATCTACAGTCTGTTGAATAGGTAGTCCACTTCTACAACTTTGAAAAGTCTGTGTATGAACATAAGATAAGTTTTATCATTGAGACAGTCTGCAGATAGGCTATAATAGATTTAATATTACGTTTGCACTTGCACTCACTGTTTTCAAGATATGCGCGATTCAGAATGTACTATACTGGGAATTATTTTTGATATTGCTGTTTCACTCAGTCGTAGTATCTTTTTGGGTGGTGGTGGTGATACATTTGTCACGTAATGAATTTTACACTGTGCAAAATTAAAGCAACAGTAAAATTTTTGTTGTGCAGTTCTACTCACTGACTTTTGGGCTGCCTTTTGTAACATCATTGCTATGGTGTATCCTGTGGTCAGTGTGTTATAGTTCATGTCCTGTAGGGAGGCAGCCCAGTTTTCAGCCATTCAGCACATCCCCTTCAGTTAACTGTTAGCAGCCAATAACATTCATTCTTTCTCCAAGCAGCTAGCTGTGAGTTGTTACTAGACGGAGAGATTCTCTCTCGTGCATGCTGCACTGTTGTTGTACATCCTGACAATGTAGCTTAATTCAGAGCAACTGAATTATTCAATCATATATCGATGTTCTTTTCTTGTAGCAGTGTAGCTGTGAATGTGTATATGTGAATGTTTGAGTGGGATTTCCAAATAAATACATCAGGTGATGGCAGTTAATGTGAAGTGCTTCACAAGCAAGTGAGTAGGTTTATTTACTGCATTTATAACTTTTTGGAATGTGAATCTGAAAGTGGGACTCTCATTTTTGACATTTTGAAAACACAAGAACAAACTACAGAAGCATGTATGTGCAACAGAACAGAGAATAGTAAAAAAAGTGTCAGCTGTAGAAACTTCAGGAAAATTTTATTTCCTGTCACCTGGAAAGCAAATCTAAATCATAAGAAACCTTGTAACACAAATGGATGGTTTTGACAATGATATTTTAAAATGCCCCATGTTTGAAATGTATGTAAGCAGTGAATACCCAACATTACAAGAACTTGTTACAGTTATGCATAAGAAAATTGGCTTCAGAGGTAGCTCTATGCCAGGCAAAGGATTATAAGACTTGGTTTCAGATATGTTAAGAAGAGAGTTTTTGATTAAAAGAAGTGACACAGGTGCGGCACGAACCACATCAGTTATAAAGATGCATGATACAAGAGGAGGAGGTAGTTCAACAGTTTATGGCTTTGATGAAATGTGGGTGATTTGAAATCATTCCATGAATACATGCTGGAAAGTGTATGATGGTACAGGAGTTTTAAAGTTCTCATATGAAAAGTTTCTCAGATGCTTTCTCACCTTCTGGTTTCGTTCATGAGAGTAAGTTTGTATTTAGGTGTAAGAAAAATAGCAGTGACTTCAATTTGGAAAAGAGTGCTGTCAGTTTCAAGAAGTGGTTCACTGAACAATGTTTACCATACCTTGCTTCGAAGTTAGTGATTATAATTACCCTGCCAGTTATCTTTCAGCTGTTACAGAGAAAACACCAAGCACAAACACCAGGAAAGCCGATTTTGTGCTCTTACTTAAAAATGAAAATATTCCGCACAGTTTAAGTTAGACTTGTGCAGAACTCCTGCAGACTGTAATTTGACTTTCTTGCATATGAATGTGATGACACAGTTTTGCATTCACTTACACACCACTGTCAGTACGGGTTGGTTCAAAATGAATATATGGGTTTAAAATCTTTGTAGCATTTATTACATTCAGTTTACAATTACAAATAAAAGAAGCTCAAATAGTTCTGTTTGTATACCACTGCACAAATGGAAGAGCATGGAGCTACCATGAGAGTGGAGAACACGTTGAGCAAGTGAGAGACTTTCACAAGTAGTGCCAAGATATCAGTTTGCCAGGCTAGTCATGAACGAGCAGTTCCAGTGAGGTATTTATGGAGGCTCTTAAGGAGATACTTTCAACTATGTCCTGATTGTTTGCAGTTCTTACAGACTCAAAAGCCTACAGACCACGGTTCATGTGCCAACTTTGAAAACTAAATGCTACTGCATGATGAAGATTTTCTGAATATTGTAGTCTTCAGTGATGAATTAACATTTCACCTAAGTGGAAATATCACCACACATAATGTGCGCATCTGGGGGTCAGCAAATCACCAGGGGATATTTTAACTGTCATACCCTGGCGGAAAGGTTAACAGTCAAGCAACTGTAACTGGTGTTTCATATCTTCATGAACTATAGCTCTTTTCTCAACTGGAAGAAGTTGAAACGCACAACTGTAGCAGAAAGATGGTGTGCCGTCTGACTGGCATAAACCAGTACCCAATTGGTTAAAAGATGTTCTGCCCGACTGCTGGATTGGCTGCAAGGGGCAGATGACAGAAATTGTTTTGCATGACCTCCACGTTCACACCCTATGTGGTGCCATGCGATTTTTATCTCTGGAGATTCATAAACCATCATGGGCATGTGTCTCCACTACCAGGTGATCTACCCGACTTCAAAAACAGCATTGTTACAACAATTACTCCAGACACACTAATCAGGGCTTGCAAAGAACTTTCCTATCGATTCGATGCATGATGAATGATGCTCGCATTCCACTAAGAGTCCGCTCATACTGTTCAGAGACTGTTTGAACAGAAGTTTCCAGGTATTCAAGTTCAGAATCATGATGAAGTTCACAAATTAGTGGATAAATTTCGTGAAATGGCAAGTGTTAAAGTCAGGAAGTGTAAACGATGACGTACAGTGCTCACAGAAGCTTGTCTTGATGACATTTCATACAGCCTGGAAAATTCCCCTAACATGTCTCTTAGATGTCTTTAGCAGTAAACACAAATATTGTGCAGCTCTTTACAAAGAGGTGCTAAGCTGCGTGAGCTAAAGCCTTGTAAAGTATCAGTAGTACAAGAACTTTGACTGGTGATCCTGTGCACAGGGTTAAGCTTTAATGGGTTTCAAACCAGTGCATGAAGATGAAATGGATCCTTACCTTATTTTGTTTTCAGGTGAGGCTTGGTTCCATTTACAAAGGTATCTTAATTCCCAATAGACCTGTTTTGCTTCATGAGGAACCCCTTCATGATCAGAAAATAGGGGTGTGGTATGCAGTTAGTGGCGACAGAATAGTAGGCCCAATTTTTTTAGTCACACAGTTAAAAGTGAAAGATATGTGCAAAACATTTTGTGACCGACAGAGTGAAAGAGAGCAAAGCTTTGCGTTTTTTAAACATGATTTGGCAAGGGCTCATATGGCAAATGATTCCTTGAACGCAATTCACGATGTGTTCGATGAAAGTGAGAGTGATTAGTAACAATATCTTGCCTGCTAGAAGTCCTGATTTAACTCCGTGCAATTTTTATTTGTGGGGTGCACTGAATGACAAAGTGAAAACGACAAATCCTCACACGATAGAGGAACTCAAGGATAATATCTGTGAATCAATTAATTCAATATCTCGGAGGTTATTACATTGTGTGATTAATAATTTCTTGAGTATGTGTAAGAAATGCATGGAAAATAATGGCACGCAGTTCCAGCATCTCCTTGTGTGACATGGGTGAGTACAAAATTTATGTGCTTATATTTTAAATGTAGTCATGCTATGCCACAGCAGTAGATGGCAACACGGAATCTGATCGCTGGGCAACGGAGCACTCACTGCCCAGCATCTACTGCACCTCACAGGCGGTCATCAGATAAATGGTACACCCCATATTAAACATATTGTCAAAGGAGAAAGTAAGCTTTTCCCAGCACATTGTCTGCTCTAATTTTTCATGAGAATGCAGCCCAATAAGTTCGTCAAAAACTCTTGATATTTCAACAAGTAAACATCTGTCATTTTCAAGGCATGAATTGCAAAATACCTTAAAATGACAGAGAGGGTTACCTGTCAAAATATTGTTAGTTTTCGACATTATCAATCGATATTCTCTTGATTTATTCACAGGAGATGTTTGTTTGTGTGTTCAGTGGATCATAAATACAGTCTCTCACTGTAATATCAAACGAGCTAGTTTACACTAACAATGCCTGTTGGCAATGAAAGATACAATAACATACTGACAACACTAGTTTCCGCTATCAGTAACTCTTTTCATACACAGTGATTTACATTTAACTAAAACTCACACACACCAACAAACATGCATTATACATATTTAAAAATTGTGTGGAGTAGAAGTTGTGTTGACCAAATACAGGGTGTTTCAAAAATGACTGGTATATTTGAAACGGCAATGAAAGCTAAACGAGCAGCGATAGAAATACACCGTTTGTTGCAATATGCTTGGGACAACAGTGCATTTTCAGGCAGACAAACTTTCGAAATTACAGTAGTTACAATTTTCAACAACAGATGGCGCTGCGGTCTGGGAAACTCTATAGTACCGATATTTTCCACATATCCACCATGCGTAGCAATAATATGGCGTAGTCTCTGAATGAAATTGCCCGAAACCTTTACAACGTGTCTGGCGGAATGGCTTCACATGCACATGAGATGTACTGCTTCAGCTGTTCAATTGTTTCTGGATTCTGGCGGTACACCTGGTCTTTCAAGTGTCCCCACAGAAAGAAGTCACAGGGGTTCATGTCTGGCGAATAGGGAGGCCAATCCACGCCGCCTCCTGTATGTTTCGGATAGCCCAAAGCAATCACACGATCATCGAAATATTCATTCAGGAAATTAAAGACGTCGGCCGTGCGATGTGGCCGGGCGCCATCTTGCATAAACCACGAGGTGTTCGCAGTGTCGTCTAAGGCAGTTTGTACCCCCACAAATTCACGAAGAATGTCCAGATAGCGTGATGCAGTAATCGTTTCGGATCTGAAAAATGGGCCAATGATTCCTTTGGAAGAAATGGCGGCCCAGACCAGTACTTTTTGAGGATGCAGGGACGATGGGACTGCAACATGGGGCTTTTCGGATCCCCATATGCGCCAGTTCTGTTTATTGACGAAGCCGTCCAGGTAAAAATAAGCTTCGTCAGTAAACCAAATGCTGCCCACATGCATATCGCCGTCATCAATCCTGTGCACTATATCGTTAGCGAATGTCTCTCGTGCAGCAATGGTAGCGGCGCTGAGGGGTTGCCGCGTTTGAATTTTGTATGGATAGAGGTGTAAACTCTGGGGCATGAGATGATACGTGGACGTTGGCGTCATTTGGACCGCAGCTGCAACACGGCGAACGGCAACCCGAGGCCGCTGTTGGATCACCTGCTGCACTAGCTGCACGTTGCCCTCTGTGGTTGCCGTACGCGGTCGCCCTACCTTTCCAGCACGTTCATCCGTCACGTTCCCAGTCCGTTGAAATTTTTCAAACAGATCCTTTATTGTATCGCTTTTCGGTCCTTTGGTTACATTAAAACTCCGTTGAAAACTTCATCTTGTTGCAACAACACTGTGTTCTAGGCGGTGGAATTCCAACACCAGAAAAATCCTCTGTTCTAAGGAATAAACCATGTTGTCCACAGCACACTTGCACGTTGTGAACAGCACACGCTTACAGCAGAAAGACGACGTACAGAATGGCGCACCCACAGACTGCGTTGTCTTCTATATCTTTCACATCACTTGCAGCGCCATCTGTTGTTGAAAATTGTAACTACTGCAATTTCGAAAGTTTGTCCGCCTGAAAATGTACTGTTGTCCCAAGCATATTGCAACAAACGGTGTATTTCTATCGCTGCTCGTTTAGTTTTTATTGCCGTTTCAAATATACCGGTCATTTTTGAAACATCCTGTATAATGGTTTGAGTTTGAAGTTAATTTTGTTTATATTAATTTTTTCTTATAATACAGTCCAAATCGCAATAAGTGGCAATTATTGCAGGCAGTTTTTGATGACTCTGTTCTTAGATAGTCCTCATTTTGAGAAACATTGTACTCAACGGCTTCACAGAGCTCCATCAGCTGTTCTCACATTCCAGTGTCAGGCTGACTAAAGCTGCTCAGCAGTGGACCCAATGTTGAGATGTGAAGTAAGAGTTCTTTCTCACAGACAATTGATTGAAATTTGTTTTAAAATCTATTATTCCCACCATAGATTTGAACGTGTAATATGATGTACCATAGATAAATGAATCTGATTGTTGTCTGCTTCGACACATGGCAACACGGAGTGTTTACCTGCTCTCAGCCGCCACACGCCTGCATGCTTCACTTCTCTTCCGCCTCTATGGTCGAGAGTGCCTTCCTACGTGATGTGGGCTGTAACGTGTGAAAGTGAAAAAAATCCCTGTTTAATAGTGTTTCTGTTGTTGCAGCTTACTGTTTGCTTCTAGTAGAAGCCTGCTTTTAATTTAAAATTTGTGAAAAATTATGTTATTGTGATGTCTTGGAAGTCAGTACCCCACTACAGTGATGGAAAATCAGATTTCTTATGGCAAACAGGAATGTAATCAAGCATACAAAAGCCTTCCATGATATTTTCTTTATCTTTTCAAAGTTTTTCAGTCTGATATAATTGGTCATTGACTCAAAGTAGAAGGCAAAACTGTGTGTTCACAATTTTTTTAGAAAAATGGCAAATTAAATTAAGTAACAACAAAATCATATAAAATGTTTGTCTAGAATCTGATTAAACACATTTTATATTCTCTTTGTTATTTTCATAGGTAAACAGCTTTTCTTCTACTTTTTCTACCATAGGAAATCACTAAACACAGTTACTTAAGGAGGGTAAAAATTAACATAATTGTCAGTGACATTCAGTGTTGGGTCTCCAATTGTGTGAATGAGACAGCACAGCTTGCATACACTTTTCAGTGTGTCAGCAGAAGTTGAAGTGTCATTTGAAGTGTAAATCGTGCATCACTGTCACTGAAGGTAAGAATTATTGTCAGCAAGGTGAGGTTGTCCACTGAATTGGCATACATCAAAGCGACAACATATGAACATTCAGTTGCTATCATGAGAGAGAAAACACTGAAGATCCTCCTCATAATTGTCGCTTGTGGTCAACAACACAAGCTGATAACTGCTTCCTATAGATTATAGCCCATTGTTACCCCAAGAAGAAAGCAATAGAACTGTTCTTCACCTTTTCGGAGGCACATAGGAAGGTTATGTTGTCCATTACAGTATGTTAACTGCCTCCACACACTGAATTTCTCCTCTGGGTGTCCATTACTAATTCCCTTGTACCATGATGCACAAAAAGGCAGGCAAGGGAACATCTGGAATGGACTTTATATCAGTGTCTTGAAATTCTCTCCATTGATGAGTGTAGTATTTGTCTGAAACCTGCTGCCCTCTCACAGGGAAGGTGGTGATGTAGCTAGGACTGAGACAACCAGTCAATTAAACTAGCACAAACATGAGGCCGAGGAAGCTGATAAAGGAAGATAAAGCAATGCAGGCAGGCAGGCAGTTTGTGTTTTGAAGGTCCCATGTCTCTTCCACTTGCTGGGACACACATGTGCCCCGATAAATTGTAAGATGTCTCGAGTAGGGTTTTTGCCGGTGCTTATGATGCAGTTACATGAAGTTGGACCTACAGTGCTGTATCCAGAACTGATGTTAGTCCTATGTGCTGGGTGTGGGGAGACAGTCCAAATAAGAGTCATTCCTGTCATTGTGTGAGTTGGAATAGTTTTTAAGATGATGGACAGCAGTGTAAAAAATTGTTATTATTGAAAAATTTGTTATTAGTGAAAAATTTGTTGGCATTTGTACATGTTAACTGGCATGTGCATCCACTTCACTGCACTATGAATGCCAAATTTCAATATGATCTTGTGTTTAATGTTTGTGACACAAATTGACTGTGAAAGGAATTCAAATAAAAATATTATCCAATTTCCTATGTATTTGAATATATTTTTTCCCAATTTCTTTTCTTCAATAAATACTGCTGAACTGAAGTTGCATCTCTGTATCCAGTTCCAACACTATCTGTATCATAACTGGTGTTTTTCTAGTAGAAAGTACGAAATGAATAAAAATGTTTTAAAATTCTAGCTACAGATTTCTACAGACAAGTTATAACTTCTGAGATTCCACAGAATGTATCCATGCTACAGGTGAAGGCAGCTGTCTATGAGATGAACACTGAGTGATAACTACCTCATCATCAAGATACTGAACCCTAATCTTCCCTTTTCTTCCCCTTACTACCAGACAGCTGAATTTGTTCATCATATATTGGTCACGAGTTCACTGTATGTATAAAATGATTATCCACATAGCCGCTCTTCCACGTGTCAAGTATGCTAGCGCCAAGACCCAAGTCACACCAGTATTCAAGAAAGGTAGTATGAGTAACCCTCTACATTACAGGTCCAGGTTGTTAACATCGATATGCAGTGCGAGTTTAGAACATATATTGTGTTTGAACATTATGAAATATTGTGAAGATGGTGGCCTATTGACACAGTCAGCACAGGACCTATGCTGCTCCATATCTATATAAACAATTTAGGAGACAGTCTGAGCAGTTGTTTGCAAATAATGCTGTCGTTTACTAGTAAAGTCATCAGAATATCAAAACAAATTGCAAAAAGATTTAGATAAGATGTCTGTATGGTGCAAAAACTGGCAGTTGATCCTAAATAATGAAGTGTGAGGTCGTCCACATGAATGCTGAAAGGAACCTTTTAATCTTTGGTGACATGATAGATAAGTCAAATCTAAAGGCTGTAAATGGAAGTAAATACCTAGGAATTACAATAATAAAAAAACTTGAATTGGAGTACTGCTGTGTGGCTTGAGATCCTTACCAGATAGGATTAATGGAGTACATCGAGAAAATTCACAGAAGAGCAGCAAGTTTTATATTATTGAGGAATATGGGAGAGAGTGCCACAGACATTGTAAAAGATTTGGGTGAAAATCATCAAAACAAAAGTGCTACCCATTGCAGTGGTATCTTCTCACAAAATTTCAGTCACCAACTTCCTCCTCCATAAGTGAAAATATTTTGTTGATACCGTCCTACATGAAGAGAAATGATCATCATAATAAAATGGGGGAAATAGCAGCCCACACAGAAAGAATAGGTGTTTTTTCCCACACACTGTTAGAGAGTGGAATAATAGAGAATTATTGTGGAGGTGGTTCAATGAACCCTCTGCAAGGCATTTAAGCGTGATTTGCAGATGTGGCTGGTGATCCCTTTGTAAGGATGTTCCTTTAGGACAGTCTGACAGTTTCAATAGAGAAAAGCAAGTGTATCTTTGGGGAATCCGGTGAACCAAAGGAGACCTTACAAAACTGTTATACAACCTTGTCTTGAATGATGTTAATCTGCCAACAGTCCTTATTACAACAAATAAGGATTGAAAAGATTCTTAGTTGTGGGGGAATTTAACGAGCTGTATAAATCAGAAAAGCCACAGTGCTTAGCATGAGATGATAAAGTTACCTTCAAAAATGTTCAAAGAATATATTATTCTCTCTCGTATATAGTGTTAAAACTGTAGAAATTAGGACACACATATAAGCATATTTAAAATATTTTTTGTGATCTTAACTTCAGTATATCTGTCTGTTGCTACTTTTGCTATTAACACTGTTGTTTCTTAGCAACGAATTCATTAAAAGCAAATGTATATTTGTCATGGATACACATGTAAGCCTATGACCTTTAATAGAAACACACAATTTGTATGATTAATAGCTTAAAATTAACAGATAGTTACAGAAATCATTGTGGGATCACTCCAGCTTTCAATTGTTCAAGTAATGTTGAATTTCATAAGCAGATAGTGGATAGGGGAAGATCAGGAACAAGATTTGAGTAAAGATAGGTTTTTATACATGAGATCAGTTTGATTGGAATTTTCTGCAGTACACCAGTTTGCAACCAGCAGCATAAACACGTGCACGCGCACACACACAGCTGGCCGGAGTGGCTGTGCGGTTCTAGGCGCTACAATCTGGAGCCGAGCAACCGCTACGGTTGCAGGTTGGAATCCTGCCTCGGGCATGGATGTGTGTGATGTCCTTAGGTTAGTTAGGTTTAATTAGTTCTAAGTCCTAGGCAACTGACCTCAGAAGTTAAGTTGCATAGTGCTCAGAGCCGTTTGAACACACACACACACACACACACACACACACACACACACACACACACACACACACACACACACACACACGTACGTACACGTACGTACGTACGAAAGACATTTGGACCTCCAATCAACTGTTGTTTATTGAACTGTCCAGCCAAATCAATGTCAATAGCTTTCAAACTGCGATACACAGGAAAGCTGCGCCGCCAGCGACGTCGCCATGCACGTCGCCGAGGCATTGCTGTGGCACGTTAAAACAAGTGAACATAGCAAGCCAACGCCCAGCGAGACACCCACAGCTATGCGTCCGCACTCCTCGACGTTCGCAGAGCGAATGACGCTCTGTGCTGCGGCGCAGCTGCAGCCGCCAACAGCCCTTCTCATGACGTCAACGTCTGGTCAGCGCCAGCGCGCCTTATCAGAGTGTTGCGCAACCGACCGGACATGAATTATTCTGCAACACGGGCCTAGTAATACTAGGGCCCGTGTTGCCCGGATTTGAATGTGCGCCACGATTTGAGTCGCGCGCCACAGGCTATTTAGCCGCCGCGCTCGCTGCTGCGCGGCTTGTGATTGGCTGGGTAGCCTGTGGCGCGCCACGATTTGAGTGGCGCGCATTCAAATCCTGGCAACACGGGCCCTAGTATTACTAGGCCCGTGTTGCAGAATAATTCACGTCCGGTCGGTTGCGCAACACTCTGATAAGGCGTGCTGGCGCAGACCGGACGTTGACGTCATGATAAGGGCCGTTGGCGGCTGCAGCTGCAGCTGCCATGTCTTCCATGTTAAAATTGTGAAGATACAGGCAGAGGTCAAGCCTGAACTAGTCAGTCGACAACACTGCCAACTTGGGAAAGCAATTGCACAGTAGCCATTACCAGATGCTTTGTCTGCTTTGCTGTGCTTTGTGTTGAGCATTGCTTGTTGTCTTTCCTTACTTTGAAAAGAGTGAAGAAACTAATCCTTGTCCATTAGGAGGTTAGAATACAAATTCACAAGAAAATACAGGATTGATGATCCCTATGGCCATATATCAGTTGTGCTTTCACAGAAGCACAAGACGTAGTTGTAGATGGCCAGTCCTCTGAGAGCGAGATGGGGGCTTGTTCTCCTGTATGTCTCCTCTCCCCACAGCAGCAGATGTTTGTGGTAGTTTGCTGTCATAGCCAACTGGCAAGTAAAAGTGCCTGCACTATGGTAGTTGCACATGTTTATAAATAACAGGGAATAATAAGCTGTTTATGTAGCCTCACCCATTCACAATCTGTGGTTATCTAAATGTTATTTCAGGTAGCTCTGTCAGTGGAGTATTATCTACAAAAAACAGGTATTAGGCTTAGAAATGAGCATTGGGCAGTTTTATTCTGTCAAAGATCTAACTACTCTAAACCTCTACTCTATAGAATGTTCAGTGTATATTCTTGTTAATAGTATATAACTGCCCTCTAGCACTGCATTTAAACACCAAACAATTCCTGTGGATAAATTTTAGCACTATTTATTTTATCATCCCGATGTCACTTCCTCTTCCAGTTTCGTTTGTACTAATTAGTGAAATTTTTTTCCTATATGTTCTGAATTATTAGTAGTTGTTTCCTTGAGGGACACACAGCTTTAAAGAAATATTATGATGTTGTTGTTGTATATTATTGTTTTCATTGCTTGAAGAGTGTGACCCAAACACAAGTGCTGGTTTTTGTGTACCTTTCGCAGGCAGAATGTGTGCAGAAGAAAGATCTCATTTAATGGGATGCTCTTGCTCAGCACTATGCAAAATGAATGAAACAGTTATTGTGGAGTTTTTCTACCCTCTCCTGTTGCTATTGGAAAAGTAGATTGTGGAAATGTTAGAGCTTATGTTAAACATCTGAATTCTTATAATATTTTTGCATACATAACTACTTGTAGCATGAACGAGCTAGCAGACCATGCATGTGAATTTGCGTTTACTCGCTGTTGAATAATGAGTGATTGTACGTTGAGAATCTCTAAAACAGACCTCTCATACACATTCTAAATAAAGAGTAGAACATTAGCTGTGCTATATGGAACATTTGCAAAATTTGTTTATGAAGTATGTTGTTTAATTGGTATGAAAAAACTGTTTTAAAGCAAACATTTGTAGAATTTTAAGTTAGCTAAAATTTAATTGTATTTCTACTAAATGTTCAATATGAGACTGTAATGATTTATGTAATGGTAGTGCTCATGAGACTGCCATAATTAATCTGGTACTTTTGATGATAGTGCCAAAAGTAATGATATCTGTTTGAGTAAGCTGTAAGCAGTAAACTGAGACAGCAAAAGCCTCGATATTTATGAATGTTCTTCTGATTCTTTCTAAGTTGTATTTGTAGATTTTTGGTGCAACTCATTCTTTAGTATTCTAAGAACAGATGAATCATGTCTTATGTTTCAGAAACCTACTGCGTCTTCCAAACAGGGCGTCACAAGCCCAGAATCTGTACCTTTGAAGCAGAGTTCTCAAAGACCTCGAAGCTTGGCAGGGAGTAGCATTGGGGAGGATCAAGTAATTTTTATAGATCTTTTCTTCAACTCTAATTGTGTTCTAAATCTGTGTTACACATGAGGATATTGTGTTTTGATTATCCATCATTTGTCTTGGTCATTTATACTGTTGGAACACTCACTCTCTGAATGCATTGTAGTTGATGATTATTAGCTTCATAGCTGTAGAGCTCATTGGCATAGAATATATGTGACATATTCATATGTTGAAAGGAAATGAATTTTTTTACCTTAATGTGTAAACATGTGAAATGTTTGCAGCAAATTTCATGTGGTTGTACAGTGTAACCACACCACTGGCAGTCAGTATTTGTGAGTGAAGAACATTGTTCACTTATATTTTCAGCTCTATTATCTTTTCTGTACTCCCCTGTAAGTTAATCACAAATTACCTTTATGCACTCACAGAGAAATGAGTAAGTGTGGACATCAAAAAATTTGTTAAACATGTCACCATTGATACTCAGGATTTTTTAAACATGTTTAATAGTCAGTGTAATTTACTAAATGTTTTCTATTCATGTTTACTTCCCTTGTCATTCTGCGGATGATATTCAGCTTTTTGCGACTTCACATTATGTGATTATTATACATAACGAGATGCATTTTTTAGGCATAGAGCAATTAAAATGAGATACTGCAATGGTGAAAAAAATGCATTGTTGCTGCTCACACTTATTACATGATGCTGTCTGAATTCTCAACAGTCCAGCATAGTAATGATTATTATAAATTCTTTAAGATGGGATTAATGTTACATTAAGTAATATCATTAAGACAGGAGTTACTTGCAACTGACATTTTTTTAGGAACTTTACATTCAGTAAAGTAAATAGCTTCTTTCTCAGCAGTAAATAACTATGATTTTTAAACTGCTTCTTAAATGTTACTTTCTATGCCAATGAGTCAATGAAATGGAATTGTTCAAACCACTATTCTGTAGATTAGATAGGTTGTTAGGGTGTGCCAGATAATTCTAAAAGAACTGCTTTTTAGCTAACACAAAAACTAAAACATCAGAAGTTAAATCAGAATAAAGCAGATGTACTAGTGCTTTCTGATATAACTAGTCTGTCTAGTTTCTGTACATTAAAATAGTAAAGGCTTTCATTACAAAATATTTGACCTTTCACCTCCCTCGCCCCTGCCCCCCCCCATGTGTGTGCTCTGTACTTGCTTCGAGGTCTTGGCTGCTTTTCAATCTTAAGTTAAAGCTTATTTTAAAAACAATGTGCAGATATTTTTAACAGTGAGTGGTAAGTTGCCTTTGAATTATTACTGGTTTTGTGTTGTTTTGTAAAATACATCTAACGTCTGTGTGATGCATCTGCATAGTGTCAGTTTCATAACCAGTCTGAATTCTATTTAGGCTATTGCAGGGATGCAGATAGATCTTCAGTCATTACGTAAGGAATTATTACATGGATTTCATGCCACTGATTTCATTGTGTTTGTTGTAATGTTAAATTATTTCACCACTTTGTAGGAAGAAAAATAAGAGTTTCATGCACGTGGCCAGAGATATGTGTTATTTCAAATAAAAACCTTCACACAGGTAGTATATGTAATGGTAACTACCAGTAGTTGCCTTACATTTATGGAAGATCAAAGTTTCTTTACTGTATCATTACAATGACATGCATAATATCTATCATTTAGTGTGTAAATTTTACATAAAATGTAAAATTTTATTTTTTATTATAGCTGAAATGAATACTATGTATGGTGCTTGCTGTACATAGAATTGGTTTTATGACAATATTTACAAAAAGCAATTGGTGTTTGCATGATTGATTTGAAACCTAGTATTTAATAAGACGATGCTTCATTGTATGAGGGCCACTCTCACTAAAAAGAACAGTGCTTTAGTCATAATGTGAATACTTTAGAAATGAAATGTGTTCTCAACACAATTTTCCCGTTCTTGGTTACCTTATGTTGTATTGCGACTAGGATCAGAGAGGTTTAAGACTCGGTCCTGTTGTGCACTGACCACAGTTGAGCAGGTGTCACTAAAGTATCATCTTCTAATCACATTGAACGAAAGGGCTCTATTAGTTTTCTAAGGGGGTATGAGCTACTTGGTACAAGGCCAAAATGGTAAGAAGAGTTTGGCATTGTTATCCAATGAAGTGTTTTGTCTACATACTTCATTCTTTATGTGATATGTTGACACTCCATAAGTGGAATCTTGGCTGCCGAAAACCCAGAATTTCTGCTCACTTTCTCTCTCTAACATTTCAGTGAATGTCTGTCACTTCCATGTTTGAAATGGCATAGCTACATTTCTTTTTTTTTTCAAATTCACTGGTGAAAGGAACTTATAACCATGACATACTGTGGCTAGAAATGTCTCATTATATTCGGATGTTTCTTTGTGGCAGTGTGTCAACATACCTAAAACACATCTGTGCCAGATAGGTTCTAACCCCAGCTTGCTCAATACTCTGTACACATTTGTTCCTTCAGTTCCTAATATGATGGGCATTTGTTTTATGTATATCATAATCCTATCTGAACATGTTATAATTTGTTCAGGTCAACATTTTTTGCAGGAGTCAGTGCTAAAAAAGTTTCTCAGGTTGATAACTGTATCACTGTACAGAATGACTTATTGTCCAGTCTCATATTCTGATAAAGGGCTAGATGAAGGGAGGAATAATGTGTTTTCAGAAATGTCACAAACACTGCAAATTGATTTGTTTAATAGCATTTATGTTGTTGAATCTCTCACATTGTACAGTGTGTATGCTACTTGTAGTTTGTCACTCAGTGAAAAATGCTGAAGATTAGAGCATCCTCTGTTCATCAGTTAATGTGTGTATAGCAACAAATTTTGCTGTGAATTTATCCATCACTGGATATGGGATCATGGCTGTACTTCCAAGCTAAAATGTAGGCTCAGCCCCACACACAATGCAAAAGCACCAATTTAATAGGTTTTAAAAGCATGTACCTTTGACATGCATTAAATTAGTGCTTTTGCGTTGTGTGTGGCTGACCCCACATTTTAGCTTTCTAGTTTTACTACATTTTCGCCATACATGTGTTTTGTTTTTTGCTTCTAGTAAAGATTTCTTGTTGTCACTCTCACAACTCAATAACTCAAATTAATACATTGCCTTTGGGGGCTCATTTGGAAGTGTCATTAATGAAAATGTATTTAATTAGATTTAAATGCAATTAGGAAGCTGCCATTATTTATGATATAAGTACCAAATGTGTAGAATAAACACAATTTTTTTAAACACACTGCTTTTGGGGTGACTGTTTCTAACTTCTAATTTTGCTTGGAATGGCTTTATAACCTTCAGTTTTCTTCCTTCATGATACTGAGAATGGAAAATTAATTTTTATTTTATAGTTTGTGGAGGTTGTACTTTTATGGATTTGGTGTATGTCAGTTGTGATGCATCAAAAGCAAAACTAACTTCTATTAAAAGCATATATTATCTGATCAAAAGTGTCTGGACACCTGTTAATGGACATTAATATGGAGTATGTGTATCCTTACCCTCTATGATGGCTTCACCTCAGCTAGGGACTATTTGAATGAGGTGTCTGACTGTCTGAAGGAATGGCAGCTCAGTCTTTCTCAAGGGTTGAAACCAGAGTAGTAGTGATGTTGGACGATGGGGTCTGGAGTGTAGCCAATGTTCTAACTCATTCCGAAGATGATCCATAGGGTGCAGATCAAGACTCGGGGCAGACCGGTCCAATTCTGGAATGTTATTGCCTACATACCGTTGCCTCACAGATGCTGCTTAATGACAGTGCCTTTCGTGCTGATGCAATCAATTATTGTCTCTGAATTGTTCCTCTAATGTTCACAGTACACAATGTTGTAAAATGTGTCCATATCTTGGATTCAGTTTTTATACTGCAATAAGAGGATTACACCCTAACCACACAAAACACCCCTATACCATACTATTCCATACCATGGTATAACCATAACACGTCTTCCATACTTCACTGTTGACACTACACCTGACAGCAGGTAACCTTTTGTAGGCATTCACCATACCAAAACCCTTCCATTAGTTTTCTATAAGGTACAATGTGATTCATCACTCCTAGTTACTCATTAATAGTCATTCAGTGTCCAATGCTATAGCTGTTCACACAAGCATCACTTAGTAGTGATTACAGAAATGTGCAAGTCCTTCCATTGATTACATGCAGTCTTTTTACAACCACCCTCCACAATGTTCACAGTCTCTGTCCATCAGTGCACGAGGTCTGTCTGGTATTGGTTTAGCTGTGTTTGTGCCTTCATGTTTCCACTTCACAAGCTCATCACCAACAGTAGACTTTTGGGAAGTTTTAGAAGGATTGAAATGTTTCTGATAAACTTACTATTCAGGCGAGACCCAATGACTAGTCTGTTTGAAACTACTGATGTCTCCTGACTGACCCATTCTGCTGTTACTGCTTCTCTGCTGATGAATCGATACTCCCTGTCTCCTTTTATACTGGTAGATCTGCATCTCTTGATATCTAGTGGCCAGTTCTGGTTAGTGGTGTCCTGACATTTTTGATCAGATAGTGTATCTCGCTATTATTTATTTGTTGCAGATTATATGCAGACAGTGTTGCATGTAATTATTATTTACTTGAATTTCATGAATAAAGTGAAGGGAAAACAAACAAAAAATGTCAGTGTAACAACACTTTTGTTAAATTATTCCAGATAGTTTCTTAGAGGAGAACAGAAGGTATTCTCTCTCTGCATAAATTAAACTGGTGGTGTAAAATGTAGAGGATTGCTGCAGCTATTGGAGGGCCTTGAAATTCTTAAAACCAATAATTGTTTTCATCATATATAAACACTCTTGTAATGTTGCCTGTTTGTATGAGTAATTGATATACTTGCTTGTTAAGTAAGCCAATTATTGATAGTTAAATATTCATTTGCTTGCTATTCCACAAATCCAAGGGACTCTCCTACTACATTACAAGAGTACTCCAGCTGTTACATAGATCTCCTACAGGGCTACCTGTTTACACAGTCTGTAATAGAACCAGTAGCGTAAATGCTAGAAGTGGCTAAATACGTGTATGCTTGAGGCCACACTTCGGAGCATCTTAATTTTGACATTCGTTCATTCCTGTAGAGCTCATTACATTTGTTTTTTGATGAACATTTCCTGCATGGATTATGAATGTTGCAGGAATGTGTACATTTGTTTGTGTTCATATGGTGTGTAGTTGGTATCTGCTTACTGACTTGTCATTGTTTAAATTTATTTATTGACCCTGAAAAATACTCCTAGCTGTTCACGTGTTTTAAATACTACTTAGTTGAATGCTATCTCCTCCTTGGTTTCAGTGTGTTAGGAAAAAAAGTTATTTGTGAAATTCCAACTTCGTGTTTATTAAAAAAATGTATTTCAAAATCCTTGACAATTCTTTTTAGGTATCCATGAAGTTAAAAAATACTACGCATGACAAATGGCTGTACTCAATATTAATATCATTGCAAAGTCACTCATTTCATGATTGAATAGTTCAGAGTTTTCTCACAGATAATCATGTAGATAATAAATGATTTTTTAATGGAAGATCTCCATTTTGGAAGTGTGTGGAACAATGTGCTGTGTAAATTGAAATGGTAAATTTTTGTGTGTTTACAGACTGGTTTTGTAGAGACTTTAAAACCGCAATACACGCCAGGTCCAGCAATGATTTCACCTGGGGCAATGAGCTCATCCATTGGAACGGTTGAGGAACGTTTAACAAATTTGCAACAGCAGCAGGAAATTGACAATTTGCAAACAGAAGTACGTGATCTGCAGGAGAAGCTGGAGACTTTGAAACGTAATTATGCTTAATTTATGAGATTAATTCCTTGAACTAATAATTATTGCTTTCATTAATTAATTTGTTTATGTATTGATGCTGCATATTGTTTGTAATTTTCAGTTAAACGTCTGCAAGATGCAGAGAAATTGAAGGAACATGAGAAAGTAAAACTTCAGTTAGAGCAATTACTGGAATTCAAGGCTCGTATCATGGAATCCCAGGCAATGCTGCAGAGGGACTTGCAAAGAGCCAAACAGGAAGCTCGAGAAGCTATTGAGGCCAGAGAAGCTCATGCAGAAGAGATGGCTGATCTTGCTGAAACTGTTGAAATGGCTACTCTTGACAAAGAGATGGCTGAGGAAAAGGTCAGACTTCTTATGATAGTTCATTCAGGAAGAGAAATGAAAATTTGAATCTCATATTTTGTGAGAAATAAATTTCAACTATGAGACCTATTAAACAGAATTCCTGGTTAGTGTTACCTTTAGGATGTGAAATAGTTAGTACTGCAGATACACATACAACATTTAAAATACATGACACTATCTTAGCTTTCATAACTTCTTGTAACTATTTGCGCATTCTTTGGGGAGGAGAGAGGAATGGGTTGGGAAAGTTAGAAAGAAAGGGTAGGTCATTAAGGTCCCAGAATGAGAAAGATCCACTTGGGGGTGTGTGTGTGTGTGTGTGTGAGAGAGAGAGAGAGAGAGAGAGAGAGAGAGAGAGAGAGAGAGAGAGAGAGAGAGAGAGAGAGAGAAGGGATTCAGAGATAGTACACTGGTAAGCACTGTACCAAGTCAAGTCTAGAGATGGAGACATAGTTAGAAGTAAATGTAGATTAAGAGGAAGGAAAATTATTAGTGTAATTAAGATGTAAGGGGAAAACAAGTGGGGAAATGGGGAGAGAGGAAAACAAAGATGTAGAAGTGAAAGCAGTAAACAAACAACCTCACCTCCCTGAGGAAGGAACTAATTGTACCGAAAGCTAGGATAGTGTCATGTAGTTTATTAACAATCTTATATTTTGTTCTGTTAAGAATGCGAGAGTCACAAACATAGGTGTGTTTCATATTCTTCAAGAATATTATTGAAAACAAACTGAGAAATATTGTGCAGACACGAAAATATTATTGAAGTGCTTTAAAATACCTCAAAGGCTTTAAACTAGATGAATTTCATTAAATAGATGTACAATAATCCATTTAACAAAATTATTAACATATCATCGTGTTCAGTTTTCAGCTGGAAGGAATATTGTCTCTTGAGATATGTGTCAAACAACTGTCAGTATTGAATAACAACATTTAAATGTCCATTTTTGATAAATCAGAATATTTGGCAGCCAGGGTAGAGATATATGCAGTATAAAAACAAATATTTTTTATTTGTGCTGATGGAAATGAGTTTTAGACAAGTTTATGTATTGATTTACTTCATTGTGAAATGTGCTGCAAAGAAAATTAATAAAAAAGAGGATCACTAATATGCTGTAGTTACATTCTTTCATTTTGACAGCATCTCTTTTCCCAGTAGTTTTTTCAATCTATTATAAGAAACCAGTGTTGAAAATGTTGTTTTGTTGCTATGATTGGTGCAATTTCATATTTTACTGGTTGTACTTGTAATGTGGGGGTGAGGAGGTAACTGGATGGTGATGGCAGCTGGGGGGAGAAATAAGCTTCCAGGAGATGCTGCTGTATTAATGAATATGCAACATTGGTAATTACATAATTTATCGTTTGCACAAGGAATACAGACTGTTTTGTGTACTTACAGGAAAGGTTCATGTCATGTAATTTTGATGACAGTGGATTTCATAATTACTGTGCCTTACGAAGGATAAGGTATCTTCTTCCTGCTGCCATAACTTAACACAAAAACAACTCATATTTATAAGAGAAAAACAGATAGGAGGAGTCACTGATGCCTGTAGCAGTGAGAACATAATTGAAATTGGCATACCAGAAGTGTGTTCATTATGTTGACACATGCACACGCACACTGTCTCTGCCTCTTTATTTATTCCTTACTCTTCTCTTTTTCCATATCTTCTTCCCCTCCCTCTGTCCATATCCCCCTTCTCCCTCCCTCTGCATGTGCTGATGTGCTGCCAGGTGCCACCATCTCTCTCTCTCTCTCTCTCTCTCTCTCTCTCTCTCTCTCTCTCTCTCTCTCTCTCTCTCTCGCCACCTCCTTCTGCCCCTCTCCCCTTATCCAGCTCTTCCTCACCACATCTCTCTGTCCATCACCTTCTCTGTTCATCTCAGTCTCCCCACAGCTGTGCCCATCTGCATCTATAACCCTGCAAAACAGATCAATGAAACAGGGCATTGTTGCACCCACAACACACCTGTCATACGGGGCAGCCTGTATTATGGTAGGGGTTTTTCCTGTGTATCTCTGCGCCTGTTAGAATTAGAAGGTTATAAACACCACACCGTGAATACTTGAGAAGTTATGTGTGAAGTTTTTGCTGTTTGTTTGCCACATTTCATTGAAATTGATTTAGGGCTATGGAAAGAGATACTGGACGAACATATAAGGGCCAGTCAGATGAAATGAAGCGAGATGGCAAAAAGTAAGTAAACAGTTTATTATTCCAGATATAATCTACATAATGGTTAATATATGTTTTCCCACTGTGAGAAAAGACAGTCAACGCTTTCATGGGAAACTGCTTGCACTTGCATATGGAAACATGATTGTACCTAGGTTTGCATCTCTTTGTGTCCGAATCAAAGTGACAGCAACAAATGTCTTTCCTTCGCACTCCAAAAATAAGATATCTTATGGGGGAGATCAGAACTGTATGGAAAATGTATAAAGGCTTTCCAGTGAAACTTTTCAGTATAGTCAAAACAACTTTGACAACATGTGGGTGGGCATTATCTTGTAACAGAATGATGCTGTCTATCAATATTCCTGGACGTTTGGACTTGAAGGTCTGCTCCAGTTTTTGTAAAGTGTCCATGTACTGCCGTATATTAACTGAAGCTTGCCATAAAGTCCAAATGCCCTGGAATATTGGTAAATGACATCATTCTGTTACAGAATAATGCATGCCCACATGTTGCTGAGGTCGTTTTGACTGTGCTGCAGAAATTTCACTGGGAAGCCCTTGCACAACCTTCATATGGTCCCAATCTCTCCCCATGCAACTGTATTTTTGGAGCTCTGAAGTAAGACATTCATGGCTGTCAATTTGCTTTGGATGAAGAGATATACAACTGGGTTCAGTGACGGTTCCATAGGCAAATGCAAGCATATTTCCATGGAGGTATTGACCATCTTGTCTCGCAGGGAGAGATAAATGTACTAACGGTTACGGCAGTTACTTAAATACATTACATGAACGGATTTGTAATTTGCCACCCTTTCTCACGCCAGTTTTGAAGACAGCGTGTTCCATATTGTTTGTGCATAATTTACGTTGTGGAGGTGAGGGATGAGAATTCTATAAATTTTGAATGCTGTTGCTGCGTAGTCTGTTCATTCAGGATTACAGAAGTATCAGTGTTTAATTAAATGGTTGTTTTAGTACTCCTAGTACTTAAATGAGTCCTAATTATGTGGTATTTTGTTTTTCATTAGTATGCTTGTTTTGGAAAATGTAAGTTTTCCATTCTGTACCATCTGAGAGAAAACATCAAAGGCTTTTCATGTTTGATACAAGCATTACTTGCTTACAGGCTGAAACTCTACAGTTGGAACTGGAACAGGCAAAAGAAAAGATAGAAGAAATGACACTGGATCTGGAAATCCTAAAGGCTGAGATGTCAGAGAGATCTGGTGGTGAAGAGGGTGGCAAGTCCTCTTATGAAGTGAAACAGCTGGAACAGCAGAATCTGAGGCTTAGGGAAACACTTGTCAGGTGAATATTTCATACAGTAAATTGTGGTAAAGGATAGATACCTACTCACAAACTTCAAGAGGCAAACTTGCTTGGAAACATCTATTTCTTGTTATTGATGCTATAAGTACTTCAGTAGTTCTTGGGTATATATCTCTAGCTGCTCACTGTCACATGGTGCATATGATGACAGGCAGTACAACAAATAGAACTGCTGCTTCATGTTCATTGAAAGTCTGTCAATGATTTTACCTCACCTCTGATGTGAAATCACCCAGTGTTATGGTAGCATCATCGTCCCCTCCTCCAGCTCTAGCCTCAAGAGGCGAAGCCACCACCTACACAACCCGCAGACCGGAAAGAATAGGAGTACTCCCATAAAGACTTCCTATGTCCCAACACCTGAGTCTTCCTCTGCTAACCGAAAAAGACTCAAAGAAGTCCAACAAAGGCGAACAGTCTTCTCCTTCACCGACTTGAAGATCCTCGTTGACGTTGTCGATGCGTGATACTTTTGCCCAGCTGGTCTGAATGTTGCCGGTGTGCACCACCAACTGTTTTTCTGCATTGGACTCCACAGACAGACATCACAAGAAAGCCGATGCTCCTGTGGATCTCATGGAGCAGGATCCTCCTGCCTCCGTGCCATGTAGCAGCAAGTCTCTGCAGGCTGGCACTCGGTAGTTGCCAGGTGGCACCCCTTCATTTTTTCCTCAGCGTGACTTTCCTTCAAGCTGTTGCAGTTTGCCCCTTTCCTCCCTCACCTGACTCTTTCCTTTGTACCATTTATATCCCTCCGTCATTCGATGTCACCAGGGCAGACTTGCTCCATCTTATTGGGCAGCTACCTCACTCATTTCTGCTGCTTGGTGACTTTAATGCACACAATCCCCTTTGGGGGATGTCAGAGAGATGCCTTCTTGGCTGATCTTCTTAATTGACATAACCTCTTCTGCCCTAACACAGGAGCAGCTACATTCCTTTCAGACTCCTCACACACCTATTCCCGTTTTTACTTATCCTTCTGCACTGCCCAGCTTGCTGATCGTCTTGAGTGGTCTGTTCTTCCTGACACATACTCGAGCGACCATTCCCCATGTGTTGTTCGTTTGCTGCCTCCTACCCCACCTGTGCACCCACCCAAATGGCAGCTTACTAAGGCTTTACTCCTCCCTGCTGACCTTTGACAAACAAGATTTCCCCAGTTGTGATGACCAGGTGGAATATCTTAAAATCGTTGTCTTTACCGCTACAGAACGTTCCATTCCTCACACTTCCCCTTGACCGTGCCGTGTCCCAGTCCCTTGATGGACTGAGGCATGCCGCGATGCAATTAGTGCGCGGAGACGTGCTCTCTGAACTTTTTACCAGCATCCTACAAGGGCAAACTGCATTCATTATAAACAAATGCATGCACAGTGTCATGGAGTTTGTTGGGATAGCAAAAATGCTAGCTGGATTTCATTCAATAGTTCTTTTAACAGTTCCATCCCTTCCTCTGTCATGTGGGCCAACCTCCAACAGTTCTCTGGGACCAAGATCCCTTTACCAGTTTCCGGTCTAACAGTAGCAGACAACGTCATTGTGGACCCTATTGCTATCTCCAACACCTTGGGCCACCATTTTGTAGAAATTTCGAACTCTTCTCACTATCACCCTGGCTTCCTCCTTAGGAAACAAGTGGAGGAGGCTCGGGCAATACTCCTCTTCTCAGAATGATGAGTGCTACAACACCGCCTTTACTATGAAGGAGCTAGATTAAGCTCTTAGTTCATCTCGATCTTCCGCCCCAGGACCAGGTGCTGTCCACATTCAGATGTTGCAGCACCTTTCTCTTGCAGGCAAGCACTTTCTGCTTAACATGTACCACCACATATGGGCAGTGGGCACGTTTCCTGGATGCTGGTGTGAGGCCATCGTCATACCAATACCAAAGCCCAGTAAGGATAAACACCTTCCTTCTAGCTAACGCCCGAACTCTCTCACCAGCTGTGTTTGCAAGGTGATGGAACTTATGATTCATATCCGTCTGATATGGTGGCTCAAGTCTAACAATTTTCTGACCACTGCACAGTGTGGATTTTGAGCGTGCAGTTGACTGTCTCGTCACTTTGTCCACCCATGTCATGAATGGTTTTCTGCAGAAATCCCAGACTGTGGCCATGTTTCTCGATTTGGAGAAGGCCTACTACACCTGCTGGAGAACTGGTATTCTCTGTACACTCTACACATGGGGCTTCCATGGCTGCCTGCCCTGTTTCCTTGAGAGATTTTTAAAAGACAGAGTTTTTAAGATATGTGTGGGTTCTGCCTTGTCTGACACCTTCATCCAGGAAAAAAGTGTGCCTCTGGGTTCCATCCTAAGTGTTATCCTCTTTATTGCCATTAACCATATAATAGCCTGTCTTCCACTGGGCATGTTCAGCTCCCTTTTTGTTGACGATTTTGCCATCTATTGCAATTCTCCACAAAACTCACTCACTTAATGGTGTCTTCATCAATGTCTCAATTGTCTTTACTCATGGAGTATCGACAATGGCATTCATTTTTCCACTGACAAAACAATTTGTATGAATTTGTGGTGGCGCAGTTGGTTTCTCCTACCATCTTTATACATCTTGGGCCTGTTGCTCTTCCGTTCATTGAAACTATGCAATTCCTCGATGTCCTACATGTGCTCAATGGTACTTCATGGGATGCAGATCGAACCACCCTCCTCTGTTTGTACTAGTCTTTTGTCTGTTTGGAAGTAGACTATGGGTGCTTTGTTTATGCATCTGCACGTCCATCCCTCTTACACTGTCTCAATACTACCCACCATCGTGGCATCCGTTTGGCCACTTGTGCCTTTTACACTAGCCTGGTTGAGAGTCTATATGCTGAAGCTGCTGACTATCACTGTCCTACTGCCGTGACTTTCTCCTCAGCAGGTAAGCATGCCACTTGTCTGCCATGTGTGGCCACCCATCCTATGCCTCCTTCTTTGATGACTCCTTTAATCACCAGTATGGGGTGCGTCCCTCTTCTCTGTTACCTCCCGGAGTCCTCTTTCGGCCCTTGCTCTGCCGGCTTAACTTCATACTACGTGCAGCTTTCCTGGTGGGTGTGAACCCTTCACCACCTTGGTTTCATGCGGCGGCCTGTGTTCACCTTGTCCTTCATTCGCTTCCTAAGTACACTACTCCAGCCTTGCTCTATCACCTTCAGTTTCATGACTTTCGCATGGAACATCGCGGTGGTACCTGTGTGTACAGTGATGGCTCTCCGACTGACCGTTGTGTTGGGTGTGCCTTAGTCGTAGACATTGGCATTTTTTGGTATCGACTTCTGGCACACTGCTCAATATTTACAGCACAGCTCTTTGCCCTGTATCAGGACACGGAGTACATCCAGCGACACAGGCTTTTTAGTTGTGTCCTCTGCTCTGACTCTCTCAGTGCCCTTCACTGTCTTTGTGCGCTGTACGCAGCCCATCCCTTAGTGCAATGGATCCAGGAGAACTGTCACTCACTGTTGATGGAGCCACTGTGATGTTTATGTGGGTTCCTGTTTGCATCGGGCTTTCTAGCTGCCATTTGTTCAGTGACACTCCCCCACCACTTTGTGTACATTGCACCCAAGTTTTAACTGTCCACCATTTCGTAACAGAATGCTTATTTCTTTAACTGTTTACGTTCATGTTTGTGTTTGCCGTCCGAGTTATCGTTTTAGCGAACATCGCATGGGCTGTCAACCGTGTTTTATTTTTTTATCTGTCGTAGCAATAAGGCAAAGGCCATTTAATTTTTAGTTCTCTACCTCCTTTTCTCTATGGTGTATTTTATAGCCCTTTCTCCATGTCCCTGTTTTTAGCTGTCTCCTCTTACATCGATTGCCATTGATGTGTAGTCGTTTTTCAACTCCTCTCTGTCTTCGTGTTCTGTAGTTTTGACTTGGGTGCGTATGACTCAGTTGTTTTTGTGCCCTAAAACAAAACAACAATGATTTTAATCCATTTTGGCATTTTTTTATGTTGTAGCAAGCCTAAATGATGGTTCTACGGTTTGAACTTATAGAGGAGGTCAAGAAGCTTCAGCATTTAAATATATTTGATCAGTTTCAGTAAAACACTTTAATAACAAATTCTTACATTCAGAAAACAAGCATGTCCACATGTGAAACTATAATACATAATACAACCTTAGAACACATTCAATGACAAACTGTGCTTTACTTTGGATAATAATACTGCAGTTGTCTGAACTGTTTATAGTTCTTGTACTGGGCAGTTGTTCTAAACAAAAATTTTCTTAGTTCAACATAAGAGTTAAATATCACTTGTTACACTTCCTGACTAATCACACTAGCTCACTGCTGGATCTGAATTATGACGAGGCTGCTATCAGAGTGGTTTAGTGGCACTATGCTCTGATGTAAGTAGACTTCCATGCAACAGCAGTGTACAGAGCTTCTTGAGGACACATCTTCATCATTGTCTTTCATTCATGGCAGTGACTGTCTTTAGCTTGCAATTCTGTCTTGAGGTACCAACTTTACCATGGGACCTCACTCTTTAGACAACATCAGAGACATCTTTTCTTATTGCGAGACAGTGGATTCATGGTGTAATGCAACAGATCCTGTTTAAGTTTACAACTTGAGCCGCTGTGTTTTATCAATAGTGATCTAAGGTTGTGGGGTAACTTACCTTTTACCATAAAGGAACTGACAAAGATATTCTCCTCTGTATTTAGCAACAATAAAATCATCTAAATCTGCTCATGTTCCTCTGTATTTTCTGGAAACAGAGTTTCTTTTTTAAAGTTCAGTTCATTTGAATCTGACTTTCAGATATGATCATTTTTAATTGACGTCCTGTTCTTTCCCTTACATCAGTGTTGATGTAAGTGCTATATGTATAGTGTCTCCTTTAGTCACACTATTTAATTCTATTTTCTCCTTTTCCATTGGCCTGGGAGGCTTCCCATGCATCAATTCTCTCACTTCATTTTTTGTATGGTTCGCTTTCTGAAGTGATTCAATTATTTCTTAGTAGAAATCATGGACAATTTTAGCCTTTTTTGGTCAGTTATCAATCTTTCAAGCTTACAGGGTAAGGATAATGTGTGTCATCCATGATGTGGCTTTCAGCTAATATATTCAGACAGAGTTATAGTATTGCACTTGTTTACTTAATGCAAGATTACATGTGTGGACTGTGTCACAATTTTTTCTCAAAGTGAGATTTAATTATTACATTTATTCTTACATTAAGTTGAAAATTCCATTATTGTCTTTATTCCACATATTGTTTTTTTTTTAAATTGATTCATGCACTTAGTTGTTTCATTCACAGGATGCGTGATCTATCTGCCCATGAAAAACATGAATTTCAAAAGCTGCAGAAAGAATTTGAGCAAAAGAAATCAGAAGTCGCAGAATTAGCTCGTACCAAAGAAAAGTTGAGTTCCAGAATAGAAGAAATGGAAAATCAAGTTGCAGATCTTCAAGAGCAGGTAAACTTACTGTAATTTTAAGTCATCAAGATAGTTATGAAACTGGAATTTCAATTAATATTTCTATGTTTGGGATGATTAAAAACACTGTTATCACTACATATTATTAAGTCCCCCGACATGTTTTTATGTCTGTGTGTCCCCCCTGCGGGTCCGGGGATTAGAATAGGCCCGAGGTATTCCCACCTGTCGTAAGAGGCGACTAAAAGGAGTCCCTCCCCCTCACGGGGGTAGTTAGCGCCTGCGTTCGGAGACGGACGGTTCCACGACCTCTATTTGCGGTCATTTTGCTTTTTCACTTCTCGTTTCTTCCTACCTTTGGTTGGTTCCTTTCTTTGCTCTTCTCCACCTCACTGTCTTCCTTACTCTTTCCCCTGCAAAATCTCCTTGCCTTCTTATTGCCTTCTTCTCCTTGCCTTCTCATTGCCTTCTTCTCCTTGCCTTCTCATTGCCTTCTTCTCCTTGCCTTCTCATTGCCTTCTTCTCCTTGCCTTCTCATTGCCTTCTTCTCCTTGCCTTCTCATTGCCTTCTTCTCCTTGCCTTCTTCTCCTTGCCTTCTCTGGTCTCCGCCTCGGCGTTTGAGACAGTCTGTCCTCTCTCTCTCTCTCTCTCTCTCTCTCTCTCTCTCTCTCTCTCTCTCTCTCTCTCTCCCTCTCTCTCTCTCTCTCTCTCCTTTTTCCTCTTCTTCCTTCCTCCCTGTGCGCGCCTGAAGGCCGACCCACGCGTTCGCACGCGTAGCCGGTGACGGGGTAACGCGTAATTCCCCGCCCTGGGTAGACATGTAAGGCACGCGCGTACCCCCTGGTAAAGGCCAGGCCAGGCCCGGCCCGGGGAGGGGTGATTGCCTGAGCTGATACCTTCTGACCATGCCGATTGGTCCCTCCGTCTGTTTCTCGGGAGGTGTGACCTGAGGTGTAAACATTCACCTAAGGCGGGAGTGCCCTCTGAGAGGGTCCCCACAAGGAAGGAGCGCGCCATCGGAGACGCTGGCAATCATGGGGGATTCCTCCGCAATGGATTTCACTCCATCTCTCTCGACTTCTGCCCAAAAACGGAAACATGACCAGCCACCAGTGACAAAAGTACTACCGCCTGCCCCACAGTTCCTCGTCGTTTCTCGGTCTGAGGACGGAAAGGATTTTTCCTCTGTCAACCCTTTCGTTATCCAGAAGGGCGTAGATGCCATAGCCGGATCTGTCAAATCTTGTACCAGGTTGTTGTAACGGTACCTTATTACTAGAAACTGAGAGCGCCTTTCAGGCACAAAAACTGCTTCGGGCCACACTCCTATACACGTTCCCTTTCCGGGTGGAAGCTCACCGAACTTTGAATTCGTCTCGTGGTGTAGTCTATACTAGCTCCCTTGACGGATTGACTGACGAGGAGATTCAATCTTTCCTCGCTGAGCAGGGCGTGACGGCTGTCCATAGGGTCATGAAAAAGGTCAACAATGACCTTGTACCGACCCGGACACTTTTCTTGACCTTTGATAGTGTTAAGCTGCCATCGCGCATCAAGGCGGGCTACGAGGTTATTTCTGTTCGCCCCTATGTCCCGACAGCTACGCGCTGCTACCAGTGTCAGCGTTTCAATCACACTCGACAGTCTTGTTCCAATGCGGCTAAATGTGTCACTTGTGGCAGGGATGCCGATGAGGGTGACTGTCCACCTCTGTCTCCTCGTTGTGTGAACTGTCAGGGTGACCATGCCGCATCCTCCCGTGACTGTCCTGTCTATAAGGAAGAACGCTGTATCCAAGAAATTCGGGTCAAAGAGAAAGTGTCCACCTCGGCTGCTCGCAAGCTATTGGCTAGTAGGAAGCCCACGCTGCTTCCAGCGGGGAAATACAGTACTGTCCTCGCCTCTCCTCGGGCTACCAGGGAGGTGGCAACCCAGACATGCGGTCTGACCTTCAGCACCACGGTCGTCCGTTCGGCCAGTGCTAAGATCGCGCGGTCGACGTCTCCTCTTCCTCCCATCACCCCACAGACACCAGCCCCTTCATCAGCTTCTGCTAAGACGAAGACCCAGAAGTCAGATGCACGGGCCTTCAAGAAGGAACCGTCCCGTGCAGACTTCCTACGTACCTCGACCTCCCAGCCTTCGACCGGTACTTCCACCAAACGTCCTTCCAAGAAGGCTCATAGGAAGCACAGTTCTCCTTCTCCGCCACGGCGCATTTCTTCTCCTGCGCCACCCAGCGGTTGCCGCCCCAGGCCGTCATCCGTTTCGCCTGGCCGCACCGCTGGTAGCCGAACATCTGGCCGTTCACCGGCGGAGGAAGCTCCCCCTCCCGGCCATCTTCCCAAGATGGCCGATGAACCTATAGACCCAATAGACGATGACTGTCCGCCTACTGATAGCGGCGGCAGTGCTCGCTCGAAGCCAGGCCCTCAGCGGCCTTCGAGGTGACCCCTTCTTTCATCTTCCTTTTCTTCTTACGATGGCACTTATTCACTGGAATATTCGCAGCATTCGCTCCAACCGAGAGGACTTGAAGTTGCTGCTCCGCTTGCACCGTCCGCTCGTCGTAGCCCTCCAGGAAACGAAGCTACGCCCATGCGATCAAATTGCCTTGGCACACTACACCTCTGTGCGTTTTGACCTACCCCCTGTGGTAGGTATCCCGGCTCATGGAGGGGTTACGTTGCTGGTCCGGGATGATATTTACTACGATCCCATCACGTTGCACACCGGCCTGCAGGCAGTTGCCATCCGCATTACTCTCCCCACTTTTACATTTTCCATTTGTACCGTTTACACTCCATCGTCGTCTGCCGTTACCAGGGCAGACATGATGCAACTTATTGCTCAGCTACCTGCACCATTTTTGTTAACTGGAGACTTCAATGCCCACCATCCCCTTTGGGGCTCTCCAGCATCCTGCCCGAGGGGCTCCCTGTTAGCAGACCTTTTCAACCAGCTCAATCTTGTCTGCCTCAATACTGGCGCCCCTACTTTTCTTTCGGACACATCTCGCACCTATTCCCATTTAGACCTCTCTATATGTACTCCCCAACTTGCACGCCGGTTTGAGTGGTATGCACTTTCTGATACATATTCGAGCGACCACTTCCCGTGTGTTATCCATGTCCTGCAGCATATCCCCTCTCCATGCTCCTCTAGTTGGACCATCTCCAAGGCAGACTGGGGCCTCTTCTCTTCCAGGGCGACCTTTCAGGATCAAACCTTCACAAGCTGCGATCGTCAGGTCGCACACCTCACGGAAGTCATTCTCGCTGCTGCTGAATATTCCATCCCTCACCCTACTTCTTCTCCACGTCGTGTACCGGTCCCCTGGTGGACTGCAGCATGTAGAGACGCTTTACGTGCTCGTCGACGTGCTTTACGCACCTTTAAACGCCACCCTACAGTGGCGAATTGTATCAATTATAAACGATTACGTGCTCAGTGTCGTCGTATTATTAAAGAAAGCAAGAAAGCCAGCTGGGCTGCTTTCACAAGCACCTTCAACAGTTTTACTCCTTCTTCTGTTGTCTGGGGTAGCCTGCGCCGGCTATCTGGCACTAAGGTCCACTCACCAGTTTCTGGCTTGACGGTCGCGAATGACGTCCTTGTGGCCCCTGAGGATGTCTCCAATGCCTTCGGCCGCTTTTTCGCCGAGGTTTCGAGCTCCGCTCATTACCACCCTGCCTTCCTCCCCCGCAGACAGGCAGAGGAGGCTAGGCCACCTAACTTCCGCTCTTCGAATCGTGAAAGTTATAATGCCCCATTCACCATGCGGGAACTCGAAAACGCGCTTGGCCAATCACGGTCCTCCGCTCCAGGGCCTGATTCTATTCATATTCAGATGCTGAAGAACCTTTCTCCTGCGGGTAAAGGTTTTCTTCTTCGTACTTATAATCGCATCTGGATTGAGGAACATGTTCCCGCATGCTGGCGCGAGTCTATTGTTGTCCCGATTCCTAAGCCGGGGAAGGACAAACATTTGCCTTCCAGTTATCGACCCATCTCGCTTACCAGCTGTGTCTGTAAAGTGATGGAGCGAATGGTTAACTCTCGATTGGTTTGGCTGCTCGTGTCTCGACGCCTACTTACCAATGTACAATGTGGATTTCGTAGGTGCCGCTCTGCTGTTGACCATCTGGTTACATTGTCGACCTTCATTATGAATAACTTCTTGCGGAAGCGCCCGACTGCGGCTGTGTTCTTTGATTTGGAGAAGGCTTACGACACCTGTTGGAGGGCGGGCATTCTCCGCACCATGCATACATGGGGCCTTCGCGGTCGCCTCCCTCTTTTTATTCGTTCCTTTTTAATGGATCAACAGTTCAGGGTACGTGTGGGTTCTGTCCTGTCAGACACCTTTCGCCAGGAGAATGGGGTGCCACAGGGCTCAGTTTTGAGCGTCGCTCTCTTCGCCATCGCGATCAATCCAATAATGGATTGCCTCCCAGCTGATGTATCAGGCTCCCTTTTCGTGGACGATTTTACCATCTATTGCTGCGCGCAGTGTACACGTGTCCTGGAGCGCTGTCTTCAGCGTTCTCTTGACCGTCTTTACTCCTGGAGTGTCGCCAATGGCTTCCGTTTTTCTGCCGAGAAGACGGTCTGTATTAACTTCTGGCGCTACAAAGAGTTTCTCCCACCGTCCTTACGACTCGGTCCCATTGCTCTCCCAATTGTGGAGACAACAAAATTTTTAGGTCTTACATTTGACAGGAAACTTAGCTGGTCTCCACATGTGTCATATTTGGCTGCCCGTTGTACCCGTTCTATAAATGTCCTCCGTGTTCTCAGTGGTATGTCGTGGGGAGCGGATCGAACCGTCCTGCTTCGTCTATATCGGTCGATCGTCCGCTCCAAGCTGGATTATGGGAGCTTCATAAACTCCTCTGCACGGCCATCCATCTTACGCCGCCTCAACTCCATACAACATCGGGGTTTACGACTTGCGATCGGAGCGTTTTATACTAGTCCGGTAGAGAGTCTTCATGCTGACGCTGGCGAATTGCCACTCACCTACCGGCGCGATATACTGCTTTGTCGGTATGCCTGTCGGCTACTGTCAATGCCCGACCACCCGTCTTATCGTTCCTTTTTTGACGACTCTCTCGACCGTCAATACGGGTTGTATGTCTCTGCCCTGCTACCCCCTGGAGTTCGCTTTCGTCGCCTCCTTCAACACCTTAATTTTTCACTCCCTGCAACCTTTTGAGTGGGCGAGAGCCACACGCCACCTTGGCTCCAGGCTCAGGTCCGCGTTCACCTTGACCTCAGCTCGCTCCCAAAAGAGGTTACCCCCGGTTCGGTCTACCACTCCCATTTTGTTGAACTTCGTTCGAAGTTCATCAATATGACCTTCATTTATACAGATGGCTCCAAGACCAATGACGGGGTCGGGTGTTCTTTTATTGTCGGGGCACAAAGTTTCAAATACCGGCTCTATGGCCATTGTTCGGTCTTCACAGCTGAGCTCTTTGCCCTCTACCAGGCTGTTCTTTACATCTGCCGCCACCGACATTCTGCTTATGTCATCTGCTCCGATTCCCTGAGTGCCATCCAGAGCCTCAGTGATCCGTATCCGGTTCACCCTTTCGTGCACCGGATCCAACGCTCTCTTCAGCAGCTGGTGGACGTCGGTTCTCCGGTTAGCTTTATGTGGGTCTCTGGCCATGTCGGTATCCCTGGGAACGAAGCTGCAGATGCCGCGTCCAAGGCTGCGGTCCTCCAGCCTCGGACAGCTTCTTGTTGTGTCCCTTCATTAGATTGTAGCAGGGTTATTTGTCGGCGCATTTTATCGCTGTGGCATGCCGATTGGGCTGCACTTACAGACAACACGCTTCGGGCCTTGAAACCTCTTCCTGTGGCTTGGACGTCCTCCTCCCGCCCTTCTCGGCGGGAGGAGGTCGTTTTGGCCCGGTTACGCATTGGACACTGCCGGTTCAGCCATCGCCATCTACTGACGGCTGCGCCGGCGCCGTTCTGCCCATGTGGGCAATTGCTGACGATCCGCCACATTTTAATGTCCTGTCCGGATTTTAACACACTGCGTCTAGATCTTAACCTGCCATGTACTTTAGATGCCATTTTAGCGGATGACCCACGAGCAGCTGCTCGTGTTCTTCGTTTTATCAGTTTGACAAACCTCTCTAAGGACATTTGATGATGCTGTTTTTTAATCCTATGCCTGTCAGTCTGTCTTTTATCGTGTTTTCCCTTTTGGTTGTGTTTTAAACTTGTGCCTTGCGGTGCATTCTTAACGTAGTCAGGGCGCTAATGACCATTGAAGTTGTGTGCCCTAAAACCACAAAAAAAAAAAAAAAAAAATGTGTGTGTGTGAAGTATAAAAATTTCAGGAACTACTGTAAGAATTTTGATATGATTTCACTAATAGATGGACTGATCTGGGAGGAATGTGTGTTTATGTAATTTTATGCAAATTGGCTGGACGATGAAGATGATGATGATGATGAAGATGATAATGATAATGATGATGATAAGTCATGCCTCCTGAAAACTTCCCTGGCCTGTACCGCTTAAGTCATTTTCTGTATTGCCTTCTGAAGTTAATATTCACCTAATGCTGGTTTCTGAATTTTAATCCTAACTTTATGCACTGGCCCACAAACATAATTACCACTGTGCCAGTCAAATTGTCCAGCCATAAATACTTGGTGCTACCCATGTGCAGCCAGGGCAGGTCACTAGCCAGTACTGTTTGAAATATAAATCTTAAAATAAAGAGCTTTTCAACCCACACATTTTTATTACATCTGCATCTCTGTTCTGTGAATCACTGAAGTGCATTGGCAGAGGGTATCTCCCATCGTACCAAATTTAAGGCTTTCTTCCTGTTCCGTTTGCATATGAAGTGCTCTGTGGACATTGTAATTGGTCTAATGTTTTTGCTGTCCCAGAGGGAATGATGCATATGAGACTTTATTATATTCCTAGATGCCTCCTTTTAATTTTGATTATTGAAATTTTGAAAGTAGATTTTCATGAGTGTTTACTTCTTTCTTCAGCCACTTTTTCATCATTTCCATGATGCTATCCCATGTGTCAGATAAACCTATGACCATTTTTCCTACCCTTCTTTGTATGGATTTAATATCCCCAATTACTCGTATTGGGTACAGGTACCATTCAGTGGACCAATGCTCCAGGGTGGAAAAAAAAACAGTATAACATTGCTGTGGGCAGAGCTTGTATGTATGCATTTCTACCACAACTTGTTGCCAGTTCAGTGCCACCTGTAACGTTGACCTGTCTTGTTCTGTTCATCTGCAGTGATTGGTTTTGTTAGTGCTGTTTTATTCTTGTTTCGTTTTTTATGATGGCAAGTTTAAGTAAACAACATGCAGCTGTGAAATTTTCTTTTCTACTTAGTAAAAATTTTGCTGAAACTGTTTTAATGTTGTAAACATCTTACCAAGATGACACTATGGCAGAACTGAAGTGTAAGAGTAGTTTGTTCGATTTAAAAATGGCGACATGTTGATTGACAACAAACCTAGTTTCAGATGTCCATCAAATGCACAAATTGATGGAAATATTGAAAAAAATTGAGAGCTTGTGCTCACAGACTGTTTTAAAAAGATTGCACAACAGTGTTCATCAAAAAAGACCCAATTTGTGACAGACAGAAGATTGGTTCTTCCACCATAACAATGCACCTGTACACACAGCCATTTCTGTTAACAGTTTTTGGCTAAAAATGGCATGGTTCCACTGCCCCACGCACCTTACTCGCCTGACCTGGCTCAGGGTGACTTTTTCTTATTTCCATGCATGAAAAAGGGGCATGAAAAGACACAGATTTGACAACATTGAAGAAGTCAAGAAAAAAACCAGGGAGGAACTGTCAGCCATTTCTAAGGATAACTACAAAAATGTTTCGAACAGTGGAAGCACCAGTGGTACATATGTATTAGTCATAATGGATTGTTCTGTAAACAGTTTGAAAATATATAGCTTTTAAGAAACAATTCAGTTTTTTTAATACCTGCTCCTAGAGTGAATTTTCCCAGAGACATTACCAACATGAAGTGTTTCACCTTTTGTATCTATGACTGAGCCTTTTTGATCTTCCATTGCACATCGCCAGAAATTGCTACAATCAGGTATTTGTACAAGTTGACTGATTCCACTTATAACTATTTGATACTGTCCAGACTGAATGATGGTTAACACAACGGCTTTCACAGTGTGCGACCAGCTGACGAGACAGGTTGCTATGCTTGCAGTGTGGGTGATAGGTTGTTGCCAGTAAATATAGTACTCTTTGCTGTGTCATTTATTTCTAACATACATAACATAAACACTGAAAAAGAAAATTAAATTACTCACTTATGTTGAGCAAGGAGATGCTGGAATTGCCTCCCAGAGCATTTCTGTCTCGTGCTTTGGAAATTGCTCATTATACTGTGCAGTTCCCTCTGAGAAATGGCAGCAATTTCTTGACAAATGTTAGTGTCAAGTTCATCTAAAGTTTGTGGATTTGATTTTACATTTTCTCTTTTAATACCACCTCAGATATAATCGCAGGGGGTTAAATCAGGGGACCAAAGGAAGCCATATATTGTTAGTGATAACTCTATCTTGAAACGTCATGAATTTCCATTAAAGGGAAGTTGGCTGTATGTTCCATCACAGAGTCCTGCTGAAAGGTTATGAAAGCATGTTCTCTTTGTTAATCAGCCAGAAAAAGGCCTCAAAATGTTTTCCACATATTTCTCACTGTTAACTGTTTCCTGGAAACAGAATGGGGCCTCTTAATCTCTCATCGCAAATAGCACATCTTTAAGTGTTACAGGTTGGCTTGGGCTGCATGATGGTTTGTTATACTTAACCACAGGCACCAAACACTCAAATAAGTTTCCACCTGAACACTTCTTTTATATACAATGGATGTTGCTTACTGAATATTTGGCCACTGTTAAGTATTATTAATCAAGGTCCAGCTAGTCTGTGCCCTGTATCCGTGTGCCTTCTTCCTCCAACTTGGCTCAGACTTGGTCTCCTTACGGGCTGCAAACAAAACTGCTGAAAATTAAATTCTCATTCACCCCACCACATAAATAAGAAGTGAATTGCATTTCATCCTCTTATATTATCTTCAAAATTACAACTCAATATATGATAAATGAGAATAGCTACCAACTCGTATACTGGCTCTCTGTACTACGTACATAACTGATCTGATATTTAACTTGATAATTAACATTTACAATAAATTTATTATCTTTGACATTTTGCATTCGTAGATTTTAGGAGCTCTTTCTTCTATATCGCCTGCTCCATGGAACTCTTGTCTCCGCACCAGCAGATAGGGTCATCTGACTGCTACCCACTTCCATGCAGTCACTGGATCGTTAGCTCAGGTATCAGCACCTACTATTTAAAATGCCTTCCAACTGTCGGGTGCTCACCACTTATCGGCTACTCTGTCATGAACATCTTTCTTCTGATATACATATTTAAAAACGTGATACCTCTCATTCAAGGAATGGGATGTATCACTACAATCTGACTCCTACATTTTGATCAGCCAAGTGTGCCTAATGTAGTATGTTAGGCTTTCCTGAACAGCAGTTATGTTTTTTTGTGAATTAACATGTCCACTTAAGTGGAACCATGATTAATCTGAAAAGAAAGAGGGTCAGTTTTTCTGATATTTACCCTATTCAAAGCCATTCACAAAACTGCAAATATTGTTCAGGGTCACCTGGTTAAAGTTCTTCCACTGCAGTTATTTTATAGGGTCATAACTTCTTTAACTTCATACCCATTTGAACAGAGCCATAGGAAATTCCCATTTGCCTTGAAAGATGTTGAACTGATTTTCCAGGAGACACTTCGATAGCAAGCCCACTGTTATCCAGAGTTTCTTCTGTGAGTGCTGTATGTGGTTGTCTATATTTCCTGTCAAGAACACTTCCCGTTTAGCAAAGTATATTTATCAATCTATGAATCATACTCCGATTAGGAATCTGAACATTAGGAAATTCCTCTTTAAATAATCTTCTAACAGTACACACTGATTCTGTAGGCACGTATGAATCATACATGGATACTCTTGTTTTTCACCATTTGACTTGAAACAATTTCATTTAATACACCGTATTGCATCACCTAAGAAACACGTGCTACCTGTGCAAACAAAGACCTCACTGCCAGTGCCACAGCCAGCTGGCTGTGGGGCAGGTAACAAAATCCTTACCAGATGGTTGCATTAAGGAATGGTCACCCTGTATATTACAATTTTACACTTTGTGAAGGACATAATTTTACATCTCTGAACATGTAATACAAATTGGCAGTCATTGCATTTGTGCAACAATTTTGAATTGTACATTGTTATGATTACTGCATCATGTGCAAAAAGTCTGAGGTTACTATTAATATCTGCCAGATTACACACACACACACACACACACACACACACACACACACACACACACACACCATAAACAGCAAGAGTCCTGGCACAATTCCTTGACCCATGCCTGATGAAGTTACTTCTACATCTGTTGATGATCCTGCATCCAAGATAATCCACTGTCCCCCCTACCAAGAAAATTTTGATAAGTCAGAAATTTCATTTGATACTCTATATGTTTGTACTGTCATTAATAAGTTTTGGTGTGGTACCAAATCAAATGCTTTTATCAGAATTCAAGAAATACAGCTTCATGTGATTGTCTCCATCCATCGCTTCCAGGATTTAATGTGAGAAATGCACACATTAGGTTTCACATTGAGCTCTATGTATTGTTCTATTTTTAATAGTGTTAATTCAAGCCCCAGCTTATAATCAACAACTCTCATTGATATACTTATCTTGTATTCATTTTTTATCCGGGTTTGCAGGTCCACAACTTCACTTATGTGTGAGGTGATCTTTTAACTTCATAAATGACAAACACAAACTTTGAATAATGTTTGTTTATTATTGTTGTATACATAAACAATAATAAGAGAACTGAGGACTGGTATCATGCTTCCTCAGTGTTACTACCTTTACCCTAAGCAAATGCTATGTGGTAAAATCTGCTAAAGTGTGTGCAAAGTCTCTCACCACACCTACTGCCCACACATGTCCCACCCAAAAAGTGCCTTCCCTCAGCTGAGGCTGCTGCTTTCATTTGGGTGGCTAGTGATGACATTCCCATGGTGTCAGGCAGACCTACATCAGAATTATGACATGTATAATGGTTTAAATTGGGTATAATTTAAATTTAACATTATGTTGATGGCTAATTATAAATATAGTTAAGTGCATTCAAATAACATTGGCAAGCCATCCCAAATTACTGGTTCAGTCCCCCATGTGGGTTCTGGGGTTAGAATAGGCCCGCGGTATTCCTGTCTGTTGTGAGCGGTGACTAAAAGGAGTCTCAAACGTTTCAGCCTATATGTGATGGTCCCCTCTCCGGTTTGACCTCCATATTTCCAAATTCTTTCAACGAGCGAGCCAGTTGGGGAAGGGCGCCTTACATGGTGCATTGTGTCCATCGTGCATTAAGACCTTTAGCCAGCTGTCTCATCGTCGCATTGCCATCCCGCTCGTTCTCCATCTCTTGGGTGAGGATACATTCCTGGGTGCGATTTTCACCATGCACTGTGCAATGTTGCTTTTTGTGGAGACGACGACCATGGACTTCCTTGCACATAATATCCAACACTGTTGCCAGTCTTTTGTGGTGGGGCCGCTATGTACCCTGTTGGTTGTAGCCCCCTGACTGCTGATGCCTGTGCTGTTAACTCCTCACATATGCCAAGGAGTAGATGCCTATCTCCCTGGGGCAACGGGACTCCTGGCAATGGCCATCCTGCCAGGTGGCCCTTGCTGTGACTGGGTGGTGCACGTGGGGAGGGTACTTGGTTGGAGTGGGTGGAATAAAGGCGGATGACCCGCAATGAAGTGTGGTACATCATCTCTTGCTGGTAGCCAGTCGCCAGCAGTCTCTAAGCATTCTCGGGCTCAATTCAACACTCAGAAATACGATCCCAAATTGTTCCCCTCCCTGGCCACACCGTGGGAGGAGCGTAAGGCTCAGGATGGCAGTGACACTTATTTGCCCCAGTTCCTAGTTGATGCAACAGCTGATGGGGAGTCTTTCATGTCAATAAAGCCTCAATTCTTTGTAGAGCGTTTAGGGGACAAGTTTGGGGAGGTGGGGGGCTTGTCCAAAATGTGTGCTGGGTCAGTATTGATAAAAATGGCATCCTCTGCCCAGTCACAAAGGTTACTTGCTTGTGCCAAGTTGGGGGATGTTTCAGTTACCATCACGCCCCATAAGAGTTTAAATATGTTCCAGGGTATTATTTTCCATAGGGACCTTCTTTTGCAGCCTGATGAGGAGCTGCATGCTAATTTAGAGCATCGAGGTGTTCATTTCGTCTGGTGCGTTCATCGGGTTCCGAAGGATAATCAGATTGCTATCTGTGCCTTCATCTTGGCCTTCAAGGGTGATACATTACCAGAGAAGGTCAAGGTGATGGTCTACCTCTGTGATGTCAAGCCCTAAATCCCTCCCCCGATGCGGTGCTTTAAGTTGCAGAAGTTCAGCCATATGTCTTCCCACTGTACTTCCAGCCTCACATGTTGAGATTGCAGACGCCCATCACATCCCAATACTCCATGTGCCCCACCTCCCATCTGTGTCAACTGCGGAGAACATCATTCATCTTGCTCGCCAGATTGCAGGATTTTACAGAAAGAGCGGAAAATCATGGAATGTAAAACACTGGACCGTCTGACCTATACTGAGGCTAAGAGGAAACATGAACGACTCCATCCTGTGCGAATGACTTCCTCATATGCCACCGCTATGCCAACCGTGATAGCCCCATCAGTTCAGCGAATTCCAGTTGGCTCACCAAACCGTACAACACCACATGCCCCCTTGGCCATGGGGGGCACTGCTCACCCTGTTGCTCCTGCACCACCTACCTCGAGAGCAACCTCCACCCACACCCATCGGGGACGTCCGTCCCCGCTTCTAAGCCAGAGAAGCGTCCAACTTCTTCGGCTCCTCTCGCTCGCAAGGACTCCCATGGGTCCCCCCCTTCCCAGGTTTCCACAAGTGGGAAGGATGACGCCCGGCAGTGGCATAAGTGCCCACAAGCAGCTGGTCGTAGGGCTTCATGATCCTCCTCCGTCCCGGAGACTGAATCAGTAAAGCCCTCCCAGCCAGTGAAACCCAAGGAGCAGTGAGAAAAGTCCAAGAAGAAGGCCTCTAAGACGAAGGAACTTGAGGTGGCACCCACCCCGCCATAACCTACAAGCTCTCCATCTGAGGGCGAGGTGGACATTCTGGTGTACTCTGAGGACCTAGATCTCGCTGGACTCTCAGACACAATGGATGTCACTCGCACAGGTACTCAGTCGGTGGCAGCAGATGACTCAGCGGCGTAATCTGCCTCCTCAGTCCATTCATGCCTTTCTCGGCCATGGACAATGTCATCCTCCAGTGGAACTGCAGCTGTTTCTTCCACCATCTTGCCGAGCTTCGACAACTTCTCAGCCTTCACCCTTTCCTCTGCATTGCTCTTCAGGAAACTTGCTTTCTGGCGATGTGAACCCCCCGCCCTCCGTGGCTATCGTGGTTATTATAGGAACCGGGCAGCTTATGAGAGGGTATCTGGTGGCGTCTGCATCTGTGTCCTTCACTCCCTTTACAACGAGTCTGTCCCTCAACAAACACCTTTAGAGGCTGCCGCTGCTAGAGTGTGGACGCCTCAGACTGTTACTGTCTGCAGTCTCTATCTTCCACTGGATGGTGATGTCCTGCAGCATGCCCTAGCTGTGCTGATAGCCCAATTGCCACCACCTTCTCTGTTACTGGGCCACTTCAACACCCATAACCCTCTGTGACATGGATCGGTGGCAACAGGCAGAGGCAGCATCGTTGAGCAAGTCTTGGCACAGCTTGACCTTTCTCTTTTAACTAATGGTGGCGTCACACATGTCAGTGTGGCGCATGGCATGTACTCAGCCATCAACCTTTCGATCTGCAGTCCTAGCCTATTACCATCTGTCCAATGGAGTGTGAATGATGACTTGGGTGGTAGTGACCAATTTCCGATCTCTTCTGGGCGCCCCTGCAGATGGGCTGTGAATAAGGCTGACTGGGACTTGTTCACCTCCATTGCCACTATGGAGCCTCTTCCCAATGATGCTGTTGATGCGGTGGTTCACTCGGTTACCACTGGCATAGTTACTGCTGCAGAATCTGCCATTCCCTGTTCTTCTGGGTCCCCTCGGCGGAGGACTGTGCCTTGGTGGTCGACCGAGATCTCTGAGGCGATTAAAGATCGCAGACGGGCACTCGAGCGTCACAAGCAGCATCCCTCATTGGAACACCTCATCACCTTTAAACGGCTCTGTGCGTGAGCCCGCTGCCTCATTCACCAATGCAAGCAGGAGTGCTGGGAAAGGTGTTTCTCCACCACTGGCCTCCCTACCTCTCCTTTGCAGGTTTGGGCCAAGATTAGGCGACTCTATGGCTATCAGACCCCGTCAGCGTACCTGCGCTTTCACTGAATGGAGCAATCTGTACTGACTCGACACAATTGCAAACCGCTTAGTGGAGCATTTTGCTCAGAGTTCCACTTCTGCGAATTACCCACTGGCCTTCTGCTCCCTGAAAGAGCGGTTGGAATGTCAGAGCCTTTCATGTCACACACGCCACCCTGAATCGTACAATGCTCCGTTCAGTGAGTGGGAATTCCAAAGTGCCCTAGCCACTTGCCCTGATACAGCTCCTGGGCCAGATTGCATCCACTGTCAGATGCTCAAACACCTCTCATTGGACTGCCAGCGACGCCTCCTAGACCTTTTCAACTGTATGTGGGTTGAGGGTGAGTTCCTGTCACAATAGCAGGAAAGCGTCCTTATCCCCGTGTTGAAACCTGGAAAGAACCCACTGGAGGTGGACAACTACTGCCCCATTAGCCTCACCAACGTTCTTTGCAAGTTGCCTGAACGCATTGTGAGCCGGAGGTTGAGTTGGCTACTTGAGTCTCGGGGCCTTCTGGCTCCGCCTCAGGGTGGGTTCCATAAGGGCTGCTGTGCCGCCAATAATCTGGTGTGCCTGGAGTCTGCCATCCGTACGGCCTTTGCCCGCTGTCAGCATCTGGTCACCGTCTTTTTTCACATGCGGAAGGCATACGATACGACACGATGACATCACATCCTCTCTATGCTTCATGGTTGGGGTCTTCGGGGCCTGCTCCCGATTTTCATAGAAAATTTTCTGTCGCTTCATTCCTTCCATGTGCAAGTTGCGGCCTCCCATAGTTCCTCCCGAGTTCAGGAGAATGGGGTACCGCAAGGATCTGTCTTAAGTGTCTGCCTCTTTTTGATTGCAATTAATGGGCTCACTGCAGTGATGGGAACGTCTGCCTCATCTTCCTTGTATGCTGACGACGTCTGCCTATACTATAGCTCCACTGGCATTGCAGCTGCTGAATGGCAGCTGCAGGGCGCTATCTGAAAGGCGCAGTCTTGGGCTGTAGCGCATGGCTTCCAGTTTTCAGCTGCCAAGACTTGCGTTACGCATTTCTGGCAATGATGCACTGTTCACCCTGAGCCACGGCTTTATCTTGATGGCGAACCTCTTGCTGTGGTGGAGACGCATCAGTTTTTGGAATTGGTTTTCGATACTCGGTTGACTTGGGTGCCTCATATTCAGCAGCTTAAACAAACATGCTGGCAGCATCTTAACGTTCTTCATTGCTTGGGTCACACCAGCTGGGGTGCCAATCGGTCTACCCCTCTATGGCTGTACCTAGTGTTAATTCAGTCCCGTCTAGATTATGGGAGCCTGGCTTACAGTTCGGGATCCCCTTCCGCATTGCGGTTGCTGGACCCCATCCTTCACAGTGGGATCCAACTCGCCACCGGAGCTTTCTGGACAAGCCCTGTCAACAGCATACTTGTGGAGGCAGGTGTCCCTCCATTGTGGTTCCGGTGCCAACGATTACTGGCCGCTTATGCTACACACATTTGTAGCTTGCCCGGGCATCCCAATTATGATCTCCTGTTCCCTTAGTCGGTCGTCCGTCTTCCGGCACGGCAGCCCCGGTCAGGGTGTACGATCGCAGTTCATGTCAGAGCTCTTCTATCTGGGCTTGAGGTTTTCCCTCTTCCACCTCTTTTCTGGGCCCCTCTGCGTATACCCCCATGGTGTGTGCAACGCCCATGCCTTCGGCTCAATTTGGGACAGGGCCTGAAGGACTCAGTCCCTCCTGAGGCCCTCCGCCGCCGCTTTCTTTCAATCCTTGCCACATTTCAAGTCTCTGACATTGTCTATACTGGTGGTTTGATGGCTGCTGGCCGTGTCGGTTATGCTCTTACTCTAGGGGATCATTATGAACAACACTCGTTGCCGGCTGGCTGCAGTGTTTTCACTGCCAAGATGGTCGCCATCTCTCGCGCCCTAGAGTATATCTGCTGCTGTTGAGGTGAGTCCTTCGTTATCTGTAGTGACTCGCTGAGCAGGTTACGAGCTATCGACCAGTGTTTCCCTCACTCTCATTTGGTGATGGCTATCCAGGAGTCCCTCCATACTCTTGCTTGTTGTGGCCGCTCTGTGGTCTTTGGATCTTACACTGTTGCATAGAGTTCTGTACAATATCATTACCTGGACTAGGTGGAGACTGACTCCTAATCTGTGACATTGTTTTGGATACCTTATTTCAAAGCAAAGATGCTGTTTCTCATATCCTCAATATGTCATGAAGCTGAGAGACACTTGCATTATCATCAGACTTTGTCTACGAGTGTTCTAAGAGATTTTGGGATTGCAACCAGATCATGCTGACATCTTGCCACAATATTTGAGCTAGCAACCACCCAGCATTCCTCAGCTGAGTGTCCACCCCTGGAGACTGCTGGTTCATGGTGTTGGCTGTACAGCAAAAATTGGCGAAGAAACGCATGCACATTGGCAGCCGTCACAGGAGCATCCTCTATCAAAGTCCACACCCTCTGTAAATACCATTCCATGTGTGATGCGCAGGCATGTGTGTGAAGGCAAAACTACGTGAACTATATGCCTGCCCTCTGTCAGAATGCACGCTCGCATCACTAAAAGCAAACATCAGGTGTTGCCAGATGTGTCATTATGAATCAAGTGTTTTCTCTCAGAAGAAATTAGAGAGATCACCGAGTCCCAAGCCTTGTCCAGTTCAAAGCCATAGTCATGATTTATAAGATTTTGTGCTAGTCATACTTCTACAGATTCTTTAATTACTGAATCCCAAAAAGACCTCTCTGGGGCCAAGTTTTTGTGGCACCATAATCCCTGGAGTGTCCTGTGATAATACAATGCTTAGTTATGGCTGACTTCATGGGCTGTGAAAGGCGAGCGAGGCGCTCATATTCAGTGCAAAGCAAAGGCTTGAACTTCACCCCTATGCCGAGAGCCCCACCTCTGACTGATTTTATTAGTGCAGTTGAGGAAGCTGTTAGACCTCTTCCTAGTGATGCTGCATGAGAAATAAGACATGAAACTTGTTGTGCACTCATGAAAGCTCCACCTCAAAAGAGCTACATTTCTGCCATGGAAAGAGCCGCACTACGAAAACTATGATAAGATCCTTACACGGAGGTCTTACCAGTGGATAAGGGAAATGCCTCCGTGCTGTTGCCATGTGAGGTCTATGAACGGAAGATTTGTAACTTGGTGAATGAAACAATGTATTGGAAGATTGACATAGACCCCACAGGGAAAGTGGAAAGGAAAACATCAGCTCTACTCAATTCTTCTTCTGTTCCATAAGAAGTGACCAAAATATTTAATACCTCATAGTTCTGTGCTACCCAGGTTATACGGTCTTCTGAAGATTCATAGAAAAGAGGTTCCATTACGGCTGATCATCATTAATATCGATGCCCCCATGTATAATTTGCCGATACAATTCACGTCTCTACTGAGATCTTTTGTGGAGAAGTGCGCACATTGTGTTTACAGCTCTGCAGACTTTATCAACAGACTGAAGTCACTCCAACTCAGTGAAACTGACTTAAAAGTGAGCTTCAGTGTCTTCTCATTTTCAATAAGGTTCATCTTATTGACTTTGTCACTCTTCAGCAAGAAGTTCACGGCCGATGTAACAACACTTTCATCATGTCCTTTCCTCGACATACTTTTTATTTAGCAAAGAATATTTTGAGCCAACTGATGATGTTGCCGTGGGCTGTCCTCTCACCCCTCTGGTAAGAAACTTTATGGAAAACTTTGAGGAATCAGCACTTAATTCAGCAGAACTTAAACCAAGAGTCTTCTGGCGATATGTAGGTGACACTTTCGAGGTGTGACCCCATGGTGAAGAAAAACTCTCACACTTCTTGCGACACCTGTATTCAAACCACAAGGACACCCAGTTTTGATGCAAATAGAGGAGGATGGTTGCTTACTGTTTTTGGACATTCTGGTTCTTGGAGAGTGGGTAGGTCACTAGAGCATTCTGTCTACCATAAGCACACACATATGGACCTCTATCTGCAAGCATAGACCTGCCATCACCTTTCGCTAACTACTGGTTCATGTTGTTTCTGATGGAGGGAGCATTACAAAGGAGCTAGAACACTACAGTTGGTGTTCAAAGGTAATGGTTACTCTCCACATCAGATTAGTACAGCACTAAGGAGGAAGAAACGTGACCACCACCAACATCAAGAAGATAAGCAGCTGTTAAAGTCCAGAGTGTTCCTTTCAGACGTCGGCAACCTCTTGTCTAAAGTAGGCAATACCTTATGTTTGTTTTTGGCAACACGAACGTGCATTCAGACAGAGGGTAGACATGTAGTTTCACCTTTACGCATGCGCCTGCACATGACAGATGGAACAGTATTTGCAATGGGCGCGGATTTCGATAGAGGACGCACATGTAACAGGCGCCAATTTGCATGCATTTCTGTGCCAATTTTTGCTGTAATGCCCAACATCGTGAACCATCAGCCTCCATTGACAGACACTCACCTGAAGATGGCTGGACAGTTGCCAGCTGAAATATTGTGGCAAGAAGTCAATATGATCTGGCAACAATCCCAAAATCTCATAGAACATTCAGTATGCTGGGAAAACTTCCAAGAATCACTTGGCTATGGATATTTGTGAAATCTGAACACTAATATTGGAAAACCCTGGGCCACTTGTGCAAATGAAATGGGTGAAAACAGACACAGACACACACACACACACACACACACACACACAGAGAGAGAGAGAGAGAGAGAGAGAGAGAGAGAGAGAATATGAATGACAACAGCTGTCTCTGCCATAGACCATGTCAGTACTATGAGCTGTATTCCTCTGCCTGTTACTGTGTGCTATAACTGTGATTATTTTATTCTTTTCTTGTCACGTTTTGATGTTTTCGCTATCTTTGTGTCACTTTTTACTTCTTTGTATAAATTTCTTCTGGTGCTGTCATTTCATTACGGAGCTCCCTTTTGTATTACCCCACTGTGTTGTTCTGGAACTGAGATCTATCCAAATTTACTGATGAATTTGTCATCATTGGTATGATTTCCTCTAACTTTTTCCTCTCTCCCTCTCTGTGATTCTGAAGGCTTTCTGCTTCTGAAAAATATTGTTGGTATTTGTTTCTCTTAGCACTTTAAAATATTTATTTTTGTGTTATTGAGTATATGTCATGTCTTATATGGAAGAGGCAGAACTTAATTTTTTATTGTTCTTTTTGTATTGTCAGGTGGATGCAGCACTGGGGGCAGAGGAAATGGTGCAACAGCTTGTAGATGCAAAGATGAATCTCGAAGAAAAGGTAAAGGAACTACAGGAAGCAGTTGCTGACTTGGAAGAGTTACAGGACATGAATGAACAATTGCAAGAAAACAGCAGGGAAGTGGAAGTAGAACTGAGAGAAGAACTGGACTTAGCTCGTGCTGCAACTCGAGAGGTTTGTTCATATTAACAGAAATTAAACATTTAATTTCAAACATGAAAATTTAAGCCGGAACAAATGCTGTTTGTCTAAAATTTGCAGATTTGTCAAGCACAGAAACAATGCAGTATTTTTACTGGCGAGTAAACACAAAATATTGCTATTAATGTGTGTCTTATAATACTTAAGATGGTTTAAACTGTTGCTCTATACTTGGTGTCACCATATGTAAACATAGATTATTGATTGTCTTGAAATCCTCTGAATGTTTAGAAGATAAGATCTGGAATTAATATGTACTATTACATAATTTCATTTTTGAAATCACTGTTATTCATTCTTACAAGCTAGGTACTCGCATTCTGTATACCAGTAAAAGTATCATTATAATAGTATTACTTCTTTGAATTTCAGGCCATTCGAGAAAAAGAGGCTGCATTTGAAACAATTGCTGATCGTGAACAAACGATAATTAAATTCAGGGAACTTGTAAAACGACAGCATGAACAGTGCGTGGAATTACAACAAAGACTGGAACGTGAATCCAGCAAACCTGTAACAGCAATGCCTGAAATTCTTGACTTTAAGGTATGGAAACTAATTTTATTCTATTTCAAAAGCCTCCTGTAAGCACTTCATAATGGTTCTCCAATTTCTGTTTTCTTTCTATAAAAAATAATAAATTTCTGATCTGCATCTTCTGCCACATGTTTGTAGAACTGTACCACTTCATACTGTCTGTCAGGACTGCTTTGGAAAAGTGAGGGAAATGTAGGAATTTCTATGTGAAATGCATGTGCAGTGTTTAACTGCTGCTGTGAACAATTTTCCAGAGACTTAATATTTTTTTTTTTTTTTTTTTTTTTTTTTTTTTTTTTTTTTTTTTTTTTTTTTTTTTTTTACATCTTGCTCTTTGAAATGCATACTTAGAATAGCAGTGCTGATGAAAGCCATTTCTGAACCTATTCAGTTCTAGGGCAGGTAGACATGCTGCCAGTCATGGACTATTGAAAGTAGTCCAAAATTCTTGTGGAAACTTTTAAATGTGTTTGCTTTTCCACACTTACAAATGAAAACAAGAACCTAAATGAATATAAGGCAGTCTACAGTATACACATGACAGTCATTTTGTTTAACTTATCAGAAAGGACAGTGCTAATGAGTTTAAAATAATTGAGTATCATGATAATTTAATGTGTGAGGAGGAGATATCAGTGCTGGTACTAATCTTCCTCATGGCGACAGAATAAACTCTTTAAAAGATAATCACCACAAAACCAGTTCCAGGAACTACTGCAAAATCTTGGGGAAACAACAGCGGCAGTGGCAACAGCAGCAGCAATGACAACAACAACAACGGTAGTATGAGCCTTTTAATCTGATACTGAAAAATGAAGATGGAAGAATGGCACACACTAACAAGGAAAATGCTGAAAATGTGGCAAAAGCATGTAATAAACTTCTGAATTGCAAAGAACCAGAAGGACTCTCATCAATCGTAATGAATACACCAATAGAGACAAAACCTAACAAATTAGATCTTCCAATTTTCCAAGAAGTAGAAAAAGCACTTGAAGAACAAAAAAGTTATAATACATTTAGAGAAGATTTGGTTTTTGTTGAAGTGTCGAAATGTTCAAGTGACACAGTCAAGACCTTACACATGGCTCTAACAAAACTTCTCCAAACATTGGATCACAGTCATCATCATCCATTACACAAGAAGGGGGACAAGCAGTCTGGACAACTACAGGAGAATCTTTCTGTTAGACTTACGTACAAGACTTTTTCCAAGATCCTACTGGGAAGAATTGACGAACAACTACAGGGCTATTACAAATGATTGAAACGATTTCATAAATTCACTGTAGCTCCATTCATTGACATATGGTCACAACACACTACAGATACGTAGAAAAACTCATAAAGTTTTGTTCCGCTGAAACCGCACTTCATGTTTCTGCCGCCAGAGCGCTCGAGAGCGCAGTGAGACAAAATGGCGACAGGAGCCGAGAAAGCGTATGTCGTGCTTGAAATGCACTCACATCAGTCAGTCATAACAGTTCAACGACACTTCAGGACGAAGTTCAACAAAGATCCACCAACTGCTAACTCCATTCGGCGATGGTATGTGCAGTTTAAAGCTTCTGGATGCCTCTGTAAGGGGAAATCAACGGGTCGGCCTGCAGTGTGCGAAGAAACCGTTGAACGCGTGCGGGCAAGTTTGATGTGTAGCCCGCGGAAGTAGACGAATAAAGCAAGCAGGGAGCTAAACGTACCACAGCCGACGGTTTGGAAAATCTTACGGAAAAGGCTAAAGCAGAAGCCTCACCGTTTACAATTGCTACAAGCCCTGACACCCGATGACAAAGTCAAACGCTTTGAATTTTCGGCGCGGTGGAGATCATGATCAGCAATTCATGTCATGGCCTCCACGCTCTCCCGACTTAACCCCATGCAATTTCTTTCTGTGGGGTTATGTGAAAGATTCAGTGTTTAAACCTCCTCTACCAAGAAACGTGCCAGAACTGCGAGCTTGCATCAACGATGCTTTCGAACTCATTGATGGGGACATGCTGCGCCGAGTGTGGGAGGAACTTGATTATCGGCTTGATGTCTGCCGAATCGCTAAAGGGGCACATATCGAACATTTGTGAATGCCTAAAAAAACTTTGAGTTTTTGTATGTGTGTGCAAAGCATTGTGAAAATATCTCAAATAATAAAGTTATTGTAGAGCTGTGAAATCGCTTCAATCATTTGTAATAACCCTGTAGATGAGGAGTGAGGGGAATATCAGGGAGGTTTCAGATGACAGAGAGCCTGTGCAGAGCAGATCATTAGTTTAAAATTGATTATGACATACTATAGGAAACAGAACAAACCTCTGGCAATAACATTTGTAGAGTTTAAGAAGAGATATGACTGCTACCATAGATGTTAACTATTAAAAATTTTAAGGAATCCAGGGCTCTATCCAAAACTTAATAAACTAATGGCACTTACTCTAACGAACATCAAATTGAAAGTAAAGTTTCGAGGTGAAATTTCTGAACCACTTCTGCTCACAGGCTTAAGACAAAGTGACTTCCTATCCCCATTACTGTTTAACTGTACATTGGGATACATAATGAGAGAATAACGGATGGATAACCCAAAGGATGTAAGAATTGGAAGTGTGAAAAATGATGTAAGTTTAAATTGATTGCGATTTGCTGATCTTGCTCTCCTAGCCAGCAACATTCCACAAATAGGACAAGAAGACACAGACTAAAAGAAATAGCACAGAAAATTGGCCATAGAATAACATATGAAAAAAGAGATCATGCCAACTGATCCATCACTTGCAAACAAAATCACAGTTAAAAAAACCTGTTGATAAACTTAAACAGTTAGGTGAAATCATTACATAAAATCAAAATGAGAAACCAACATGGCAAAATAGGAAACAAAACTTAACAAGGAGAATTAAGTTACCAAACCATATACAACAATAAAGCATATCTGTACCTGCAAAATTAAAACATTATAAAACAGTTACACAACCAGAAATGACACATACAGTGGAAACCATCTTCAGAACAACTAATACAGCAGAAATTGACATAATACTAAAGTCAGGAAGAAGAATTATTAGGTCACACGTAAATAAACAGTAACAAATAAATGGGCATTACAGAATAGCTTCAAATGAAACTGTATTTTAAAAATGGAACCAGTAATGAGCATGATCAGGAAGAAACACATCTTATTTTTTGGACATGAGATGAACACACCAGAAAACAGAACTGATTAGAAAATCACAGAAAAATTGTGGAGTAGTGTAGAGCAACAGTAAATGAATCAGAGAAATTAAGGAAGATATAAGAGAACTCTTAATTATGGTAGATGACTGAAAACAAAACAGACAAAACCAGAAAACTGCAAGACACACAAACCAGACTGAAAACAGATATCAATAAAAGGACTACAGGAAGTGTGATCTAAGATGAAGAAAGAATTAAAATATATGAAAGAAGGAAGATCCAGGATGGAATGTATCAATACCAGAGAAGAAAAGTTGCTACTCATCATATAGCAGAAATGCTGAGTCGTGAAAGGCACAAAAAAAGATTCACACTATCATAGCTTTCGGCCATTAAGGCCTTTGTCAGCAGTAGACACACATACACAGGGGCGCGCGCACGCACGCACGCACGCACGCACGCACACACACACACACACACACACACACACACACACACACACACACACACACAAAATGCGACTTGCACACACGTCTGCAGTCACAGAGAGCTGAAGCTTTATTGTACCTTTTTGTATCAGGGTTTCTCAAAATTTTAGTATTTATATTACCTGTCTCAATTTGGGTTGATTTATAAATAATTTATAGTTAATGTATCATAATCATTATTAAACCTGATTCACACGATTGACATATGGTTTCCGCCTAGCAACATGGGCATTGTAAACGGCACTACTTATCGTTGTTCACACATCTCGGTGTCTGACATCATATCTCCTGAACTGCTGTCTCACAATGATGTAATTTTACAGGTATACTCAGTGATATATGTCGATACCGTTTGCCAGTGGTATATGTTGATACTGTCTGGAAACTGTTACAAATAGAGTGGGTAATAAAGAAGTAATAATTTAAAACATCATGCATGATGCTGACATTTGACTGTATGAACAGCAAAAATGTAGTAGGCAGTTAACTTCTTTCCTTTGATCATTTTGTGGAGGGTGTCAGGGATAAAAAGATTTGTAAAGTTTAGAAATTAAATATGAAATTTATTGGAATGTAGTCCAGGTGTTTGTGCACCATCAGTTACACTGCCTTGAAACAAAGTAAGTTTCTAACAGTAACGTCAGATTACACTTGTTTGTTGAGTAGATTATGATGACATTTTAAATTTTCAAATTTGGTCATTAATCATGTGAGATAATGAATACCACATTTAGGTTACCTCTGGAAGCTAATATATAGACAACCTGCAACTGGTACTGGGTTCTGGGATAGCAGTTTAGTATACAAATTTTGGCCACTGTTTCAAGTGGGTGAAACATTGTGTACAAAACATGATGATGTGGCCACAAAGCTGGAAAATTTGTAATGAAGATGAGACTGTATGTAGAAGCTTACACTCACACATATGTTGCTGTGTCTAAAAATGATTTTCAGAGTAGAAATATTAGAATTTATGTTCTCAATGGTAGCTACTGCTTCTTAAGTGACAATACCTTAATAAAATGTGACTATTTCGCCCTCCCCTATGCTATCTCTGCTATCTTCAAATACTGACAGGCACTGCACTTGGGATATTGCCACATTTTGACAAACCTTCAGAGTCTGCTGCAGTTAATTTTCATTTTATATGAATGACGCAATAGCCTGTTGCTATTTTGATGATGACGAGGCCAATGGACAACATTATAGTGTGCTGAGTTACTTTCCTGTCCAGTGATAAGATTGGTTGATTGTGCAGTGCTGTGGTGGTCAGACTGGGTGAATCTGAGATGCCTGTAGTCTAACTTCAAATTTGCTGAACATGTGCAGATTGAAAGCTACTGTTAGTCAATGCAGTCTTGGTTAACCAAGACTGCTAATTGAGTGTGTTGAAATTCCAAATCATCTGGTGCACACTCATTTGGTTTTATCTGATCAGTCGTGATTTAGCAGCTGCTTTCTCCTGAGATTTGCCCAGTCTCCTCAGCTGCTTATCTTACCTTCTCATACTGTTTGTTCCACACTGCTTTATATTCATAATTGATTGATTAGTATGCACCATCCCTGTATGATTTGCAATTTGTTGGTTGTGTACTGTTTCTTTCAGTATACGTTTTGTGTCACTGTGTCCCCACTGCAAAGCTTAACCCTACACACCCTTCTGTCTAGGTCTCTTAGTATAATATTCTTGTATAAGTAACTGCTGTGTTTAACATGTGTACATATTAGAAGTCTATAAGTTTTCGTGAAATCTATGAGCTGCTGAGGACCAAAGTGGTGTAAGTAAAAAACATTTTAGCTTTTGAGCTGTAAAACTCTGTTTACTCACAGTGCACAGAAAATTGTTGTGGAGAAGTGGTATGGCAGTAACTGCCACTGGAGCCACTTGGGAGCTCCAAATGCATTCTTCCTTTCATGCCAGAGTGAAGCTCATGTGTGGGAATAGTGGTATAAGACAAGTGTCAAGGCCACGTGGTCTTGTTTTGTGTTTTTATTTACACTCAAGTCAAAAAGGCATCTTAACAGCACTAGTATGTATTAGCATTGTTTCCTTTCTTTAGATTTCTAATATCCAGATGTTATTAAAGCAGAAATTATCTTTATAGGGAAGTTTGCACTCAGTGTCAAAGTCTAGGTTAAAGTGTGCGCGAATCAAACAGTGATGTCCCACATTAAATACATAAACCACAAAACTCACCCCTCTCAACAATGCTGTGGAACCTGTCACTCAGGCAGAAAGGAAAGACATGATGACATTCCTCCTGTACATCCCTCTGGTGTACCACACTTTCTTCAACCAGTTGACAACTGCAAGTTCGGCTCAGGAATTTGACCTGGACATGGTGATCCTTTGGCAGAGGAAGATGATGTGGACAGTGAAATCAGTAAACAGGCATGCTCCATTATAAAGCCTCTTGAAATAACAGAATGACAATAATTACATTTTGAGAAATTTAGACATTTAGAAACAACAAGTTAGTAATAATCCATACATGAATGCACTGCTGTACTATTAGACAGTTTCATTAGGTAGCATTCTAGTAATTAACAACAATAATGAATTATTTTAACCCCATTTGACCTTTGGAGAGAAGAGAACCACTTGTATGAATATCAAGAGCTCAGATGGCAACCCAGTTCTAAGCAAAGAAGGGAAGGCAGAAAGGTGGAAGGAGTATATAGAGCGTCTACACAAGGGAGATGTACTTGAGGACAATATTATGGAAATGGAAGAGGATGTAGATGAAGATGAAATGGGAGATAAGATACTGCTTGAAGAGTTTGACAGAGCACTGAAAGACCTGAGTCGAATCAAGGCCCCGGGAGTAGACAACATTCCATTAGAACTACTGACAGTCTTGGGAGAGCCAGTCCTGACAAAACTCTACCATCTGGTGAGCAAGATGTATGAGACAGGCGAAATACCCTCAGACTTCAAGAAGAATATAATAATACCAATCCCAAAGAAAGCAGGTGTTGACAGATGTGAAAATTACCGAACAATCAGTTTAATAAGCCACAGCTGCAAAATACTAACACGAATTCTTTACAGACGAATGGAAAAACTAGTAGAAGCCGACCTCGGGGAAGATCAGTTTGGATTCCGTAGAAATACTGGAACACGTGAGGCAATACTGACCTTACGACTTATCTTAGAAGAAAGATTAAGGAAAGGCAAACCTACGTTTCTAGCATTTGTAGACTTAGAGAAAGCTTTTGACAATGTTGATTGGAATACTCTCTTTCAAATTCTGAAGGTGGCAGGGGTAAAATACAGGGAGCAAAAGGCTATTTACAATTTGTACAGAAACCAGATGGCAGTTATAAGAGTCGAGGGACATGAAAGGGAAGCAATGGTTGGGAAGGGAGTAAGACAGGGTTGTAGCCTCTCCCCGGTGTTATTCAATCTGTATATTGAGCAAGCAGTAAAGGAAACAAAAGAAAAATTTGGAGTAGGTATTAAAATCCATGGAGAAGAAATAAAAACTTTGAGGTTCGCCGATGACGTTGTTATTCTGTCAGAGACAGCAAAGGACTTGGAAGAGCAGTTGAACGGAATGGACAGTGTTTTGAAGGGAGGATATAAGATGAACATCAACAAAAGCAAAACGAGTATAATGGAATGTAGTCGAATTAAGTCGGGTGATATTGAGAGTATTAGATTAGGAAATAAGACACTTAAAATAGTAAAGGAGTTTTGCTATTTGGGGAGCAAAATAACTGATGATGGTCGAAGTAGAGAGGATATAAAATGTAGACTGGCAATGGCAAGGAAAGCGTTTCTGAAGAAGAGAAATTTGTTAACTTCGAGTATAGATTTAAGTGTCAGGAAGTCATTTCTGAAAGTATTTGTATGGAGTGTAGCCATGTATGGAAGTGAAACATGGACGGTAAATAGTTTGGACAAGAAGAGAATAGAAGCTTTCGAAATGTGGTGCTACAGAAGAATGCTGAAGATAAGGTGGGTAGATCACGTAACTAATGAGGAGGTATTGAATAGGATTGGGGAGAAGAGAAGCTTGTGGCACAACTTGACCAGTAGAAGGGATCGGTTGGTCGGACATGTTCTGAGGCATCAAGGGATCACCAATTTAGTATTGGAGGGCAGTGTGGAGGGTAAAAATCGTAGGGGGAGACCAAGAGATGAATACACTAAGCAGATTCAGAAGGATGTAGGTTGCAGTAGGTACTGGGAGATGAAGAAGCTTGCACAGGATAGAGTAGCATGGAGAGCTGCATCAAACCAGTCTCAGGACTGAAGACCACAACAACAACAACAACCCCATTTGTGAGAGAAAAGTGCATAATGGGAGCAATAAGCATTGACTCACATTTACTGTATAACTTTATGTTTATGGTTTATAAATAAGTTGCAATTATGGAGATTAAAAGACAGCATATTCCTTCTCAAGTATTCAACTTCAGCAAAACCTCTATAAGAAAGGTGGTAAAACTCTTAATTTATACCACTGTGCCTTTCACTATGGGTAAATTTCTGAAGGGAAAAGTGGTACTCCAACTTTTAGGGACTATAAAAAGGAATTTAAGGTACAAATAACTAAGATGTCTGTAGCAAATATAATTATAATATTTCATTTGTACATTTCATCAAATGAATCATGAATTATTGTAAAGCATGAATTTACATTAAACAAGATGCAAAACCTTTCATTCCTCATAAGTGGTAAAAATGGAGTTATACCACTTTGGCTCTCAGCAGTTCATGTGTGTTAATTGTTTGTAATTATCTTATTCCCGACATTCAAATCTGTTGTGAAATTGGTAACATGATGGTAGCTAAAAGTTCACTTTAGTTCCAGCACTGTTTCTAATATGCAGTCTGATTAGTTCTATCTGTCAGTTTTGTATAATGTTTAACTTACAATTTTTTGTTTACTGTTTAATTATAGTTTGTTTCCAAGGTTAATGCCACTGAGAAGGTTTTCCGTTATCAATTATAGTTTATATTCGCTGGAATGGTTTACCTGTGCACTATTTTTTTGACAACAATCATTTATTGTATGATTAAAAAAAGTCACGTTCCTCCCAGCCTGCCACAAGCCTTTTGATTTGATGCTCCTTTGACAGTCTGATTGTCAGTTGTGCTACATATGATATTAATTGGCTTCTCATTTAACTTCGAGGTGGGTGGGTCCCTGTTCTTGACATTCTCATAAAAAGGAAAGAAAAAAATACTTGAGGTGGTCTTTGGGAAACAAATCTGGGACCTCCGTGTCAGTAGTCACTGGTGCTAATTGCTAGACTGTAGAGTCTAATAACCTTGTTAGCCAAAAGTGATAAACATCAAAACAAACATTTGCAGTTCATTTTTTACTCATTATTTAATATGAGAATGTTCTTCCCTTTAATTACAGAGTAATTATCGAATTCCAGACACTGACAGGTATTGGTTACAAAGAGAGGAAACCATATATCTTTTTCCATTAAGTTTTGTGAAATGTATAGTCCTGCCAAGTCATTAAAGTTTTATGTCACTAGGATGTTTTAATTTATACCAGGAAAGACAATTACATTTGCATCATTTATTTTTTTGTTATTTTCTGATGGTTTTGTTCACAGAAAATGTTTACAGAGACAAAAGCTCATACGAAAGCAATTGATCTGGAACTTCGTCAGATGGATGTTCAACAGTCAAGTCAGCATGTCAAATATCTCGCTGCATACATGCCCGATACATTCATGAATCGAGGAGGTAATATGAGTAAAGGGTCTATACATATTTATACAACTAAAAATGTTAGATACATAAGAAGAAAAATTAAATGAAAACATTGCCATTTGCTGTTACAGCATTTACATATACTAACAACATTTCACCCAGAGAAATATAAGCTATATATTTTAACTCCTGCTCCTACTATGAATAGAATGGAAAGAAATATTAATGTATCGTACCAAAATACAGCCAAATATGGGACAATAAGTTGTAGAGTACAGATGTACATGTACTTAGTGGTTCAGTAAGTCACCTCTTCCCAGCATTCCACTTTCTATTTAGAATCTAAGAGCTAGGGTCTGTTCTGCATTATTGTATTTAATGTAATGCAGGATAAGATTTTTCTCACACAATTCAGAATTTTATACAAGGAAATAGAGTGTAATTTGTATGTTTTACATTTTGAGTAATAAAGTAGAAGAGCTTCTTGTCTGTTTGGAAAATTTATAGAGCTCTGAAAACATCTTGTGCCTGTCTGAACACCATGTAACCCCAGGGTTAGATAAACAACATGAATAAGATTACAGTGTGATTGGATGGATAAAACACTCACTCACCAAGCAGCAACAGCAGAAAACACACACACACACACACACACACACACACACACACACACACACACACACACACAAAGAAAAGGTTATAATTAGGCAAGCTTTTGGAGTCAGTGGCTCCTCCTTCAGGCAGAAGGGGTGCAGGGAAAGGAAGAGGGCTGAAGGAAAAGGACTGGAGAGGTCTAGAAAAGGGGATAGATTTCGGAAAGGTTGCCAAGAAACAAAGGTTAGGGGAGACTTACCTAGTGGGATGAGAAGGAAAGACTGATTGTTGGGGACTGTGACAGACAAGATTTGAAAACCTGAGAGTGTAAAGGTGCATATTACCTCTTCCACCTTTAAGCTCTCAGATTTTCAAATCTCATCTGGTGCAGTCCACAACAATCAGTCTTTCCTTCTCATCCCATCCAGTAAGTGTCCTCTAACCTGCAGTTCTGGGTGACTTTTCCAAAATCTACCCTATTTCTGAGACCTCTCCAGTGCTTTACCGTCTTCCTTTCTCTTCAGCCCTCCTGCCTGAAGAAGAAGCCACTGGCTCTGAAAGCTTGCCTAATTATAACCTTCTTTTATGTCTGTGTTCTGCTGCCACTTGGTGAGTAGATTTTTTTATCTATCAAATTACATTATATTGTCAAACAGATTTTTTTGTTATTATGTAAAAGATTGCACTATTGCAGTTAACTCATGCAGAAACAACATGGGAGGAGGAGGAGTAGTAGTAGTAGTAGTTACATATATTAAGACAGAACACAAATTCAAAAACATTGAGACAAGCAGATTTTGTTGTGATCAGCGCACAGAAGTATGTGCTTGTGAATAAATGCTCAAAAATAGTCCACTCTTAATAGAAACTGCATACAGATCCGCACTGGGAAACTTTCAGCTATTTATGAGGAATCTGGATTCCTTACTGTGCTATCTGTCACGCAGCAGCAAGCAGTTTACTGTGACATCAGTGTAGATATTCTAAGGGATTCTGATAGGAAAAATGATCTGGAAATCTTATATGGATCCTACAATTTGATCTCAGTAATTATCTTTCCAACATGGGTGGATAAAGATAGTAGGGCCCTAATTGATAATATTTTCTTTGCTGGAGCTCAAACCTAGAAAATAACTGTGTACCCAGTAACAAATGCTCTCTCTGGTCATGATACACAGTTAGGTAAATAATGCAGCACCTTACAGTATAGATACTCCTAAGTGGAAATCAGTTGGAAAAATTAATGACTCCAGGACAAATGTTTCTAAGAATAGTTTATGGGGGATGACATAGGGTGTAATTTATGATGAACCAAATGCTAACATAAAAGTTAATCTAGCCCATGATAAATTCATATCATGATTTGAAAATAGCTTTCTGCGTAAGCTCATCAGAAATGACACTAAGCAGCCATGTAAAAAAAGAAAGTCCCATGGATCAGTAGAGGGATTAAAGCATCAGTAAAGAAAATGGAGATGTATCTTTTGGCAAGAAAAAGTAGGGATCCTCCAGTAGTTGCACACTGCAAAAAGTACTCAAAATTACTAAGAAAGGGTATTAAAAAGTCAAAGAATGTGCACATAATGTCAGAAATCAGTGTTTCAGACATGATACTTAAGGCTATATGGAATGTAGTGAAACAAGAGATGGGGCAGCCAGCCACAGAATGAGACTTAATCACTATTGAATTGTATGGAAGGTCTATAAACAATGAGTTACTGATAGCAAATGCATTTAATAATCTTTTCTTAAATGTAGTAGAAAGCATAGGGACAGACAGTTAAAGAACAAAATCACAGCAGTGTGTTGCAAATGTAACTTTCATAAAACTCTGTCATTGTGAATATATCACCAACTTCTCCTTCTGAAATGAAGAAAATTATACGTTCTCTTAAAAATAAAAGCTCATCTAGTTTTGATGGTGTTGCCAATACAGTACTAAAATGTGTTCCAATATAAGAAGTCCAGTCTTATCTTAAATATGTTACGCGTCATTAACTCAAGGCATTTTTCCAGAGAGACTTAAATATGCTGCTGTTAACCCCTCTATAGGAAAGACAATGAGAGAGATATCAAGAACTACTGATCTGTTTCACTGCTGACATCATTCTCCAAAATTTTTGAGATGATGATTTATTCTAGAATAGTCTCTCACCTTAGAAATAATAGTATCCTTATCAAATCACAATGTGGGTTTCAGAATGGTTGCTCCACTGAGAATGCCATTTACACATTCACTCACCAGATTTTACAAGCATTAAATAATAAATTAGCGCCAATTCGTATTTTCTGCAACCTTTCTAAAGCATTGACTGTGTGAACCATAGTATTCTCCTAGGTAAATTGATGTTTTAATGTTTTATGGGACTGATGGCATAGCCAAACAGTGGATAATGTTTTATATATATATATATATATATATATATATATATATATATATATATATATATATATATATATATATATATATATATAAACAAAGATGAGGTGACTTACCGAACAAAAGCGCTGGCAGGTCGATAGACACACAAACATACACACAAAATTCAAGCTTTCGCAACAAACTGTTGCCTCATCAGGAAAGAGGGAAGGAGAGGGGAAGACGAAAGGAAGTGGGTTTTAAAGGAGAGGGTAAGGAGTCATTCCAATCCCGGGAGCGGAAAGACTTACCTTAGGGGGGAAAAAAGGACAGGTATACACTCGCACACACGCACATATCCATCCACACATATGTATGCTTGCGTCTGTATGTGTGGATGGATATGTGCGTGTGTGCGAGTGTATACCTGTCCTTTTTTCCCCCTAAGGTAAGTCTTTCCGCTCCCGGGATTGGAATGACTCCTTACCCTCTCCTTTAAAACCCACTTCCTTTCGTCTTCCCCTCTCCTTCCCTCTTTCCTGATGAGGCAACAGTTTGTTGCGAAAGCTTGAATTTTGTGTGTATGTTTGTGTTTGTTTGTGTGTCTATCGACCTGCCAGCGCTTTTGTTCGGTAAGTCACCTCATCTTTGTTTTTATATATAATTTTTCCCACGTGGAATGTTTCCTTCCATTATATATATATATATATATATATATATATATAAACAAAGATGATGTGACTTACCAAATGAAAGTGCTGGCAGGTCGACAGACACACAAACATACACACAAAATTCAAGCTTTCGCAACAAACTGTTGCCTCATCAGGAAAGAGGGAAGGAGAGGGAAAGACGAAAGGATGTGGGTTTTAAGGGAGAGGGTAAGGAGTCATTCCAATCCCGGGAGCGGAAAGACTTACCTTAGGGGGAAAAAAGGACGGGTATACACTCGCGCACACACACACACACACACACACACACACACACACACACACACACACATATCCATCCACACATATACAGACACAAGCAGACATATTCAAAAAAAAAAAAAAAAAAAAAAAAAAAAGGACAGGTATATACTCGCACACACACTCGTATCCATCCGCACATACACGTATGTGCGGATGGATACGAGTGTGTGTGCGAGTGTATACCTGTCCTTTTTTCCCCCTAAGGTAAGTCTTTCCGATCCCGGAATTGGAATGACTCCTTACCCTCTCCCTTAAAACCCACATCCTTTCGTCTTTCCCTCTCCTTCCCTCTTTCCTGATGAGGCAACAGTTTGTTGCGAAATCTTGAATTTTGTGTGTATGTTTCTGTGTCTATCGACGTGCCAGCGCTTTCGTTTGGTAAGTCACATCATCTTTGTTTTTAGGTGTATTTTTCCCATGTGGAATGTTTCCCTCTATTAATATATATAAACAAAGATGATGTGACTTACCAAACGAAAGCGCTGGCACGTCGATAGATACACAAACAAAATTCTCTATTGTTTTTAGATATATTTTTCCCACGTGGAATGTTTCCATCTCTCTCTCTCTCTCTCTCTCTCTCTCTCTCTCTCTATATATATATATATATATATATATATATATATATATATATATATATATATATATATATAAAAAAACCAAAAGAATGCAGAAAATTGTTGGGGAGAAATCATGTATGAGGTTCCCCAAGGTTCTGTCTTAGGTCCAGTACTGTTCCTCACGTATGTAAATGATCTTCCGTCTAGTATACAACAAGCAGAATAGTAGAATAGTTCTTTTTGCAGAGGACACTTGTATTGTAATCAATTCAAGCAAACTTATGGAAACAGAAGGAATGGTAACCGAAGTTCAGAAAAGTATCATTGACTGGTTTTCTGCAAATGGTGTCATCCTCTATTTCAAAAGAGACAACATATTCAGTTCTGACAGTGTAATGTATGGTGAAGAAATAATAAAGAAGGTGGAAACTTAAAAATTCTTAGAGGTCCATATTGATGAGAATTTAAGTTGGAAAAACACATTTTGGAAGTCCTAAAACAACTTAGTTCAGCCACATTTGCACTTAGGATAATTGCAAATCTTGGGGAGAGACAAATCAGTAAGTTGACATATTTTGAATATTTTCATTCAATAATGTCATATGGAATAATGTTCTGGTGTAACCTATCTTTTAGAAAGTCTTCATTGTGCAAAATTGTGTTGCGGGAATAATATGTGGTGCTTACTCCCGGTCATCTTGTGGGCATCTGTTTAAGGAATACTGACTACTGCTGCCCAGTATATTTATTTCCTCATGAAGTTTGTTGTAAATAATCCACTACAGTTAAAAGGAGCAATGAGGTACATGTGCAATTACAATACCAGAAGGAAAAATGAAATTTATTGCTCCAAATTAAGGTTGTCTTTAGTACAAAATGTTGTGCACATTGTTGCAACAAAAATTTTTGATAATTTAGCCAGTGATGTAACTTGTCTGACAGACAGCAAAATAAAATTTGATAAACTGAGAAATTTTTATCCTTGACAACTCCCTCTATTCTATAGAAGAATTTCTATTGCTGTAATATGTAAAAGGTGGTGGGTAGGAATTACTAACTCGCTTCTGTATATCATTTTTCTCTTTGGGAGAGGGGGGGGGGGGGGGAGGGGAGAGGGAGAGGGAGAGGGAGAGAGAGAGAGAGAGAGAGAGAGAGAGAGAGAGAGAGAGAGCATTCCTCATGTACACTGGCCAGGAGTGGCTGGAGGTAGTGGTCATGTGTACATGAGGTATGCTTGCTTGCTTGCTTTGTGTGTGTGTGTGTGTGTGTGTGTGTGTGTGTGTGTGTGTGTGTGTCTTTGCTATCTGAAGAAGGCTTTACAGTGAGAAGTCTATCCTTTCCATAATGTGGTTAATAAACATGGCATTTCCATTGTTTAACATAATGTGAAGTTAGGTGAGGGATGGGGATTGCGGGCAAAGGAGATGATGTAAATTTAGAGAGAGAACTTCTGTTCTGATGGTACTCAGTGTGATGAAGGAACTGGGCTGAAGATTGCAAATTGAGGCTGTTTGTTTGGAGCTTTACTATAGTTTTATTTTGTGCAGACTGATGGGAGTGTTAATATTTTGGATGCTTCATTTTTATTGTATTAGATCTGGCCAGAAGCTACATCACTGAAATCTTTGTGCTGGAACTAGTGCACCATCACTTGCTATTTGGCTGAAACATGCCTGAATTCAGAATGAATTTTGGTGCCCAACCAGCCTTTTCTTCTTAGCACTCTTAGATACACTCCAGAATAACACACTCCATCACCTTTGCTATTTTTAATTGGAGAATTTTGGTATCCAGCATAATTATTCATGTTTTTGCAGGTTTGCATCAATGATTGTTTTTATTCTTGCTGTGGTTCTGTTGCCTCATTATTGTTCATATTACCAAAATATTTCACTAAGGATCATTGAATGTTTAATCATGACTTGGCTTGCGTCATTGTTCCATCAGTGTGCCTGTAAACAACAGATAACAGTGACAGTAGTTATTTTATTGTTACGTTTTGTGGACAGAGTATCGCCTGTGTAGGTAATATGTTTTGATTTCATATTAAATGAAGCAGCACACCATTCACATGGATTTCTTGCACATATCAAAATGTAGGCTTTTCAGTTGTCGTCTTAAGTCAAGAAGGTGAATGAATATTAACAAGTAAAATACACTGTTGAAAGATAGTTGGTGGACTTTGTCATTTAACCGAACAGTCATCAAACCATCTTGGGTTAGCAAGGAATGCTAATATTTGAGAACGGACATCTTGTCGAACCATACAGTTAATATGAGGCACTCTTAATTGCGATGTGAGAGTATTCTCCATTTTTAAATTGATAAATATTTACAATTCTTGATAGCATTTTCCACAAATTACTCACTTAGGTCCTGCACACTACTTTGTTAAATACTCTGTAGAGAATATCTTGGCAGTATTTCTATCACTGAACTGCCTTTGCATCCAAATGTGCTTCATTGAGAACCGTCTTGCTGTCTTAACAACTACTCAGTCGACTGACTGCGCATACTAATATTATCATATCAGATTTTAAAAGTTTGATGTGAAGTGCAACTAAGTGTTAATTAAAAGATATGAAATAAATAGTTTTTTTTACTCATGTCTTGTTCTCACAACTTATTTTGGCCCATGTGACATACACTTGCATGATGAACACGGGTTTGAAAAGTGAATATTGCCTCATTCAATTGTGGACACAGCAGGACGTGAAAAAGATATTAACACCATGTGTTAAAAAGACACTTGTTACCATGTAGTTAATGTAGCAGGCGACTAATGTGGACAGCTGAATTGTTTTGATTATATCTTAGAATTCATTTAGTGAATAAATATCATGTTGTTATGCAGAGCAACTTGTGATACCAAGGGATAAATGAAATTACATCCCTTCTCCACATACAAAGTTAGTTATCTTCTTTTGCTGATACACTGAAGAGTATTAAGAAATATGTAACTATTCTTTACACCAAAGCTCTTTAGTTGTATGCTCCCAGCACTCAGAGTTGTAGTTACTAAAAATACACTGATAATCCAAAGCATTATGACCACTGCCTACTGTGAGGTTGGATGCCGCCTGCTGACATTTCGGGCATGTGACACACTATGAAAAGTATGTCAGCATAACAGAGATACAGATAAGGGCAAAGATACAGGCTATAAGTAGGGAAATCCACTGAGATAAGCAATTTTGTCAGAGGGCAGATTATTATTACACAAAGCCTGTGAACAAGCATTTCAAAAATGGCAAAGCTGGTTGAATGTTCACATACTACTGTTAAGAACATCTACAGAAAGAAGTATGAGTACAGTGAAACTACCACTAGGCGCCAAATGGTTGGGCATCCATGACATTTCACAGGACATGGGGTTTGGAGGTGTGTCTGCTCTGTAAAGTAGGATAGATGGTGATATGTGGCATTGCTGCCAGAAAAGCACAATGGTGGTGCATGCACAAGTGTTTTGGAGCACAGTGTTCGTTGCACATTGTTGAATATGGAGCTCCAAGCAGACCCCTACATGTTCACTTGCTGACCCAACATCGTCAATTAAGGTGCAATGGGCATGGGACCATCAGGATTCGACCGTCGATCAATGGAAATGTGTAGACTCTTCAGATTAATCACATATTTGCTACAGTAGGTCAATGTTCGTCTCCACAAAAGCTGTTATTGAAGTGAACAATGGCTGGAGACATGCAGTGCACCATAGATGCAGGTTGGACGGAGAAGTATTATGCTACTGGAGACCTCCTGTGGTTGCATGGGACCTGTGGTAGTAAGAGAAGAAAAACTGACAGCCACGAACCACCTGTGTCCTTTCACGTTTGTCGTCTTCACCGACAGTGATGTTATCTTTCAGCAGTATAATTGTCCATGTCTCAGAGCTGGAACTATGCTGCAGTGACTTGAGGAGCATTATAGTGAACACACATTAATATCTCGGCGACCAAATTTGCCTGATGTAAATCGTATGGAACCTATCTGTGTTGCTATCAGGTGCCATAACTGCGTATGCAAATCAGCAGCCCATTATTTACATGACCTGTGCATAGACATCTAATGCCACGTACCTCTACAAACCCACTATCAAACTGTCAGGACCATGATATGCAGAATCAATGATGTATTTCTTTCCAAAGATGGACAAACAAGCTATTAAGTAGGTGGTCACAACGTTTTGGCTCATCAGTGTAAATTGCTGTTGACTCCTGTACACACATACTGAAGTAATTAAATCATAGTGTGGAAAGCAGAATAACTGTTGCTTCAAAACATTGATGTGATGTTTCCCCCATAGGTGATCATGATGCAGTTTTAGTGCTACTGCTTGTCCCACGTATGCTTTGGAAGGCAGATATATTACTATCTCAAGTTCGTGACAAATTTCCAAATGTGGAAAAGATTGATCGAGCAGCTATCCTAAAAGGTCACACTGTTGAACAGTTTTCCTTCAAATCAAGATTCAGCCACTTCGTGCATTCACTCCAGGTATTTCTTTCCACATGCAGTTACAAAATTCTGTAATTACATTACATTTCCTAAATGTTGATCACTTTTATTTAAGTTTAAGATCTAATAATTTTTGCAGATGATACTTCATCAGTTCACATACAGTCTCAATGCTTGCTCTCCAGAAACATTCCTGAAAGTAGGAACAGCATATCCTGAAATGGCTGCACAAGAAAAAGCAGTAGATGCATTTGTTGATCTCTTACGTCGAGATCAGGTAATGTTGATAAGAGAGAAAAAAAGCACTTTAAAGTGTAGTTTTCAGTCTACATACGTAATTATGGCAATTCTTCCAGTTATAGTACCAGATCATAGTTAGCTTATACTTAATGCATTGCCAACTTGATAACAAAAAAATATTTATTTTGTATTTGTAAATAGTGCTTGGTTTTGGAGTGTGAATGTATGTGTAAGCCCATTAATCTTTGAATGTCTGTTCTTATACAGTTAGATGAAAATGTCATGCTTGATGCTCTTGAGAAATGTGTAACATTCTTCAGCACAATGTTCCCTGTGCTCTTGGGGGATGAGATGAAAAGTAACCAGACAAATCTCCTAGCCGATGCTGGCAAAGCCTTATCAAGTGCCTGTGATGCAATTCTGACAGATGCCACTTCAATAAAAACTCTTATGGAGGTAAAATGCCCTTAAACTTTCATGTTGGCATTTATCAGTAATATAGGTTTCTTTTTATCTTATCTTTATTAAGTAGATTGGATCTAGTCAAATGAAATGTTGAGTAATAAGCAGTGTTGATGCAGGTAAGACTGCCAATATAGGACTTCAGAATAATTCCTTATTTCTTAAATGTTTTTAATTGTTTTTTTTATATAGAGTGGACAAGAAACAGGAGAAATGAATCTCTTGTTGCAACACCTGATTTCAACATCTGAGAATGTGCTGCAACTTTTGAAACAGATTAGACGACGCTTACCACAGGATCATGCTTTGTCAAAACTAGGCTTCTCAGATGAAATTGCTGTTACTCTCATGCACTGTTGTCAGCACGCAACGCGTATCTGCAAGGTTTTGCAGCAGGTGCTGAAGGGTGCAATTCAGCAAATAGCCATCAGTGGAGGTAATGCTCTGTTCCAAACTAACATTATACTGTGTGTGTTTTAAAATTTTGATGCATACTGCAGACATATCAGGAAAGCTTATTTCATAGTCACAATAGTTTACAATGACTATTAACTTCATTAACACTATGTTCAGTGAATGACGACTCAGCTGTCCAGTCACTTATAGTACAGCCACTTGTTTGAATATAATCTAAAAAAATATGTAGTATTGAAAAAACTTTCTCTTGCTTATTTATATTTTCTTTACAATATAAGTATGTGACTATAGTAATAAAGTTGATGTTGATACCATAAATTACAATGAAGTGATTTAACTCTGTGAATAGCAGTGTTTTGGCAAGTATTCATTAATAGATTTTTCCCTGAATTAAATGACAGAACTTTGTTATTGATTCACCTGTGGATTCTTGGATAAACATTGTATATTATATTAATGGAAATGAAACACCTGCCTTGTTTCACAAACTTTGTTATTGCTGTACGATCTAGGTTTTGAATTTTAAACCCATTTTTAGTGCATAACTGATCCCAGAGATGAGAACCAAGCAAAGATAAACATGCCAAATGTTTTAAAATATTGATTCTTGACGTAAACTGCAGAAGTTCTGACAACTTTGACAGAAACTGCACAAGTGGGAACTCTCCTTGCAATATATTCTAGGTTCTCATAACCCTCCTGGCCTCAATCTTCATTAGTCATTGTCTTTAATCATCTAGCCCCTCCCCTGTTCTGATACCAACATTACATATCCCTCTATCCCACCATCGTACCCAGTCTTTTACTTCTCTCCTTTCCCATCCCCCCCCCCCCCCTCCTCCCATCCTCTCTCTCTCCATCTAATCTCCCAATTGCACCAAGCTGCCCTGCACTCTCTCCACCTCGTCCCTGCACACTTTCACTAGCAGCACTTCACTGTCCCCCACCACCATCCTGCTATCCCTCTCCCTCCCCACCCCAGCCTTCTCCTTACCCCCACACTGCTGCCTCTCTCATCATGCGCAGCTGCTCATAGTCTGGCTTCAGCCGACAGAGACTGTGTGTGTGTGTGTGTGTGTGTGTGTGTGTGTGTGTGTGTGTGTGTGTGCATGAGGCCTTGTTGGCTGAAAGTTCATTTTGTGACAGTCTTTTTGTTGGGCCTATCTGTGACCCACCATCTCCACTGTATGGTGAGTAGCAGCTATCCTTTTCATGATATTGTTACATACCATCCTGGATTTTCCATTATTTAAACCATGTTATTTCCTTTTCGGTATATTTATATTGTTCACTGACAGTATTATGAGCATGATAGATTGCTATTTTGCTATTCACCCTATACAGATAATACTGAGTCACAGACAGGTGCAACTAAAAGACAGCTAAACATGTGAATGTTGGGCCGAAATGCCTTCTTCGAAACCAGCAAGATGGGAGAAACAATCAGGGTGGTGGAGGTAAGCAGGAGGCTGGTGTGGGAAGGGAGAGGGTTGGCAAGGTAAGAGTGGGGCAGTAAAGCCCTTCTTGTAGTAGCATGCAGGGCCATGGTGGAGAGAGGAAAGGGCAGCTAGGTGCAGTTGAGGTTAGGCAAAGGGAGGAGGTGGAGGGGAAAGGGAGCAGTAAGGGAGAGAAGTAGAGGAGGGGAAGGAAAACTGTGGGTATATTGGTGGAATGGAAGGCTGTGTAGTGCTTGAATAGAAGCAGGGAAAGAGGTAGGTGGGTGAAGGCAGGGACTAACGAAAGTTGAGGCCAGGAGGGTTACAAGAAAGTAGGATCTATTACAGGGAGAATTCACAACTGCACAATTCAGAAAAGTTGGTGGTGTAGGTAGGATCCAGATCGTGCAGGCTGTGAAACTGCCATTGAAGTGAAGATTGCTGTGTTGGGCAGCGTGCTCAGCAACTGGATAGTCCAGCTGTGTATTGGCTACAGTTTCTCAGTGGCCATTCATGCAGACTGACAGCTTGTTGCTTGTCAGGGCCATGTAGAATGCAGCACAGTTATTGCAGCTTAGTTTGTAGATCACATGACTGCTTTCACAGGTAGCCTTGCATTTGATGGGATAGATGATGGTTGTGACTGGACTGGAGTGGGTGGCAGTATCTGTGCCCTTGTGTCGCCTGTTTTACCTGTTTCTTATGATGGGGCCCTGTGGCTTTTTCCTGTGGAAACAGTAGTACAGGTAATAGTAACATTTGCATGTGGAACGAGGGGGCTGGAATCGCTATTTCTATTGTAGAAGAAAGATAATAAAGAACAAGAATAGGTGTTTTAGGATTGAAGAAATGTAGACGATAAACCCCTAAAACAGATTTCTGTCCCGTGTTTTGGATACAAGTAAGATATCATTCACATGAATAATTAATTCTTGTCCAAAGGAAAAGTCTCTAAACTGATAAGATTTCCCATCAAATGCACATGCAGTGTTTTTTCATGAATAATCTTACCTGCCAGTATCTGTCCATCAGATCCATTGAGATAAAATACTTCCCTTCCTCAAACATGGCTAATGAGTCATCAATACACATAGGTGTTTCTCTCTTCCTGTTTCTGTGTATCAGTTTAACGTCCTTGTATCTCAAAGTGCCTCCCTCCTATTGTTTCCTTAATACTAGTAAAAGTTCATTATATACACTTACACTCCTTTTTATTACCTTATTTTCTACCATTTTGTTTATTTCCTCACTTATGACTGGTGTTATACTTATTGGAATTGCAATGGTTTGCAAAAGAATGGTTCATTATCTTTTATCTTGAACTGACAAATGTGTTCACCAATTATTCCTGATTTATCAGAAAATACATCTATATAGTTCAATAAAATCTTATATAAATAGTGTTGTTGTTTAGTTAGTATACTAGATTCCTTGGCTTTGATCCTTATTTGCTCACTGAATTCAAGCTTTACTACTGCTTCCTCTTTACTTAATACTTATGCAGTAGCCATTATTATCTACTAGGCAGTTTACCGTAAATGGTGCACCATAATTAGTACCTCCATTATTCCAGTGCAATACTCCCATATCAAAATCTGACTTTATACTTTCTAAACCAATCAGTGCCTAATAACATACGTAAATTTACATTTGGCACTACCAACACGGTCTGCGTAAACTTAAAATTACACATTTCTGTGTCTTTTCTCGAATTTGAGTTCCTTTCTTTGCTGTTGTTCCTACAATGTGTACTCCTGTCACAGGTAATATAGGGCAAGCATTCTTATTTCTGATGGTCTATAGGAATTCTTGGTACACAAATGAAATTTTGCTTCCCAAATCTATATAAATATCTACCACTTTTTCCCCATGTGTTTGCTATTATATTGGTTTTGTTTGTTTTTCCTCTGCTACTTTATCCTCTTCTCATTTAGGTATAAATTGAATGAAAGAAATTAATCTTTCAGTACATGGGCCTATGACAGAGTTGTTACCTCCTGGATCCATTTTCAGTCACTGTTATAGGATAATTACTAGTATGTGAACTTCATTTAGAACAAGATACGTTGTGCTTTGTTGTATGCTCATTGGAATATTGCTAGATACAAATACTTGTGAGATATTCTTATCCCTATTACTTTTCTTCTTACAGCATCCACTATCGGTTCTCCTATCTACATAACAGTAGTATATTCTTTCTTCTTACAACACTTTGTTCTATAGTGATACCCTTCAGTGTTCTCTGTATGTTTATTTCCTAGGTTCTGATTGTCTTCAGGATTGAAATCTCCTCTTTCTTTATTTAATGTAACTAAACCACCTGTAAAAATTGCTAACTGATCTACACTAGACTGCCCACTGTACAGCATTTCTTTTCGCACAAAATAATCACCTATCAAGAACCTGAACAAAATCTTTTTTATCTAGTGGGTTTTCCAAATATTTAGATGTAGTTAGTGCCATTCAGTATTAATAATTCTCATCGTAATTTTTCTTGAGTACTAGCTGACCAATATTTTCTCTTAAATTTTTTCCGGAAATGTTCCCATGATTTAAATTCTTCAGAATGGGCTGTTCCCCATCCTGCAGCATCAACTACTAAATGAGCCAGTGCAAAATTTATTTTCTTAGAATCCTCCCATTTCTTGGGCATAGATCTAGAAAGTATTCTTAAAAAATACATTGAATGCATTCACCATCAGGCTTAAATTTCGGAAACCTTATGGACCAATTCAATCCCTTTTGAATTTCCTTCTAACAGCTTAGTAAATAACCCAGGGCTAGATACAGCTGTATTTTTTCTAAGTCCCTGCATAGTATCTTCTAATTCTTGGCACAATTTCTGAAGTTCACTCTCGTGATCAACCGTATTGTCCACAGGATTAATAGCAGCACTAGTAGTTGCTACTTTCTATTGCACCCATAGATGCTTCTCCAAATTAGTTACAGTATTTGGATCATTAGCAATTTCAGTAATTCTTCTGTTTAGTTATGATACTTCTACTCAATTTTGTGTATCGGAGATTTGATTGCTTATACAGGATGAGTCACTAACTTGCCACATACTTTGGAAGTATGATAGTAGCTGAAAAGGTTGTGGGACAGCGGAGGCCATGATGTGAACGTCAACTTTGTTTTTTAAATGGGATGCTATAGTGTGGTACTTATTTTCTGATAGCAGCTATCGAGATGAATCCAATGAAGTAAATCAGGTAGGGTCTTTGAATATCAACGTAGGTCAGAAAGGTGGCATGAACATTTACAGAAGGTGTTCGAAGTGATGACCATTGGTATCAATGCAGTGCTGCAATCTTCTTATCATGGATTGAATGGTATTCCTTATCACTTCGTCACTTATTGAAACATATGCTCTGACAATTCTCTCTCGTATATCATGTGAATAGTAAATATTTGCCAAATACGGTGTATCCCTCTAATGTGCCATTGACATGTAAACACCATTTGACGGTTTGGCAATAAAATACCAATAGGAATGGTAACACCTGTATCATTGAATCAAGCGAATGTGAATGATGTATCCCTTTCAAGAACAAGTCAATATGCTCCTCATTTATGGAGAATGCCAACGAAATTCAGTGAGAGATAGAGACTTATATGCTGAAAGATATCCTCAATGTACTCACCCTACACAAATAAGGTTGGGGTCAGTTTCATCTTAAAATTGTAATTTATTGTAATCTGATAACACATTTACAACTAAAGCGGCACATAGCCGAACCTTTACAACTATGAGTTTCAATTCTTTCACGGCCGAAGGCCTCCAGTCAAGAAATCTTAAAAATCAACAAGAAAATTTTCGAGATTTTAAAATAAATTACCATAACCTTTCAAGGGCAGAAGGCTGCAATGTTTAAGCTTGAAAGGTAATTTTAAGAATAAGGAGGTTCCAAGGCTGAAGGCCCGCAATTAATTTTCGAAAATTTTAAAAAAATATAACCATAAGCCTTAAGTTTTAAGTGGCTGAAACCGGACTAAAGGAAAAGACAACACAACGGCAATAACCTTTCAGCAAATATCCACTTGCCAGAATTCAAACTTACTTACATAAAACACAGTAAAACCAAGAATTTTTTTATCGTTGGCTATGATAGATTATAAACAGACAATCACTGATGAGAAAGACAGTAGAGACAACAGCACTCAGAAGCCTCCAGGGGGTCGGTCTGACCTCGTTCACTTAAATGAGAAAGGTGGTGAGCCCAACTACACTTGATCCATCGGAACCCAACCAAGGGACAGCCACGGATCGACCGACCGACAAACGACTTACTTGCCACCAATTGGTACATAAGAATTCAAACACACAATGTTATGGGCATGAATATCCACAATCAATCATGTATATGTATTAAGCTGTCAAAACTAAACACCATGATGGACAGCGACAACAGGTGAGGAAAGGACACTGCCTGAAATTACGTTAGTGGCCAGGGCAGGTATCCGGAACACTAACGGCCACAAGGCAGAAAATTCCGCTGGTGCACTTGAATTGTAGTCAACCAATATAGTTAGTTCCACCGCATGGCGTCTAAATTTTATCAATAGAAACACTCGGTGTTGCTCACAGGAAAACCTCCCCAACAGCAAACCACCGAAACGAACCACACAACATGAACGGAAGTGGCTTGGGTACTTGAATCCACTACTTCAACTTTGACGTCCTGGGTCAGGCAAAGCAGCAACTCACTGACAGTAGTAATTCAAATTAACGTAGTGAGGTGGAATTACGTTAAAAACAGGGTGTAAAATACATGATGGAAGGAACATGAGCCACGCACGGCTCGTGGAGATTCATAAAAAACATTGTTTATAAAGACATTCCAACTACACCTGAAGATATGCAAGAGAGAATTGTCAGAGCATGTGCTTCGATAAGTGCCGATGTGGTAAGGAACACCACTCAATCCGTGATAAGAAGATTACAGCACTGCATTGATACCAATGGTCATCACTTCGAACACCTTCTGTAAATGGATGTTCATGACACCTTCGTGACCTTCAAAGACCTTACTGTTAAACATCACATTGGATTCATGTTGAAAGCCACTATCAGAAAATAAGTTCCAAACTATAGCATCTCATTTCAAAAAAAAAAAAAAAAAAAAAAGGTTGACCTTCATATCTCAGATGCGACCAGACCTAGCATCAAAAAACCAACGCCATATTGTGGCCCCCATTGTCCCCTGCAACTTTTGTCCCACAAACCTTTCAGCTACTATCATACTTTCGGTGTTATTCTAGCTGGCAATAGTTAGTGACTCACCCTGTAGTTCTGAAATTAGTTGTATTAAGTTGGGTTAAAAGTTCATAGTGTTTTTGTTTTGCATGTTGGTATTCTGGTTGCTATTGGTTTATTTATTGATTGTAAATTATTATTATTTTTTTTTTAGTTCACTGCTGCTGTTTCAGTTCACATATTGTCATTTGGAGATAATGAGTGGAGCTGTGAATGCTAAAAAATTGTGTGCCAAGCCGAGAAATCAGATTATTTCCTACATTTTCTTCTGTTGTAGTTCAGTGGAGGGGTGCCAGTAGTGGAGGCAATTAGAAACATTTGCATCCGAATGGGGATAATGCCACTGAACAGAACATGGCAAGAAAATGATTTTCTCATTTTAAGGAGGCTCGTTTTGATATTAGTGACTCCCCACGTTCAGAAAGGTCTTTGGGGTTTGATGAAGGTCGTTTAAATGCATTAATCCATGATTATCCATATTAGAGTACTCAAGAACTTCAAATGTGGTGAACTGTGATCATTCCACCATCGTACAATGTTTGCATGCAATGGGGAAGGTGCAAAAAATCGGGTGTATGGTACTGCAGGTTCTGAACAAAAATCACAAGAATCAGTGGGTAGCCAAATGTGCATCTGTGCTTGCTCATCATCAATTGGCTTGTGAACAATATCAACCATTCCTATTCTGTATCGTTCCTGGTGATGGAAAAATGGTGTCTTTATGCTAACATCAAGAGAAGATAGGAATGGCTGAACCCAAACAAAGCAGCAACTCCCTGTACAAAGACCTGCTTGCATCCCAAACAATAACATTATGCTTCTGGCGGAAGACCAATGGTGTGGAGTACTATGAATTGCTTCCCTGAGGTGTAGCCATCACTACTGACATTTATTGTCATATTGTCAACAACTGAGGCATCGTGCAGACACAGTCAATGAACAAGGACCAGGAGGATTGCTTGAAGTGATGCTAGTCCGTGATAATGCCCACCTGCATTCTGCTAGACTGTCAAAACACCTTATACAGTAGTTTCGTTGGGAAGTCATTCTGCACCCACCTTATTCAGCTGAACTGGAGCCCTCAGATTTTTCACCTTCTCTGGTCTCTGTTGAATAACCTACAAGGAACTTGCTTTCTGGATGAAAATGAGCCCTGAAGTTATGGTGTATTGCTATTTAATTATTCTCTTGTCCTCTTGCAGAACCTGATTCTGGTGTCCCACATGAAAAAATAAGAGAGTTTGCATATGTTGCAATTGATTCCATTTATGAAGATGATCGGGGGCCAATTGAGAGTATGAAGGCATCTATGGGACTAATATCAGGAGAAGTAGCAAAACTGAATAAAGTTCTACAGGACAATGAGTATGAGCTTGCAGTAAGTTCTGGGGCAGAAGAAAAGGTATATTAAGTACAGTATGACAACTAATGTAAAATTCGAATATTAAATTGATATACCAATTTATAACTGCTTTTTGTGTATTTTATTTTAGCCTGTCCCACCTATTGCACTGAGGGCACAAGCAATAAAAAAAGAACTAGAGGAAACTAAAAATCTCAAGCAAAAACTAGAGGCTAGAGAAGCAGATATAAAAGTATGTAATAGTTTTATTTATCTAGGTAGTTTTTTAATCAATATAGAATTTTCATTATTTGAAATACAATGTCTAAAAGATAGTTTATATCATCCTTCACAAAAAATTGAGCTCTGATAGTTCTTACTAATTTGAACAGGAACTGAAGAAAGCACTAAAACTGAAACAAGAGGAATTTAGTGAAATGAGTGTTCGAAAAGAATTTGCAGAGAAGAAATTAGGAAATTCTTCCAAAGAATATGAAATGACAATTGAAAAGCTGCAGGTGAGTGTAATTCTAGACCGTTGTGTCATGTGTCCTGTGTATTGTGGCATTGACAAAATATTGTTTCTTTGTAACTGACTACTTAATGCTCCAGTAAAGCATTTTTAATAAGTAATTTCCATGAGAGGAAAAAATAGATGGCTAAGAGGATGGAGTCGAAGTATTGAGAGTTGTTCCTAACTATGAAGTCAGTATGGAAATAAATGAGACAGTTATGTGAGCTGTAAAAACTCTGGGCCGAGATATCTATGAAGGGTTTACAAAGTCACCAGATGTTGCTGATGTTTTGGATAATTGAGGTGTTTTAGATGTGAATGCAATTTTACCATACAGTGCTCTGAAAGAGTAATGTATGGTGTTTGGTTAGAAAGAAAAACTTGATACCTGCTTCCATATGATGTGTGCTCCAGTGTAATTACTATGTTATTTTGTTTCATGAAACTCTTCATGTGTTAGAGAAATGCATGTAAAACAGATGGAAGGACTGAATAGGAAAGCAAAATATACCAAATAAATGTCTGTAGTAACAAGACATTCTAGGAGAAGTTCATGAACAAACTGGTTGAGCAAGGATAAGCCCTAAATTTTTATGTGTAAAAGAAGTAATTAACATTTTTGATAATGCAGTGGTACGTACTGGTACTTGAAAATCTCTGCATAAGGTGTTATTTACAGATATTAGTTCTGACAGGTAGGCAATTTAACAACAAATATGCAAACATTGGCCATCTTGTGTCTGGAGATGATTCAGTGAGCCATAATTATCAAATGATTGAGATTTGGAACACTGGATGCATGTCTATAGTTACTTTAGTCTGTTAGTCCAAATCTGGATTACTAACACAAGTTTCCCTGGACCCTGGAAACAGCGGAAAATACAAACCATGGACATCCTCATTAAAAACTGGCAGGAGAGAAATGGTTTTAGTGAACATCATTGCACCTGAGGCCAAGATTTTTTTGTTTTTTGATTAAGGAGGAAAAAATATTTTCACAAGAATTTATTGCACCGAGTAAACATAGAATAAAGAAGAATATATGAGATGCCAGGATGACGTGGTAAATATTTGGGCTTACTAAGAGAAAAATTGATGTATTATGCATGGTTCAGTGTTTGTCTTTCAAGTTAGTAGTACATTAGTGTGGGAGAGAGAGAATTAAAACATACACCATAACTAGCACGTTGCCATTAGAGGCCTGATTATCAGCCACCATGTGTTTTGCAAGTGACCTATAGCAAATTTTTCTTTTTTGTGAAATTTTTCCAAGCAAGCTGTACTCTCGTATAGAAGGTATTACTATACTTTAAAATTTTGTATTTTACCAGTTATATTAATAGCAATGATTAACTTTTCCACAGAGAAAATTAGATGATTTTCAACAACTTCTGAAACGAAAGGAGAAGGAACATGAAGCATCAATGGACCATTTACAAGCAGATATAGATTCACTAGAGACTGAACGGCGTGAATTAAAAGACAAATTGAAGAGCTTGAACAAGAAAGCTATTAATGAGGGATTTCCAAGGAAAACAGGTTTGATCTATTGTCACTGTTAATATTGTAATATTGTATCTCGATTCCTCTTTTGTTGCTTGCTAATTCTAGGTTACGTACTTATGTTTAGCGAGATTATTGAGCACTGATAGTTGTTTATGAAAATGTTCCTAACACATGACGATTCATTATCCTTTCCTGGAAGCAGCTACTGCATTGGGTGTCACATATGCAGCAGCAGCTATGATACATGAAATAGCATTATTAGTTTGGTAATCATTCTACTGTTTTCTTTGTTGCTATCATTTCATTGTTGGTAATTTTTTATCCTGACCTACTATCTTTCACTTGTCTTACACTTATGGATGAATTCTGTATCTAATCACTGTTGAATCTCATTCCCACCTTTCTTTTCTGTCTCTTATTAGATGAAATAACCATTGGTTTTTAGGATATTGTTTGTGGGACTTCCTATTGTATTCTCTGCTGCCAATTTAGTCAACAAAATCTTTTCCTATATACATCTGAATTTAATTTAATTAAAAAATATACCCAGTTGAAAAATGAAGCTTTAGACAAGTGTCATGTCGGAAGATGGCAGAATTAACTATTCTGAATGCCATGCCGTGAATAGCTCTGGGCAGTAATAAATGCTCTTCTACAGCCCACTACACAGCTGTACTTCGGTGGCAATGTTATTTTATTCAATGTTACTCACACTAACACTTTATAAGGCAACGTAGAAGGTGTCAGCACCCCCCACCCCCCACCCCCCCACCCCCGCCCTCCCTCCCTCCTCTCTCTAGCCCCCATCAAGACAGCAGTGATGTAGCGTTTTTAAATGTATATGTTGTACATCATTGTGTGCAAATTGGATCTTCAAAATAACTTCATAGAGTTGCAACAGTTTTAGATTCTTAAGCTCATATGATATATCATAAATGTTCAACAACTTTTATACTGTTTAGTAATAATGCATAGATTTCGTTGGAATAGAATCAGCACTTAACGGGTTCCTCAGCCATGTAATATAACAGAGCTTAAATTCTTGTGCTTAGATACGTGGATAAGCTCAGAAAGCTTTTGATGCTTCAGCCTTTCAGAAAAAAAGACCAAAATTATCTATTCATATTTTCCATGAGAAGCGTAGCTAGGATCGGAAATTAGCAGTAAAATAGCTGCAATATAAAATGCTCAGTCCAAAGATAGTAAAGTTGGTGCTCTGAGTTACATGTAAGTAATTGAATCTGTTAAATGCAATGCAGGGTAGAATTTTGCATCTTTTAAGAATGACTGACTGTGAAGTTTTTGTTTTGAATTTCACTTGAGTTGGACTATTAATTAGTTGTCACTGCTCAGTCTGTGAAGACTGCAAAGTTAATAGGTTGTTGAATTTGTAAGGTTCTATCTGACTCACAGTCTTTATTTGTGGGCATTAATTCTAGTTGTGTTATATGACTTACAGCAGTTGCAACTCAGGAACACTCACTCATGGGTCCTATTAGCATCATATCAAGTGCTGGAGCTGGTGGAAATGAGTTGCTTCTTCAGGAACAGATTCAGAGTCTTCGCCGTGCCCTGTCAGTTGCCTTAGAAGAGAAGTGGAAGCTAGAAGCAGCCATTAAATATAAGCGCTTTTTGGACATGAAGCCTCTCAAGGTTCTGAGTTATTCAAGTTTTATACTTCCATGAGTTTTCTTGGTTTTGGAGTACAGCTGTAGATATAGATATCTGTTACAAGCTACTTTCGTTATATGATAGTTGAATGTTTTCTTTTTGTAGGTGCCTAAGAGGGTAACAACAGCTAGTCTTATGGAGAAGGTGAGGGAGAAAGAAGCAGATAATTGGTCACTGAAGACAGCAGAATCAATACTTAAAAAGGCAGTTGAGCTGCAAAAGGTAATAGTGACAATTTTGTTAAATTGATTATTCAAAGGTGGCAACAAATTGGTTCCACATTTACATTACTGTAACAGTTATTCATCATTTACTTCATCATTGTGTCTCAATTTTTCCAGAGCTGTACTGTAAATGTGAAAAGGTAAAGGTGCCCTGAACTTGAAGATTGGTTTGAATACCACAGTACTTTAGTAGGCATGGCGGGAAGTAGTGTGCTCTTGCTTCCTTCCAGACTTTCAGCAGTTCTACCCCATCACTACGTTTTGTCATAAACTCCAAACCGTCATGGAGCTTGACATTATTTCCAGAAGCAATGACAGAAAAAAATCACTGCACTAAGTGTGTGGTGAACCCTGGACTTTAGGATTTGTTGTCTGCCAGAGATGTTATCTGACCTGTTCAGTGATATCACCACTAATGCACTCTATTAGCCACTGAAAATTGCTGAGCGAATTAGAAGTATAGGTTTGTAAACCAAAGTTCTGCTTTCATTATAGAGTATCATAAAGAGTACATTCCTGGTTGGAGAGAAAAGGAATGAGAAATTTTTAAGGGAATGTGAGGAACATCCTAACTCTCGACAGTGCAACAGATTTTTCCAGTCATTGGACGAGTGTCAAACACAGATCTAGCATGGAATGGTATAATCCTTAGATTATACCCACCCTAGAAGGAAAGCCTTCTCTATCATTAGGAAACTAGAGTTACCAAATCCTGCAACCAAAACTCAAAAACTCGTTTAATTTGAATGACTTTGCTAAATACCTTGTATCAGTTTCCAGGAATGCAAAAAACCCGCAAACCAAAAGCGATATCAAATTACGATTGAATATCAAGAGAACAGGTGCCCATCATAGTTCTACATATATATCTGCATCTACATCTATACTCTGCAAACCACTGTGAGTGTACATTCCAGTGTATCAGTTAGTAGGGTTTCTTCCTGGTCCATTCACATAGGATGTGATCAAACAATAGATACAGACATTCCCACCTGTTAAGATAGTAGGTCTGTGTTTGCTATGGGAAATCATAGAGCGCTGTGCGTGGTACTTTGGTGAGTGAAATCTGAGACTGAGTTGCAAAATGCATATCTCCCCAATAACAGCAAAGCAGGAGATAGAGGGAAGTAGTGCCAGCTACATAAAGAAACAAAAGTTGTCTACAGAAACAACAGATCGGTAATCCACTTTGCTGAAATAGTTCAGCTCTAATAAAATAAATAAATAAACCAGAATGCAGCTTATCTAGATTCAGTAAATGCAGAGATACTGCTAGTACTGAGCAAGTAGTGTTCCTTACTTTATGGTGGTGCTAAATGAATGCCCACTGCGAGGCAACAGCAGAGGTAGTTACCCTCAAAGCAGAAGACAGAGATCACCAAGGAAACACTCTCTTAAAGGCTGATTTATTTCTTCAATGCTTCAAAGAGAATAAGAGAGAAACTACTGTTTAGTAAGCTGAAATAAGATAGTAACTTAGCCAGTGTGAATTACTCTAAGCCTGGATTCAGGAAAGGGGAATCCACAGGTGATATTGCAAATAAAGTTTGAAAAATTATTAACACATTAGAGGAGAACTATACATTTGGCATTACAATAAATATTGGCTGAGCTTTTGACCAGCTATGGTGGCCTGTTTCATGACTGAGACAAATAAGATGCCCAAGAAACCCGTAGTTAAGTCGCTAAGAATAATGTAGAGAAAGGAAGACAATTGATTTGTCAAAAACAGTGATAAAATAACGTAACTACAGTTCTGAGAAGCCCTCCTGGAATGTCTCATACAGAAAATAGGTGAACTACCCTAATCAAAAGGAAACATGCAGCAGTAATTTGATGATAATAGTAACAGACCTTGCAGACATCAGGGTTCAGAAAAGAAACATGTAATAACTACAAAGAAAACATTATGTTTGGTGCTTAAGGGGAAATTGTCATGGACAAGAAATCCGCTATAAGGAAAAATGAGAATACGACCAAGAGACGGCGAGTAACAAGATACTTTAGGTTTTATATTGAAAAGAAGTAAAATTTTCATGAACATATTGAAATTATCTACCAGTGAGCTTTTAGTCTCATGAACAAAATTGCAGTGAATAGTCAAAATAAGTTCCCCCTACTTCTAGGTACCATCATATTGTATAACAATGTTATATTTGCCTCCATAATACATTACACAGAAAGTGTGTGAACACATGGGGCGAGACAGGTTAAAACTAAACAAGTCATTCACAGAGTTGGAGGGGAGCATACTACAGAGAGCACGTCTGCAGAAGATCTCACAACATAAGAAAATTATCCTTAAGACCTGATAATTAGAAAGAAGAGAACTAAATACTAGTTATGAAATAAAGACATAGAAAAAGTGTGGTACAGGTGTTAGAGGAAAAAACAAACTCTAAAGAAGAAAACATTATCTGCACAATGCAAGAACGGCAGGACAACTGGACAGGAGGTACAGGAGGACAATGTGTTAAGGAATTTTTTCCCACTGTGAAGGAAAAACTTCAAATAAGATATAGAGGTGTTCTGAAAATTAATGCCTTCAAATTTTTAATATGAAAACTCATAAAGCTTTTTAAATAAAAGAAGTGTTACTAATTTGCTAATGCAGTGCCTGTGTTTTTATCAACATTCTACATCTTTATTCTCCATACTAACATATTTATTCCTTAACTTTGTCACCCTGGCAGTGAACACATTTCTTCCAACGAGAGACTGGTTTGTTGATACCATCTCTGTAAAGTGTTTAACTTTGTTGATGGAGCCACTTCAGGCCTGCTTGCGCTGTTTCATCAGTATCAAAGTGAAGTCCTCAAAGGTGTTCTTGAAATTTTGGAGCAGATTGAAGATTGGATGACGTTAGGTTGGAACTGTATGGAGGGTGATCAATGACAGTGCACCCAAGGTGTTGGATTGTTGTCGATGTTGCAGCATGTGCAGTCTGGCATTGTCATGCTGAAGGAGAGAGTGCTCCGCGTGTGGACAAACCTTGAAATTCAAAATTTGATTACAACATGCTGTTACTCACATGCTGCCATAGTTACGTTAAGCACTGGCGTGTTACATGCTATAATCCACATCCCTCTAGTGGCAGAGGTTTGCAAATATGTAGACAAGAAGAACAAATATGCAGAATGTCAGTAACCATTGTTTTATTAAAAAAGCTTTAAGAGTTTCACATAAAAAATTTGGGGGCAGTACTATTCTGCATTCCATCGTGTGTTCTAGCCTTGAGGGATATGATCACTTTTTATTATTATTATTATTATTATTATTATTATTTCCCAGTCAACTTCACCCAATTCATTTGAACAGAATAGTTTGGCAGCCTACTGGTATCTGTGATTCCGCAGAAATTGGAATGCCAGACCACATTTTTCTTGTTCATTGCTGTATTCATTTCAGACATATTACATATTTTGAAGAGCTGAAATATGGAATGGAACAGTATACATCGTACGTACAGGAGAAATCACTGTAGCGCAAGTTAAATAAAAAAGTAGCAGAGAAGATATCCACAAGAGAACTGGAGATTCCCTACAAAGAAAAAAATGAGAATTAGTGAATCACCATAAAGAATTATATAAACAAGCATAAGTGAAGATCGCATAACAGACACGCATTGATTTACATTTGGGTGAGTGATAGACATTGAGAAGTACCAGGATTTACATCTTCTGTGGATTCCCAAGTTTTTCTCTTGACATGCCAACCAAAGGACACAAGAAGAAGACTGGTTACTCACTGTTCATTCTTCCCGCAGTTATACAGGCAGCTTCAGTGCCATAAACTGTAAAATAAGTGTAAAATATTGCAGATCAGTCAATAATTTTGAAGGAAGCATTGGACTTAGGAGATTTGGAGGCTACAGCCTAGTTAAGGTCTGCCAGATACCAGGAGCACTAGGCCAGTGCGACAGTGCAAAAATGTGGTAGTATCCATTTTGAAATACATTGCAGCTTAAAATTTGGAATTTATGAGGGACATACAGATGGGACCGAAGCTGTGTGGGTGGGTCATGAGTAGTGCTTGAATAGTAGACCACTCAATCATGAAAGACAAAGGTCTCATATTAAAGTCTCAGTCCGGCAATCTGTTTTACATGTTTATATCAAATTGTTGTTTTGCAGAAAAAATTCTGTGAGATAGAAGATGGTTACTTACATTATTCTTTATTGCAGAGATAATGTTGTTAGACCTGTGATGTGATAGGTGTTAATTTGTAGATACACAAACAGAAGCATATGCAAACAGACTTTGTAAACTTGTAACTAGTTATGTAAGATTTTTACTACCAAAGAGTGAAAGAACTGTTGCCTATTAAAATAGGAATGATGTCGCAGTTGGAGAGGTTGGGGGATTTGAATTCATGTTGACAATAGGTAAGTAATGGGCATACATATCATTTGTTTGTAAGTCATTAGCATCAATTATTACATATCTAAGAATAACCTTGGGTTATATATAAAAAGGCTTATATACTTAGTATCAAGTACATGAAATCAAAAATTGTGTGTTCTTATGACACAGATATGGATGAATTGTGCAAACATGCCCATATCAGATACAATGAGGAGAATAGTGGGACAGATTACAACGGATCCACAACCAACAGCTTAACTCGTAATCATACGTAAACTCACAAACTCGCATCATGAAATTCTAAACAAAAATAATTACTTAAAAGTACCAGCAGTAGAGCTCGTCCAGGCATACTCTTTATGAGGCAATGTGTGTAAAGTTGCTAGACATCCAGATAGATAATAAACTGAGGGTCATCCTCACATGATCAAGTTAACCAAAAAGCTCAGTTCTGCCTGTTTTCCACATCACATAAAGCTTTCCCATTGTGTTGACAGGATTGTTAGCATACTTTCCATCAGTGTTGTCATTTGACGTAATCTTCCAGGTCAGTGCAACTAGAGTGAAAAAAATACTTATTCTACAGAAGCAAGCATTAAGTACAATGTGCAGAGTTGATGACCAGACATGTTGCATAACCCACTTTGGGAGCCTGGAGATTCTTACACTTACATGCCAATATGTATATCCCCTAATGGTATTTGTGGTTAATAGCAAGAATGAAATGAAAATGAACACTGCACTTCACAACTACAATACAAGAAGTAAAAATTCTTTACATGCCCCACAAGTCTAAAACTTTTCCAGGCCAGATTAAAAAAAAAAAAAAAAATAGATATAAGTTTAAGGTGGTGATTTTAATGGTCGATGTGTTATACTTAGTCTCCCCCCTCCCCTCCCCTCTCCCCCCTGCCCTATGCTTGAGTACAACACACAGAACACACGTACAACCATGTGAATCTGCCAGAAAAATCTCTCTTTGGAATCGTGTTGACCGTACATGTCATATTCATACTTTCTATGGGCTTGACAAACCATTCTGCACTTTGTCATTTTGTGGTAGGTTCATGTAGATAAGACCAAGTCTTGTTACCAACATGTCTTTTTCCAGAAGAGTATTGTCTGTGTGTTATTTTTGTCTGGGGTTGAGGTCTGCAGGGCAAACTCTGCACATACCTCTCTCTTCCTCAAAACATTCTGGAGAGTGTCTTGAACATCTGAGGTGTTGCTCCATTGTGATTTGTGTCACAAAACTGAATACTGTGCTTACACGATCACTGCATACTACTACCTGCTGGTAGAATGCACATCTGTTGTTTACATATATGAAGATGATATCTGTTCTTTCGGACATATCTGAAAGAACAGATACCCTTGGCGATTTTGCAGCTCTCGAAGAATGTGGGTCTCACGGGGAACGTGCCAGAGATAAGTTCCCGCAGTCGCACTATCCTCTGTGTCCTCGGTGGCTCAGACGGATAGTGTCCCTCATGTAAGCGGGAGATCCCGGGTTCGAGTCCTGATTGAGGCACACATTTTCAACTGTCCCCATTGATATTTATCAGTGCCTGTAAGCAGCTAAAGGTCTGGATTTCATTGTAGTTTTATTCTGTTGTTTACAGTTGTAGTTCAAGCTATCATTGTAGTTATTGCACTGACATTGCTTATATGCTAGGAATAACACCAGTCCCAGAAGTTTGTTAATGAATCATTTATAAACAATGACTCAGAATGTAATTTTATCGTTTGATGCAAAAGTCAGTAATAGGTTGCTGGTACACATCACGCAACAAATTGATAACTCCAACAGATTCGAAAATGAAGTAAAGGATTAGCTCTTTAGCTACTCGTACAACTTATCAGAAGATTTGGACTTAGGAATATAAATTCTATGTTACTATAAAGTATGAATATAATAGAGGGAAACATTCCACACGGGAAAAATATATTTAAAAACAAAGATGATGTGACTTACCATACGAAAGCGCTGGCAGCTTACCATACGAAAGCGCTGGCAGGTCGATAGAAAACAAACAAAACTTAATGGGGTCATTGTGGGGGTGTTATGAGGGTGACATGGTATTAGAAGGTGGAAAGTGTAACATGAGGCTGAAATGAAAATGAAAAAAAAATATATATATATATATGGGGAGAGATAAAGGTGAACTAGAAAGCAACTGGAGATCTGGTGTGAAAAAAGGCAAAAAAGTGTTGGTTAAAGCTGGGCTGTGTTGATCCTGTGGTGAACTTGGGTTAGTAGACAACGATGTGCATAAAGGTTAGGTGGTTGTGTTGCCGCCAAAACACGTTAAAGGGTGGAGAAATTCGGGAAAATTTCGAAAAAATTACGTGTAAATGTATTAAAAGGAGTGGTTTTGTGGTGGCAGATTATGAGAATGAGGCTAACAATTGTCTGACGAAGAAATAATGACGTTAAAACCTGTGGGAAGCGACTAAAAATGATCAGTGATGTGTAAAAAAACGGAAATGGAAATAAAGCAAAAGTTATTAGAACTAGCTGAAATGGTTGTTTAATAGGTGAAAGGAACTGTTTGTGAACTAGAAACAGAGTACTGCTGCATTGCCGTAGTAAATTATTCATAACTCTAAAAGACTTTACAGCCCAGAAAATGCTGTTAAGGGCATAAAACCAAGAAAAAAGGTTCGGTCGGCATATGTGGACATCAAACCACGCTGCTCTATGCGACAATGAATAAGAAATCTACAGTGTCAGTACATCAGAGGAAATGGCACCTTCATGAATGCTCTGTTTGTTGGTGTTTCTCATTTTCCATTATTACTGATGCACACAATGCACTCTGGAACATTGTTGCGCACATATGAACCCTCTGCAGTGAAAGAGGTGGGCATTGTTTCGTTAAACAGTGGTTTTACCCAGCAATGTCAAGCTTTCCAATGAAATGCACTACCTGCATTATTTTCTGCCAGTTTGTTTACTAGAACCACTTTAAGTAATAACATGCTGTTGAACAAAAAGTGTGCATCGCTAACGCTTAACGAAAAGATTAAGGTAATCAAGGTGAGTGAGAAAGCAAACTCTGTGTGGGAAATAATGTTGCTTTTTAAATGCGGTAAAACACAAATTTATGATACTTTAAGAAACAAGGTTATGATAAAGGGTGGACGGGTGAAAGGGAAACGGGCAAATGAAAAGAAAGATGAAGAAGATGGGAAATGAAGAAACTAACGAGATGTTGTCTGAGTGATCTGTAAGTGCATGAGAAAAAAACTTACCTTGTCTGGATCCATGTTGTAGAGTGAAGCTCAGAAAGTCTCTAAAGAGCTTGGAAATACAGTGATTAAGACATCCACAGGATGACTTGACAGTTTCAAGATAATCACAACATCATGTGGAAAAAGGGGTGTGGGGAAGCTAAGAATGTGGAGGGAAGTTTAGCAACAGAATTGAAGACTGTGCTACAAAACTCGATTATCAGTTTTGACCGATAAGACAAATTCAGTGCCAATGAAACAGGACTGTTTTATCATGCACAGCCTTTAAAATCTGTAGGAATTAGAGGTGGAAAGTGAACAGGAGGAAAAATGTCCAAGGAAGGACTCGCTTTAGTGCTGTGTAGAAAAATGTTAGGTGAAATGGGGAAGCCACTCATGACTGTAAAGGTTGCAAGACTGTATTGTTCCAAAAACATAATGTTAGTAAGCTTCCAGTTCCAGGGTGAAGCAGTAAAGAGGTGTGGGTGATGATTGGTCTGAGGAAAGAATAGCTGGCCCCTTTCAATGTCAGAATGAAAAAAATGAAATCCCCAAGTTCTCTATTTCCTAGACTATGAAACTTGCCATCCAAATGTCAAGTTATAAAATGTGAAACTGGCTTGGCTCCTGCCAGGTTCAGCCAGCCTCACACTACACATGGATCAGGAGGTTATGTACACTTTTAAGTCCCATTATAGGCATGTATTAGTGCAGAAGAAGCATTTGCTCTTCCATGTTCAGTTTCTTCCTGGGTGCATTAATTTGGATTGGCTTGGCAATAAGGGTTGCTTCAATAAAGCTTTCTCTTTGCAAAGCACTCTTGACCTTGAAATCCTGCTTTGTTGAAGTAGGATTTGGAGCTCAATAATAAAACGCTTCTGTGGCAATCAAAGCTCAAGAAAATGTAGCAGCAATTGCTGAATTAATTAAAATGCAGAAACATTTTATGTTGTGCAGATGACCATATTCAAAGTGATGACTTTGTCAACTTGGTCCACTGTTACTTCAGCAATAGATGTAATAGGAATCTGCAACACAGATGATAATTAGGAAGAAATAAAGGAAGACAAAAAGGTGCAAAATGATGTCTGTAGAAAAATTAATATGCCTGAAGAAGCCATTGCGTGCATAATAGACGTTATGCAATTTTCAGCATACACAAATTCCCCAAGGTGTTGGAACTATTGTATAGTGTAAAAAATTGCATAGGTTAAACCATTTTGAACAGGAAATTCAAACGGGTAACCCTCTTTGATATGTGGCGGAAAAATGTGAAATGTAAAGCAAATAAACATGGGAATTATTGTATGTACATGCAAAAATAAATGAATTTAAAGTTAGAGTAAAAATACAGAAATGCTGTATTATTTATCAGTTAGTGTAATAGTCTGTTCTGTTGTACAGTATACAGTAAATTAACTGCTACAGTATGGGAGTGAAGGTATGTAAACAAGTGCATAGTTACAAATTTATATTTTGTGCATGATACCTCAAATTTTATGTAGCCTATTGAGTTTTGCATAATCCGAAAACTTGCCCAATTTGGAAAATTATTCTAGTCCCATGTGATTCCATTTTGAGTGAGTTTTATTGTATTTGTGAATATATCTGTGGATATCGACAGCAATAACTACTTTGCGGATAAAAGCCTGTGTTGATGCGGATATCTACAAGTATATCTGTGGATATCCACAGTAATAACTTATGTGTGATTAACAATTGGAGGACAGTATCAGTATTAACACTTTATCTGCTGTGGGTGTGTAGACTTGACCTGCTACCCCATTCCCCAGGTGTTGTGGACATGTACATGCATGCTGCTTGGGTTTTCCTATGGTACTATGGATGTCTGAATGCTTCCTGAGTGACTGACCTCTGTGCTACAGATGAGTTACTTCCATATCTTGATGAATAAAAGAGTTTTAGTATTTATCATACAACATGTGGCTCATTGTGTGCTGTTGTTTACAGAAAACCTTGTTTCATTATCTTAAATCATTTGTGGTATATGACTATCATTATGACAACATGATTCGTGTGCAAGGATGTGAACTGGAGTGTCACACACGACTATCCTTCGTATATAAAACCCAATAACTCAAGAATGAAATAAGATATCTATCTGCTCTCAATTTTAAATAAAATTTTGATATCTTACCTGCATTTCTTTCACTGTAATGTATGAGCTAAAATCAACTGTATCCAAAGTATATGCAGTGCATTTTTAACTTTTCCAACTCTAAAGTTTCGTGTTATGTTTTACTTAATTTGATGCAGTTACAGTTAAGTATGATGAATAATGAAAACAAATTCAATTCTTTATCGAGTGAAGATATCAGACTGTAAGATACGCAAAAATTAAATATTTTCATCTAATAGTTTTCTAAAAATTGGATGACAAGTATTTCATGTCAGCCGGAACTCAGCATAGGCACCAGCATTTGGTCAGCAACACAGCTATAACAAATGGAGCATCAGCATGGAATGCAAAGAGCTCATCTATAGCAAAGAAAAAATTTAGTCACTATTAGCATTATATATTTAAAAACAAAGATGATGTGACTTACCATACGAAAGCGCTGGCAGGTCGATAGAAACACAAACAGACACATACATACACACAAAATTCAAGCTTTCGCAACAAACTGTTGCCTCATCAGGAAAGAGGGAAGGAGAGGTAAAGACGAAAGGAAGTGGGTTTTAAGGGAGAGGGTAAGGAGTCATTCCAATCCCGGTAGCGGAAAGACTTACCTTGGGGGAAAAAAGGATGGGTATACACTCGCGCACACACACACACATCCATCCACACATATACAGACACAAGCAGACATATTTAAAGACAAAGAGTTTGGGCAGAGATGTCAGTCGAGGCGGAAGTGCAGAGGCAAAGATGATGTTGAATGACAGGTGAGGTATGAGTGGCGGCAACTTGAAATTAGCGGAGATTGAGGCCTGGTGGGTAACGGGAAGAGAGGATATATTGAAGAGCAAGTTCCCATCTCCGGAGTTGGGATAGGTTGGTGTTGGTGGGAAGTATCCAGATAACCCGGACGGCGTAACACTGTGCCAAGATGTGCTGGCCGTGCACCAAGGCATGTTTAGCCACAGGGTGATCCTCATTACCAACAAACACTGTCTGCCTGTTTCCATTCATGCGAATGGACAGTTTGTTGCTGGTCATTCCCACATAGAATGATCACAGTGTAGGCAGGTCAGTTGGTAAATCACGCGGGTGCTTCCACATGTGGCTCTGCCTTTGATCGTGTACACCTTCCGGGTTACAGGACTGGAGTAGGTGGTGGTAGGAGGGTGCATGGGACAGGTTTTACACCGGGGGCGGTTACAAGGATAGGAGCCAGAGGGTAGAAAAGGTGGTTTGGGGATTTCATATGGGTGAACTAACAGGTTACGAAGGTTAGGTGGACGGCGGAAAGATACTCTTGGTGGAGTGGGGAGGATTTCATGAAGGATGGATCTCATTTCAGGGCAGGATTTGAGGAAGTCGTATCCCTGCTGGAGAGCCACATTCAGAGTCTGGTCCAGTCCTGGAAAGTATCCTGGGACACTCTTGTGGTTCTTCTGTGGGGGATTCTGGGTTTGAGGGGATAAGGAAGTGGCTCTGGTTATTTGCTTCTGTACCAGGTCGGGAGGGTAGTTGCGGGATGCGAAAGCTGTTGTCAGGTTGTTGGTGTAATGGTTCAGGAATTCCGGACTGGAGCAGATTCGTTTGCCACGAAGACCTAGGCTGTAGGGAAGGGACCGTTTGATGTGGAATGGGTGGCAGCTGTCATAATGGAGGTACTGTTGCTTGTTGGTGGGTTCGATGTGGACGGACGTGTGAAGCTGGCCATTGGACAGGTGGAGGTCAACGTCAAGGAAAGTCGCATGGGATTTGGAGTAGGACCAGGTGAATCTGATGGAACCAAAGGAGTTGAGGTTGGAGAGGAAATTCTGGAGTTCTTCTTCACTGTGAGTCCAGATCATGAAGATGTCATCAATAAATCTGTACCAAACTTTGGGTTGGCAGGCCTGGGTAACCAAGAAGGCTTCCTCTAAGCGACCCATGAATAGGTTGGCGTACGAGGGGGCCATCCTGGTACCCATGGCTGTTCCCTTTAATTGTTGGTATGTGGCCTTCAAAAGTGAAGAAGTTGGGGGTCAGGATGAAGCTGGCTAAGGTGATGAGGAAAGAGGTTTTAGGTAGGGTGGCAGGTGATCGGCGTGAAGGGAAATGCTCCATCGCAGCGAGGCCCTGAACGTGCGGAATATTTGTGTATAAGGAAGTGGCATCAATGGTTACAAGGATGGTTTCCAGGAGTAACACATTGGGTAAGGATTCCAGGCATTCGAGAAAGTGGTTGGTCTCTTTGATGAAGGATGGGAGACTGCATGTAATGGGTTGAAGGTGTTGATCTACGTAGGCAGAGATACGTTCTGTGGGGGCTTGGTAACCAGCTACAATGGGGCGGCCGGGATGATTGGGTTTGTGGATTTTAGGTAGAAGGTAGGGGTGCGGGGTGTCGGTGGGGTCAGGAGGTTGATGGAGTCAGGTGAAAGGGCAGGGGGCCTAAGGTTCTGAGGATTCCTTGAAGCTCCGCCTGGACATCGGGAATGGGGTTACCTTGGCAAACTTTGTATGTGGTGTTGTCTGAAAGCTGACGCAGTCCCTCAGCCACATACTCTCGACGATCAAGCACCACGGTCGTGGAACCCTTGTCCGCCGGAAGAATGACGATGGATCGGTCAGCCTTCAGATCACGGATAGCCTGGGCTTCAGCAGTTGTGATGTTGGGAGTAGGATTAAGGTTTTTTAAGAAGGACTGAGATGCAAGGCTGGAAGTCAGAAATTCCTGGAAGGTTTGGAGAGGGTGATTTTGAGGAAGAGGGGGTGGGTCCCGTTGCGACGGAGGACGGAACTGTTCCAGGCAGGGTTCAATTTGGATAATGTCTTGGGGAGTTGGATCATTAGGAGTAGGATTAGGATCATTTTTCTTCGTGGCAAAGTGATATTTCCAGCAGAGAGTAAGAGTGTAGGACAGTAAATCTTTGACGAGGGCTGTTTGGTTGAATCTGGGAGTGGGGCTGAAGGTTTTGAGGAAAGGTTAACTACTGAATTAGGGTGTTGTGGTTCCAGATTGTGTTGATTGGAATTTTGAGGTTTTGGAGGGAGTGGAGCTGGAAGTGGGAGATTGAGCAGATGGGAGAGACTGGGTTTGTGTGCAATGAGAGGAGGTTGAGGTTTGCTGGAAAGGTTGTGAAGGGTGAGTGAGTTGCCTTTCCGGAGGTGGGAAACCAGGAGATTGGATAGTTTTTTGAGGTGGAGGGTGGCATGCTGTTCTAATTTACGGTTGGCCTGTAGGAGGATGCTCTGAACAGCCTGTGTGGATGTGGGAGAGGAAAGATTAAGGACTTTTATTAAGGATAGGAGTTGATGGGTGTGTTCATTGGCTGAGTTGATGTGTAGGTGAAGGATTAGGTGGGTGAGGGCAATGGATTGTTCAGTTTGGAATTGGTATAGGGACTGATGGAAAGAAGGGTTGCAGCCAGAGATGGGAACTTTAAGTGTGAGGCCTTTGGGGGTAATGCCAAATGTCAGACAAGCCTGAGAAAATAGAATATGGGAGCGTAATCTGGCTAGGGCGAAGGCATGTTTGCGGAGGGAATGTAAATAAAACTTAATGGGGTCGTTGTGGGGGTGTTGCGAGGGTGACATGGTATTAGAAGTTGGAAAGTGTAACATGAGGCTGAAATCAAAATGAAAATAGTATTAGTATTGAAATAGTAATGAAAATAGTATTGAAAATAGTAATGAAAATATTATTGAAAATAGTAATGAAAATATTATTGAAAATAGTAATGAAAATATTATTGAAAATAGTAATGAAAATATTATTGAAAATAGTAATGAAAATATTATTGAAAATAGTAATGAAAATATTATTGAAAATAGTAATGAAAATAGTATTGTAGTAATGAAAATAGTATTGTAGTAATGAAAATAGTATTAGTATTAGTATTGGTATCTATTTTAAGTTGCTATTTGTACTCATTGGGGATGGACCTGCACTGTATTGGCTCGAATGCACAATGTTGGATACATGCATAGTTGACATCTACAAGACATATCTTCCTGGTTTTCCATACAATTAAATGTGCATCTTGTTTCAATCATACCAACAGCTGCCTTACGTCAGTCATTTCTGTTTAGTTGACAATAATAGAGGTCACTTGTGCAATTACTGAAAGCTACCACAATGCGACTTGAAGGTTTTTCTAGGGCAGTTCACTGGAATCCTCACTTTATGGTCTATGCATTACACGCCTCACAGATAATGTTCAGTATGATGGAACATTATGGTGACCTAATATACATTTGATAAATGAACTACATAACTAACTTCAAACAGTATGACAGTTTTAATGAGACTTCCCAACATCAGAAATATTCCATATAAAATTTCACAAAATCCATTTCATTAATTAATGACAAAGTTTTAGCTGAGAAAACATATCACGAATTTTAAAGGCTATGTTGTACTGAAATATGCTCACAATTGGCTTCTTTGTTCTTAATCAGTGGAATGTAAATTGTGAGATCAGAATTCAGGAAACGAAAATCTAGGCTAGGGACAATCATATTGTTATAACTCTGGCATAACAAATAAGTTAAAATGGTTCTTTACAAAATTTTAATATATGTAGATGCAGATAAGGATCTTATGGATGTGGTGCAGAGGCAGATTTCATTTCTCTTTTCCCTACAGACCTCGTTCATTACCAGGTTGCTCGATTTGTCACAGTGTTGCCACTGTTAATAATTCTTCAGATAATGCCATTCAGAGGTGATAAACTTTTCGGCAAGATAATTATTTTAGTTTACATACCACAAAAGATAAAAAATGTGTATTCAATTGAAATACATATTTGTTGTAATTTATTGTACTGCTCATTGTGCATTTTACTTAATTTATTTTTTGCAGGAGATATATACTGCTTTAGCGACACCAAAAGTAGTGGATATCAGTAAAAGATTTCCAGGCAGCAAAGAATGGTTGGATCATAATGCTCCTGCTAAACATTTGGCAAACGAAGCTGCCCGTTTGAAACATCTTCGTGAAAAAGTCGCACAGTTGGAGGTACATATTAATAATTCTATTTGTAAAATATGGTAAGAAAGTGTCAAAAGTTACTGGATAGACCGTTACATTAAGTATGTAAAAACATGTTTAAAATAATCAAACCTATGACTGAAGCTTGCATAATGCTTGCGGGAGGGACAATGCAACATTAGAAAATTGTTTGTACATAATGATGGCATACTGTTAAGTGTTAAACACTATTTTTAATGCAATAAACCTTTTCTTTCAGTTCTTGTGGTATTAGCCAAGTAAATATTCCACAAAAATATACCTGTGTTGTTAAAGAGCAATCAAAGTAACAGTATTAAATTTACACACAGTAAAACAAATGATTTGTTCTATTGTTAGTTACATTCTTCATCATTTCATCATAATTTAAGTGATAATCATTATCCTACACTTTTTAAATACATGTATTTATTTATTTTGCAGTCTGAAGCTGCAAAGTTCCTTGTGAAGCGTAAGACAGGTGGCAAAATAGAAGCAGATTTCGCGGTGTTTCCAACAGTTGAAATGAAGAAAGTGAGTTACTGTTTTCCTACATATTTATCATTGCACAATTCTGAATTACTGTCCTTGGACTTTCTTTACCTCCTAGCTCTCTAATCCTCAAATGGCAAAAATCAAATGACTTACATAAATGCTTTAATTGCCAGAATCTGTAATCAGACAGTGCAGTGTTGCTATTAAATGACTAATTTTGCTTGTAGCACTGCATATTGTTTTGTTTTTTTCTTTCTTTCTTTCTTTCTTTCTTTCTTTCCTTCTTCTTCTTCTTCTTTTTTAATACATTCAGTCACGTATCTCTGAAAGGCACAAATAAAAAGTGTGCGGATTATATGTAGTTAAGTTTTTCATGTGTTTTCAGATTTATCTCAATCCTGCATAGAAGTCGTTTGTCAATAACTGTGGCATATTCTGTCCCCAGCAAGTCACCTTCGTAGACCTTGACATCTACCCTTCTGATGGCTCCTTAAGATCCCCTATGCATAGTTAGCCTACTATATGTCAATAATACATCATCTTATGCAGTTGTCACCCCATTGTGCATGGGAGAGTCGTCAGTCTTGCCAACCAAAGTGCATCCTAACCTACAGAAGGCCTCTTACTACCCTCAAAAATAAAGACCATCATATCCTCTTGGTAGTGAAACCATGCTTGATAAACAACCACAAAACAGTACTCTTATTACACAATGATGGAATTTCTTGGTTGGAGCAATACATAAAATAAGTGAAAGAAAACCACTCATCTGTAGCAGACTGATGTGTAGGTCTGAGAAACATGTAACAGGAAACACTGTTCACATTAAACATTAAACTGTTCACTTTGTCTTTCAAACATTTATGCACACAACCAGACAGGTACCCAAATGCATACTCCCATGGCCATGGTGAGATTGATAATTGATTATCAACAAGACGAAAGGGGTAGAATGGGTAGAGTATAAAAAACTATAAAAAGAGTTGGAGGGAGGGGGGGGGGGAGAGTGCCAAAATGATGTGGTTGGGGAGGGGGGGGGGGGGAGGACTGGTTGGAAAAGGCAATACATGATATGGGGGGCAGGCAAGGAGTGATGTGGACAGAAGAGAGATGGGAAAAGGTAAGTGAGGCGGTGGCAGACAGGTTCATGGAGGTTTGGGAGAGGGTGAGTGCGTGAGCACAGGGTGTGCTGGAAAGACAATTCCCCCCTGTGTGGTTCAGAGAAACTTGTACTGGAAAAGCATCGAAATGGGCTGCATAGTGAAGCAACTGTTGAACTCATTTGTGTTGTGAAATGGAAGGAGAAAACTTATGATCAAAGTTGTAGGTACTATATAAAGAGCTACGTAGGAAGTTAGAGGGAAGATAAGAAAATGTTGTTGCTTCACTACATGGGCCATATGGATACTTCCTTCAAGCACAAGTTTCTCTGAACTGTGCAAGTGGGAACTCTTTTCGGCATATCCTGCTCTCTTGCAATTTTCCTGGTCTAAACATCCATCAACCTGTTTCACAGTGCCTCATTGTACTTTCTCTCTTCCGTCCACACCACTCTTGCCCCATCCACGTCATGTACTGCTTTCTCTCTGCTCCCCCCCCCCCCCCCCCCAAAAAAAAAAAACAAAATCTTGATTCCTTCTCTCTCTCTCTCTCTCCCTTTTCCACTAACCTCCCTCTTTCTATATTTCTTTTATGGTGTACCCTCCGTACTCCTTTTGTCTTGTAGAGCTGCAGAGTCTTCTGCTGAAATTCGTCTCTTTCCTGTACCCCCTCCTGGGAGCCTTTCCTACCCTCCCCCCACATTCTTGAGCCCAGAAAATTGCTTTCAGTAACTGATAATCAATAAAGTCTCACTGTGGCTATGGGAGTGTGCATTTGGGTGTCTGTGTAGTTGTGTGTGTACTTTCTCTAGAAAAAGAAAAATAACCCAAAATTTAGTATGAATAGTGTTTCCTGTTGTGTGTTTCTATACTCCAATCACAAGTTGACTATAGGTAAGTGCTTGTCTCTCCATTATTATACTCTTACTAAACACTCTGGACTAGAATGGTTGAACTGCACTTTCTGTTGGAGAAGTTAAGGAAGCAACTATTCTTGCTACAGGGATCATATTTATGTGAAAGGCCTGCTTTCATCCAGGATGTCCTATTGATTCTTTAACAAAGTTATTGTTAATATGTGTAATCTTGGTTGTCAGAGCTTCTGCTGCATTTCTCTTGGCCTTGACACTGATGGGACATCTATCTGCAGCATTCATGTTTCCAGTTATGTTAGTGGTTCATTCTTTTCTATTAGGACTCCGCAAGTGAAAGGCACCTGCATGGTACCACTATTGTGGTTGACATTGGACCCAACATCTTGCTGCATCAATAACCTCCCCTTATTCATGTACTGCTTCCCGCAGAGTGCATCCTTCATTGGACCAAACAGATGGAAGTTGGAAGGTGTGAGACCTGGACTGTAGTGTGAATAAGGAGCTTTGTGAGTTCATCTCAGATGACCATACTTATGTGAGGCTCTACATTGTCATGGGGAAGGAGAAGCTCGTTTGCATTTTTGTGGCAACATTGCAGGAATGGCAACTGTGCGCAGCTGACCAGCATGCAGGAGATCAGATGGGTTTGCACAACTTTGTTGTGACAATGACAGATGCCTCACCCTTGACTCACTGTGCTTTTGTTCACTGCCAGGTCTTCATAGACATTTTCAAGCACCTATGATGCTCTGGTTTTCTGCCAAAAGAAACTCAAATGACAGCTCTCTGCTTGGAACACATCTTCACTACAGATGCCATTTCAAAGGCTATCAGAACTTCATGAAACTGTAGGGCTGAATCCACAATGCCCCACAACAGGTTCTACATTTTTTAACTGAAATTGGCCAAAAAAAGTGTTGCATTACATATTGAACACCCCTCTTAACATACTACATTCTTCTGCTTCTAAGAAATGATGCCAAAAGCTTCAGGACAACATATGTGGAGAAGTTTTGATTCTCTGGTGGATGCTTAACCTTTTTATGGTATGCTGAATGAATATTTGATGTACCTACTTTTAACCCAAATTTGATTCAGAATTTATCTACCTTACCAGCCATGTATTGTGTAAATCTCCATCTGGATGTAGTGGGAAAGAGCTATCAATCACTTATGATTACTTATCCCAGCTTGTAAAGCAAGGAACAATTTTCAGTCAACCATTCAAGAAATTCTGACACTAAATCAGATTTATCTGTTATTGACCTACATCACCTGATATCAAAGTGCAAAAAATTTCATAGTTTGTCGGAGTCTTGGAGAGGGAAAAAATCATACAAAACTGCATTGAATGCATCTAATTCAGAAAGATAAGCACTGAAAACTGTTCATCTAATACGGGCATTTACGGCTAATATTTGTGTTACTGCTGGTACTTGTTTTATGGCATTGGCCCATGATCAAAGGTATAATTCTCCACCTAACATTTCATCTTTCAGTGCTGGAAACCTCGTCAGAGGCTTTAATGACACAGAAAGCAGCTGGTGTCTTAAACAGTATCAACAAGCCAAACCACGCAAAACAAGTACCAGCAGTAATATAAATATTAGCCATAAATGCCAGCATTAGATGAACAGTTTTCAGTGCTTATCTTTCTGAACTAGATGCATTCAATGCAGTTTTGTATGATTTTTTTTCCCTCTCCAAGACTCAGGCAAACTATGAAATTTTTTGCAACAGTAGGTTTGTGACGTCATCAGACCGCTGCCTAAGATTGCTGAGTCGCACCAATGGATGTTTTGGAGCTTGTAGCAGGAGAGAAGTAAAACAAACTTCGCCAACTCTTCCCCATGATGAGCTCCGTAATATACGTCAGCGTGACTCTGCGATCTTAGGCATTGGTGTGATGAAGTCATGTACTGACGGTTGCATGGACGTGTATAAATAATTCAGGTTGCTGATCTTGTTTCAGATTGTAACTTGGAGTCACTAAAGTCTCTGCAGTGTCTCCAGCTTTGGAATGTGAAATGTTAGGCATACAATTATGCCTTGGCCCACAGTCTAAAGCCCCTAAAACAAATATCAACAGTAACTCGGAACTGTTGTTTCAAAGTTGTCAGTGTGCTTCTGCCTCTTTGCACAGCATTAATTAGCATTGCATCATCCACAGACAGTGCTACGAATATTTGTGTTTCTCTTTACAGATAGCGTTGATGGTCCTGTCTTGTGTGAAACATTTTGCTTGTGTAGTCATCCATCTCCCTTCAAGATATGATCTGAAATTTCCCATTATTTCATGTATTTTTCAAATTGTGAATGTCTCACATAAAATGAAGAAGATAACCCACACCTGCCTCTTCCTCTATATCGAATGTCATCTGTTTGTGAATGAAATACTAGTTTTGATAGAAGAGTTTATCCTGTGGGGGTAACCTCATTAATTAACATAACTTTTACTTGATTCAGCAATGTCGGGAATAAGAGTATAATCATCACCTCTTATTTCTTCTTGTCTTTGTTTCAGTGCCTTTGGACTCATGCTCTGAAACTTGCTGCAGATATTCTAAATATTCTATCACTTCCTGATCTGATAACTTAAGTCATTTTCAATATTTGTTTCACGACTTATACCCAACCAATCTTTTTAGGTCTAGTAAGGCTTCAGCATACTCTCCAACATTTTCACAATCGGGTGCAGCTCATTTGCCATTTCTTAGGTGACATAGATGCATAAAGAAACATTGAGCAGTCAAAATGACCACTGCTTTGTGCTAGGTGTGCAGTGAGAAATAATGTGGTGGTGGTGGTGGTGGTCTTCAGTGCAGACTGGTTTGATGCAGCTCTCCGTGGTACTCTATCCTGTGCAGGCCTCTTCATCTCTGAGTAACAACTGCAACCTACATCCTTCTGAATCTGTGTAACTGTATTCATCTCTTCGTCGCCCTCTGATTTTTTACCGCCCATGCTTCCCTCCAGTTCCCTTGATGCCTCAGAATGTGTACTGCCAACCAATCCCTTCTTCTAGTCAGGTTGTACCATAAATTTCTCGTCTCCCCAATTCTTTTCAGTACCTCCTCATTAGTTATGTGATCTACCCATCTAATCTTCAGCATTCTTCTGTAGCACCACGTCTGAAAAGCTTCCATTCTCTTCTATGTTTCACTTCCATACATGGCTACACTCCATACAAACACTTTCAGAGAGTACTTCCTGACACTTAAATCTATTTCTTCGGAAATGATTTTTGTGCCATTGTCAGTCTACGTTTTATATTCTTCCTACTTCAACCATCATCAGCTATTTTACTTCCCAAATAACAAAACTCATCTACTACTTTAAGTGTCTCATTTCCTAATCTGATCCCCTCAGTCACCTGATTTAATTCAACTTCATTCCTTTATCCTCTTTTTGCTTTGCTCGTGTTAGTCTTATAGCCTCCATTAAAAATACTGGCCATTCTGTTCAACTGTTCTTCAGAGTCCTTTGCTCTATCTGATTGAATTACAGTGTTGTCGGCAAACCTCAAAGCTCTTATTTCTTCTCCCTGGACTTTAATTGCTATTTAATATATTTTGTGTGGGATCTAAAATTTTAAAACCTCTCTCACACCTGCCTGATTTAGCTTCACTGATCAGGATAATAAAAACATGCGTATGTTAAGGGAATTTTCATTCACAAGGCAGGCTTATCACATTCACACAGTTCAATACTGTTCTATCCTGATTAAATTGAGCTTAACTTAAATTCCATAAGGCAGTGAAGCCATTTCGAAGTCTCGGTGCGACGAAAATTGTCAGTTGATCTCCTGAAAACATTTGTAATAATTATTAACTTTCGGTGATCACATGGGGAAGACTGGAGATCTGCTGGTAAGACCATGTTAGCCTATTTATTTGAAGTAAATGCATATCTTGAGCATACAAAACGGCAGGTTCATCCAGTGTAAATCAGACGTTCCCCACTGATCCCGTACAACACAGCGTAGTAAGCAGACACTGTCAATAATAATCAGTTAAATAATACGCGAACACACTTACTTTAGTTTAGTTCATGTATTAAATTCCTTCTCATACAGAATCTCATCAAGATGGCGACTAGCTCAACAGTACATACATATACATCCTTCTTTCACGACTAATCGGCAAGAAGTCCCCTATTCTTTTTCCTAAGAAAAAACATAGATAGCAGAGAAGCTATTTCATGGAATAAATGAATGCTCCAAGGAATAATTGGGCTTGAAACTACTTTGCATTGATAATCGGTAAGATAGGAAGAGATATTTCGAGATATGTACTGAGTTATATAATTTATAAAATTTCTGAAAATATCGTGGAGAGACCGCTGCAAGAGACATTACAGCTACTCCAAATTTTTGTTTTGTTTCCTTTGCTGCTTGCTCAGTATACAGATTGAATAACATAGGCTACAACCCTGTCTCAGTCCCTTCTCAACCACTGCTTCCCTTTCATGCCCCCTCAATTCTTATAACTGCCATCTGGTTTCTGTACAAATTGTAAATAGCCTTTTATTCTCTGTATTTTACCTCTGCCACCTTTAGGATTTGAGAGAGTGTTCCAGTCAACAATGTTAAAAGGAAATAGAAGCCACAAAATTCAAAAGTTTTATAAAAAAAAATATAGTTCTAGACATATAAAATTTTTTAAATGGTCACTTCTACTGTGTCTGTCATTAAAGTGATGAAGGAAAATCTAAAACGTCTTGATCTGCCGAGATACGTGCTGTCTTAACCTCCTGCATTACAGTAGTGTCAGACAGGTGGCACCATCCACTGTCTTTCAACTTGGACATAATTTCTGTAAGATTTTTCACCATTTTTACTTACGAAGAACAAATGTAACAGTAGTGGATCTAGAACTATCATGAATATGAATATTAAAATAAGACAATGAATTGTGAAATATTACGGTTTGGCTTGCCGAGTTGTATTCATTTCATCTGTATCTCCTGGCTCAGATTACACTTTACACTGGTTTAACTTGACATTGAACAAACTGCGATCAGTGAATTTTCATGTCTTTGTTGCATGGAAGAATGAGACTACACATTCTGGATATATCAATATCACAATATTTCAGGTCAACAGAAGTTTACAGTACCTATACTATGTATTCTATTCGCTCATCATAGATGACTTTCAGCTTTATGTGCCTAAATATTTGTTACAGTACTCAAACCTATATTCTTGATAACTCATATTTAACTATTTTTTTTTGGCTGAACTGTTCGAATATTCACAAAATTATAAAACTACAAAACACTTAGTCATTGTCAGTTTATATACAATCCCAGTAGTAAGACTGTGCAAATTTTTAGAATAAGAACCATTACTTCTGTAAAAAGTACTCTGCGTAAAAGGCATGTAATTGGCATTGAGAAAATACATATATTATTGTGAATACATTTAATGTAATTGGCTGAAGCATACTTTTGCTGTGAGAAGCTTATGTCAGCCTGATATATACAACTTCTATGAATGTATGAAAAAGTTTTATAAAATCACTGTGTTGTGTATTTTAGTTACTGTTGATTCTTTGTATTGAAAATGCTGAACAACCTTCAGGAAAAGTTTTAAAAAATATGGACTCCCATCAACTGCTTTACACCTGCTGACAATTTCAGCTTGAACTTGAGCTGGAATAGGCTGAAAACAATGTATTGGCACTCTGCCTAAAATAATATATGCAGCACAATGATTTTATAAGACTTTTTCATATACTCACAAGAGTTAAAAGATGTAAATCAGATGGGCATTGGTTTCTCTTCACTCAAGAGTGCCGTGACATGGCTTCAGCTACATGCCGTGAATAGATTCGCAATAATGTGTAGCACATCCTCTCATTATATGTTTTTTTTGTGAAATGAGATTAAAAATTTTGTTAGCAGTTTAGGAAATATTCATTTACTGATGTGTTGCAAAGGTTTGCACTAGGTAATAACAGTAGAAAGTAAAGTTAATTTTGTTAATAATGACATCTATAAAAAGAGTTAATATAACTTTACAGTTAATTAACATGATAATATGTTTTAGTAATTTTACGCAGAGCACTTTTTACAGAACTTGATACTGTGTTTTTTTTTATTTTTTTACCAACTAATATGAAATGTCTTGCAGTTGTGTCATTTCATGAATATTTTAACATTTTCACTGAAAAATAGTTCAATAAGAGTTATCAAGATTGGTAGTACTGTAACAAATACCTATGTTTATGAAGGAGAGTCTTCTACTATCAGCAAATACAATATGATATGGGGGTGATAAACTTCAGTTAACACAAAATGATCATGATATACATGTATTCGGAATGTCCCGTCCTGCCATGCCACATGGTGTACTAGTGACAAGTGACTGCTGTAAGTGGTGCAGTTTCTAAGAACTGTCAAGACCTGGTTATATCACGTGTATGGAGGTATTTATTATGCTCCCATCCACTAGTAGGTAATCAACAGACAGTGCTTTGTTGACGGCATGGAGTTTAGTCTTCCACTATATACAAATGGCAACTTCTAAGTAGCCATAAAAACGTGTCAGTTCTGACCCTGTTAAAACCTGTGTAGTATAGACTTTTAAATAATTTTCTTGAAAGGGGAACACTGGACTATACTAAATTTTTTTCCCTTTCCCTGAAAGCTGGTGGGACTGGGGTTGCGTGACACCAGGTATGGATGCCCTTGTCAGTGAATAGGCTGAAGTATATAAGCATTTTATGGCACATTCTGTGTTTCTGCAAGCTGCTTGAATATTTTCATAAAGTTACTGAATGAGTTATCTCATTTTTATTATTCTGACAGAAACTAATACTCCTGATTATACTTGGGTGACATAAGGAGAGACCTTTTTAAAAAAAAAAAAACCTCCGTTTATATCCATTTCAGCACTGACAGTTACACACAGCGAATAAGCTCTGATGCCACATTTGATCACATCCCAGATGAATTCGATCAGGTTCAGATCTGGTGAAGTGGGAGGCCAGCACATCAACTGGAACTCGTCACTGTGTTTCTTGAACCACACCGCCACACTCCTGGTCGTGTGACATTGTGCATTATCTTGTTGAAAAACATGTTATTGCCATCAGGAAACATGATTGTCGTGAAGGGGTATACATGACCTGCAGGCAGTGTACGATATTCGTTGGTCATCATTGTGCCTTGCACGAGCTACACTGGACCCATGGATGCCAAGGTGAATGTTGCCCAGAATATAATGGAAGACGCCACCAGCTTGTCTCCATCCCCCAGTACGTGTACCAAGGATTTGTTCCCCTGGAAGGCCATGGATTCGCACCTTCCCATCTGCATGATGAAGATGGTATCAGGATTCATCAGACCATGCAACACTCTGCCACTGTGCCAACATCCAGTGCTGACGGTCACATGCCCATATCAGTTGTAGTTGTCGATGTCATGGCATTAACATTGGCACATACATGGGTTGACAGCTGCTGAGGCCCGTTGTTGGGAGTGTTCGGTGCACCATGTGTTCGTATGATGTTAGTTTGGCCACAGTTTGCTGACTAAACTGTTTTACCTGTCCGCTCAGCCTATGATATTTGTCATCGTTAATGAGGGGTGTCCACCCAACCCCATGTCGTCTGGATGTGGTTTTGCCTTGGTTTCGCCACATGTTGAAGACACTACCACAGCACTCCTTCAACACCCGACAGTTTGTACAGTTTCTGAAATGCTCACACCAAGCTTCTGGGCCATCACAATCTACCCTCGTTTAAACTTGGATAGATCGTGGGTCTTCCCCATTCTACATGTGGACAGCAAGCTGTGTGTGTGTGTGTGTGTGTGTGTGTGTGTGTGTGTGTGTGTGTGTGTGTGTGTTGTGAGAGAGAGAGAGGGAGAGGGAGAGGGAGAGGGAGACTAGCAGTCATTCCTCACCCGGTGAGGCTGCTACCTCCTGGACGGTTTTTATGTCAATAGGTCGGTGGTCCTAATGTTTGGCTGATCAGTGCACATTTGGCCGCTAGAGAGCATCTGGTAGCCTTGCTGTTGTGTTTTGGTTGAGATTGTTGTCACTAAATATTGTCTTTACTGTGTGCAGCTTTGAATACTTGAAAACAAAATGCACACTTTTAGACTATCTCCTATACTGTTGTTTAGGCAGTGCTTTCAAAAAAGTAATACTATAGTGATCCTGAATTTGACATTGAATTTAGCAGCTCACAAAGTGCAGAGGAATGTGATGTTGCCTCTTTAGAGACTGAAAGTACCAACAGTTCATCATTTGAGCGACCAGTGTTCGCCAGTGGTACGAGATAAGTACATACTGTGCTCCAGCCAGATCCTCCAAGATGTATGTTCAAAGGAAACCGTTGTGAAATACATGTTAGACTTCATAGCTACACAGAAACTAAAAAATGACTTTCAGTTCCAAGATATTTAAGTCAAAGATGGTGCAGGAGTATACGCAGGATTTTATTGTTGGTGATCTTAAAAATTTTTGTAACTCATAATTTTGAGCTTTAAAAGCTACCTTTATATGTCTATATGAAATGTCATTAATTGCAGGAAATTAATTGATAAAAAATTTTTTTGGAACTTGATTTGGAAAAAAAATTGTTAAGGAGGTTAACTGTAAGTGTGGTAGTTTATTTTATATTCATAAGCATAATGCATAAATTTGATAACTTTGTTACTTCAGTTGGCTTCTTTGAGAGCCCTGGAGTTCTTACTCTCACATTCAGGTGTATTTGTTCTTTATATTTATTGCCAGTATTATAGTCAGTTTCAGATGCCATGCAAAGTAGGTGTAACCTGCTAGAAGCAGAGAGCAGCGTAGACTGTAAATATGATTATAATAAAGTAGTGGTTTCAGATGAACTGTTATATACCTAGCAAAAATACACACATTATTTTTGCATTAATTTTGCATCATTGCCCACTGTTAAAAGTGGGGTTTTAATGCGTTCTTCTTTCTCACAATCATGGAGAGATGAATGGGAAAATTCTTGTAAAGTGGAAATAAATGAAAAATTTCTTATTTCATAAACTGTTTGAGTGCCTGAATTATGAGCCTATAAATTAATGTTGTTACTATAAGGTATAATGTACACGGTAAAATTAGCATCCAAACTTTCCAAGTAGGGTAACTGTGGTCCATCCAGTCAGTACAGTGATGTGATTGTGAAGACTATGATGGTTGTTAAATAATGGCCAAATAATATCTCTCTTTTTTTGCTTGTCAAGCATCAGCTTTTTCAGTAAATAAGGAAGGTTATTTACATTATTTACAACCATTATAACACTTATAGTACAAATAAAAGCTTTTTCTGTTCAACTCATTGTTGTCACTATGTAACTATCTTTTAATTTTTTTCCTTAGGCTCTCGAGGAGACGCAGCCAGTAGTAATTGGAAAACTGAAACTACCCAGAGACAAACAGCTTGATAAAGATGTCCCAGATAAGATCTCACTTTTCTTAAGTGATGATCAATTGAAGCTTCTGCACAAGAAGTTGCTAATTCCATTAGGTGTTTGTTAGCGCAATAAGCAAAAAGTACTTACATGGAAGTAAACTGAGCTTTATTGCTTTCTGTAAATAAGATTTTTAAATTGATTGTGGCCTCTATCAATTTAATAACTTAACTTATTTATTTAAAATAGCATTTATTGCAAAAGTTCAACAAGTGGAAGCATAAAGTATGAAACTTTATTGAAAATAGATTAATCTACTAAAGTGAGTTGTGACAAGGATACCAGAAAACTCAAGAGTACTGCATTTCAGTAGTAGAATGAGAGAACATGTTGCGGGAAGTTGGCAGGTGGAAAGGTTGTAGTGGGAGAAAAGGTCAGCTAGAATACATATTTAACACTGTTGCCTGTGGTACAGTATCTTTCTACTTTGTGTTTCAATGACTACAATTTTTTCTTCTCTTCGTGAAACTGTTCAGAATGGTTTAAAAAAAAATATGAAGTCCAGAAAGCAATAACAACACTATGAGGAGGACAGATTGCTGCTCACCATATGGAGAAGCTATTGAGTCGCATATGGACATAATGAAAATCCTGTTAATATTTAAGCTTTTGGAGTGAGAAGTCCTCCTTCTGAAAAAGGACACAGACATACGGCCACAACTCACACACACATGGCCACTGTCTCCGGGCACAAGTGCCAAGGGTGTGTGTGAGTGTGTGTGTGTGTGTGTGTGTGTGTGTGTGTGTGTGTGTGTGTGTGTGTGTCCTATTTTGAAAGAATGACTTTTTTGTTTGAAAGCTTAGATACTTAGCAGTCTCTTTCATTGTGCCTGTCTGTGAGTGAATGACTCCTCTATATGGTGAGTAGTAATCTGTCCTTTACGTATTGTTGTTCTGAGTGGTTTCATTTACTTAACTCCTTATATTCCTATTTTTCATTGTGAAAACTCAGGACTGTGTAAACTGTATTTTTAACTGTAGGTTTTTAACATTATTTGGATGTGACACATTAATTTTTGTCTGTTGTTTTTATAAGTGAAATCAAATGTTTGAAGATTATGTAGTAGTGTACAAAGAATTAATTGGAGATATTTTCATTCAGGGCTGAGGATGGGAAGAGAATTTCAGGAATTGATTCCACTTAGCAATTACTGTGATGGTAAAGATTATAGTACATAGCAAAAAATTAATTTTATTACATCTTTTATTTGCTTACTATGCTACATATTTTGTGAAGATCATTACCTCTGCTCGTAACTGAAGTCTTTCACAGGCAGAAAAATTAGTAAAATATTTTTACAAATTTGTATTACTTGTTGTTTAATTGAACTGCAGACTATGAATATTTATGGTTTCAGAATTTAAGAACGTAATACCTAATCTTCTGTGTCAAAATCTATATATGAATATTTTTAAAGATGTCTTTATAAAATAGTGTTTTTCACCAAGGGAAGCACATTGGAGGAAAACTGCAAAAAAACACATTGATCAACAGAAGTGTAAATATTTTAAACTGTTTTCCACTTTTATAGAGAAATTTTGAGAAGTGAAATATGTCAGTATTGAGCAATATTAATGTTTCACATTTAATCAAACAATGGAAAATCCAGGATGGATTTCACATTTAATGTATATTTCAATAGTTGACTTGATTTTTCAGGAGGGGGGGTATCTGTCTTTGACTCATTGAGAAATTAATTTATTTGGTTTGTTTTCGTCAGACATGAAGTACTTCTGGTTCCTCATGAAAAACAGAGGTCAAACTATGAAGAATTTTGTGTGTGATCATAACTAGAAACTTAGAATTTCTAAACAGTTGCATTTAAGATGCAACAGGTGATATTATTTTTATTATTATTAATTACTCTGTTCAAGTACATATTTGTGTATAAATCAGATACCTGTTTCATGCTAAAAACTGATAAATCATGAAGGAAAGACTAGTGAAATAAATAAAGAACTGAATGCAAATTGGTAAATAGGTTTCATAATTTTTTTTCTGGTGTAGAACAATCTCTACAGTGCAAGTATAGAATTTGGTATTTGTCAACACTAGATTTTTGTGAAATGCATGTAAGAGGAGAAGTAGCATTTTTGGGTACTTATGTTAATGCCAGTAGAAAGAAAATTGTAAATGATATTTGAGCAACATTGGTGGTACACAGTTGTTTGCAGACCACCATCAATATACTATAGCTCACAGTAAGTTTTTGCTTAGAAATGTGATATTTGGTGCTTCAGAGGGTAATACAAAGTAGGACCAGTCAGTCAGTATTCTTACTTGTTCTCTTTTCTCTCATATTTTCATTTTGTCACACTGCTCATATTGTATCTCAAATAATTCCAGAATGGAATGCAATTCTTGCAGGTGGAGGTGAGCTTCTGCAATGTTCACCACATTTTTACACACAATAATATTGACAACTTGATGCATGGGATAAATAAGATAGCTATTTGTAACAGTCTTTTGCAGGAAACAGGCCACATAATTTTACATGTAGTTTCCTTGGTTGTGGAAGTTACTTGATGGGCACTGTGTGACAGTGATAAATTGGAACTTGGGCAACTGGTCACATGAGTGCTCTATGAGTAACGTAGGAGGCTCACTGAAACTGTACCAACAAGAATCAGTTGACTAGATTTCATAATTATACAAAACACTGATTGTTTAAGGTATAGGTTGGACAGAAAAGAAAACTCTACTGGTATGTGATAACATGTGTTTCTGTTATATTTTTATATTCTGCAGTATTGCTTGTATAATAGAAGATTTTATATAAAAAATGTGGTTGGTAACAGAGAATTTATTTAGAACTTTTGTGCCGACCACTAACATTTAAAGCTTCCTCTTATAATATTTTGATTATTCCCAGCTTTGGGAAAACTGGTTATTTATTGAACAATAATTCACCTCTCTCTTCAGTCATATGGAACTGATAGAGCTGTTGTAAATTCTGTAAAATAAGAAAAGGTGCCTCAGACTGTTAGATGTATACATGTGCTTATATGATTTTTCCCACAGTATTAATACAGTCAAATAAATATATGCGTGACTAATGATTGTTTATTATTAAATGGATATCATGACAATTGTATAAAAAGCTTTAAGCTGTAGTCAAATAATAAAACAAATATTTTGCAACACAATTTTATCATTATATAATCAGCACACTACACTCACACCCCTCAGCAGTTCATTGCTGCACTTAGTTTCTGCATATCGTTGTTAAGAAAGCAAAATCTTGTAACTCAAAAATTGTGAGTTTTGAGTTATATGTGTGCACATGTTAAAAAGCATGTCCCACATAAGATGTAAAACCTCCATATCTCAATACAGGTGTGCTTAGTTCTTGTACAGAAAAGTGTCACAACCTTGTAGCATTCAAATCTTAAGGAGTAAAATCTAGTATCTCAAAAGAATGTTTCCGTTTGGAAATTAACTGCACTTTTTCATTGTTGTGCTTTTGAAAAAGATTGTATGGCATTATTGGCTGGGAGATCCCATTGAGGTTGTTTGGCTGCCTGGTGAAAACCTTTCTGTTTGACTGTGTGACATGCATAGAGTTTTGCAATGTAACAATTATTTAGTTTTTTTGGTGACATAGGTAACACTCTTTGTGTAATTTAACTGTGGAATAGTGTAGGCATTTATATCCAACAAGTTATTAAGTGTTTTAGAGATTAGTTAATGTGTGGAGAAGATTAAAAACACTATCCAAAAAATGGTAAGTACACAAAAATGAAGTATGTTATTTTCAGTAAGAGAACAATCAAGTGTAGGCCTATTGTAAAGCAAAATTCACCAACAAAAGTAAGCTTAGCTTAGATTCCATTTGTGGTATTGTTTCTGCAACAAAGCTTAACTTCAGTTTTGCAGACACTAGCGTACCTGTGTATGAAGACAGCATGATACTACTATAGGACTATGGTCTTGGTTGCAGATTTGTGGACCTGCGTTTTCAGGTGGGGAGATATAGAACTCACCTTGGTAGGTCATCGGCCCAGCTACTCAGGTAGCAGAGTATTTCCTGGGGTACACATTGGGTTTTTTAGGCCAGGTGGTAGTTTGAAGTGCACTGATGAACACTCGACAGTTCATACACAGTTAGGGGAACGAGAATGCTTTAAGAGTAAGAACACTTCAACTGACAAAATTTTATCAGTAAATTGTCGAAGTATTCGTAACAAAGTTCCCAAATTTACTGCTCTCCAGGAAAGTTCTGACAGTCAGATTATTTTTGGAAGTGAGAGCTGGCTAAAACACAAAGTAGAAAGCTTTGAAATGTTTAGCGAGTTATGGAATGTTTATCAGAAACACAGTTAGATGCCATTGGAGGGAGTGTGTTCATTACAGTTTTGTCTATTGAGGTTGAGACTGTGTGTCAGTGAAGTTGTCTGGTCACATATGACAGATCTAGATCAAACCATGTTAATTTTTGGATGTTTTCACTGACTGCCTGATTCCACTGTGACAGTACTAAAGTCATTTAAAGTAAGTTTGCAGTCAGTATTGCATAAACACACAGATAAAAATAAAATGTTGTGTGACTAGGGCCTCCCGTCAGGTAGACCGTTCGCCTGGTGCAAGTCTTTCGATTTGATGCCGCTTCAGGGACTTGCACGTTGATGGGGATGATGATGATGATGGGGATGATGATGATGATGGGGATGATGATGATGATGGGGATGATGATGATGATGGGGATGATGATGATGATGATGGGGATGATGATGATGATGGGGATGATGATGATGATGATGATGATGATGGGGATGATGGGGATGATGATGATGATGATGGGGATGATGATGATGATGATGATTAGGACAACACAACACCCAGTCCCTGACCAGAGAAAATCTCCGACCCAGCCGGGAATCGAACCTGGGCCCTTAGTAGTGACATTCTGTCGCGCTGGCCACTCAGCTACCGGGGGCGGACGATACCCAGGTGATGCAATACTACTTACTTCAATCTACTGAATACAGACTGGGATGTTTATGGATTCATTGCAGGAGCTACAGACAGAAAGTCTTGTGAAGTTGTTTTGAACACATTTTATGAAAACTGTCTTGAGCAGGTAGTTTCACAGCCCACACTCAATGAAAGTATCTCAAACTTTGTAGCTTCAAACATTGAATAGTGATCATGGTATCATAGTGGCTGTGGTTATGAAAGTTAATAATCAGTCAGGATGGGTAGGAGTGTATTTACAGCAAAGACCATATAAGCAGTCGTCAGCATCTCACTTAGACAATGAATTGCAATCACTTAGTTGCATTGTGATGGACATGTAGAAATTTTGGGCAAAATTTAAACAGGTTGAAAGTCATGCTGTGGACAATTATGTACCAAGCAAGTGGACTAAGGCTGGATAAGTACCATTGTGGTTTAGCAATGAAATCTGGAAAATGCTGAGGAAGGAAAGGCAGTTGCACTCTAATTTCATAGCAATGACAGGCAAAAGCTACTAGAGATTAGTGCGCCTGTGACAATATCCCTGTGCGAAGCATAAAATAACTACCACTGTCATACCTTGGCAAAGAACCTGAGAAAATTCTGGTCCTATGAAAATACTGCATCAAACCAGTCTCTGGACTGAAGACCACAACAACAACATGTAAAACCACTAAGTGGGTCTATAGCTTCTGTCCACGCACTTGTTGACCAGTATGGTGTAGCAGTTGAAGATATCAAAATGAAAGGTGAAGATTTAAATTTTGTGTTTGAGAAAATTTTCATGCAGATGAATTGTACAAACATGCTGTCATTTGACCATTGCACAGAGTCCCATATGGATGACATAGTAATAAGTGTCCCTGGCATAGAGAAACAAATGAAAGAGTTGAAAATAAATAAGTCACCAGGTCTGAATAGGGGCCCAGTACAAAGTCCCAAATGACTGGAAAAAAGTGCATGTGACTCTTGTATATAAGAAAGGTAAAACAACAGACTTGCTAATGTACAGAACAAAATCCCTACCATTGGTTTGCTGCAAAATTCTGTAACATATTCTGAGTTTAAACATAATAAATTTCCTAGAGACCAAAAAGTTTATGTTCACAAATCTGGCAGAAAGCATCGCTCATGTGAAACTCAGCTTGTCCTGTTCACACATGATATATTGCGAATTGTATGTGAAGGGCAACAGGCAGATTCCATATTTCTAGATTGCTGGAAAGCGTTTGACATGTTACCCCAATGTAGACTGGTAACATTGCGAGTTCCCAGATACGAGTGTGGCTCAAAGACTTCTTTAATTAACAGAAACCAGTATGTTGTCCTCGTCGGCAAGTGTTCATTGGAGACAGGGTAACAACAGGATGGCTCCAGGAAAGTGTGATAGGACCATTGCTGTTTCCTGTATACATATATGATCTGGCAGAAAAGGTGGGCAGCAACATGCAGTTCTTTGCTGTTGATGCTGTCATGCATGGGAAGAAGTTGCAGATGATTTACTGCAGGATGGTACAAGATGAATTGGACAAAACTTCTTGTTGTCATGAATGGTGGCTGGCTATAAATGTAGAAAAATAAAAGTTAATGAGGATGAGTAGCAAAAACAAACTTGTAATGTTCAGAATGGAACAGTCACACCATTTAAATATCTGAGTATAACATTACAAAGCGATATGAAATGGAATGAGCATATAAGGATTCTCATAGGGAAGGCGAATGGTAGACTTTGGTTTCTTGGGAGAATTTTAGGAAAGTTACGAATGTACTACAGCACAGAAATATGAAGAGACAGAAGTAGGTGATCCAAAACCAACAAGAAAACAGGGGAAGGGAAGAAATACATAAGAAACTAGAAAATAGAAAAAATGAAAATTTACAGTCAGCTGCAGCTGTTGAAAATAAAGTGGTATTAAATAATCAGAATCAAAGGAAAAGGCAAGCTGTACAAGTAAACATCTCGAATAATGTTGGGGAGCCAGAACCTATGAATGAAGAGAACTAAATAACAAGCTAAGAAAGGTACGGCAGATCCTTCCATATGGAAAAGAAATGGAGCCAAATTTTCTAGAATGAAAGGCAAAGAATATAACAATACTGTGGGTATGAGAAGAGGAGAACAAATTGAAGTATAAAGAGAACCTAGGAAAGTGGGTCCACAATGCTCCCTGAAATTCTGTTGCAAATCAAGGAACAGGAGAATTTGTTCATCAGTATCTGAGAAGAACTATAGACAAATAAGAATTAGGAACAGAAAATGTATGCTGTTACTCTAGTTCACTGGAAAGGGGAGGGGGAGGGGGAGGGGGGAAGTAGGAGAATCGAGGAAAAAATGTAGTCTTTAGTACAATTTAAAAGTACAATCCGTGTGTTACACATGTGTAAAGACATTTCCTTTCAACTTTAGGCGACTGGTTAAACAGCAGTTGGATTAAACAGAGTGAAGAGGCCAATAATATTTCAAAGCAGGAAGCGAATGGAGAGAAGAAAGTAATGAACTGCGAGAAAATGTTCATGAAATGTTTAGATCAAACTCCCAAGTTTCCATCCCATTTTTGCCAAGCATCTGCTTCCAAGCTTTAGTCCAAACCAAATTTTTCACAATTTAATAGACTGTACAGTTTTTTAAAAACCGACTGCATTAGCCATAATACTGAACAAATAGCTGGAAAAGACTCACATGTAAAAGAAGTAAGAGTGTAACATTGCTTTAGTCTGTCCAAAGAAAGACAAATGTGACTTTGATGGTGCCCCAATGCAGTCGTAAGGATTATAAAAATATCTGTACACTGGACCAGTTGCAATTTCTGCACAAAAGAATATGATTTACTGCCTGTAAAATCAGTTATTCCAAGAGATTATCATCCTTTTTATGGAGTTTTCTTTATAAAGAATGTCAAACAAATTACAGAAGAACACAGAACTCTTTATGACTTTTATTTTTGTGTGAAAAGGCTTTAAATTCAAGTTAAATTCGTTTGTGTATTTGTATGCTCCGTTCTGTTAGCACCACTGAAAATTTTGTGAATGCTAAAACCACAAAACTGTGGACCAAAGACGCCATGCAAGCTTCTGAATGGTGTGCGCTATTTTAGCATGGGACGGGCTTGTTTATGATCTGCTACTTGGAGATCATTCGCAGCCATTAATGAACATCATCTTCCCAAACAATGATAGAATTTTTGTGGATGACAATGCACCATGTCAAATTATGCAGTGGCAACTGATGCAGGAAAAGTATTGTTTATTTACCGTGGGTATGCAAGAAGTGCAGTTAGTGACTGCAACCTAGGCCAGTTTTCCTCATTTTAAACAGATTCTGGAACGTTACAATTTCACTATTTAGTGATATATTTTTTGGTGAGAAGGAAAAGGAGATCTAGGTGCGAATGTGTTTGCATCTTTCATTACAGATTTTTTAGACAAATAAGATTGTGACAAAAGTAGAACCTTGTATTTTATTAATGTAATAATTAACATAAAATTTGAAGATAATGTGCAGCAGATACTGTTACTTTAGATTATGAGTCAACATATCTTCACAGTAATATGACTTGTTGTTGTTGTGGTCTTCAGTCCTGAGACTGGTTTGATGCAGCTCTCCATGCTACTCTATCCTGTGCAAGCTTCTTCATCTCCCAGTACCTACTACAACCTACATCCTTCTGAATCTGCTTAGTGTATTCATCTCTTGGTCTCCCTCTACAATTTTTACCCTCCACGCTGCCCCTCAATGCTAAATTTGTGATCCCTTGATGCCTCAAAACATGTCCTACCAACCGATCCCTTCTTCTAGTCAAGATGTGCCACAAACTTCTCTTCTCCCCAATCCTATTCAATACCTCCTCATTAGTTACGTGATCTACCCACCTTATCTTCAGCATTCTTCTGTAGCACCACATTTCGAAAGCTTCTATTCTCTTCTTGTCCAAACTAGTTATCGTCCATGTTTCACTTCCATACATGGCTACACTCCATACAAATACTTTCAGAAACGACTTCCTGACACTTAAATCTACACTCGATGCTAACAAATTTCTCTTCTTCAGAAACGATTTCCTTGCCATTGCCAGTCTACATTTTATATCCTCTGTACTTCGACCATCATCAGTTATTTTGCTCCCCAAATAGCAAAACTCCTTTACTACTTTAAGTGTCTCATTTCCTAATCTAATTCCCTCAGCATCCCCCGATTTAATTTGACTACATTCCATTATCCTCGTTTTGCTTTTGTTGATGTGACTTGTAACAAGTAAAAATTGTATGTATCAAAGTTTTTTTTAGTTCTGTGAGAAAAAAAGGTATACAAGGTGCTGCTATCCTAATGAAGATATCCCCCACCCCCTCTTCCCAAGACTGCTTTACTTAATGCTGGTGAACTTCAAAAGGTTATTCAAGTCTGTGCATAAAAGCAGAAGAAACGCACTCCTATGCATGGAGTGAGGTAAATCTTTGTTATCGGTGTAAGGTACTACATGCTGTTAGTTTTCAGCTATTGTGAACAGGTTTTGACCACACAAAGATTTAAGAGTCCATTTTGAAAAAGGACATATTAAGCCCTTAATATTGCAGTAGTAGTAGTAGTAGTAGTAGTGAATTACTATTACAGGTTTTTAAAGGTGGCTTTAACGGATGTCTTTAGTGTCTTAATAAACTAAGGTGTGGTTTAGAAGGTTCAAGACTTGAATAGCAACCAAATTACATGTGACACAAAAAATATTAATGCATGGTGTGTAATTAAACTAATGTGACATTTCAAGTGTGTTCAGTTAATGGGTTATTTGCTTGTTCCATGGATCTGAATTACAATTTCTAGAGCTTTGATGTAGAACGAGACTTTTATTTTAGAGTTATAATATACTTAATCAGTGAAAAATACAACAATATGCTGATCATTTGCATCAGTTAAATATATTCCAAATGGTGATTCATATTTTATATTCACTCTATGCAACACACACATTGCACATTCAGAAAGTCTTTTGTGGAACAGAAAGAGAAAAAAATTGGAATATTGCCATAGGTGTCAGCATTTTCAACTTCAAATGGAGAGAAACAATATTTTGTGTTCTGTTTGTTCCATACTTTAAGTAAAGTTGCCTTCAACACAAAGGTTGGTTTGAACACTAGAGAGCTTTACTAGGCTTGGTCCTATTGGAGGTTGTATGTACTTTTGCCTTCCTCACTGTTTTGACCTGACTGAATTTAAGATCGTCACACAGAAATCAGAATTTTGTATATTTTTATATATTTATGCCGCGTGAAGTTCAGAACTCCAATTCAGAGCTCTTGAAGCAGTTTCATCAAACTAAAAACATTCTGAGAAAATTAACTTTGTAGTTTTCCACACATTTTTAATACACTAAAATAAGTGTGACTTTGTGGTAGATGATCACCTTCTACACGAGTTGCCCAAGTTCGATTTCCATCCATGGTAAATTTTTAAATGAAGGTGCATGTTGAATGGGCATTTCCATGGATGGTAAAACATAAAAATGAAAACAATTGATCTTTGTTAATAATCTTTTAAGATCAGTGAAATCAAATTTATATTTCCAATGAAAACTGGATTTTTGTGTGCAATATTTAATCATAAATAAGAGGTCGAGCATTTTTCTTAAAAATGACAACTTAGTATGTGTTAATTAGCACATATTTAATGAATTTTAAATTTAAATGATGTAACTTTTGTTCCCATGAGGGGCCACACAACATCGCGTCTCGGTGTCTCTTGCATTTATTAGGTGGACTGTGTACATTCCTTTAAATGAAATACATGAATAGAAAAATATGAAAAAAGAAACCAAATGGAGACTCAAATCAGCAGTCCTTTGGTTACAAATTTACAGCCACGGATTTCCTACTCCCTCTCCCACCTGTATTTTCCATTTCATGGAAATGTTTGTAGAATAGGCACCTTTGTTTAAGAAATTTGTCACCCAAGAATCAAATCCAGGCTCCCAACATTGCAGGCGAGCATTTTTCCACAGATCCACACTGCCTGTCCAAAAAATAGAACATGCTTTAGAGTATTAAAGATCCTGATAAACTTAAGTGATTTTCCTCAAGAACTTTTGAAAGCTACAGTGATATGCTTCAGTAGAGTGACACATACACACACATCATATTGCCAAGGGGGCTCCTTGGCCAGTCCTGAGGGAACCTACAGCTTAACATGGACTCTGAATCATTAAGAAACTTGGTATTTGTTTTCCTTCATATTATAAAACCATTGACAAAAGGCAAAAGATGCGACAAGTGACAGATCCATAAACCAACACAGGTCTGGCCTATACTGCAAGATTTGGTATGTAGGATATCCACAACTGAGAGACATGAAAAATTAATTTGGAGGGATCCACTTCAGTTGTATTAATACTTATTCAAACCTTGAATGCTTTCAAGATTTTAAAATCTCATCTTCAGGTATACAAAATTATTCTGAAGGGATGCAAATCCTTTGATAATTTAGTTGAAATGCAACTTTCCCTCTCAGGAGGATATGAGGACATTAAATGTATGGAGGTGTGCTGAAGGCAGTTTGGTATTCAAATTTAGTCTCTGGGCCCTACTGCACTACAGTGAAGTATTGAAAGATGAGTGGCACAAAGTCCCAGAAGACAATTTTGGAGTCACGATAATACTTTCCTTTGAAAAACTTTCAGCAGTGTACAGTTGTAAAGTTATTTTGCTTTAATTAGGTTTAATGGGTTCAATATAAATGATTTTGTTATTAATGTAAATCTGATCTGTGATGTAAATAAATATAAAGTAATTTTTGGAAATTTGTGCTAAGTTCCTATGGGACCAAACTGCTAAGGTCATCGGTCCCTAGGCTTACACACTACTTAACCTAACTTATGCTAATGACCCCCCCCCCCCCCCCCCCCCCACACACACACACACACACACGTGTCTGAGGGAGGACTCGAACCTACAACGGGGATAGCCATGCTATAAAGTAATTGCTAGATAGATTTTCACCATAATACAGCAAGCCAAAAAAATAGCAACACACAGTGCGTTAAAAATAATCCCTCAGAAACGAATACAGTACCAAACTCTGCAGTAAATAATTTCAAAATCGGTAGAAAATAACTCTGAATTTGGCTACAAAATACTCATTTTTCCTTCTCCCTATCAATGGTTTTTTTTAGCTTCTCATAAAATGGTACACATGGCATTTGTAAGAAGACTAACAGATCCTTCTCTGCCACCCCTCTCTCTCTCTTATGAAACATTCACAGGGAACAGAAAGTCCATTAAAACAAATTGGTAAATCAGTTGGGCTCATTGGCACACGGGATATGGGAGACCTCTCCAGCTCCTGGATCTGTGAGCATAGTAGCTTCAATGACAGTACTTTGCATAGTTTTAATCTGCAAACAGATAGTATTACCAAATTTCACATGGTTCAGATTCCACTGTTGTACTCTAATCGTCTGTTGATAAGCCAAAAATACAACTTTCCAGTTTTCTATTAAAACTGAATGCGGGGAATAAAACAAAACAGCAAAGTTGCGTATACAATTTTTCATTTTAAAAAAAGAAAGAATATATATCGGAGAAAGAATTTGTCTAATGGTTTATGCCCTACTATCACAGTTAAAACTGACTGTGAGAAAGAAAATGGAAACACACAGCAGAGCATACATTTATCTGTCTCACAGTTGATTTTAAGAAAAAACGTCTACATTGTGTAACCTACTTTCATCTGAATGTTAACTTTAGATTTTTACACAGTAATCTAATAAACACGTTAAGAACTCTCCAAGATTTTTACTAACAACATTTCTGCTTTATATGCAAGGTGTTACAGAACTATTTGTTCAAATTAATACAGGAGGTAGAGAACACCAAAACAAATATATCTCAGTAAGGAACATTGGATCTCCGTAGTCATCTTGTAATGCTGGGGAACATTTCGTTAGTGGTTCCGACATAGCTATTATTGGTGTCACTGACTGACAATGTGTACTGACTTTCAAAACTGCTCTGTGTACAGATGGTTGGCTCGGAGGTCTTCTTGGAAATGCACTGATTCATTACAAGCATCACCGCCCTGTGACAACAATGGCGACTTCCTTGTAAACACACCGATTCAGTCACAATCGTTACTGCCTTGTGACAGCAACAGTGAACATGGAGCAGTTTATTTAGTTTAGTTATGCTGAAATGGCTTACATGCACCTGTCATGCGGTTCTGTGAACGGAAATGGACAAAGTGCAGTGACAGAGTATCTACAGAGCTTTTCCAACCAACAGGTTTCACAACACCCAACATTCAGATTTGTGTGTTGTCTGCTATGTGAAATGGGCACTTACCTTGCAAGTATGTGTGTTGTAGGTCAGAATCAAACAGTGTGGACTCCTGAAATGAAAGACAACATTCTGTGAGACTTTGAAGGCACTCCATTTACAAGCACAAAAACTTCTTCATTTGCATCTTCAGGCCATTGCAGACAGATGCCCTGCACCCCTTATTTCAGGCCAAGGTCCTGTACACCAACCCTTCTTTTTTTCCTGTGAAGGTTGTTTTTAATACCCACAATTCACATGTTTGGGCACATGTTAATCCACAAGATATTCAACCTCATGCTCATGAACAGCAGTTTGGTGTAGTCCTGCATGCTCAGTGATAGACTGCTTGAACCATACATGATTCCATTCTGCCTCAACGGACAGATTTATCACATCTTTGTCGAAAGTGTGGCCAGAACTGATGGAGAATGTATCCCTGAATGTTAGACAAAGGATGTACGGGTACTTGCAGCACAATGGGGCACCAGCCCATTTCAGCATTGCTGTGAAGAATGATTGTGAGCCACCTGAAGTAATTGATTGATCAGCCTAGATGGCCCTGTGGCCTGGTTATAAAGGTCACCTGACTTAACGTGTATGGATTTCTACCTGTAAGGGAATATGAAGCAGGTGGTTTATGAAACTGTTGTGGAAACGCAAGAAGACCTCGTTACTAGAATTGCTGTTGCTGTTGGTACCATTGAGAACGTGCCAGGAATCTTCGAATGGACATGACAGTTCTACATCTACATCTACATCCATACTCCGCAAGCCACCTGACGGTGCGTGGCGGAGGGTACCCTGAGTACCTCTATCGGTTCTCCCTTCTATTCCAGTCTCGTATTGTTCGTGGAAAGAAGGATTGTCGGTATGCTTCTGTGTAGGCTCTAATCTCTCTGATTTTATCCTCACGGTCTCTTCGCGAGATATACGTAGGAGGGAGCAATATACTGCTTGACTCTTCAGTGAAGGTATGTTCTCGAAACTTTAACAAAAGCCCGTACCGAGCTACTGAGCGTCTCTCCTGCAGAGTCTTCCACTGGAGTTTATCTATCATCTCCGTAACGCTTTCGCGATTACTAAATGATCCTGTAACGAAGCGCGCTGCTCTCCGTTGGATCTTCTCTATCTCTTCTATCAACCCTATCTGGTACGGATCCCACACTGCTGAGCAGTATTCAAGCAGTGGGCGAATGAGCGTACTGTAACCTACTTCCTTTGTTTTCGGATTGCATTTCCTTAGGATTCTTCCAATGAATCTCAGTCTGGCATCTGCTTTACCGACGATCAACTTTATGCGTACTCCCAGATAATTTATGGAATTAACTGCTTCCAGTTCCTGACCTGCTATTTTGTAGCTAAATGATAATGGATCTATCTTTCCATGTATTCGCAGCATGGGTCAATTCGCCGCAGATCCTCCTGCATTTCAGTACAATTTTCCATTGTTACAACCTCTCGATACACCACAGCATCATCTGCAAAAAGCCTCAGTGAACTTCCGATGTCATCCACCAAGTCATTTATGTATATTGTGAATAGCAACGGTCCTATGACACTCCCCTGCGGCACACCTGAAATCACTCTTACTTCGGAAGATTTCTCTCCATTGAGAATGACATGCTGTGTTCTGTTATCTAGGAACTCCTCAATCCAATCACACAATTGGTCTGATAGTCCATATGCTCTTACTTTGTTCATTAAACGTTTGTGGAGAACTGTATCGAACGCCTTGCGGAAGTCAAGAAACATGGCATCTACCTGTGAACCGGTGTCTATGGCCCTCTGAGTCTCGTGGACGAATAGCGCGAGCTGGGTTTCACATGACCGTCTTTTTCGAAACCCATGCTGATTCCTACAGAGTAGATTTTTAGTCTCCAGAAAAGTCATTATACTCGAACATAATACGTGTTCCAAAATTCTACAACTGATCGACGTTAGAGGTATAGGTCTATAGTTCTGCACATCTGTTCGACGTCCCTTCTTGAAAACGGGGATGACCTGTGCCTTTTTCCAATCCTTTGGAATGCTATGCTCTTCTAGGGACCTACGGTACACCGCTGCAAGAAGGGGGACAAGTTCCTTCGCGTACTCTGTGTAAAATCGAACTGGTATCCCATCAGGTCCAGCGGCCTTTCCTCTTTTGAGCGATTTTAATTGTTTCTCTATCCCTCTGTCGTCTATTTCGATATCTACCATTTTGTCATCTGTGTGACAATCTAGAGAAGGAACTACAGTGCAGTCTTCCTCTGTGAAACAGCTTTGGAAAAAGACATTTAGTATTTCGGCCTTTAGTCTGTCATCCTCTGTTTCAGTACCATTTTGGTCACAGAGTGTCTGGACATTTTGTTTTGATCCACCTACCGCTTTGACATAGGACCAAAATTTGTTAGGATTTTCTGCCAAGTCAGTACATAGAACTTTACTTTCGAATTCATTGAATGCCTCTCGCATAGCCCTCCTCACACTACATTTCGTCTCGCGTATTGGCTATGTTTATGTTTGCTGTGAAGTTCCCTTTGCTTCCGCAGCAGTTTTCTAACTCGGTTGTTGTACCACGGTCGCTCTTTTCCATCTCTTACGATCTTGCTTGGCACATACTCATCTAACGCATATTGTACGATGGTTTTGAACTTTGTCCACTGATCCTCAACACTATCTGTACTTGAGACAAAACTTTTGTGTTGAGCCGTCAGGTACTCTGTAATCTGCTTTTTGTCACTTTTGCTAAACAGAAAAATCTTCCTACCTTTTTTAATATTTCTATTTACAGCTGAAGTCATCGATGCCGTAACCGCTTTATGATCGCTGATTTCCTGTTCTGCGTTAACTGTTTCAAATAGTTCGGGACTGTTTGTCACCAGAAGGTCTAATATGTTATCGCCACGGTGGGCCAATGATGTAATGTGTGCATACAGGCCAATGATCACACATTTGAGCAGTTCATGTGAATGCCACTGCTGTAATTAGCATGTTAACTATTTTCTGTGTAAATCATCCCTAGCATCAGACATTGCGGTCAGCGACCATATGTACCATAACTAAATACGTATTTGTTTTCATGTCCTCCGTTGCTGTATTAATTTGAACAAATATTTTTGGAATACCCTGTATAAATGTGTAGATAATATGTATTAAAGAATATACAGCTTATGTCTGCCTAAATATTTATTACAGCATTATGTAAATGTCTGAATTAAACTGGACAAGAACTTAGGGATTTTTGGTAACAAAGTTAAACAACATCCTTTCTTTATATAGTAGTATAAATAGTCACATTTTATTCAGCCTGACTGCACACTGTGTAAAACCCAAATTCTTACAGAAGACAGCACTGGCTGGCAAAAATTGAGGAAACTGTCACGGGCAACAAGGTGGCGTGACTTCACTTACGTCCCCCAGAATCTTAGCAAACACTCTGATCAATATATATAAAGTAAGTTATCATATTGTTCTCTAATTTTCCTGGTGTGAATATCAAAATGAGAAACAAAATTTTACATGTAGGTGCCCTTCACCACAGGCTGTTTAAACACTGTCCCATAGGGTGTGGGCACTGCCGAGTGTCCCTCAGCTCGCTCGTGGACATGCACAGCTAGGAAAGGCTACTCGCCCAGTGGCCCTATTACACGCACTCTGCACAAGCACCAACCTTGTGGCCAACCCTGCCTGCATATGCTCAGCCACTGCAGAATCATCACATTGGTTCCTGCCTGCCTGCCTGTGAAAACACTAGCCATTTTTCCACCCCTGCCTACCTGTGCCTTCGGGCACCCGCTTGCCTGGTGCTGGGCATGGAGCTGGAACAGGCTACTTCACTGGCTTGTTAACAGTCCGACTAATAATCAACTCATCTGTTATATGAATGCATGGTGTCTGTTGTTTTGGACATGTCTGAAAGAACAGACACCACACATTCAGATAATTGATTCATCTCAATGGGCAATGAAACTACCACCTTCAGTGCGGGTATTCAACATCATTCGACCTTTTCGGAATCTAAAATTAGCAAGCTTGCAGGACATGGATGGGAATTAGCATACATGGCGTCAGGTGGGGAGCATGCCAAGATAGCACTTGCATTTGCGATTAACGCTGTGACTGGATGGCACAGTGGTTAATCCAACTGCCTAGTAAGCAGGAGACCCTGGGTTAGATTCCCGGTCTTGCAGACATTTTCACTCATCGCCACCAATTCTGCATAAAAATCTCAATGCAGCTGATATCATCAGTTTCTTCCATTTCCTTTCCTTTCTCCCCCTCCACTTTCAATTCACATAATCAGCAAATCCATTAGGTGTGTCTGTAAGTTAACTGTGCTTCTTGAGACAGATTCTGTATTATTGCTGTAATGCAAATGAATCATGTCTTTGATATGAACTCTTATTACAGCACTAACACATAAAAAGGGACTAGTTTATCTTGGATCAGGTAAAACAGGTGTTACCATCAAGTTGTGACCAGCAATGATTCTCTCTCATTGTGATCCATCATTTTGTGTCTTTGTGTGATACAGACATTTGTTAGGCCACAAATGTTTTCTATAATGGAATCAGTAAAAATAGTAATCTGTCTTAATTCATTTAAGTCATTGTGTCTTCTTAATTAGATTCTGATAAACATTTCACTAATGATATTTTGCTGTTGCTGTTACAAATGTCAAGTAATCAGGTGTATAAAATTTTTCTTCTGTGCAGTCTAGCACGTTATCCAGACAAGAAAACAAAAAAAAAAAAAAAGTTCAAAATTACATTCCTCTACCATTCCAGGCATTTCTAAAACATGAAACAAGAAAAAACTCAGGAAGGTAGGTCAGTTTCCAGCCAACAGCATAGTTCAGCTTCTTGACTTCAAATATTACACCACTGGCCACTAAAATTGCTACACCAAGAAGAAATGCAGATGATAAATGGGTATTCATTGGACAAATATATTATACTAGAACTGACATGTGATTACATTTTCATGCAATTTGGGTGCATAGATCCTGAGAAATCAGTACCCAGAAAAACCACCTCTGGCCGTAATAACGGCCTTGATACGCCTGGGCATTGAGTCAAACAGACCTTGGATGGCGTGTACAGGTACAGCTGCCCATGCAGATTCAACACAATACCACAGTTTATCAAGAGTAGTGACTGGCATATTGTGACGAGCCAGTTGCTCGGCCACCATTGACCAGATGTTTTCAATTGGTGAGAGATCTGGAGAATGTGCTGGCCATGGCAGCAGTAGCACATTTTCTGTATCCAGGAAGGCCCGTACAGGACATGCAACATGCAGTCGTGCATTATCCTGCTGAAATGTAGGGTTTCGCAGGGATCGAATGAAGGGTAGAGCCATGGGTCGTAACACATCTGAAATGTAACGTCCACTGTTCAAAGTGCCATCAATGTGAACAAGAGGTGACTGAGACGTGTAACCAATGGCACCCAATACCATCACGCCGGGTGATACGCCAGTATGGCAATGAAGAATACACGCTTCCAATGTGCGTTCACCGCGATGTCGCCAAACACAGGTGCGACCATCATGATGCTGTAAACAGAACCTGGATTCATCCAAAAAAATGTTTTGCCATTCGTCCACCCAGGTTTGTTGTCGAGTACACCATCGCAGGTGCTCCTGTCTGTGACGCAGCTTCAAGGGTAACCACAGCCATGGTCTCTAAGTTGATAGTCCATGCTGCTGCAAACATCGTCGAACTGTTCGTGCAGATGGTTGTTGTCTTGCAAATGTCCCCATCTGTTGACTCGGGGATTGAGACGTGGCTGTACGATCCATTACAGCAATGCGGATAAGATGCATGTCATCTCGACTGCTAGTGATACGAGGCCGTTGGGATCCAGCACGGCGTTCCGTATTACCCTCCTGAACCCACCGATTCCATATTCTGCTAACAGTCATTGGATCTCGACGAACGCAAGCAGCAATGTCGCGATACGATAAACCGCAGTCGCGATAGGCTACAATCTGACCTTTATTAAAGTCGGAAACGTGATGGTACACATTTCTCCTCCTTACACAAGGCATCACAACATTTCACCAAGCAACGCCGGGCAACTGCTGTTTGTGTCTGAGAAATTGGTTGGAAACTTTCCTCATGTCAGCACGTTGTAGGTGTCGCCACTGGCACCAACCTTGTGTGAATGCTCTGAAAAGCTAATCATTTGCATATCACAGCATCTTCTTCCTGTGTGTTAAATTTCGCGTCTGTAGCACATCATCTTCGTGGTGTAGCAATTTTAATGGCCAGTAGTGTACCTTCAAATATTACAACTGTACATCTATTACATGTGGAACTTTCAGAGTACATTCTCAATAGGAAAAGTGAATACAGTTCATCTACATTTACATTACAGGTATTTGTTAAGTGTTACCAAAAACCTGGAAAAGTTGTTAACCGATTTACAGCAGAGTCCCGTTAAATCGAACTAATTGGGACTGGACCTTGTTCGGATTACCGATTTGTTCGGATTAGTCAAATTAGTCGGAATTACGGTGACGAGTTTCTAGGATAAAGTATACCAAGCAGATGAGTAGGTACACCAAGGGAACAAGTGTGGGAACAATGACTCACTCTCACTCCCTGCCCTTGTTGAGACCTATGTAGGGTCTGAGGTCAGTGTACTGCCAGTTGGGTCAAAGCATTTGGTTATGTTATCAATCGCTGGCATACGTAACAGTTGTATTGTATTCATTCAGGTGTAGTGATGTTCGTATTTTCGTCATGAGTAAACGGCAACATATAACTCTCAAAGAAAAACTGAATGCTTTGAAGCAGATAGACAATGGTGAGAATGTATCCAAACTGGCAATGGAACTGGGTGTTGGTAAAGCAACCATTTGTGATTGGAAGAAGAACTGAGTGAATTTGAATAGTCCTGTGCAATGTCTTCGGGAAAAACACTTGAAATTCAGCAGACTTTGAAACAGTCCCAGTACGATAAAGTGGATGGAGCTCTTTTTCTTTGGTTTACACAGGATAGAGAAAGGTGAACTCCTTTGAGTGGAGCAGTGGTTCAGGAGAAGGTTGTTTACCTGAACAAGTTAATGAATGGTGACAAGTCTTTTAGTGCGAGTGCGGGTTGGTTGGACAGATTCAAAAAACATCATGGAATCTGTCAGCTAACAATTACTGGAGAGAAGCTTTCTTCTGTCCATGATGCAGCAAAGGAATACTTGGATGAGTTTGAAAAAACAATAAGAGAGGGAAAGTATTCTCCCCAACAAATTTATAACACTGGTGAGACTGGCCTTAATTTTAGGGCATGGCCAACACAAAGCCTGGCATCAAAAGCAGAATGTGCAAAGATCGTGTGACTTTATTCGCGTGCAGCAATGCTGCTGGTAATCACAAGCTGCCTTTAATGCTGATCGACAAATCTGCTAGGCCCAGAGCTTTTAAAAACTGCAACATGAAGTCCCTGCCCACACATTATCGGAACCAGGAAAAGGTGTGGATGGATAGATGGTAAGCTGTTTCCTGGCCAGTTTGTCCCCCTGTTTGACAATTTTCTAAGAAAAATAACTTGTCTCCCTGTGCAAACCTTTGGATTGATAAAGCACCATCTCATCCCAGCACTGATGAATTATGTGGTGGAGGAATTATGTGTTGGAGAAATTGTGGCAAACTTTTTGCAGCCGAATGTTACACCACTTATACAGCCGATGGACCAGGACGTACTGCAAACATTAAAACTGATTTACAGAAAACAATTTTTAAGAATGCTGATCCAAGATGATAGCATACCTTTAGTGGACAAAATAAAAAAGACCAATGTGAAGGATGTTGTTTATTGGGCTGCTGAGGCATGGCAGAATACTTCAGAAAATACTCTGAGAAAATCATGGAGAAAACTGTGAACATCTCTTGAATTTCAGGACAACCTAGTTGAAACTGAAGAGGAAAATCTATTACAGATGATACAGGCAATCCCTGGATGTGAAGAAGTTAGTGGAGGAGACGTAGATGAGTGGATGGCAGTGGATGGGGCATGTGTGGAGAACCTTACTGATGTTGATTTAGTTGCTACTGTGACTCAGGACCAGGAAGAAGTGGATGGCTGTGATGGAAGTGACAATGAGTCTGAAAGTGACAAAGGAGAGATGGTGCCACACAGTGACACACCAGAAGCCCTTGACCTTGCGCTATGTTATTTGGAGCAACAGCTCTTTGCTACACCTGCTGATTTGATGTTTATGAGACGATGGCACAACTATGCATCATATAACAGACTGTCTTCAATATGCCAAAAAACAATGACTTAGTTTTTGTCATCTAAAAAGTAGGGATAAAATGTCCGCTGTATTTTAGAAAGACTGACAGCTTTTCTTTCATTGTTATGTATTGTTTAAACCTAATATTTCCTTGCCAATTTTTCTAATACATGTTTACTGTATTGTGTAAATTAAAATAGTGTGTATGTACAGCAGTTAACTGCACAGTTTTCCATACTTAGACTAACATTTTTCATGTTTGGATTAAGCGAACCGGAGCGGCGGGACCCTGCTGTACTTCAAATTTTTACATTGACAGTAATACACATTCAGACTGAAAGAAGCTACATAGTTTTTCACATGACAATGTACAGGTATTCTGTTAAAACTGACTACAAGGAAGAAAATGCTGTTCTGCGCTGATCTGTGAAGATGTGTGGTTTCGATTTCTTTCTTGCTATCAGTTTGAACTACGATAGCAAAGCATGTAAATCATTAGACAAGCTGTTCCTCGCATTTATGTTCTTTCTCCTTACATATAATTCTAAACAAAAATTTTACATAGAAAATGTGCTATTTCATTTCCTTCCTTGCTGTCAGTTTTACAGAAAACAGGAATGGCGTGTTTATGACTTACTGGCTTATGATTAGAATACTACTACAGAATCTGAATCATCCAAAACTTTTTAATGCTACCTGTTCGCAGATGAAAAGTATACTACCATCGTCACAGATCCAGAAGCTGGAGGTGTCTGTCTCTCATCCCACTACCAATGAAAGATCCCAACACATTTACCTATTCATTTTCAGTGACTTCAATTCCCTTTTAAGGTTTACTAGGGAGTAACAATAAACAAATTTCATGGTCAGAGGGAGGGAGGCAGGGGGAGATTTTTAGGATGTAATATAATGTTAAAAAAATAAAAAAACCAGAACACCTTGAATGTCTAGAGATAAGATGTTCATATTCACAGGACAGGGTCATTAGTATTTTCTCACAAAAATGATTAGCATTGCAGTCATCTCAGTTCAGCATGTGTCCTGTTGCCTAGTAAGCACAGGGTTTGCCATGGACCCTGATAACTTGTTCCGTGCTTCATGGCATCAACAGGTATAAGGTGCAAATTCCATCCTGTTGTATAGCCATCCATGCTGCATTCACTTGGTACCAAAGTCCATCTGTGGTGGTTGGCATAGGGTCACAACGCTGCGCCCGTCATTTTACCATATTCCACACATTTTCAATTGGCAACAAGTCTGGTGATCTGGCAGGCGAGGGCAAAAGGCTGACGTCCTGTGAAACTAAGAAGGCATGTGTTAATGCCGTGGCATGTGATCGTGCATTGTCTTGCTGAAAAATGGCATTGGGGTATTGTGCAGAAAGAGTACAGCTACAGGTCACAGGATATCATTCACATATGTCATACTGCTCACAACGCCCTGGACACACACCAATTGTGATACTCAATAGCACCCCACACCATAAGGCCTTGAGCTGGCACTGTGTCTTATGCAAATGCAGTCACTGTGATGCTGCTCCCCTTGTCTGCGGCAAACCAAAATGTGGCCATCGTTTTCAAACAGAACATGGATACATCCAAAAACGCTATTAAATACCATTACTGTCCCCAGTGATGATGTTCCATACACCATTGCCGTCTAGCTGTTTCTGAACATTTGTCAAAAGTAGACGGAGAAGTGGACGAAGCGCACTTACCTCGTACTGTAATAAACAGTGACAGACTCTCACCCTGATAGTGTGTGCTGTGTTACACTGTTGCGCCACAGGAGGACGCAGATCTGTTGAGTAATGCCATTCAGATGAGGTGACAGTCTTCTCAGGGGGTCATTGGATGGTGCGACCTGACCCATGTTGCCGTGAACCATTCTGCACAAACCCATTGCACTTCGTCCCTCGCCGGCCGCGGTGGTCTCGCGGTTCTAGGCGCGCAGTCCGGAACCGTGGGACTGCTACTGTCGCAGGTTCGAATCCTGCCTCGGGCATGGATGTGTGTGATGTCCTTAGGTTAGTTAGGTTTAAGTAGTTCTAAGTTCTAGGGGACTGATAACCACAGCAGTTGAGTCCCATAGTGCTCAGAGCCATTTGAACTTCGTCCCTCACGAGCAGCAATTTCCCAGATGGCTGCATCACATCTACATCTACATCCATACTCCGCAAGCCACCTGACGGTGTGTGGCGGAGGGTACCCTGAGTACCTCTATCGGTTCTCCCTTCTATTCCAGTCTCGTATTGTTCGTGGAAAGGAGGATTGTCGGTATGCTTCTGTGTGGGCTCTAATCTCTCTGATTTTATCCTCATGGTCTCTTTGCGAGATATACGTAGGAGGGAGCAATATACTGCTTGACTCTTCGGTGAAGGTATGTTCTCGAAACTTTAACAAAAGCCCGTACCGAGCGTCTCTCCTGCAGAATCTTCCACTGGAGTTTATCTATCATCTCCGTAACGCTTTCACGATTACTAAATGATCCTGTAACGAAGCGCACTGCTCTCCGTTGGATCTTCTCTATCTCTTCTATCAACCCTATCTGGTACGGATCCCACACTGCTGAGCAGTATTCAAGCAGTGGGCGAACAAGCGTACTGTAACCTACTTCCTTTGTTTTCGGATTGCATTTCCTTAGGATTCTCCCAATGAATCTCACAGTCTGGCATCTGCATTACCGACGATCAACTTAATATGATCATTCCATTTTAAATCATTCCTAATGCGTACTCCCAGATAATTTATGGAATTAACTGCTTCCAGTTGCTGACCTGCTATTTTGTAGCTAAATGATAAGGGATCTACCTTTCTATGTATTCGCAGCGCATTACACTTGTCTACATTGAGATTCAATTGCCATTCCCTGCACCATGTGTCAATTCGCTGCAGATCCTCCTGCATTTCAGTACAATTTTCCATTGTTACAACCTCTCGACACACCACAGAATCGTCTGCAAAAAGCCTCAGTGAACTTCCGATGTCATCCACCAGGTCATTTATGTATATTGTGAATAGCATAGGTCCTATGACACTCCCCTGCGGCACACCTGAAATCACTCTTACTTCGGAAGACTTCTCTCCATTGAGAATGACATGCTGCGTTCTGTTATCTAGGAACTCCTCAATCCAATCACACAATTGGTCTGATAGTCCATATGCTCTTCCTTTGTTCATTAAACGACTGTGAGGAACTGTATCGAACGCCTTGTGGAAGTCAAGAAACATGGCATCTACCTGTGAACCCGTGTCTATGGCCCTCTGAGTCTCGTGGACGAATAGCGCGAGCTGGGTTTCACACAACCGTCTTTTTCGAAACCCATGCTGATTCCCACAGAGTAGATTTCTAGTCTCCAGAAAAGTCATTATACTCGAACATAATACGTGTTCCAAAGTTCTACAACTGATCGACGTTAGGGATATAGGTCTATAGTTCTGCACATCTGTTTGACGTCCCTTCTTGAAAACGGGGATGACCTGTGCCATTTTCCAATCCTTTGGAATGCTACGCTCTTCTAGAGACCTACGGTACACCGCTGCAAGAAGGGGGGCAAGTTCCTTCCACAGAACACTAATCGCATGCCAATAATGCTGCCTCTTTCAAACTCGCTAATTTGACGGTACGGTTCGCAGATACATCTGTGAGGCATCCTGCACGTCTCCTCCAGTGACAATGATCCATTATCCTCAGTTTATAGTGATGAGAGCAACAGGTACATTTTATTGGTAGGTGGTGTTGCACTGTGATATCAATGTAAACCTTGAAGCTGAGGAAAAATATAGTTCAAATGCTAACCATATCTGCAGAACATACTAATGTACATGCCCTGTGAAGCTGAATGTCCTCTCTCTAGTCGTTCAAGATCTTCTGTTTCTTCTGAACATGAGTGTACATCCAGTTCCCATAGTATCTGGCAAATGCAACTCCGGGGTTTGCTAGTAAATAAAAACAACAGTAGTTTGAAGGATGAGCCAGAAAATGAAGTATAATCTTGTTACAAATACCTCTGAAAGAATTAGCTGACTTTCCCATCGTGAAGAGATGACATTTCAGAAGTAATGTGAGTGATCTGCAAGTGATGGTACTTCAATAGAAATGGTTGTAGCTGGATGCAAAATGACAGAAAAGAAAATCACAGAATGTCTGCAGAAGAAAACTCTCCAAACATTGTATCTGTTGTAGTTCACAAGGAAGTAGGCAGATACAACCTTACAAAATATAGCTCACAGTCCTCCTCTCCATAATGTACACTATCTTCACTAATTCTCTAAAAGCTTTTGACTCAATATCAACAGTAGCTGTGTATGAGTGCATTCGTTCGAGACTATATCTTTTGGGTACAAAGCAACCTACTACAGGCATATTTCTACATCTGTTAAAAGGCTTTGTAGAGTGAATCTCAAAATATTGTTGACAAGAATAGAAAAATATGGTATAAGAAGACTGGGAAAGAAATGGCTTGCATCATTTCTAAATTACTGCTTACAGAGGGTCAGCATGCTGTACACAGACAAGCAACTCAGTCCAGTAACTTAATTTCTACCTGGAAGCAAAACAGTCAAAAAAGGTGTGCATCAGAACTCAGACCTCTGCTATTTCTCCAATGACTTTAATCTGAATGTAGATGCTCCCAGAGCTGTCATACCAAGCTATGAACATGGCTTCTGAACAACTCAGCAACTGGGCTACAAACAGACTAATCAGTACTTTCAGACTTTTTCCATGAACTCTCACACAACACAGAACACTAATCCCTCTCAACCACTTATAATAGTAAACAAGCAACGAATTGAAATAAACAATGAATTTAAATTCCTGTGTCTGTGCTTACAGCACAAGATAACCTGAAATGGAATAAACATATTGATCAGGTAAACGCTAAACAACCTCGTATATGGGAAAATCTGCACATATATTATCTCGAATTTAAGAACAAACAACTGGGATACACGGATTAGTTGTAATAAGGTTGGTACTGCTATACCTTCAATTATAAATTCCATTGTACTGTAGCATCATTGCAACCTCAGTCTGTGATGCGTCAGCAGCATATCAAAATTGAAGAATTAACCACGTCTTAACTTCTTAATTAGAGCCACAAGTTCTCATTATCATTTGTACACAGCTAAAGAAAAACTTAAAATTACTGAAGAAGCAGAGAACACAGAAAATCGTGCAATAAAATGTGAGTGAGGGTTGAATTCATGACTAGCGAAAAAACAAAAATGCGGCTTTAAGAAACGAATGGTAAACACAAGGCATTTTACGGTCCAAAAACGAAGCATCCAGACCTCAGAAAAAAGCTCTGTGATTATGTGGATGAGAAGCAACATTATGAATTCACAGTGATGAATTAAATGTGCTGACTCAAAGCATTGGCTTTAGCCAAAGAACTAGGCATCACCAGTTTCAAAGCTAGCCAGGGCTGACTATCATGATTTTTCAATGAAAGTGGTTTAGGCTTCCAGGAGGAAAATTATCACTGCTCAACGACTTCCAGGCAGCTACAAGGAAAAAGTAGTGAATTTTCGTCGCTACATGATAAATTTGCTCCATGAGCATTCCTGCATATTATCGCAAATTGGTAACAGGGATCAAATACAAGTCTATTGTGAGAGGCCACTCGACAATACCGTGAACTGGAAAGGGGAATCAAGTGTCGTGATGCAAAGTGGCAGCACTGAATTTACCTGACATGCTGGTCCTGGACGGGTTCTGTGGGCATTCAACTGAGGAAGTGTGAGACAAGTTAAAAAGGAAAAACTGACTTGATCATTATCCCTGGAGACCTAACATCCATCCTGCACCCACTAGACATGTGTATAAATCTGCCATTTGAAGCTGGACAAAGACTTCTAACAGGGCAGCTGCAACTGTACAAGTCTATTTTGAAAAACAAAGATACCACAGGGCAGTTGCTTAATCCACTGTTTTTTATTGTATACACAATACCTCGAGTTTGCTGCAAGCATCGTATACACAATAAAAAATTGTGGATTAAGGAACTGTCATGCAGTTTCTTCATTTCCCAGAAAAACATTCAAAGCTGCACTTAAACAGTGATATACGCAATGAATGGCTGACGAAAGCATTTAAGTTTACTCGGAGTGGAGAAATCAAGTGGCTAGATTTGTGAGTGAGTGAAATGTGCCTAGGACTCCATTCCCCTACCACTGATGGAAAAATTTTTCAAAATATGCGGTATTACAAATTCATTGGACAGGACCGAGGCCAATGCTCTTTGGAAGATGACAACAACAACAATGGTTTTTCCGCTAGTGACGACAAAAAATAGAGATGATGAATTGAATCATTACATTAGAATATTTTTATTTATTTATTTTGTAAATAAAACGCAAAATAAAGCCAATATTGTCTTTCCTGTCTTAAAAGTAGGCTGCACCTATTATTCACCTACATATGGTAAGTACTGGTTGCTATGCCTTACGAAAGTTGCAAGCACACACTAAGCAGAAAACCGTTAAAAAGTGCATATCAAGTATACATACAAGCTCACCTAAGATAGGGTGTTACATTCTCTGGTGATTCTCCAGCTGCTCTTAGCACTTTTAGAACCCAGAAGAGAGCCATGAGGATCATTAATGGAAGCTAAATTTGAGTCTTGCGAACCCATTTTCAGAAAGCTCCACATCCCAATACTGCCTGCATTATATATTCTTGGGACTGTGAAATTCTTAAAAAATAAGATAGTGCCAACCGAATGCAGACAAAAAGTGAAAGTCACAAATGTTACACTAGAAAAAATTTAAGCAGTACGTGTTACATGCTAATACAGAACTTTGTAGAATGGTAGCATTCCACATGGGTGTTCAGTTGTTCACAAGCACCTTAAAAGAATAAAGTCTGTTGAAGACAATACACAGTTTTGTGAAGCCATGATATCTTATTTTCTCTGTAAAAGAATACCTTGGACAGTAAATGTGCTGGTTATGATTGAAGTGCAACACATGAACTATTCAGTGAAGTAAATGTAATTTAAATCTGTTGCAGTGTTCTATTAACCATTATGTACCACATGTAGCATGTTTTACAATGCAGGCTTTCATGGCTGGAATTTACATATTTAGTGATTTCAATTTTGTGGGCATTAGGCCATCACATATTTCTCTGCTTACCATTTCATCTTTCCAATGCTGGAGGCACCATCAGAGGCTATACGGGCTCATAAAACAGTTACAATGTGAAACAAGGTCAGCAAGCCAAAGTGTTTATATGTATCTAAGCAACAGTAAGTTTGTGACATCATCAAACCGCTCCCTAAAATTGCAGAGTCACACCTACATGTTAAGGAGCTTGTAGTAAGTAACAGTTGGCACTGTTTGTGTTATTTAGCAGCAAGACCAACAACTTGTCTACTCTCAGTCCTCCTCCTTTCCTGTAAAAGTTATTTTTGTGCTTTTGAATTTCTATGGCCTTTCAATATCCTAGATGATAGATCTTCACAAAACCATAGTGTTTAAGAAACAAATTTGGTTGTCTTGTGGTCCAAATGGATGATCTGCTACTGCCGATTTAGTTCCTATGTACACTCGACAGCACATGCAAATGATTTTACGTGCTCCTGCTGTGGCACGCAGTGATCATATGTCTTTGCACTGTTCAAAAATTTGTGCACCTTTCTTGTTTAAACACTGTATCAATACTGTGTCTTCCAAATACCCTGCTGCTGTGATTTCTGACAGTTTTTATGAATGAGAGGAAAACTTCCCTTTGTGTTTGGTTCTTTTTTGTTAGAAGCTCCTGATCTTTTATGGTATAGTGTCCTGTTAATCTCCTTCTAGAGTAGCAATTTCTTCTGAAGGCAGTTTTTAAATGACTGAGCTCATCCTTCTAGTACTGTGCACCAGCATTTTGATCACTCCTCTTTTCTGCTTGGGACATTGATTATAATTTCTGTAAAGTTATCTATCTGTGTGAGTGAGCTTTCTGTAGACTTCATGCCCTAAAGTTGGGCCATGTTTTATAATTACCTGTATGCTCAGAAATGAAATTCGACCTCCTATCTCTTTTTTCATAGTGAACCTTGTATCAGCAACATACCAAAACCAACAAGAGAGTTTCTTCTTTCCCATCTTCAAATTTTTTCTACTAAAAATTCGCTACAACTGCACGAGTAGGTTTGCCATAGCCTAGCCATCAGTTCACTCATGAATTGTGGCCCACTGAAAATAAGTTAATGTTAGACAATGTTTAAATGATACCTCTAGTACTGGAAGATGAAACATTTGGCAGAGAAATATACCTTGAACCATAGCCTAATGCCAAATACTAAAATCACCAAAAACATAACACATTTTGTCTGACTGCTGTAGCACACTGTGCAGTAGCAGATCACACATACCAACTAAGTAGTGGCCCTTGATTCTACTGATGTTGATATGCTGAATAATATACATTTAACAACTGACATATCACACAGACCTGAAAATCAATCATAAACTGACAAAAAAATGTATAATCAACAGATCAAAAAGAAATTAGCAATAATGTAGTCAAAGAATTAAGTTGATAGATTTTTGTGTATGGAGCAGTTGATGGAAAGAATAGGATGGACAACACAAGACATACACATAAGAGTAAAGATAGAGCACTTTTGTTGAACTAATTAAGGCTTCCAAAACTAAGTTTCCAGTGTGTCTAGAACAGCCAGTTTACAGTCAGGCTGTATTACCATTTACAACATAACAGAAGGGAGAGGTGGATGTTTAATGTGAAAAAAATTTTTTAAAAACTGAAGTGCTTCTCAGCTAGCAATGGTAACATGCCTGTTGGCAATTATTACGAGAGACAGGAAAACAAAATAAATACACTGGAGCAGGAGACAATTATGAATGTGATGGAATGAAATGGAGGTAGATTAGACATTCATCCATTCAAACAGGTAGTAGATGGACCAAGTAATGTCATTCTTTTGGAAAGTGGATATCTGACATTTTTTAAGAAAAGCAGAGGGATAAGCATCGCAAAAAACATCATGTATCTCAAAAAAAGATTCGTCCATCAAGCAGTGATGTAAAATGGCTAATATATACATTACAGCTCCCCAAAAATTCACTTGCAGTTGAGAACAATTTATAACTGAGGCCTAAATGCTTTGGGCGTACAATTCATTTAGATATCTAGATCTCTCACTCTCTGAAACTGTCGTTAATACTTGTCGGATATATTGTTAACAAGGGTATGAGTCTGGAAATTCCCTTGCCATGATATTTGATCATGAGAGCCCTGGAAATACGATTATTATTCCTGATTAGACAAAGAGAGAGAGAATTCTCTGCTGTGCCAGGCCATATCCCAATTCCATGATGCACATATTACTGCTAAGTTAAACACACCATCCTACAATGTGCTTATACATACACCACTAAGATATTCTGTACAGTAAATATAATAATAGATCCGAATTCTAAGAGCAGTATAGCACTAGATGAAGTGCCTTCTACAGAGAGTATCATTTTACTCAATACTCTGGGAAAGTCTTGATCAAATTTTCTTTCAAGTGTCTGTGGTAAGTAATTTAACAGTCTTGGGTGTGGCACAAAAGCACTAGACATCATCCTGCAAGCAATTATAAATTTATTACTAATGAGTACAGGACTTTTACAATGCTAGAAAATGGCGAATGCATTTCTTCATACATCTGTGTAAAATATAACAGTATTACTTTTCGAGAGCATATGAAACTTTATAATGTTTTGTATTTTCCAAATGTTTATGTGGATCACTCACATCGTCCACATATTCCAAAATTAAAGATTCACCATCCACTAGATCATTTTCTTGTATTAAATCATTAAGTTTCTTATCCACCTGCATGCAAAGCAGCTGTCCACCCTCATAATGAAACAACCTCAACTTTGGTGCTGTAGCATCATTATTTCGATTAAGAACACCACACAAATCAGAAATGGAGTCAATAGCTCTTCCAACAGTCCAATGTCTGGAAACAAAAACAGGAACAGATTGTTTTGAGAGAGTCAGTGGTGGAAATATCATGAAATAAACTCTGTCTGCAGATGGAATCCCTTTGTTGCCCGCTGCTTTATTCTTCAATTTCATTAGCTGAACTTTAAATGCTGTCTTGTTGTTCTTTTTCTTTGCAAGTGAAAGTCTCCGCTCAACCTGCAAATAAAGATAACATGTAACTGTTGTACATCATAAAGAATTTACTAAGCAATGTGAAAAGATGAACTCATCAAAATTCAAGCACATGGACAAGTCTGTACAGTTACAAATATTTTTATTTTGTCACCACCAAACAGTGCAATATGCACATTAACTGGTTTCAGCTAGTTATAGTTAAGTTCTGATGTGACAGTATTTTGATAGTTGTCATAACACAGCTCATGAATAAGCAGCATGCATCAAAATATCCCACACAATGATACTTCAATACATCTGAGAGAAATGGCTACAACAAACTGAAATATCACAGCAGTATCAAATGTGTGTTCCATGAGGTTGGTAGGTACATAATATACAGATTTTTGGTGCTTTAGACATGTAACTCAAATTTTCAGTACTGACCGACTTACTCAGTACTCATTACTGGTGCCATAGGGTGGGTGCTGATTCTCCAGTTTGAGATATGATCTCATAAGCTCACAGATGTTATATGTCTCCTGCCCTTATATGTGGTCACTTTCCCATCCAACTGCACCAGTTCCTAATATTTCCTGTAATGCTTTCAGAGTCTTAATCTAAGTTCTCTGGAATGATTTCACTGTATAACTTCTCATCAAGTATTATAGAGATGCTTTGGGAACCTAAATGGGCAAAGGTGACATTCTTTTTCAAGGAATGCTTCTGAGAAAATTTAGAGAAATGGCATTTGAAGCTAACTGCATAACGATTCTAATGCCACCAACATACATTTCATGTAGGAAACACAAAGATATGATAAATTAGGGATCGTACAGAGGCATATAGACTGTTGCTTTTCTCTTTCTATGTGAGTGGAATATGAAGGGGAATGACTAGTAGTGGCACAGTGTACCTTTTTCCATGCACTGTATGGTGACTTGCGGAGTGTGTATGTAGATGTAATGAGCAGTAAAATTGCTACCCATACCATTACTTCTGTTATTGTAGTCTGAAAGCTTCTTAATCAGATGTTGATGGACTCCCCGTGTCACATCATAGACAACAATAGTCACTTGACACAGACAGTCAATGCCCAGTATCTACCTTAATGAGAGCTCTTTACAGTATTTATCTGTAGGAGTTAGTGTTTATTAAAAGTGCACTTTTGACAATGAGTGATCTAGAGCAAACGAAAATTCTACTATGCAGATCCTCTCCTTATGGAAAAAAAAACTGAGGTTCATGTCAAGGCCATCTGCAGCAAAACAATACAAACCCTTTCCATAGTTTTTTTTTTCTTTTTTTTCAAAGTTAGGATTTTTTGTCCATGATTATTCTTAATTCTTATCCACATTTCAGTTCATCCACAATATCGCTCTGCTCTGTTTTCTGAATCCAAATCATACCTCACCTTCATGCAGGAGTCATCAATGCATTTACTTTCTGAAACTTAACTTCATTTCACCAGATCCCTAACACACCCTCATGCATGCCAGATGAGGCATACCATTTCAAAAAGGCAGAGAAAGGCCATGTTACTGAACCAAAGTGTGTCATTTGGCAAAAGGAATCTCAGAGAGCTTAATGTCTCATCAGCAAGGTCATTAGATGTACTTAGACTGGGGAAGGGAAAGGGCTGGGCTTTTCCAAAAGGAACCAAGCTGGCATTTACCCTAGGCAATTTAGCACAAAAAAACCTAAATCCGAATTTGAACTGCTGTTCTCCAAAACACAAATCTACTTTCTTATCACAGCATTGTCTATTTTGGTGCTTCACTTGATCTTCATTCAAAATTCCCTCTGACAAAATGAGCCCTTTGAGTTCTCGGTCCTTGGAGTACGTGTTTGTGGCCACCCAAAGAATATATTAGGCATTAAAATAGAAACTGCCTAAGATGTGCCTAAATTAACATACTGAGAGATTGTCACGCGAGCCATGGGTGGATGATACACAAAAACTTCAATGACACATGAATAGCAACACCACTGCTTGTAAGTTGGTGAATAGAGTGACAGTGGGATACAATGGTATGTTTGGTAATGAACACAGCCACATCAACTTGTGATCTCTCACTACTAAGTACATGATTTCTGTAGAGGGCATAGACTCTTATCACAGGAGTATCAGAACATTTGAAATGTATTTCCTGAAATAGGAATTGATTGTTCTTCCATTTGCGTTCTGTATTTATTTGTGTTCAACTGAAGAATTAGATATAATTTTTGATGAGCATTTTCTTTCCCCTCTTTCTCATTGCCTAAATGAAGTACAGCAGCTACTAGAGGGAGAAGAAGGAGCTGTCCATTATATCACTGATCTCTACAAAGTTATCTTCACTTTGGGAAACAAGAGCACTCAGCAGTATGGCAGTTTTAAACTTTCTATCTTTACTTTTCCTTGATTTTTTCTGTGTGTTTCACTGTACTCCTATGAGTTGCTGTGTGAGTTGAACTGGATGTTTTTCCACTACTTACCTATAATCCTGTCATATCATCTTGCTTAGAATATGTTGCACATGCCGTAGTATGGAAACAAGTATGGGCAGCGTAACATTTAAGTACTTGCATATGAATTCTCAGGGATGGATATTTATGGCATCCTCAGTACTATGTTTAGTAACAGAATTAGTTTAATTACAGGTTGCTTCAGAGCTGTAGCAAAGAAAATCATAAAACTTGGTGGCTGCATAGTCTTGAACAATGATTTCCTTCGCTGTAAGTTACTTTAAGCTGCTGAATCTTCTACTTCTCAGCATATACACAGTCCTTCTCTGCTCCAACCGGGATGTACACACTGAAAGTTAACGCATTTTGAAGACAATTTACATAGAGTCCTGTTTCATGTGATGCTGACTGATATTTGCCGTTGGTGGGTATACCATTACAAGCCATAGTGGTGGGTATGAATCTCTGGCATTGGAAAGATTCAGAGGATTTGTCACCAAACATCAAACCTAGAGTTTTCATACTCAATCTTTACATTATTTACTTATTTCAACAACACATATCAGTACAGCTGGAAATTGAGATGGTGGCATCAATAAAATTGTTCAAGAGAGCATCTAATTGCCAATAAAGAATACCTGATAAGAAAAATAAAAGACAAAAACATTACATACAATCACAAAAATAATTGGAAAGAGTTATGCTGCAGCCAGAGGATGTGTCATATACTACATAATGCATCATATGTGCTAAGAAGGCTTGTAAAGTTTAGTTTCAATCATGTCATTACTGGGGAGTGAGTTTCAAGTACATCGGGTAAGTAGTAACATTCTATCCCAATATACGTACATTTATGTTGTAGTCATAATTTATTATACTGACCTACAGACCTCATAAATTAATGACTTTTTAAGTACAGTAGTGTAATACACCAAGGAGATAATATGTCTTGCACTATCATTGCTTCCTGACACTGACGATATGTAAAAATGCTTGCCCGCTACTAAACACACTGGCCCAATCTTCTGTCCAGTAATCTTGGTGTAAATCAGCCTTCAGTTCAGGCAATCTAAGGTTCATCAAACTCATATCTACTCAAGACTGGCCCAGTTCCCCTGGAAATCACCATACACCATGATCGAACAGACGTGTGGCTCACCAAATACCACAGCATGGAGAGAATTATCCTTCTGCTACAGTAGACACTGACATACAGTTGCTCACACACCCTCTAGTAACTGCCAACGACACCAAAATCTACAAAGAAGCCACATCAGTAATCATCCACCAGGAAAGTAACCCTCTCAGCCAAAAGATAGTTTAAAAGTAATAGTTTCTCTCTCTGCTGAAGTTCATATTGTCTTCCTTGAAAAGGGATGGTTGGCAATATTACATGACAAAACCCAATCAACGCTTTGCCACTTTTCAGTAGGTGGTGAAAATAAGGAATGAGTGTTTTTCTGTCTTAGGAAAGTATTAAAATACTCTCACTTTAATAGAAACAATGGCCAGTAAGAATTTTGTATCCATGTTATTCAGTGTCCTTCAAGAAAAGATGTGGAAATATTTACAAACAAATGATCATGTCATGTAAACCAGGCTAATTTTTTCCATACTATTAAGTGCTCTCTGCAATCCTGTGCCCCGTAGATTAACAACTAAATTCAAGTATACCAAAGTGGATTGTGAACAAATTTAATACTTTTAGGAGACAGACTGTGTTAGCAGAAAATTACTGAATATTATTAGGTAAAACTTTTTATGGGTCAAATCGGCAATGTTAGGGACATACAGAGTCATTTGTTTGAAACAAAGAATTGCAAACATAACCTCTTCTCAGAATGAGATTTTCACTCTGCAGCGGAGTGTGCGCTGATATGAAACTTCCTGGCAGATTAAAACTGTGTGCCTGACCGAGACTCGAACTCGGGACCTTTACCTTTCGCGGGCAAGTGCTCTACCAACGGAGCTACCGAAGCACGGCTCACGCCCGGTACTCACAGCTTTACTTCTGCCAGTACCTCGTCTCCTACCTTCCAAACTTTACAGAAGCTCTCCTGCGAACCTTGCAGAACTAGCACTCCTGAAAGAAAGGATATTGCGGAGACATGGCTTAGCCACAGCCTGGGGGATGTTTCCAGAATGAGATTTTCACTCTGCAGCGGAGTGTGCGCTGATATGAAACTTCCTGGCAGTTTTGTCTCGACAGAATGTGACTTTCTCACTTTGGGATACATATCCCTTTACAACTGTTTTCATGCCCTCTCGTCAAAATATTCAATTACTATTTAATTCCCTACACCTCACTTTACTCTTTGTTTACTCTGCTTTTTCCTCCCTCCACTTCCTCCTTGATCCAAATTTCTTGTGTCTGCAGAGCTAAGCTGCCAGGAAGTTTCATATCAGCGCACACTCCGCTGCAGAGTGAAAATCTCATTCTGGAAACATCCCCCAGGCTGTCTCCAGTTACATAGCCTGTGTGATTTGTTTTCTAGTGTGTGTGTGTGCGCGTGTGTGGGTGGGGGGGGGGGGGGGCAATCAGGCGTGTGTCAGTGCAGATTTATCTGTCAGCTGACTTTGGGTGGTTAGTACATTTTTATTTATTTATTTATTTGCTTTTCTAATGTACCAAGTGTATTGGGTTTGTTTATAATGTATACGATTTTCATCAAAAGCAATCGAAAGTTGTGTTGGAGTAATTTTTTTTATGATTTTGTAGTTTGGCTCGGTTGTTGAAATTCATATTTAAAATTTATAGTGGCATCATTTGAATTGTTTAGGTCACGCAAAATTTCCAATACCCACTTTTTGTTATTGTCGTTTTTTTGATTGCCAAGGTTTAGTATGATTGATTTTTACATTAATATTTGTTTTGATGTGTCGTCATTATTAGAGTTGTCGAGCATTGAGTTTGTCTCCATTCATAACCCCTAATTCCATGCACTTGTCCTGTGAGTTTAATGTTATTTCTGCAATTAAATATTTTTCATGTTGCTTGTGCTGGTGTGCGTGCTTAATGTGTGATGTCACGGTTGCCATACTGTACACATTTTAATTTGGGTAGTCGCCAACTTGATGATGTTACAGGTCAAAGCTGAAGTGTAGTACTACACTCTTTGGATTTGCTTAAATAGTTCAATACCCTTCAATATGACCCAAAGAAGAAACACTGCTGCGAACATGTAATCTCTATAGATACAGGAAAACATGAGACCAACAAGACAAAATCATTCTGATTTGCCATGATAACTACAATATACTCAAATGGAATGAACACACAATTAGTGAAGGCCTACATTACACTATACTTACTAATTAAACTCTGCTACCTGCATCACCAACAATACAACACACAGATACAACCAGTTAGTAATGCTTCCTCACAAAACTGGAAAGACTTTACTGGCCCTTGGTCTGCACTAGGTTTTTAATTATTCAGAATCTGGACAGAACGTGACTTTCTCACTTTGGGATACATATCCCTTTACAACTGTTTTCATGCCCTCTCATCAAAATATTCAATTACTATTTAATTCCCTACACCTCACTTTACTCTTTGTTTACTCTGCTTTTTCCTCCCTCCACTTCCTCCTTGATCCAAATTTCTTGTCTCTGCAGAGCACCATTTCTTCTTATGACTGTAACGAACACTCTAATGAATAGATGTGTTCCTTCCCATCTCTCAACCAATCAACTGTTTTCCGTTGTGGAATATGTGGGTTTTAATCTCCTCTGTTGCAATGCACTATCTGAACTGAATTTCTCTCTGTGGTGAGCCTAATGAAGTGGAACAGAAATTAATAATAACTGAGGGCAGTGTAATTCTGATCCCTGCTGAGCTATGCAGATTAAGACTTCATGAATCATTTCAATTAAATGTTATGATGACTAATTTTGAAGACCACAGTACTTTCATTCTCTTATCCAACTGAGCGAACAGCTCTATACATGAACTCAGATCAGCAGGATATTGACCTCTAACCTGTATGTCTTCCTTTCTTCCATCCTCTCTTACTGTGCCTAACACTTTTCCAGATTCAGTGCTGTCAGAGACACCTTGTCTTTTGTTACACCTTCTTTCCTTTTCCTTACATTCTCTATGAAAGAGAGTCTTTCTCTCTCCCTTTCCCCTTCTACTCTCAGTGAAGGAGCCTCTGCTCTTTTACGCTAGAGGTTTGATGCTAAATGAAACGAAGAGCAAAGTTTTCAGTAAGTATCGCTGATTGTTTACTGTTACTTTTAAACTTCATTTTTGACTGATCACAATAATAAAGTGACTGAAGGACATTCACGAAGAGCCATAGGCACAGTACCAGTGTACTAATAAGAGATATGTGACATCATGCTGAATATGTTAAAACAATTATCCTGGAAAGTGCAGTATAGAGTATGATTTGCAGGATTGAAATAACCTTTTGTTTGTTTGCTTTCACAGATATCATGTTCGACATATAAACAAAGGAAAAATGTAAATGAATCTCAATAGGTACACTGGTGGCTGCAACTGTCATTTGCAACTCGCAGTGGCAACAGCAAACAATACAACCAAGTTGAAAAGAACCAAGGATGTGATCAAGTTCATTCTTTGAGTTGTGGTTTTAGCTGTCCTGTAAACAATTATCTGCCAATCACTTTATTATTCTGATACAGGTTTCTGTGTTATTCATACAGTTTCATGTAATGCTGAAATTAAGGAGTAACACATGAAAAAACAGAGGAAGAAAAATGAGAAACACAAGTACTTTTCACAGTAAAAACTAAAAACATATATAATACATGAAATCTTGCAGTACCTGTATGTCTGCTTCTTGTTTTGCCATTTCATATTGTTTTTTGCATATGTTTACATCCCTCTGTCTTAACTTTCCATCATCATCATCCAAACAACCGTGATGACGATGCTGCAGGCAGAAATGTTGGCAACACACTGGGCAGTTCATCTGGACAGCACTGGAATTGCCACATATAGAGCACTTGTATGAGATAACAGGCACTGCTGAAATTTCAGTGCCACGCTGCTCAGTGCAGTTGTGTCTATCTGGCAGGTAATGATCATTGCAAAATATCTGCTTGCAGTGCTCACACTGGAATGGAAGAAAATCAAGCTGTTTGCAGTCTGTATGAGCACATTGCTTCCCTACGTGTGGCAACTCCATAGTGTACAGCAGTTACCTAAAACAAACAAAGTCTGCATAAGTAAAATTACTACATCCCAGAATAGTGTAGACACTATTCCGAGGTCCATTTCACATGTTTTCCCAATGACAATATTTACATACATATACGATTATAACTGAATTTTGAAGAGTTTCAAATTGCCACCTCAAACACTGAGGGCCTTTATTTGCTCTGCACCAGTCCTAGGGAAAATTGTAAGTCACTAAAAACTGAGAATTTTCAAACGAACTCACACCGTATTTTAAACTTTTCAGCTGTCATAAAAAGGGCATTCTTGGATCTTAAAAGCTCACAAATTGTTATCTTTGTTCATTTCTTACACTTTCTTTTGACACACTACGCACAGATACTACAAAAAATGTACACTGGAGTACACTGCTTAGCATCCCTAGTTACTCAACAACTGAATGAAGTAGCAGAAAATCAACAGTTTCATAGACACATATCTGTTGTTTAGTTGTGTGGGGAAGGAGACCAGACAGCTAGGTCATAGGTCCCATCGGATTAGGGAAGGACGGGGAAGGAAGTCGGCCGTGCCCTTTCACAGGAACCATCCCAGCATTTGCCTGGAGCGATTTAGGGAAATCACGGAAAACCTAAATCAGGATGGCCGGACGTGGGATTGAACTGTCGTCCTCCCGAATGCGAGTTCAGTGTGCTAGCCACTGCGCCACCTCACTCAGTCATATATCTGTGGCAAAGACTGCAATTAGCTTAGACTATAAATATTCAGATGTAGAGGAATGTTCAATATGTGTTATCTGCTTTGACCAATGACATAGGAAACTTGAGGTAAACGCGTAAACTGTACGGCGACTATAATGTGATACTACTGGTGATTTTTTCATGAGCTAAGGTTACTTATCAGTTTGTCCCCCCCCCGTCCCCCCCCCCCCCCCCCCCCGCCACACACACACACACATATTCACAACAAAACTGTTACCTTCCAACCTAACCTACACCTTGGGCTAAGCTACAGATCAATGTGTTACAACAACCAGTTGTTCTTCCTTTTTTCCTACATTTGTTTGCTTGTCCAAGAAACAACAAAACTGTAAATAAACCCATCAGAGGTTGATGTGACAGCAGCCATTATAATTACGCCACTCACCAAATCCAATGACTCATATCGAACATTCCTCTTGACTCCCAACTATTCTTGTTTACATAGGTTGTTATATCAGTTTTATTTGAGTACTTGCAAAATACACTTAACTATGAAGGCTGGCACTCTTAGCCAGGAGGTATGATAAACATCATGTTACACCACTGCCTTTCAACTTGGCAGCTGTAACCTGTGACCAAGCAAACAAAGTAGTCACTGCGTTTTGAGAAACAAGCTAAAGACAGGCCATGCTGACATGACAGAAGCCACGTCCCTGCCCCTAGAGCAAGGCTAGTTACCACATGTCCAACCCAAACTGGTGCTGACACAGTGCTGTACAGGAACCAGACTGTCACAGTGGTGACCAAGCCTGGCACTGCACTACTTCTGGCCCCTATGTGACCGAAAATGATGTTCTGCTAAAACAGGGCAGGTTCGAGCAACCATAAATAACACTCGCTCCAGCCACAACAGTACCTGTCATTCTTTGCAGCCAGCTCCATGAGGTTCACAATGACAGTTGTAGAACCGATATTGGTCATCCAGCCTACAGCTACTAGAAGCCAAACTGGAGCCTTCCAGCTGTGGGTCATCTGCCAGCTCACTTCGGCTGACTATGGGGGGCCAAACAGGGGTCCAGGGTTTGCACCTGAACCTGCCTTGCTGCTATCTACCTTGCCTACACCACATATTGGTGTCCACAGGTAACTGTATCCTATGCTGTGATTTTTGGCTCCCAGCATGTACACGTACTCTCTGCACTGAGCCCAGCACAGGTTGATCTGCATCTGTGCATGACTGACTTGTCACTGTATGCCTGTTGTCTGCACATGCATGACACAGATCTACACTTGCCAAGGTGCTGGCATCACAACTTCATTTCAGTATGCATATCCAGCATAGAAACTCCATGAGCCAGCTGAAACATGAGGCGATGTATTGAGCAAAGTACACACCACTGGCTGGAGCCAGAATGCATCGGTGGGTGCTGACCGTGCAAGGTGTCATCCCAACTGCTGCACTGTGTGTAATGAATAACTGGGCAATTGTCTTCTCACGGTTTTTGTGGCTTTATGACAACAGTTCCCCTAACTTTACATACCTGCTGCCCCACCAAACATTCTGCATCAGCACTGCAACCTACAACAAGATTATTAGCACCTAAGCCATCCCAACACCTGCTACAGTGCTTATGAAACAACTGCCAAATGCTTAGCCATTAACACTACCTTCAGTTAAATTTTCCAGTGATCCATGGAGCAGTAATAAGGTGAAAATGTTTCAATAAGCATTATACACAGTTTATTACATTTTAAACTGTCAGTTGCTTGTTCAGTAAATAAAGATACAACTTTTTAAATTCCATCCCTCCCTTCTTATGCTAACAAACATTCTGAATAACGTACCCTGTCATGTCCTGTTATTGTTAAGTGTTTTCAGTTCTGATCTGAATCTATCTGGAGGGCTGCTCTTATAGTCTCTTTTGAGGATGATATTTTATGATGGACAAGATATGCAGCTCATAACATTCTTTAATTTCTCTTAATTGCAATCTGCCAAAGATGACAAATAAAGAATTTAACATGCTACTGAGCACAATTTCATTCAGCGGGGGGCAAAGGATCAGAATGGGCAAGGAAATCAGGGGTGTTATTTTCAAAGGAATTATTCTAACGAGTGTTTAGGCTTCATTTTATTACACTCCTGTCTTGTATGTGCTGACACAACTTCCCTCATTCTTAAGTTTTAGTCAAGGTTACATAACATTAATTTCTATTGCAGTTGGCACTTGCTGTGACAGGTTCTATGTGGTTTTCATTTAGTTATTTGACACAAATCAAACTATTGTTGCATAATGGAGAGCACTCTGCAGGTATGTAACAACAGTAAGATACAAAGACGTGTATTCTGGGTACTAAGACGTTTCTGCAAACAACAGACAGAAAGACATTCGCTTTATGTAAACGTTTATGAAATTTGTGCACATCAGCCAGTCACGAATTGATCCATGGGCTACGGAAATCGCAGTATACATTAAAAACAACTCACTCAACTGACCAGAAGATGATCAAAATATTATTGCTACGTCTCATCTGCATAAGACTACTACATTGTACAAAACTTACTTTAATTTGGAAATCCTTGGCTATGTTCGGTTGGTACAGTTAGTCCGAGGTCGGTCCACTTCTGTTCTTGTTCTTTCAGTGTAAGATGTGAATCACCGTTGTCTGCTTCGGGATCAGGTAATTCAAACGGCGGAACTTCTATGTCATCACATGGAAGTTTGTCTTCACGCCATGCATCATCAACAATATCCAAAAATCTTCCTTCAATTGATACCTGACTATCCATAATTACACGGCAAATGTAACTGTAATTTTATCATATGTACGGGAACACAATATTAACAGCTGTTATTACCCCACAATTTCGAAGGAAAATAATAAACATACTGTCCAAAGATTCTCTATGCCATCAAAGGTGACTTTAGTCATTAGTGTAGTGATTTGAGCATGGAGGTAAAACCTCCATGGATTTGAGTGAAGCTACCACTTCCATGTAAGCTGTACTCCCACCTCCACCCACCAAGGAGATTCTGACTTCCTTGGTTTCCACACACAAAGAAAACAAGCATATGCCTATCCCCAAAACGCTGTTTAACGTACAGGTCTGATACACTTTCCTCTATCAGCGTCCAAGAACTTAAGCAGCTGCTCTTACTCTGCAATCGTACGTTCAACAGTACAGGCCTTGAGACGTTTGTTTTGTAAGGGAATAGTTAACGTCAACGCAGAAATTGAGCTTTGTTTTCAGCTGTGAAAATAAATACTTTGTAAAGCGGTAAATATTCTGAAACACTGAAATGGGAATCTCATTCCAGCCTGCAACAATTTCCTTTCACCACTGAATAACATTAAAGAAACACATATTGTAAAAATAAGCTTGTTGTAATGAATGTTATTCTCACAATCTAAAATAACAGTCGCGACAATCTGTCCTCTCTTTGTTACCCACTGCAACAGCAGTGCTACAAGCTGCCAGCAAGTGATAGTGTTGAGTTTGGCGAGATCTTGCGAAAGAGTAAGCGAATCGTTTAGAACTTTATTATCAGCCGTTCAACACATTTTGATACAATTGGCCTTGTCAATATGCGAGGTACAATTAATATAATTAATACAACAGAACACTTATTAACACCGATGTGTAGTTACAGAAATACTTGTTTGCTCACACATATAAATGCTTAATTACGTTTGTATATTAATTACGTACATTTACATATTAATTACCTACATTTACAATTTATAATTATCAATGGCTACTGGAGCAAAGACAATGGTACGCTCAGCCACAGGTATATAAATGAATGATTCTAATTGTATACTTATTAGATACAATTTTCTTTAAAAGTACACTTACTCAAAGCACAATTCTTGAAAATCAGTTTCCATGAAGTCATCAACTGTACAAAAATCTGCTGGCCGGAGTGACCGAGCGGTTGTAGGTGCTACAGTCTGGACCCACGCAACTGCTACGCTCGCAGGTTCGAATCCTGCCTTGGGTATGGGTGTGTGTGATGTCCTTAGATTAGTTAGGTTTAAGTAGTTCTAAGTTCTAGGAGACTGATGACCTCAGAAGTTAAGTCCCATAGTGCTCAGAGCCATATGAACCATTTTGTACAAAAAAAAAAAAAAATGGTTCAAGTGGCTCTGAGCACTATGGGACTCAACTTCTGAGGTCATTAGTCCCCTAGAACTTAGAACTAGTTAAACCTAACTAACCTAAGGACATCACACTCATCCACACCCGAGGCAGGATTCGAACCTGCGACCGTAGCGGTCACGCGGTTCCAGACTGCAGCGCCTAGAGCCGCACGGCCACTTTGGCCGGCCATTTTGTACAAAAATGTCACTCTTTTAGTAAAGCTTCTAAAACTTCTTTAAACTTGTGTAAGGGTGTTAAATGAGCTGTTTTTGGTAGTTTGTTGAAGAATTTCAGGCTCATGTGTTTACGGCTATGGTTTATGTGAGAAAGTCTTGAGCATGTTAAATTTATCGTGCAGCTTTTTCTTGTACTTTGCAAATGAATATTATTTCGTAGTCTCAGATTGTTTGAATTTTCTTTGGCATAAATAAGAGAACTATAAATGTAAATCTTAAGTGATGTGAATTGACTTCTACAAGTTTCTCTGAGAGGCAAAGCTAGTATATATCTAATGGCTTTCATTTGTCATTGAAGAATATAGGTCGATTCTTGTGAATTTCCCAACAACAGTATTCCATATTGCTTGCGTGAATGGAAGAATGCATAATAAAAGTATGGTGGTAGATTCTTACTGACATTTTGTCTTAATTTATATAACAAAAATAATACTCTTACTAATTTACTCCTTAAGTAATTTATGCATCCATCCCATGATAGTCTTTTATTATTCATGAGTCCAATTGATTTCACATTCCTACTCTCAGACTTCATTGCTCTGAGACTGAAATATAGTTCGTCTGTTTTTATTTTGTTAATGGATAACTGGTTGGTCAAACGCCAGTGATCGGGCATCTCGATGTCTTCTTTGTTGAGGTTTAGAACATTTTGTAAGTTTTCACCTGTTGCTATCAGTGTGGTGTCAGCACAGAGCACATTCACATATGGTACATGGCTTGAGAAATCATTTATATAAACAACAAAGGGAAAAAGTCAGAGAACTGATCCTTCTGTGGTATTCCACATTTTATTTTCAACAACTGTGATGCCTGATTATTTGTATATACCTCCTCTAGCCTGTCACTAGACAGGTCCTAAATATACTCAATAATTTATCTCTTATGTCATAGTAAGCTAATTTTATTAACATAGCTCTGTGTGACACAAAGTCGAATACTTTGATCAAGTCTGAAAGCAGAGAATGAACAAACTGAATTAAAGCACAAAAAATACATAGAAAACTTTATTCACCCTATAAATCAAGAAAATGGGTAATTTAATAAATGAGAGACACTACATAACACATATCCATAGTAACAGCGATAGAAACACGAAGAGTATAAAACAAAGACGTAACACCAAGAAAATATCATAAATCATAGACAATAACAAAATTATTACGAGAAAATGAAATTATAACATAAAAATCTCAAAGAAAACTAAAACGAAGTCCAGATCAAAACATAATTAGAACCAAATAATAAAAAACAACCGAATTTCCACACATCACTTTTTTATAATGGTAACTACTTAAACATGTAATATCGCTGATCCACTATCATCCAAGCTGTCAAAAGAAAAAGAAACTAATAATACTAAAAACGACAGATATTACATGCAAGGCAAAAATGCCTAACGATGTGTTATAACATTTTTGATTGTAGTCACAAACCTTTATATTAAAACCATCACATACTTATGTGTTGACAGAGCACATGATAGTGGCAATATGACAAAATGGAGTCATCGTGAATGATTTATAAAATAAAAACGATTTAAAGATCAATGTAGGTTGCTGATACTAGTAATAATCATGAATCAAATATTTGAAGATTATTTCAAGTAAAATGGAATAATACCTGAGAAAACGAACCCTATACACCACAGCAAAAGGCCATACTGAGAGACAGAATGGGTGTATTATTGAGTATGCATGCAGCATGTTGTTGACTACAGGCTTGTCTCATGAATTGTGGGCGGAGGCAGCAAACTGTACTGCATATATGAACGATTGTGTAAAACACACAAAATTTTACACTGTATGAAAAATGATTTGGAATACCTCCACCTTTAAAAGACATGAGGAAGTTTGGATAAGAGCATATGTACACATTCATGGACAATTTAGATCAAAATGAGATAGTAAATTAAAGAAGTCAATAATGGTTGGCTGTGATTTGTGTAATAACAATTATCAGTTCTATGAGTACAATCCTGAATCAAACAAAATTACGATCTCCTTCAATGCTTCTTTCAATGAAGAAGAAACCCATGCCTTAAACTTGAAACATAAATACACTGACTTTTACTTGGGTGATCAGGGCATTGTAGAAGTTCAAGAGGAAACTGAAGAGTGTGATAATGGTAAACAGGTCAAGGATGAACTTGAATGATCGATCTAATCTGTAAGCACCTGTACATTTTCAACACCTAGATAGAGCTCACTCTGACATTATCTTTCAACCTCAACTTTTTTGGAAGTAATGCTGTTACAAGTATCATCAAAATGGAAGCAAACAATGGAAGAAAATAATGGCAGCTTTGAAGAAGAATGAAACTCGAGATTTGGTACCGTTACCAGAACTGTGCATTCCACCACATTTACCCACCTAAGTCTGCCTGTAGCCGACTGCTCCATTCTGCACTGTAGGTAGTCAAGCTCAACTGTACTGCGTACTGAGAGCATGAGCTGCAAAGCACTGCTGAGGCCAATGGCTCATTCGAGTATCCGGCCATACCTGAGCATTAACAGGGTTTGGTGCAACAGGGAAACAGGCAGCACTGGGAAGGCAGGAATGAGAGACAACACAAGGGCAAATTTGCTTTCTGAATCGTCAGCACTCCTTTGAGAATCGTGAAGGTTTGACATCATAGGAGAGCGCGTTTTTGATCTTTTGTAAAGAGAAACAACTCGTAATGGAAAATAGTGGATGTAACACAATAATACATAACAAAACAATGAACAAAGTACAAGAAACTATAGATTGGTTTACACGATTCATTCTTTCCTGTCTCTGCTTCTTTCTAAGGCCTCCACATTTCTGAGCTCTTTTCTGAATCTTGAATTCAAATTTTGTAGCTAAGGTTTTATTACACATTGGTCCACAGTTGGAATGTAGTCTAGAAATGTTTCAGCCATTTCTTTGTGCGCCCAGTTTTTTATATTCTTGTTTGTGTAATATTCCTGGGTCTTTATTCTCAAGCAAGGTCTTTTGTGGTACAATTTTATAAGTTTTTCGATGTGCTTAGTGGTCCATTCCTTTACCAAACTGGATGCAACTATAACTTGCTGGTATGTGAAAACCACAGTAAAACCCATGGACTTCCTATATAGGGTCTGGCCCATTGCTGTAAAAATCTGCACATGTGAGACAAATACTATGTGGCTATGGCTGCCCAAGTGTTGCAGAACATGGAAGTTGGTAAGTGCATACATAAAACTGATATATGTCCAATTTTGTATGCTAAGATGGATTATTTGATTACATATTCAATCTTACAAGAACTGTACTGATAAAATCTGCTCCCATTTGTTGCAGAGTTCCTGTCTGATATGGAGAAAAGTGCTGCAAATATATGGCAAGAAACTGAAGCTAACAAGCCATCTGTAAAGGGTTACATTCGTTACTGAGTGGGAGAAAATGTGAAAAGGGCACTTGAGAACTATTGTCACATTCCCTGCAACAACAAATCACTTAGCACTGTTCTTTGCCACACCCTCGATAATAAACGGTTGCAAAAATATTATCCTGATGTTTGTGCATCGTTGGAAGCAATGACAAATGTCATAACTTATTCAAAAAGGAGTGGCCATGTGAAAGACTCACAGTCGCAGTTTACCATAAAGCAGCACATTGAGACTTGCTGGTATATTTCGTGAGTCATGCTAAAATCCATGTCCATGCAGTATAAACAAACTGATAACATTTTATATGACTTTGGGAAAATAAACTTGTTTGATAACAGGGATTAGCAGGTAGCTGACAAATTAATTTAACTTCTTGAAGTATTTCAAGACTATGGAAGCTGACAGTTGCTTGAGACATGGGTGTATCACATATAGGGAACCTGTGCTGAGAATGTGGCAAAGGATGAGGTAAGTGCTCCCATATATGCAAAAGGATGTATTTATCGACAATCAGAACTGAATAAGAGGTCGTATTTAAAGAAGATGGTGTGCAGACAAATCAGGGAAATAATCTTTGAAAGTTTTCCAAGTCCCTTCAAATATTCTTTAATTATGTTCTTGATATTTTCGTCCAAAGTAAGATGAACTATTACTGTGAAATAGCGAATGGTATTGAAATACTGAATTTGACTGGAATTTAAACAGATTTCTAAAACTTCAAAATTTTTAATAAACAATTCGATACAGTCTTCCACAGTACAAGAGATCAGTTCTGAATTGCTGTATTGGTACATACTGGGCGAAGTAAGAAACTACTTGCAAATGGGGCTCAGAGATTTTGTTTTGTGCCTGTACTCACAGCAATCCAGCAGCTAACCCACATAGGCCACTTGAGCGGATCCAGGCAGTGGTGGGTCACTGTGTGGCCTGACAGGCTTTGGTGCAGCTCCACTGGCTGACGGGGCAGCAAGTGTCAAGCTCACCTGGCAGTCATGGCTGCAGTACCAGTTGGGCCGCGCAGGCTTGGTGCACATCTGTGACCATTACTATATAATCGAAAGATAGTTGGATGTAATTGGATCTAGCATATGAAGCAGATTCTAAAAGAAAGCTGATCAATGTAAAGCATGATTATTTACAATAGATTATTTGCAAGAGAAAGTATCACTTATGAAAAGACTGTTTCTCCTGTAGTCCCATATGAATCATTTACAGTTTTATCAGCACTAGCAGCTTCACAGGTGATTTGATGTTAAAAATGCATTCCTTAATAGGAATTTGAAAGTAGTTTACACAGAGTACCTAAAATGGTTTGTCTTAGAGGACTCAAATTTTGTTTGCCATTTGAAGAAGAGTCTACGCAAGCTAAAACATCACTGCATTGCAGGAATCAAAAATTTGTACCTTTTCTGACAGTGTTTGGATTCGAGCAATTGATGCAGACAAATGCATTTTCAGTGTATTAACAGATGATCTGGACACCTACCTCACACTTTATGAGGACTATATCTAATCCATCTGCAAGTCTCCAGAAATACAGAAAAACTTTTGGTAACACTGAGTTCATCTTGTGAAGTTACTGTGTACAATGGAAAATGCTTCTGTGCAATGGAAATTGAACACAACCATTTGCAAAAGAAATCTATGTAAGTCAGCAATAGTACATCAATTGCCTTCTTCAGAAGTTCAGAATGAAGTAAAGCTCATGGATAACCTCTATTGACAGGCAGACGATAGCTAAATATTTGCAGCAACTGTCTCACAGCCAGATGCCAGGTTCACTGTGATCACATTGAGTAGGTTTTTATATATTCAAGGCCTTTAATACTGGCATACTTTTAAAAGAATTATGAAGTATCCATAGGGGACCAAGGATCCAGTAATAAGATACAAAGCTGACACAACCAACTGGTGGTCTACTCTAATGCCAGTTTTGCTAGTGACAATGAAATCCATCCATCATCTGCAGGCTATGAGAGTTTGCTAGCAGCTGGGCCTGTGTCATGGTGTTTACATTGGCAGAAATTTGTAACAAGATCAACAATGAAGGCTGAATATTTGGTGGCTGCTAATGAAGTTCTTTGGTTGTGTAATTTACTCAGCGAAATTAGATTTTCAGTTAGAAATATCAACCACACTCTGTATTTATGACCAAGGTGCTATTTGCTTGATTAAAAATGGAGAACTCTAAAATGCACAAAAATCTTAGATATTAAATACCATCACATATGTGAATACATTGAAAATAATAAGACAAGTTTGTTACATTTGTTCTGCTAAAGAATTGGCAGATTTGGTTTTTTAGAAACCTCTATAATTAGAAACAAATTCATATCAAACAGGAATGCTCTGTTGACGATTAGGTGTATGACAGAGGGCACTTACATGCACTCATCCTAAGACATTATTTAGCATGTATCTTTGGTTTCCTTGTTGCATTGTTACTGTGTCACATTTGGTTTCTAATTAAGAGCAATTATGTTATTTAACTCTGAGCTTATTTCACTCTGTGATTTTTTGCTACACAAAATTGCAGGTATCACATGACAGGCTTACCATTTTAATACTACTATGTAGTATAACTAAGAGTATCGACTTGTTGCAGTTAACATTACTGCAGAAGTGTGAATATTTTAAAGGTATTTATGAAATTTCAATGTGGAAATTGGCTCTACTTACTCATTTCTTATGCAGTGTAAAAATGATCGATTAATATCAATACTAGGATCCTTCATTTTTGTTATTACAAAAGTACTTAATTTCATTCCTAAAAGCACCATGTTAAAATATTTTGAATACTATATATATTATACTATTTGAAGTTTTTATAATGATTAACATTGATAAAATTAGTGTGATTTCTATATTATAAATGAAAAAACTTAACAGAAATTCAAGAGAACCAGAAGAGAGGCTATTTGAGCTATAGTTTTAGGACCAAGTCCATTTTTAAATGGTAGCTTTTTCCTCAGACATTGATTAATTTTTTTGTAGAGTTGTTGCGATAAATACAGCAATTATTGGGCTACTACATCTAATGGAAATTCTTACAGATAAGATTAAAATCTTTTTTCTTGATTAGTAATCAAGGTATTTTTGTTAGAAGTCAACCGTACCATTTACACTCAAACATAATTAGCGATTCTGTAATTAAACTGGTATATTTAGTAATAATTATACTAGGTCTACAAACATGTCAATGTCACGTAGCAGCTTCAGATGCAAAATGGTGACTTGGTGAGAACTGAGTGTGTGTATATATATATATATATATATATATATATATATATATATATATTTGGATAATTATTGTGTATGATTAGATTCTGTAAGATAGATATACTAGGCGCATTATAACTTACTTTATGGACGATTCTTTAGTGATGAATTATGCCATGTACATCCTTGCTCCTATGACTCCATGTAATGATCATAAAATAAATTAGAAAACGTTCTTCTCAATTTTAGAAGTACATTAGTTTAATGAACTTAACACTAGAAAGATTACATATGATATTCTTCTTTGAATCTTCTCTATTTCTTGTATATTTTCCAGCTGCCTCAGATTCCAGATCGATAAGCGATACTCCAGAATCGGTAGGATGAAGGTTTTGTTAGCCACCTACTTCTTGGGTGGACTACATGCCTGAGGAGTTTTCCAATAAGTCTCAGTCTGCTATCTGCCTTACTTGCAATTAAGATCATGTGGTCACTCCATCTTAAATTGCTCCATACGCATACTCCCTGATATTTAACCTATGTGGTCGCTTCTAGAGCTTGTACTTCAATCCCATACAATAATGGATCTTTCAGCCTATTTATGTGCAGTACGTTACATTTATTTGTGTTAAAGGTCAGCTGACAATCTCTGCACTAAGCATCTGTCTTCTGCAAGTCTTCCTGCATTCTGCTATAATTTTCTAGCTTGCAGCTTCTCTGTGTCATCTCTGCAGCACAACATGGGACCCCTACCGTTGTCCATTTGTCATTTAGGCATATAGTGAAATATAATGGTTCTTTATAGTTCACATCATATAGGAAGGTGGCCCAATTTTACGCCATGCTGCGCATCCTCCCTCCATCAATTGCCAGCAGCCAATAAGATTCATTCTCTCTCCGAACAGATAACTGCGAGTTACTACTAGACTACGAGAATCCCTCACCCTCGTGCTGTGTTAAATGAAATGATCGTATGGCCTTGTTGGCCAGGAGGCCCCATTCGGGGGAGTTCGGTCACCGTATTGCAAGTCCTTTTTAGTTGACGCCACTTCGGTGACTTGCGAGTCAATGATGATGAAATGATGCTGAAGGACACACAACACCCAGTCATCTCATGCTGTGCTGTTGCCGTACTTCGCGACAATGCAGTTTCATTCAAAGAGCTATGTAATTATTCGTTCAAATGTTGATGTTATTTTATTCTAGCAATATAGCTGTGAATGTGTATGTGTAAATGTGTTAGCGCGATTTAAAAATAATAATGCCACCCGAGAGAAATTAACATGAAGTGGTTCAGAAGGAGGGGAGTAGATTAGGGGAGTAGATTTATTTACTGCATTTATAACTTTTCGAACGTGAATCTGAAAGTGGGGCTCCTGTTTTCGACATTTTGAAGAGACACGAACGAACTGCGGAAACATGTGTCGGCAAGATAACTATACAGAGAATAGTGAACGAAAGTGTCACAGCTATAGAAACCTCAAGAAAATTTTGTTTCGTGTCGCCTGAAAAGCATGGAAAACGCAAGAAACCGTTAACACAAATTGATGGTTTTGACAACAGTGTTCTACGTAGTTCCGTGTTTGAAATGTATAAGTAGCGAATACCCGACATTACAAAAACTTGTTACAAGTACACATGAGAAAATTGGCTTCAAACATAGCGCTTCGTCCATGCAAAGAATTTTAGAGGTGTAGGGCCTACGATACCACAGAAGGCAGTAGTTAAACAATGTATTACGTTGTTGAAACATGGGTGAATCAGAATCATTCCATGAGTAACTAATGGAAAATGATTGATGATACTGGCTGTTTTAAAATACCCTTATACGATTATTTTGCACGCTGCTCGTCTACTGCTTCTCTTCCTACGAATAAACTCGTATTTGGGTATCAGATAACAGCTGTGACTACCATTCGAAAATGAACGCCGTCAGTTTCAAGAAATGGTTCACTGAGCAGTTCTTGCTATACCTTGCTTCGAAGTCGGTCATTGTAATTTGGCCTACCATGCCATTTATCATTCAACTGCTACATAGAAAACACCTAGCACAAACACGGGAAAATCGGATGTTGTACTCTGGCTTACAAATAAAAATATTCTGCGCAGTACAAGTCAGACTCATGCCAGATTCTTGTAGCTTGTTAATTATAAAGTTATGTGACACAATGTACAAATATGGCTTTCTTGCACGTGAATGTGTTCACACAGTTTTGCATTTACCCACGCACCACTATCAGTATAATCTGATAGAATTAATCTGGGCGCAAGTTAAAGAAAATTTGGCGGAAAAACCCAAAACATTTAAGATAAACAGACCCTGAATCTCTTGTGCATGAGGCAATAGACGACATCCCTCCATCAATGAGGGCACACTGTCTGCTGCACACTGAATAGCTTCAGAAAGAAGCCGTTTATTGAGAGATGAAGATGGATATAAACCGTGAACCTGTGATCCCAAATTTACAGTCAGATGGTACAGACACAGACTCAGATAGCAGTGATGGTGGTATTACGACGTAGTCTTTGGAACAAAGCAAAGTACTAATACTTTTTGGTTTTAAAGTCTCATGGATTAAAAAACGTGTTTGTCGACATATCAATTGCATACATAGGATATGACAACTTCCTAGCCATTATTGATTAGGAATTTGTATTATACGAAGTATGGAGACTATTATGCTCTACATATTACCCAAGAAGTTTATCTTTTCCCAGCGTCTTGTATGCTCTAAATTCGTCAAAACCTCCGGTATTTCGACCGAGTAAACCCACGCCATTTTCAATGCACAAATTGGAAAATGCCTTAAAATGACATGGAGGGTTACCTGTCGTGATATCCGCGGTTTTCGACGTTATCGGCCAGCAGTACCTCAAGCTATTGACAGAAGTGGTTAATTGTTTACTTGTTCCATGGATCGTAACTGCAGTCTCTCACTGTAATGTCGAATAAGTAAATTTACACTCATAATGCCCATTGATGGAGAAAAATGTGATACTATGCTGACAATTATTTACGATAGTCTTTGCTACCAGTAATTGTTTTTTTACACACTGTGATTTAATTACAGTCAAACACACCAACGTGCACACATACATATTTTAAAAAGATATGGAGTTCAAGCAGCTGTCAAGCAGTTATAATGTTTTCGGTTTGAATTTGAAGGTAACTTTGTTATATATTATATTTTAACTTATAATACAGTCCAAATCGCAGTTAATGATAATTATTAAAACCAGCTTCGATGATCTTGTCGTTAGCCAATGGTTATTTTGAGAAAAATTGTACTTGACGTCTTCACAATGCTGCAGCAGCTATTCTCATCTTTTGACATCACAAGGACTATAGCTGTGATGCAACGTCAAGACGTGAAGTACAATTTCTCTCATGTAGACAATTGATCGAATTCCGTCTTCAAATGTATTATTCCCGTCATTTGTTGGAACGTATAACACGGTGAGTGAACCTGATTGTTGTTCTCTCCAACAGAGTACGGTAACGCAGATTTGGTTTGCCCTTTCTCTGATGCCACTCATGTGCAGACCTCGTCTCCTCTCCACTTCCCTATCACTCCATCTCTATGTGCCAAAGCACCTTCTTTCGTGACACGGGCTTGCACTCACTTGCAGTATGCCTGTAGTTACTTTTACATGTGAAGATTTTTCTCCATTAAGAATGATATGCTGTATCTTTTTTGTTTGGAGCTCTTCAATCCAATCAGAAAGCTGGTCTGATATTCTGTACCCTCATATTTTGTGCATTAGGTGGCAGTGTGAAACTGTATAGAAGGCTTTATGGAAGTCAGGGCATGTGGCATCAACCTAGGTTCATGTACATATTGCCTTCTGGGTCTCAACGATCATTGTTTGGGAAATTCATGCAGATTGCGACAGAGGAGATTTTCAGTCTCCTGAAATGTGATAATACACTCCTGGAAATTGAAATAAGAACACCGTGAATTCATTGTCCCAGGAAGGGGAAACTTTATTGACACATTCCTGGGGTCAGATACATCACATGATCACACTGACAGAACCACAGGCACATAGACACAGGCAACAGAGCATGCACAATGTCGGCACTAGTACAGTGTATATCCACCTTTCGCAGCAATGCAGGCTGCTATTCTCCCATGGAGACGATCGTAGAGATGCTGGATGTAGTCCTGTGGAACGGCTTGCCATGACATTTCCACCTGGCGCCTCAGTTGGACCAGCGTTCGTGCTGGACGTGCAGACCGCGTGAGACGACGCTTCATCCAGTCCCAAACATGCTCAATAGGGGACAGATCCGGAGATCTTGCTGGCCAAGGTACTTGACTTACACCTTCTAGAGCACGTTGGGTGGCACGGGATACATGCGGACGTGCATTGTCCTGTTGGAACAGCAAGTTCCCTTGCCGGTCTAGGAATGGTAGAACGATGGGTTCGATGACGGTTTGGATGTACCATGCACTATTCAGTGTCCCCTCGACGATCACCTGTGGTGTACGGCCAGTGTAGGAGATCGCTCCCCACACCATGATGCCGGGTGTTGGCCCTGTGTGCCTCGGTCGTATGCAGTCCTGATTGTGGCGCTCACCTGCACGGCGCCAAACACGCATACGACCATGATTGGCACCAAGGCAGAAGCGACTCTCATCGCTGAAGACGACACGTCTCCATTCGTCCCTCCATTCACGCCTGTCGCGACACCACTGGAGGCGGGCTGCACGATGTTGGGGCGTGAGCGGAAGACGGCCTAACGGTGTGCGGGACCGTAGCCCAGCTTCATGGAGACGGTTACGAATGGTCCTCGCCGATACCCCAGGAGCAACAGTGTCCCTAATTTGCTGGGAAGTGGCGGTGCGGTCCCCTACGGCACTGCGTAGGATCCTACGGTCTTGGCGTGCATCCGTGCGTCGCTGCGGTCCGGTCCCAGGTCGACGGGCACGTGCACCTTCCGCCGACCACTGGCGACAACATCGATGTACTGTGGAGACCTCACGCCCCACGTGTTGAGCAATTCGGCGGTACGTCCACCCGGCCTCTCGCATGCCCACTATACGCCCTCGCTCAAAGTCCGTCAACTGCACATACGGTTCACGTCCATGCTGTCGCAGCATGCTGCCAGTGTTAAAGACTCCGATGGAGCTCCGTATGCCACGGCAAACCGGCTGACACTGACGGCGGCGGTGCACAAATGCTGCGCAGCTAGCGCCATTCGACGGCCAACACCGCGGTTCCTGGTGTGTCCGCTGTGCCGTGCGTGTGATCATTGCTTGTACAGCCCTCTCGCAGTGTCCGGAGCAAGTATGGTGGGTCTGACACACCGGTGTCAATGTGTTCTTTTTTCCATTTCCAGGAGTGTATGTGAGCTATAGAGGGGCATTAGGAATACAGTGCCTAATCTGGATAATTATGACCTTGAACACCCCTCCCACCTCTCATACCTTTCCAATTACCCCAAATTCCCCCTTCCTTCTGCCTTTCTCTCCCCCTCATCACCTGTCCTCCCTCCCCCACTCCTCAGCCATGTCCCTTCCCCTTCCATCTTCTCTACCAAGCCACTCCTCTTCCTTGTAAATAGGCCAATCAGAGTATCTAAGTCAGCACACATTTTTCAGCTCTTTCGAAAACCATGCTCCTTTCTTGGAAACAGGCCAGTCATAGAGCACCCCTAATCACAGCTCAGCGTTCTACTGCCATATATTAGTCCGCAGACTGACAATTTGCAATGTCTTCTCTAAGCCACGTAAATTTCTTCGAAACAGGAGAATCATAGAGCTTCTTAGCCATTTGTGTTGGACATATTTAGGTCTCGCAATCGGAGCTCAGATGGAAGATGAAACAGGCAATCAGAGGACTTTCTGTGGTAAAGATGGGCGGGTCACGACGTCATACTTGTCCAGTGATGATGGCAGTTGTGTAAGTGTCCGCCTTGTAGGTTCAAGTATGCGTGATAGGTGTAGATCACAAGCAAAGCACTGAGATATTTAGCTCATAATATGTTGTGGAAGTTATTCGTTACGTTCTCATAAAACATCGTTGCATAAATAGTGTATTAGAGTTACATTTTCATTATACATTTACAACCAATTCTTAAATTTTCATTTTCATAATGCATCTACAACATGTACGTTACAATTACAATATCATGAAGCGTATACAACAAATGTGTTAAATTTTCAGGGTGAGAAATGACATTATTTTCATCCAGTGGCGACGAAAATTGTGTAATTGTCTGGTGCTATGCACATTGGAGCAACAGGTCGACATGCATCTATGTGCAGCTCAGCCGATACTCGTTGGCAAGATAAGACAGACACACAGCAGCCAACTCACATTTAGATAAAGCACACATCTCCTGACACAACAAACAAAACCTGACAATTACCTTCTGTGATGGGTTTGTAGTACCGTCTCTAGGTCTCTGTTTATAAGTTCTAACTTGCTTTGAAGTCGCATACAGTCTTTCGCCACCTATCCCTAGGTTCCTAAGCACACTGTGTGATAAGTGAAATCCCACATAATAATTTTGTGTACCATTTCCATATGTTTCAGATTTGCAAATCGCACCTCTTGTGACAGTCTTTCAACTGATGGGGTGTTATCATATGTAATTTTCCATTCTGAATTTTAGCCTTTTACTTCATTTTCTGCAGCCATTCTTGTTCTCACAACTTAAACTTCAAGCAATAATTCCCACTTCCCAAAATTCCTGTTCATTTCCATTGCCATGTACATTATTGCCCGCCAATTTTGCTGTTAACAAGAAAAGTAATAACTCTACCAGTTCCTTTTGATTATTTCAGTGGATGTAGTCGGTATGTACTGATGGTTCATTGGAGACTGACTTCCAGTCTTTAATGTCATGTTCCCTTCACACTTGTACACTTCCAAGTCAATATGGGTTTCATCAACTCTCAATGATGAAACACTACTTCTGCCTATTGAATGCTTAACACACTTTTAGCGTATGTTGGAATTCACTATTCTACAAGGGAGATAAATTTATCTATAGGTTTTGGTAGCCCTGAGAATTTCAGCATAATTTTGAATATCTTGTGCTGTGCAATCTTTTTAACTGTGTTTAGCTTCAAATGACAAATAATGTAATTCTCTTGTTTCTGAATGTCTCATATTGTGTATTATTAAATTATTTCCATCGACATGCACCAGCGAATCGAAAATAATCTGTACACTTGTTTTTTGACTGAATCTGATGCTTTACATGTAGAGGATAGAAGGCAGAGCTGGCGCAGCCCACATTGCTGCCAGATTTCCCCTGACTTACTTTTCCCCTCCGCTATTATGTCACACAGAATTGCTAGATTCCCCCTTCTCCCACCTCAAACCTATTCCAATGACCTATTTTCACTGGGCTTTACCCACCCTCTAGGAAGGAACTGGTGCAGGCAAAGTTTTCTCCCCATCTCTCTGACTTCAGAAAGCCCACTTGTGCAAAGTTTAAAATGGCATAAAATTTAAAAAGTCCTAACCTTACGTTGGAGCCAGAATGTTATGGAAAATTCATCACACTTAATGTTTAAAAAACTGCCACTGCACCCAGTACATAAACAATTTAGAGGATGATTGGATGCTACTGGCCCCCACCACCACTCTGAGTCAACATGGAAGGGAGTTCACCAATCTAGATAGTTTGTTTTACATTTCTGCTGTTTGCCAATACTTATAAATTGACCAACTTTGAGTTGAAACACATTAACATCAGCAGAACACATGACAGAGTTCAAAGTTATAGCAGAAGTGGAGAATGCTTGTTGGGGTGCAAAGCTGCAGTTCACTGTGATTGAATGAGGGTGTTGATGGTGATGGAGTATTAACAGTTTCCTTGAATGATATCCATTGTCAATATGTTTGAGGACACTAATTTGAAGTTAATATTTAAAGAATCTACACAGTGCATTTATTTAAAACATTCATGTTTTGTGATTGTGTTATATGGATCATCACAGACAGGCTCAATCTAAGGTGAGTATATATCAGAGCAGCCTTTGATGATGTCAAGTGTGTGTTGGAATATAAAAGGTAGCAAGGAAGTGGAGTTAGACAAGCGTTTAAGTGCATGTATGTTTGTTATACCTAAGTCAGCTAGTATTATTCCCATAAACAGAAACTCCAGACTATAAAGTTTATGGTTGGTATACCTGCATCTGTCATTGCTCCCATAGGCTTGAATTCCTATGTCATAGATTTAAGTCACATAAAAATGTTATTTGAAAAATATTATAGGATGGTGATTGGAGCTGGCCTAGAAAAAAGTATAAAAATGTTTTAACAACTCAGATTTATTTTCATGGTTAACAAGGTATAAAAATGTATATTTTTTCAGTTAACAATGTACAAAAATTATATGAAAATTTTTGAAAATGATGACTAACAGCTTTTACAATTTGCAGTATGTTTTATTTCCATCATACATAGTTTCCACGAATCTCAGCAGTTCAGTTGTGCCACATCAGAGAGCCTTAGCACTTCATACATTTTCAGTTGTTGCTACATCAGAGAGGTATATATGAAAGATGAAATTTAGCAGTTGTTGCAGTGTTAGAAACAGACTTAATAGTTCAGACTTTTCTTACTTGGGAAATATGTGATAAGACTTAAAATTAATTTTTTTTACCTTGGATGAATCAAAATGATGCAACAAGTAATTCACACATAGTGTGAAAAAATTGCTTAATAATTTGCACACACATAGACATAGTGTGAAGATCACATGTTAACAATTCACATATACACATGGTGCCACAAAGTCAGTTAATAATCAAACAAATACAAAGCATATGGCTAACTCATGCACACATAGTATGTGATAGATATACAATTTGCACATATGTATGATGCAGTATACATATATCTAACAGTTAGTTCATACACACATTAAGATAAACAGGCCATACTGTTGCACATCAACACACACATACATCTTTGTTATGTACAACACATGCATCCATTCTTACTCTCTCTCTTATTTCAATGAATAGCACAAGTATGGTAAGGTTTCAATTCTACCTCCAGAAATGACACACTTAACATCATGATGCTTCAGTTGGATCTTCAGCTGCACCACTGTACAGATGACATATCTTCTAGACTGAAAATTTACCTGGCTCATCACACACTGGACATCATTTGTACCACCATACAGGCAAGCCACACAACCTTCAACTGTAAGAGACCATGTGGCTGCATGTTGCACACCTTTAGCCCCTGATTCATTATGGTATGCATACATTTTGGACTGTAGATTCACTTACATCACAATCTCTGAGCCACTCACTTCCTCTCCCATGAAGACAATAACATTAGCATTTGCAGGCTTTATGCCATAAGGGTTATTGGCTTCATATCAGACATGCCACTGGCACCTCATATGGATCACAGCCCTATACACAATAAATGGCGCTGTATGCATATAAAGACTCTATGGGTCACCAAAATAAATGTAATGAAAACTGTACTACATGTGGAGCTTTGATAGGTCCAATACATACATACTGTGTAAACAGTTTTCACGAATGGTGTTTCAACCTTTATCCTCTCTAGATCCACAAATTCTTCATAGCAAATAGGAGACCATTTAAATTTTGCCCTGATGATTCACTGACTCGCTTCACAACACTGCTCTGAACAACAGATTAATTTGGTACCATATTATTTCCTAGTTTTTCCATCATCTTAACAAGAATCAAATTAGTCTTTCTGTAAACACCATTATCAAGAGCACACATCATGGACGTATTTTTTTATTTTTAGTATCTAAATTTATTGTGAGGCGCTGGTCTCATCTTGGCTCTGTCCTCACATCAAATCCACAAATCAACGTAGAATCACATAGTATCTAAACAATTCACTCTTGCATTCTGTTTTTAATGAGAATGTGGAACTGATTGATTATGAGATTCATTGGGTGCTATAGTTAGTTTTATTCTGATTGCAACCTTCTTTAACCTGTTTTCAATACTATGTTTTTTTCTATCTAACATCTCTGCATGTGGGAGCTGTGTCTGGAGCTACGTGTGGGGGCCTCTGAACTTGTGGTTCTGTTGTGTCTGACACAGGTGGACCTTCATAACATCCTTTCAGCAGGCGACATTTGGGCAAGACACAAAGAGTCTGGCGCTCACTGGACCATGGTAGCCTGCTTATAGCTGAACCTATGGTTCCAGTTTCAGGGAGATGCATTCTGCACAATAGAGTACCCACATGTAAAGGCAGGGAGAGGCGAATCATCCCTCTTAGCCAGAGCGAAAGATGAATTTGTGACTGAAGAGCTAACATTGTGCTGGAAGGCAGCGGGACACCACTCGCTAACCAAATAATATCGTCTCGTGAATACTCCAGGAAAAACAGACTCAGATTCTTCCATGGGAACATAGGCTCTTAAAATTTCCCATTGCTGTTTCCAACAATCTTACAAGCAGGGCAAACGACTGCCGTATCGTGGAAATTGGGCCAGCTGGCAGAGACCATTCACACGTTGCTGACTGGTTGGTCCTCCGTTACCATTCTGGTGGGAGCCAAACGTTCATTGTAACTCAGTGTTATTGGAAGAGCTTTCGGGGCTGCTGTATGACTGGCTGCATGGGAGAAATGTGAGCGCTGCTCCAAGTTTAGATGGGAAGCCAGATAAGTGAGAACTGGACAGTCTTGTCCCAAGATGGCAGCTGACTTGGCCTTTCGTGTTCTGAGTCTTAAAATTTTTCTTTCGGAACAGCATCTGCTCTGATGGTGTGCGGAGTCTGCAAGCACCGCCACTGTACGGGCAATCTGTCCACACCTAATTCAACACTTCAGCAGAGCTCCTAGGCGCACAGTTGTCCGCCACACACGCAATCCAGCGGTGGTAAGGAGGCACTGCAATGCGAGATATTGGTGCAGAAGAGAGGAATAGTTTGGAGATGGGTCTTTTTGTTAGAATGGTTAAATTCACGGCGTCTCCTCATATCTCCACTACTGGCCATTAAAATTGCTACACCAAGAAGAAATGCAGATGATAAACGGGTATTCATTGGACAAACATATTATACTAAAACAGACATGTGATTACATTTTCACGTAATTTGGGTGCATAGATCCTGAGAAATCAGTACCCAGAAAAACCACCTCTGGCCATAATAACAGCCTTGATATGCCTGGGTATTGAGTCAAACGGAGCTTGGATGGCGTGTACAGGTACAGCTGCCCATGCAGCTTCAACACGATACCACAGTTCATCAAGAGTAGTGTATTGTGACGAATCAGTTGCTCGGCCACCATTGACCAGACGTTTTTAATTGGTGAGAGATCTGCAGAATGTGCTGGCCAGGGCAGCAGTCCAACATTTTCTGTATCCAGAAAGGCCCGTACAGGACCTGCGACATGCGGTCGTGCATTATCCTGCTGAAATGTAGGGTTTCGCACGGATCGAATGAAGGGTAGAGCCACGGGTCGTAACACATCTGAAAAGTCACGTCCACTGTTCAAAGTGCCGTCAATGCGAACGAGAGGTGACCGAGACTTGTAACCAATGGCACCCCACAGCATCACGCCGGGTGATACGCCAGTATGGCGATGACGAATACACGCTTACAATGTGCGTTCACCGCGATGTCGCCAAACACGGATGCGACCATCATGATGCTGTAAACAGAACCTGGATTCACCCGAAAAAATGTTTTGCCATTCGTGCACCCAGGTTTGTTGTCGAGTACACCATCGCAGGCGCTCCTGTCTGACGCAGCGTCACGCGTAACCGCAGCCATGGTCTCTGAGCTGATAGTCCATGCTGCTGCAAACGTCGTCGAACTGTTCGTGCAGACGGTTGTTGTCTTGCAAACGTCCCCATCTGTTGACTCAGGGATCGAGACGTGGCTGCACGATCCATTACAGCGATGCGGATAACATGCCTGTCATCTCGACTGCTAGTCATACGAGGCCGTTGGGATCCAGCACGGCGTTCCGTATTACCCTCCTGAACCCACCTATTCCATATTCTGCTAACAGTCATTGGATCTCAACCAACGCGATCAGCAATGTCGCGATACGATAAGCCGCAGTCGCGATAGGCTACAATCCGACCTTTATCAAAATCGGAAACGTGATGGTACGCATTTCTTCTCCTTACACGAGGCATCACAGCAACGTTTCAACAGGCAACGCCGGTCAACTGCTGTTTATGTATGAGAACTCGGTTGGAAACTTTCCTTCTGTCAGCACGTTGTTGGTGTCGCCACTGGCGCCAACCTTGTATGAATGCTCTGAAAAGCTAATCATTTGCATATCACAGCATCTTCTTCCTGTCGGTTAAATTTGGCGTCTGTAGCACGTCATCTTCGTGGTGCAGCAATTTTAATGGCCAGTAGTGTATACACTGTGCAACATCAGTGGCGCAGCAAGGGCAATCTTATTCTGTTTCTCTATCTGTGAGGGTAATGGGTCGAATAATCACTCACGTTAATTAATGGTCGAGACAGCCAAGAAGTTATTGATGGTAGAGAAAGCTGTCTTTCTTTTCCATAACATCCCGATTTTGGGTTTTATCCTCTGTTATTTGTACTCAATCATCTATTCATAAACTCTAATGTAGCACTACTTGTTTAGTTACGGATATTTGGATATTAATTGTCCCGTGACTTCAATTGGTGGCGACACTGTTTTCTTCTGTATTAATTCATTTTTTTTCACTGTTGAATAATTAATTTCACTTATTGAATAAACTATGTCTTGCCAGATCTAGGAAATTCACTTAGTAGCAGGGAGGGGAATCTCTTTGTATTGATTGCAGTCGGTTCTTTCACTGTAAGCTGACGATTGTGGCCACAATCAGATCTCGTAGGATAGCAGGCATTCCCTTTAAGCATATCCCCCAGGGAACTCACAACTCTTTTTGTGAATACATGCTTGGCACACGTGGGGCCGCTGTCCTTGGAGTACTCCTTCCTTGTCTGTACTGCGTGTCTATCCTCATGTTATTCTTTCTCCCCTCCCTTGGGGACCCTGTATTTTACGCAATAGGGAAACCGAAACTCGTGAAAGTATTGGAAGACTTAGCTGGATTTCATTTTTGTCTTTCTCTCCTTTCTTGTTCTCACTTCTCCTGTCCTTCCTCTGATTCGGCGTTTGAGATCTCCCTTTTCGTCTTTCTTCCTCCCTGAAGGCCAGCTCATGCGTTTGATACATAAAGGACGATTAGGTAATGTGTAATTCCCAGCACCTGTGTCGACAGATGCGGCTCGCCCAGGGACGGGCAATTGCCTGATCTGTTCATCTGTTACCATCCCAATTGCTGGTTGGTCCCTCCGTGTGTAGCTGAAGAGGTGTGACCTGATATGTGAAGAATCACCTAAGGCAGGTGTGCTCCCCTCTCTGGGAGCCCCCAGAAGGAAGGAGCATGGCATCGGATTTGCTGGCAGTCACGGTTGATTCACTATAATGAGTACCTCAGATCCTTCAGCGCTACCTCCTTGAAATAAAAGTGAATGGAATCAGACTGAAGACACGACAGATCTTCCGGCTGCACCTAGCTGCCTCGTGGTATCACGTTATAACTTTTGTACAGTGAACCAGTTCGTCATTCAGAAAGGAGCCCACTAAAGTCCTGCTCTCGCTTACACAATGGAATTTTGCTTGTTGAGACAACAGTCCCTCTTAAGCCCAAAAACTGCTTAAAACTACGTTCCTCCACTGATACCTTTTTCGTGTAGAGGCCCATCGAACACAGATTTTTTTGCGTGGTGTCATACATACCTGGCTGCTTGAGGGTATGACTGAGGGAAAAATACAAAAAAATGGTTCAAATGGCTATAAGCACTATGGGACTTAACATCTGAGGTCATCACTCCCCTAGACTTAGAACTAAGTAAAGATAACTAACGTATAAGAACATCACACACATCCATGCCCGAGGCAGGATTCGAACTTGCGACCGTAGCAGTCGTGTGGTTCCGGACTGAAGCGCCTAGAACCGCTCGGCCACCGCGGCCGGCTGGAAAAATACAACACCATCTCTCTGATCAGGGTGTAACCACAGTCCATTGGGTTATGAAGAGAGTTGATGCAGAATTAGTGTCTACCCACATCCTTTTCTTAACGTTTGATGGAAAGGAACTCCCATTGAAGATTAAAGTGGGCTATAAAGTCATCAACATCAGACCCTAAATACTATACCAGTGCGTTGCTACAAATGTCAACATTATAACCATATTGAATATCTTGTAAAAATGCAGCTAAAAGTGTAACTTGTGGCAAGAATGTTCATGAGGGAGATTGCCCACCTCCTTCTCCCCACTGCATCAACTGCACTGGCAACCATGCCACTTCGTCCTGCTAATACCCTGTGTACTTCTATGAGTGAGCCTTTCAGGAGATCTGGGTGAACAAATAGGTGGCCCTCGACGTTGCTCGCAAAATGTTAGCTAGCCAAAAGCCTTGAATACCACTATCCAGCAGTTAGAGTACCGTTGTTGCTACGTCACAACCCACGAAAGATACGGCCACACAGACCTGTGACCTCTAGTTCAGTACTACGGTTGTGAAATCGCTTGTGCTAAGGTGACGTTCTCACCCCTCCACCCACTGCTGTTGCTCAGCACACCAAAAAAACCTTCGCCCACGCTGGTGAAGTCCAGAAGAGCAGATGTTTAAGAAGGAATTCTTCCATTCTGATTTTTTGTGCACCTCAAATCAGTAAACGTCTGGATCCCCGTCTTACAAACTCATCGGTACTAACAAGTCGAACAAAGACAAAGTGCTTTCCCTTCTCTAACTCAGAGATCCTCTGCAACAGTGATACCATGCGAAACCTCTGTCTGGCCGACTTCCATTTCAATGGTGCGAATCACGAACTGGTTGTCCACCCTGGAGTCAGCTGACTGATCCAGGGAGGTTACTGGTACCTCTGATGAAATAATGGAACAGGATCCTCCTGCCTCAGAACCCTTTAGTAGTACACAGCCGAAATCTAGCATTTAGCAGCCACTGAAATAATTGTCTCTTATAAGAGAAATATCTCCTGTTACCTAACATAACTGTTTTCCAATGGAAACTTTGTGGAATCAGATCACGCAGTGCAGACTTACAGCTGCTATTGCGATAGCAATGCCCAGTTGCTTTATGCCTCCAGGAAACGAAATTACGCCTTCGCTCTAGTACGTTTCAACCTTCCTTCTGGAAAAGGAACTCCAGCTCACAGGGGAGCGATGACGCTCATTCAGGACGACATCGATAACCAAAACATTTAAACATTTCAGTGAACACCCAGCTATAAGCTGTTGCTGTCTGTCTTTCTCTCCTCATTTACATCTTTTCTTTTTGTAATGTCGGCATACCCCCCATCTGATCTCACCAGGGCAGACATATTGCAACTTACTGATCAGCTACCTCAACCCTTTTTGCTATTTGGCAACTTCAACACCCACCATCCCATTTGGGGCTCTCTGAGAACCTGTCTGAGAAGCTGTCTCCTCACAGATGTTCTCAACCAGCTTACTCTCATTTCTCTCAGCACTGATGAACCACATTCCACCACACTTTCTCGCACATGGATCTCTGATTCTGTAATGCACAGCTTGCCCTCCATCTAAAGTGGTCCTTCCTGTCATACACGTACTCGATGGGCCACCTCCCGTGTATAATTCGTCTGCTAACTCATGTCCCATTTGTGCACAAGACTAACTGGCAGCTTCCTAAACTCAACTGTAGACTCTATTCTTCACTTTCAACTTTTTCAACCTTCGACGAACAACATTTCCACATAAGTGATGAGCAGGTAGAGTACCTTACGAATGTTGTCCTTACCGCTGCAGAATGTTTCATCCCTTGAATATCTTCCCTACTGTGACATGTACCAGTTTCCTGAAGGACTGAGGAATGCTGCCACGCGGTTCGACCTCTGTGACGTGCTCTCTGTGTCTTTGAACGCCATTCTGTATTCGTTTTGAACAGTTGAGCGCGAAGTGTCGCATAATCAGAGAGAGCGAAAAAGCTATTTGGATCTCTTTTACTAATTCTTTAAACCGTTTGGAGTAACCTACGTCGGATTTCTGGAAACAAGATACACCTTCCGATTACTAGCCTGATGGCATTGTTGACCCTATCGATATTTCCAGCATCTTGGGTCGATGCTTTGCAAGGCCCCCCTCGCCCGCACCATTTACAGTCCAGCCGTCCTACCTCGGAAATGAGCAGAGGAGGCCCAGGAGATATCTTTCTTCTCTCAGAATCGCGGAAGCTACAATACCGTTTTTACTATGATGGCGCTCGTACATGCTCTCAGCTCGTCACGATCCTCCGCCTCCAGAATTGTACGATATCCACATTCAGATGTTGCAGCACCTACCTCTTGATGGCAAACACTCTCCTTCATATGTATAATTGCATCTGGACGGACGGCGCATTTCCCAGATGTTGGCATGAAGCCACTGTAATCCTCATGCCTAAGCCTGGTAAGGACAAACATCTTCCATTCAGCTACTACCCAGTTTTCCTCACCAGCAGTGTCTGCCAGGTGATGGATCACAAAATCAATGGTTGACTGGTATGGTGACCTGACGCTTGGGATCTATTAAGAAATGCACAGTGTGGATTCCATAACCACTGCTCTTCAGTTGATCATCTCGTCACCCTGTCAACCCATATTATGAACAATTTTCTGCAGGAATGCCAGACTGTAGCAGTGTTTTTTGCTTCAGAGAAGCTTTACAATACCTGCTGGAGGGTAGGCATCCTCCATACAATGCACATGTGGGACTTCCTAGGTTGCCTGCTCCATTTTATTCAGGAGCTTTTAAAAGACCAGGGTTTCAAGGTACATGTGGGTTTGGCTTTGTCGAACACTTTTATTCAGGAGCACAGGGAGCATCAGGACTCTGTGCTGAGCGTAGCCCTGCTTGCCATTGCAATTAATCCTATCATGGACTGTCTCCCGCCAGGTATCTCAGGCTCTATTTTCGTCAATAAGTTGCGATTTACTGCAGCTCTCAACAGACCTGTTTACTTTGGCGATAATTTCAGCGACGTCTCGATTGTCTTCACTCGTGGAGCATTGACAACAGCTTCCACTTTTCCACTGAAAAAACTGTCCGTCCGAACTTTCGGTGGTGTAAGGAGTTTCTTCCACTGTCCTCACATCTTGGTTCCATTGCTCTTCTATTTGTTGAAACCGTCAAATTCCTGGGGCTCATGCTCGACAGAAAACTCCGTTGGCCCTCCCACACATCTTATCTGGCAGCACGCTATACCCAATCCTTAAACATCCTATGTACTTTAAATGATAATTCATGAGGAACGGATCGGAAAATCCTCCTTCATTTACACCATTCTTTTGTCCAGTCAAAAATGGACTATGGGTGTCTCATTTACTCACATGCACTACCGTCTATTTTACACCGTCTCAGCACAATCTGCTATCAAGGCATATGTTTGACCACTGGAGCTTTCTACATTATCACAGGTATGAGTCTTCATGCAGACACTGCCAAACTACCACTTTCATACCGGTGTGATTTTTCTCCTTAGCAGATATCCATCTCGTCTGTCATCCTCATCCATCCATCCTATGCGCCCTTTTTTTATGACGGCCTTGACTGTCAATATGAGGTAAAGGCAACTTCTTTGTTGGCTCCTTGAGTTCGCTTTCGTATACTGCTTAGGAAACTTAACCTTACTTTACCTGCCACCTTCCCGATGGGTGAAAGCCATTCACTGCCTTGGCTTCGTACAGAGGTCTGCATTCAACTTGGACTTAGTTCGCTTCCCAAGGCACTGCTCTAGATTCGACCTATTGATGCAGGTTTCTTGAACTTCTGACTCAACCTGGAGACAACACCTCCGTCTACACTGATGGCTCTAAGACCGACTGTGGTGTCGGATGTGTCTTTGTCATTGTAACAAACATTTTAGTTACCAGCTTCCAGAACAGTGTTCAATTTTTACTGCAGAGCTTTTCGCCCTCTATCAGGCCACCCAGTACATCCTAAAACGCAGGCTTCTCAATTGTGTATTATGTTCCGATTCACTTAGCGCTGTCCAGGGCCGCTGTGTACTATAAAATTACTACGCCTTAGTACAAAGAATCCAAGAATGCGTCCACTCTCTCATAGATGACGGAGCCAACATGATGTTCATTTGGGTCCGTGGTCACGTCAGAGCGTCGGCGAATGAAGTAGCCGATGCTGCAGTCCGACTACCTAGGTCTTTAGCTATTCTGTTCTTTTAGATGAGCTCTGTGTGGCCACATATAGGAACATTGTGTTCCTCTGGCATCAACACTAGTCTTCTCTATATGGGATAAAACTCTGGGAAATTAAACACCTCCCCATGGCTTGGACCATTTCCTCTCACTCCTTTCGTCATGAGGAGGTACTTTTAGCTACGCTGCGTATACGGGCACTGTCGTTTCAGTGACTGTCATTTGTGAAGTTTTACTTTTTATTCGTTGTAGTAGTACGACGAAGGAAATATAATTTTCAAGTATTTGAGCACCCTCCTTAAAGAGGAAGTGATCGGTTTTAGCTAGCCCTCTACTCCAGCCGATTAGGCTCTGAGTGTTATCGGCTTCAAAGTCATTCGGTAACTGTCCATTTAAAGTTACGACACAGGAGCTTATGAACTCAGTTGCTTTGTGGCCTAACGCAACAATACACAAACAGCCTTTGTGCACAAAGTTGGTTTACCATAATGATTACTAGTTTAATTGAGATTCCCTGCAGCACTTGAACTGGTGTGTCAAGGAAAACAACAAGTTACCTTGTCAACTCAAAAAGCACTCCAATGGACAATTTTTCAGTTAGACGACAATGACCCATAACTTTTTTTGCTGGTATTTGCTGATGGCAGCTTTACTGTAAAATTATTTATCTTTCTGGGTGGTAGATGGTAGAATGTTGGTGCGCTAAATCCAATAAAGTTCCTCTACAAAGTTTGAAGTTTAGAGAGGAACTATCTCGGAACATCTTCCCCACCATGCAATTTAAAATAATTATGACTCAAGTTGTACGAACATATAATCAGATATGCTGTCGCTCGTGGTATGTGTCACTTTGTGGAAGTTGCACTTGCTTGTGAGGCAATGGGTTCATAGGAAAGAGAAGTCGTTCAAGGTCAGGATAAACTACAAAAGGTACTCGCTCCCTGTGTAGAAAGTTCTTGAACCTTAAGAACTTTTTTTGCATCTGTAGGTACCAAGTTCTGGATAGAGCAATCCTTCTGGTGCTCTATCAATAATTGTTGGTTTGTATAAAGTTGATACAGACACTTGGAACAAATATACCGTTGTGCATCTTTATTTGTGGTCAGCTGTGAGAAAATGATATTGACATGTTTTTAATCCAACAATAAAGTTGCCAAGTGTCATCAGAGATAAGTGATAAATCTGTCCTACAACAGTCTGATACGTGCACTGGATATCTGTGACAAGTCGAACGTCAGTATAGTATCAAGTATTTCTAGAAAAGCCAAAAAACAATAGCAGATAAGTAACATGTAAGAGTAAAAATATATATTCCTATAAATATAGTGAGAGAGGGACATGTTACTTACATATACACTTATTTACACAAGGCCCCCAAGTCCTTTCATGAAAATGGATCTGATGTATGTGATGGACTCGGTGTCTGTGTCAAGTTTAACTGGACACAAACATCATTACCCAGTCAGGCGATAGGTCTGTGAGCTGATGAATGATGAGAATGGGCTCATCACATCATCATCATCTAGTATTTCTAGAAAAACCACAATGGCCAATAAGTATCATGAAGGCATAACAAATACATACACAGCAGAATGAAAACTACTCCTGCCATACTACTAAAAAAATCGAATATGTCCCGGGCACAGTTAGGGATGTAAAAGAAGGGAATTTGCTTTTCGACTTATCGGGCACCTTCAAAGACATTCGAATCAAAACATATTGACACAACCGAGCTTTTCTATTTGTAGTGTAAGTATTCATGTCACATAGGATAATGCATTGTGTCAAGTAAAGTAATACGATATATGTCATATTGTATCACATGACACATACCATCATGTCATCCAACATGGCATTTGTCACGTCGTGCCATATTAAACAACATGACGTTAAAGTTTAGGATGCATGCATCCGCTCTCTGGGATACTTTGTATTAGAGATGCACACCCACTCTTGGGTACTTTCTATTACAAATGCATCCAACTGTCTAGATGCACATAAATTTGTGTCTATTTGTTATTACACACCCTACCATACATGTAACAAATAAAAAAAAATGTTTTACTATCTGCAAAGGAACAAATCCACCCTTATAAATTTTGTTCCTTCAGAAAACTTTATTATCTATTGCATGTATGCTCCTCAGCAATATTATATTACATATTGTTTATACTATGGCTGGTGGATCTTCTGGATTCTCGGCACTGGATCAGAGACTTGAGAATATAAATTGCAAGATGCAGGTGTGCCAAAACCTTGCAGCTAAGAGAGCTCACTGCATTGTGGAAATAGAGTTCACTCATAAGAAAAGCATGAATATGTCAAAAAGTTTGGATTTAAATGTCTTTGAAAAGCCAAATAAGTCGAAAAGCTAGTACCTCTTTTTTAAAACACTAACGTTGCTATAAAAGGAGCATTTTTCATTCTGGTTCCTAACCTTTATGTTAGCGTAATGTAGACATTAGATCGCCGCAACTTGGCAACCAATGTAGGTTTTTGTTGAATGGGGCGATATTATATATGCTTTTGGATCGTCTTTCGTACTATATTGCTTACACACCTTTCACATAACAACAAGACTACCATCAGTTGGATGTATCTGTGTACCTTCTGACGAAATTTATTAGATTCACGTTAAACTATTTCCATGCATTCAATACAAGTAAGAACCAATTTTACGTGCAACATATATCGACAACGAATAAAGATTATTGCATGAAACAATTTGTTTTGACTTTATCCATTTATCTACGTTCGCGCGAAGTTTCAATTGATTCGTATAAATTTAAAGTATATAAGTCGCGCGCTTCAGAAACCTTACAGAGAAATGTGTCCTACATTTAGCTTGACTTTAAACCGCTGTATCTCTACAAACAATAAAGAATATTGGATAAAAAAGTTGGTTTTGACTTCATCCATTTACCTACCTTCTTGCAAAATTTGAACTGATTAGTACACGTTTAAAGTATAGAAGTGATACACTTCAAAAATCTACCAGAAAAATGTGTTTTTTGCATGTTTTTGTACATAAAATCCGAATGAAACACATTCAAATGATGCCATTCGCTGAACATTAATTTCAGTCCAATTAAAATCTCTTACCAAAGGAATTAATTGATTTGCCAAATGCCAGGGCACCTCCTTAAGTTTGTTTTTCAAACCTTGCTTAATATTCTGTAACGTAGCTACAGTAAGACAGATGTTCGAACAGCTATACAAATGGCTGCTGGTCCGGGCTAAATAAAAAACTTTTTATTCCATGTTCATAGCTGAAAGAGGAACCGAGCACAGAGACACCCCCCCCCCCCCCCCACACACACACACACAGACATACACCACACCCAAAAACCGGTATCCTACACATGGCCTTTTCAGAGGAAGTGCTGTGACGATATATAGTGTGTGAGAGAGATATGTTATTCGCACTTACACATACAGCTGTCTGCTGTACCCCACAAGTTCTTGGCTGTGCATAGCTTAGGCGTTGACAATGGGCTGGGCCCCTTTGGTAGCATCAAGTCATTAAACACTAAGGGAAGAGACAGAAAAAGAATGGATAAGCATCATGTAAATAACTTTTCTTAAACTGTGATGTCAGCCATACGACCACACCGCCGCCTGAGAGATCGATGCGCCGGATACGATTCTCTCGATAAACGCAACAGAAGAACGGCTGTGCTAGCCAAAGAGTACACAGCCAGTCGCAGTACTTATGCTCGCCGAGAGGCGCCGTTAGGTCACTTCATGTGTAGCAGGAGTGTAGTGCAGTTGTGCCAGTCTACAGTACGTAGCCACCCTCTGTGGTCATCCAGCGCCGAAGTTAGTCATCGTCTGCAGCTCAGTCATTGCTGCCATCAAGTCCTTGTAGCGCAATTCCAAGTTAGTCTTCAAATTCACCGCATTCGACATTCAATATTGCGAGAGATTAATTCGTCACTGCAAGATTTGTGACTTGTAAATTATGTCATTCTGCAGACTTTTAATCTAGCCACGTCTTCTATAATTGTCCACCAACAGATCATGTGCTACAACAAAGTTAAGTAGTAAATACTTCCTTGTTTTTTACTCCTGCTAATTACTTGTTTTTGCTGTTGTAGCTACCAAGCAGTCTTGGCATAGTAGAACCCACGCTTCCACCTCCTTTGCTACCTCATATTTGCCACCTCATGTTGATGGACTCAGTTATGGTGGAAGATCGAGAGCCATCATAAACATCAGCATTTGTATTCTGATATGTACACGTACGCCCATTATAGGTTATCTAGAATACTTTGACAAATTTCATGCATACCCCCACTTCTGGACCAACTATTTGTTCCCTTAAAAAGCATGCATCAGCTTCTTCCACTAGCGAGGGCAACAGGGTGCCATAATCAGAGGTGCACACACACACACACACACACACAATTTTTCAGTCAGTCCTTACGTGGAATGCCAGCAATTGTAGGCTAGCAGCAGCATTGAGATGCAAATGTCTTCAATGGCTACTGAAAACTTCTTCACCAGAGCTGCTGATGATTTTGCTGTTACAATGCTTCATTATGACGGCTGGTTGTACAATGGTGCAGACATGGCTGTGCGTCTGACTTAAATAATCTAGACCATAGAAAGTGTGAAGAGTGTAAGCGCCGCTTGCTCATACACAAGGTGCCACTGAGGTCAGATGCATGCTTAAAATATGTTTGGGGGTGCTGTCCCTGCAGACAACTGCTCACAGAAGGTAAGATGTAATATATGACAATATACAAGACACTGGTTTAAAAAAAGTCGTCCATTGTAATAGTAGTTATACATTATCTTATGCACTCACAGAAAATTCTGAAGCACGTTCTTCTTCAGAAAGTGTAATGGTGGACAGCTGTAAGATTTTAGGTTTTTGATTGCAGCGTTTCTGTAAATCTGACATATCCATTGAATTTTCTCACCAGCACTGACATACACATTCGTTTCTATATAACCAAAAGTTCGCAGCCGTGTCATCATATCTTCATAAGGCACCCCAGGGTCATTCCCATATATTTCGAGATACTTATGTGCTAACCATACCGCAATTTTATGACTCATGACACATTTTACATATTTGAACAGTTTCTGTGGTGCAATGTTTGTAGAGAATTTCATGATAAAACACCAACTATTTGTGAACGCAACAAATGCAGTATCGGTAAATATAATTATCTCGCTTTCATGAGATAAGCCTTGGCTGTTTATGACAATGTTTTGACCGTGAGGTGCAATTAGGATGAAAGGAGAAAATATAAAAATGCAATAAATGAAGCAGGCAAAGGGGAATGCAAACGTCTCAAAAATGAGATCGACAGGAAGTGCAAAACTGTTGAGCAGGGATGGCTAGAGGACAAATGTAAGGATGTAGAGGCTTATCTCACTAGGGGTAAGATAGACACTGCCTACAGGAAAGTTAAAGTGACCTTTGGAGAAAAGAGAGCCACTTGTATGAATATCAAGAGCTCAGTTGTAAACTCAGTTCTAAGCAAAGAAGGGAAAGCAGAAAGGTGGAAGGAGTATATAGAGGGTCTATGCAAGGGCGATGTAGTTGAGGACAGTATTATGGAAATGGAAGAGGATGTAGATGAAGATGAAATGGGAGATATGATACTGCGTGAAGAATTTGACAGAGCATTGAAAGACCTAAATCGAAACAAGGCCCCGGGAGTAGACAACATTCCATTAGAACTACTCACGGAAGAGCCAGTCCTGACAAAACTCAACCATCTGGTGGCGAAATACCCTCAGCTTTCAGGAAGAATATAATAATTCCAATCCCAAAGAAAGCAGGTGTTGAAAGATGTGAAAATTACCGAACTATCAGTTTAATAAGTCACAGCTGCAAAATACTAACGCGAATTCTTTACAGACGAATGGAAAAACTGGTAGAAGCCAAGCTCGGGGAAGATTAGTTTGGATTCCGTAGAAATGGTGGAACACGCGAGGCAATACTGACCTTATGACTTATCCTAGAAAATAGATTAATGAAAGGCAAACCTACGTTTCTAGCAATTGCAGACTTAGAGGAAACTTTTGACAATGTTGATTGGAATACTCTTTTTCAAATTCTGAAGGTGGCAGGGGTAAAATACAGGGAGCGAAAGGCTATTTACAATTTGTACAGAATCCAGATGGCGGTTATAAGAGTCGGGGGACATGAAAGGGAAGCAGTGGTTGGGAAGTGAGTGAGACAGGGTTGTAGCCTCTCCCCGGTGTTATCAATCTGTATATTGAGCAAGCGGTAAAGGAAAAAAAAGAAAAATTCGGAGTAGGTATTAAAATCCATGGAGAAGAAATAAAATTTTGAGGTTCGCCGATGGAAAAATGGAAATGTCGTGTGGCTAGGGCCTCCCGTCGGGTAGACCGTTCGCCTGGTGCAGGTCTTTCGATTTGACGCCACTTCGGCGACCTGCGCGTCGATGGGGATGAAATGATGATGATTAGGACAACACAACACGCACTCCCTGAGCGGAGAAAATCTCCGACCCCGCCGGGAATCGAGCCCGGGCCCTTAGAATTGACAGTCTATCACGCTGACCACTCAGCTACCAGGGCGGACAGGATCGCCGATGACATTGTAATTGTGTCAGAGACAGCAAAGGACTTGGAAGAGTAGTTAAATAGATTGGACAGTGTCTTGAAAGGAGGATATAAGATGAACATCAACAGAAGCAAAACGAGGACAATGGAATGTAGTCGAATTAAGTCGGGTGATGCTGAGGGAATTAAATTAGGAAATGAGACACTTAAAGTAGTAAAGGAGTTTTGCTATTTGGGAGCCAATTAACTGATGATGGTCGAAGTAGAGAGGATATAAAATGTAGACTGGCAATGGCAAGGAAAGTGTTTCTGAAGAAGAGAAATTTGTTAACATAGAGTATAGATGTAAGTGTCAGTAAGTCGTTTCCGAAAATATTTGTATGGAGTGTAGTCATGTATGGAAGTGAAACGTGGACGATAAATAGGTTAGACAAGAAGAGAATAGAAGCTTTCGAAATGTGGTGCTACAAAAGAATGCTGAAGATTAGATGGGTAAATCACATAACTTATGAGGAGGTATTGAATAGAATTGGGGAGCAGAGGAGTTTGTGGCACAACTTGACTAGAAAAAGGGATCGGTTGGTAGGACATGTTCTGAGGCATCAAGGGATCACCAATTTAGTATTGGAGGGCAGTGTGGAGGGTAAAAATCGTAGAGGGAGACCAGGAGATGAATACACTAAGCAGATTCAGGAGGATGTAGGTTGTAGTAGGTACTGGGAGATGAAGAAGCTTGCACAGGATAGAGTAGCGTGGAGAGCTGCATGAAACCAGTCTCTGGACTGAAGACCACAACAACAACATATGGGCATGATGCCAATAAAAGATCCAAATTAGTTCAGAAGATATTTTCACTTTTAATTGTCTTTGGTTTTTGAAAAATGCGACGACGGAGCTCTTCTTTTGTATGCCGTTTCATCACTCTCCCTAACAAGACCCCAGCAGTAGTCACCCATCATCGAAGAGTTCCAATGGGTTTGGTAACGGTGTTGAATGGTAAGAGTGCCTTGGTGAAAGCGTTCACCATGCTCATCGCTTACGACTCCCAAATTATCCGGGAAGAAATCAAGGTGAGAATGTAAAAAGTGAATTTTAGGCGACATTCTGCACCCCATGTTGTTAGAGTTGTCCAACAAATCATTCACAATGGTAACATAGTTTTTGTCTTTTCTGTTACCCAAAAAAGCACTTCACAATTGTTTTAAAGGAAGACCAAGCAGCTAATTGGATATCTGTGAATTTGGTATCAAAGGTTGGATCTTTCAGAAATCTTCTTATTTGTGGTCCAAGAAATATACCCTCTTTCAGCTTTGCCTCACTTAATCTGGGAAACTTTTCTTTTAAGTGACTGAAGGCCTCGCCTTCTTTACCCAGAGCTTTTACAAAGTTCTTGATAAGGTCCAACTTCATGTGAAGGGGAGGCAAAATGATTCTATCGTGCTCAACCAATGGTGTATTGTTCACATCTACGTTTTCAGGAACATATGACTTCCTTATAGGCCTTTCCTTAACTGTATTGTGGTTGTTGGAGTTACGGCTGTCCCAAAGGCAGAAAAAGCAGCAGTATTTCGTGAATCCAGCCTGTAAATCTGTAAGGAATGCAACAACATTTAAATCACAGCAAAGCTGCCATTCATGATCCTTATATTTGATTGCCTCTAGCAACAAAGCCATGGTTTCATAAGTTTCTTTCATATTTACTGCGTAGGCCAAAGGTACGAAAGTAAATGCATTGCCATTATGCAGTAGTGCTGCTTTCAAGCTGGTTTTATTGGAGTCGCCACTCCTGTGGATTATGTTGTACACGTAGTTGCATCATCAAACCATTGAATCTCTACATACACACACTGAAGTCTGCGTATCGAAATATTGAGCGAAGGAAGCACCTCTTGATCTGAAACAGAAATTTTTGTCCTTTGAGCTAGAAGGTTCCGCTGTTGCGGTCTCGACCCCAAAAGGACACTTGCTGTTACGAAAGTATTAGATCGCGAACCATTCGTTCAATTCCTTTTGATTAAAGAGCTGAGGTGAAGTGTCATGATATTGAGGGCAGTACTCTTCTATATGTTCGATGCTTTCTGACTCACTTGACAAGGTGTCTGGTTCCGTGGCTTTCAAGTTACAGACAGGAACAGCAACCCCTCATCATGGGGCACAGGGAAATGCACTGAAGATACATTTGGTTATTCTATTTTATGTCTAGTTTTGCTTGAATGCCCCGAAGTATTTGTAAGAATGAAGTAACAGTCTGAATACTGACCTCTAGGCTCACATCACACCATCGGAACAACGAATGGCATGGCTCGGCGTTTTCCATCAAGTTGGTTAAGGTTGCAGTACAGGTTGTTTAGGCAGTATGAGGTGCAAAAATTTCATCTTTATCACCAAATACAATTTGTATGCCTTCTTAACTAAATCAGTGATTGGTTTTCTTTGGGCTTTTGGAGTGAATTTCCCACATACATAAAAAAAAGTTGTAGGGGGGAGTTAGACATCAACGAGATTTACTAGTTGCCATTTTTCTGAGTGTATGTTTTAAACACAAAAAGTTTGCACTGTCTTTCACGGGAAACACTCACTGAGGATCTTTCACACCGCTGTATTACTACACCAACCATTTACTGGCGATTTGTAGATCTTCTAACTCTCCTCTGCAAATCAAAAACAAAAAAAAATATCATGTCAGAAGAACAGCAAAATGCGAAATACTGATACGAAAAACAAAAAACCTTTAAAAACTCAAAAATTGTACGTGCTAAAACATTTTGAAAGGTATATTCGGATTCTACACACCAAAATACATACTAGTTGATGTATCACATTCCAGATGCAAAATGGCTGTTGACTAGTATTATAAGTAATCTACTATCCCCCAAGGGGCATATGCCATCATCGCATCAAAATCGATGTCTTTTTCCCGGTGAACGAATTTCTTTTTATAGCAGTGTACAATAAAATTTTCATTATAATGTCTACAGATAAACAAAATATGTTCTACAGGAGCATACACAACACTGTTGTTTTTATTTAATAACATGTTTCACCAGCTTGTGCAAGGTACCATCAGTGATTTTCATTTTTCTATCCTTTTCGTGTATCCTTGTGTTCTTCTATTGGTAACAGATGCACAGGGCACACAGTATAGGTCTCCAACTGATAGGTAACATTTACACATTTCGCTACACGTAACCTTTCCTGGAAACCTGTACTGAGTGCATCTACTACCTGCAGAAGAACACAGGGATACATGAAAAAGGACAGAAAAACAAAAGTAAGTGATAAATGTCTACTATATATTTGTAAATAGTCTGATTACTTAAATGAGCTGCTAAGAATCACTACAGATCTCCTAACAAACATGTAAACTAGCTGTTTCTGGCCACACGTTGCGGTGCCTCAGTCTGGGTAAATGGAAAATAAAGAAAACAGGAAGCACACGTTTCTCATGTATATGGGTACTGGATATACGCCATAATCTCCTCCCCTCTGTGGTTGTCCATCTTCTCCTCCCCCTGTCTTTGTCCACCAAATCGTCCTTTCTCTTCTCTGTCCACCCTCCACTCACTTCTCTCTCCATCTCCTCATGCCCCTTCTCTCCCCCTTTCTCTGTCGATCACTTACTACGTCCATCTTCTCCTCACCTCCTCTATCCACCTCCTCATCTCCTCCTGCCCCCTCTCTCTGTCCATCTTCTCCTTTGCACTTCCTACGTCCATTTCCACTCACCCCTTCTCCATCTCGTTTTCCCCCTCCCCTCCTTTAACCTTGAGTTTTGCTTACTGTTACTGCAAAATCAAATTCTGTAGTAGTATTCTAATCATAAGCCAATAATCCATAAATACAACTTTCCTGTTTGCTAACAACGTTTCACTATTATATATTTTACGTGTATATTTCTACTGGGTGAACAAAAAGTCAGTATAAATTTGAAAACTGAATAAATCACGGAATAATGTAGATAGAGAGGTACAAATTGACACACACGCTTGAAATGACATGGGGTTTTATTAGAACCAAAAAAATACAAAAGTTCAAAAAATGTCCCACAGATGGCGCTTCATTTGATCAGAATAGCAATAATTAGCGTAACAAAGTAAGACAAAGCAAAGATGATGTTCTTTACAGGAAATGCTCAATATGTCCACCATCATTCCTCAACAATAGCTGTAGTCGAGGAATAATGTTGTGAACAGCACTGTAAAGCATGTCCGGAGCTATGGCGAGGCATTGACGTCGGATGATGTCTTTCAGCATCCCTAGAGATGTCAGTCGATCACAATACACTTGCGACTTCAGGTAACCCCAAAGCCAATAATCGCACGGACTGAGATCTGGGGACCTGGGAGGCCAAATGACGAAAGTGGCGGCTGAGCACACGATCATTACCACACGACGCGCGCAAGAGATCTTTCACGCGTCTAGCAGTATGGGGTGGAGCGCAATCCTGCATAAACATCGTACATTCCAGCAGGTGATTATCAGCCAGGCTGGAGATGTTGCGCTTCTGTAACATATCGGCGTACCTCTCACCCCTCACGGTAGCAGTTTTGCTGTCCAGCGCCTTCTGTCGGACATTTTGTGAACTTTGTTTTTTTTTTTTTTTTGTTCTGATAAAACCCCATGTCATTCATGTGTGTCAATTTTTACCTCTCTATCTACATTATTCCGTGGTTTATTAAGTTTTCAAATTTATACTGACTTTTTGATCACACGGTATATAATATATATTAAAAATGTATCTTCTCTGTCCGTCCGAATGTTCATTAGAGTATTGTGTAAAAGCTGAAAGTAAACTGCTCAAGAAATTTTCGAGATTGTTGTTTCCTTTATATATTACGTATTTACTTCTATATATAAAAAAGTAAATATATAGAAAAACGCGCATATTCCAATGCTACGTTGTGTCTAGTTCCCACTACTGCCACAGTTACCACTTCGCCTTGTTTATGATTTGCGACTCATGCAAACTCCTGTACTCCACCACCCTCCGAGCATCCCATTTGTTGTTGCTTTGATGTGCAGTACACCGCTTGCCAGTGTAGTCGTGCATCAGAGTAATCTAGTGACGGCACGGAGGTAGTACACATTGTCAATAAACATTGTGTTGTGGAACTTATACTGTACAGTATAATGTACACACATGAAGATATGGTAGAAATGCTACTGATCTATGGAGAATGTACGTTGACGGGAAATACGTTATGAGATTGCTTGTTTGTTGATAGTACTGTTAGCGAACATTATGATTATTAAGTTAATATGTCTGTTTTCTACCCTACTCTACATACCTGAACTGTACCCTGTTGTAGGTGGACGAAATGCTGTTCAGGCAGAACGACTGTACAGAAGACGATTCCCTGACAAGCCATTGCCTTCGCGCCGGATGTTTGGTCGTCTCACATCTCGTCTACGTGAAACGGGGAGCTTAAATCCAAGACCTCGACATCGTCCTAGAACACGCACAGATGAACGTGCTGAAGTTGCTGGGCTCGCTACCATAGCTGTGAATCCTCAAATCAGCACACGTCAAATTGAACGTGAAGTTGGAGTGTCGAAATCAAGTGCACAGCGTATTCTTAAACGTCATAAATTTCATCCTTACCATGTTCATTTACACCAGGATCTTCATGGAAATGACTTCCGCAATAGGGTAACATTTTGTCGGTGGGCTCAGCAAAAACTTCTGACTAATCCAAATTTTTTTGCAGATGTTCTCTTTACCGACGAGGCATCATTCTCCAACAAAGGAATTGTCAATATGAGGAATATGCATTATTGGTCCGCAAACAATCCAAAATGGCTCCGTCAGGTAGAGCATCAACGTCCGTGGAAAGTTAATGTTTGGTGTGGAATTATTGGAGATACCATTATCAGACCTTTCTTCATAAATAGCATCCAAAATGGCAGACAATACTCCAGATTTATACGACACAATCTTCCTGTTCTCTTGGACACCGTACCTCTGAACCGGAGAATGGTCATGTGGTATCAGCATGACGAATGTCCTGAACATAACGCCTTACGAGCACGATGACTTCTGAACCGTAAGGAAAGGCAAACCTAAATTTCTAGCATTTGTAGACTTAGAGAAAGCTTTTGACAATGTTGACTGGAATACTCTCTTTCAAATTCTAAAGGTGGCAGGGGTAAAATACAGGGAGCGAAAGGCTATTTGCAACTTGTACAGAAACCAGATGGCAGTTATAAGAGTTGAGGGACATGAAAGGGAAGCAGTGGTTGGGAAGGGAGTAAGACAGGGTTGTAGCCTCTCCCCGATGTTATTCAATCTCTATATTGAGCAAGCAGTAAAGGAAACAAAAGAAAAATTTGGAGTAGGTATTAAAATCCATGGAGAAGAAATAAAAACTTTGAGGTTCGCCGATGACATTGTAATTCTGTCAGAGACAGCAAAGGACTTGGAAGAGCAGTTGAACGGAATGGAGGGTGTCTTGAAGGGAGGATATAAGATGAACATCAACAAAAGCAAAACGAGGATAATGGAATGGAATGTAGTCGAGTTAAGTCGGGTGATGCTGAGGGTATTAGATTAGGAAATGAGACACTTAAAGTAGTAAAGGAGTTTTGCTATTTGGGGAGCAAAATAACTGATGATGGACGAAGTAGAGAGGATATAAAATGTAGACTGGCAATGGCAAGGAAAGCGTTTCTGAAGAAGAGAAATTTGTTAACATCGAGTATAGATTTAAGTGTCAGGAAGTTATTTCTGAAAGTATTTGTATGGAGTGTAGCCATGTATGGAAGTGAAACATGGACGGTAAATAGTTTGGACAAGAAGAGAATAGAAGCTTTTGAAATGTGGTGCTACAGAAGAATGCTGAAGATTTGATGGGTAGATCACATAACTAATGAGGAAGTATTGAATAGGATTGGGGAGAAGAGAAGTTTGTGGCAGAACTTGACCAGAAGAAGGGATCGGTTGGTAGGACATGTTCTGAGGCATCAAGGGATCACCAATTTAGTATTTGAGGGCAGCGTGGAGGGTAAAAATCATAGGGGGAGACCAAGAGATGAATACACTAAGCAGATTCAGAAGGATGTAGGTTGCAGTAGGTACTGGGAGATGAAGAAGCTTGCACAGGATAGAGTAGCATGGAGAGCTGCATCAAACCAGTCTCAGGACTGAAGACCACAACAACAACAAAAACATTCGGTAATACTGAATAATATTGCCCATTAAATCTTTATGAAACTGTGTGAACATCTTAAAAACGCATGCTAAGTCATTTGAATGAAAATGCAAACACAACAGAAATGTTATCACTTATTTAAAACTGTTATTTGATATGTGCAGCAAATATCCCGATAAATCGCACAAATCTAAGGGCTGTCAATTCGGCTAAATGCCTAGGAATTACAATTACGAACAACTTAAATTGGAAAGAGCACATAGATGATATTGTGGGGAAGGCGAAACAAAGACTGCGCTTTGTTGGCAGAACACTTAGAAGGTGCGACAAGCCCACTAAAGAGACAGCCTACGTTACAGTTGTCCGTCCTCTGCTGGAATATTGCTGGGCGGTGTGGGATCCTTACCAGGGAGGATTGACGGAAGACATCGAAAAAGTGCAAAGAAGGGCAGCTCGTTTCGTGTTATCGCACAGTAGGTGTGAGAGTGTCACTGATATCATACGCGAGTCACTGAAACAAAGGCAGTTTTCTTTGCGTCGAGATCTATTTACGAAATTTCAATCACCAACTTTCTCTTCCGAATGCGAAAATATTTTGTTGAGACCCACCCACGTAGGGAGAAATAATCATCATAATAAAATAAGAGAAATCAGAGCTCGTACGGAAGGATTTAGGTGTTCCTTTTTCGCACGCGCCATTCGAGAGTGGAATGGTAGAGAAATGGCATGAAAATGGTTCGATGAACCATCTGCCAGGCACTTAAGTGTGAATTGCAGAGTAGTCATGTAGATGTAGATGTAGATGTAGATGTATCCCTAACGAAAAAATGTACGGCGTATGTACCGTATTTTATTGCGACATGTTTCCCGCACCTTATAAATTCATGGTCTTGATAGCTAAGATGGCTGTACTACAATCAAAAGACTCCCAGTTGAACTTACTGTTCATACAACTACTATAACATTTGGATATATTTGAGTATTTAGCACAGACTAAGAACTAATCGAGACGCCGAAAAGGTCCTGACGGGATATTTATAGACGTATCTCAGTTACTCCTTCAGGGTATATATAAAACGTACTCGATCGTATAGTACACATTTTCATTATGGCCTGGCGTCCACTGAGCAGTCGCAGTGCCAAAACGCACACACTGTATCGTATTTGCTGAAACTACGAGGCGTGCGCAGTCTACACCGTATGCGGCGCCCCTCCCAGATTTACCCTAGAAGGACCACTTGGACGTCCACAACTCTTCACAGAACTTGAGGTTCTGAGGCTTGTCTGCTCGGTAAAGTAGGACAGATGGCGAACTGTGGCATCTCTGCCGAAAGAACAAAATGCTGGTGCACTCAAGAGCGTTTCGGAGCACACTGTTCATCGCACATTGTCGAACATGGATCTCCGCAGCAGACCACCCATACGTGTGCACATGCTGACCCAACGACATCGTCAACTACTATTGCAGTGAGCACGGAACCGTAGGGAATCGACCGTCGATCAATAGAAGCATGTCGCTCTTTGGGTGAATCTCATTTTTGGTAGACTAGGTTGATGGTCGTCTTCACAAAAGCCTTCATCGAAGTGAACGGCGGCTCGAAACGTGCAGCGCGCCACGGACGCAGACTGGTGGGAGCAGTATTATGCTACGGGAGACTTTGTCCTACGCTCGCATGGGGACCTGTGATAGAAATCGAAGACACGCTGACAGCTGCGAACCACCTATATCCCTTTACGGTTAATGTCTTCCCCGATTGCGATGTCATCTTTCAGCAGTATAATTGGCCTTGGTTTGGAGCCAAAACCGTGCTACAGTGGTTTGAGAAGCATTATAGTGAACTCACCTTGATGTCTCGGCTACAAAATTCGACTGATATAAATCCTAGGGAAGCCGACCGGAGTGGTCGAGCGGTTCTAGGCGCTACAGTCTGGAACCGCGCGACCGCTACTGTCGCAGGTTCGTATCCTGCCTCGGGCATGGATGTGTGTGATGTCCTTAGGTTAGTAAGGTTTAAGTAGTTCTAAGTTCTAGGGGCCTGATGACCTCAGAAGTTAAGTCCCATGGTGCTCAGAGCCATTTGAACCATTTTTTGAAGCCATCTGGGTCGCTATCGGGCGCCATCACCGTGTACGCAAATCGGCGGCCCGTTATTTACGCGAATTACATGACCTGTGCGTAGACATCCAATGCCACATACCTCCACAAATCTATCAACAAACTGTCGGATCTCTGATACACAGAATCAGTGGTGCAGTTCGTTCCATAGACGGACAAACAAGCTATTAAGCATGTGATCACAAAGTTTTGGCACATCACTGTATATGTTTCTAGAGAGTGGGATGCATCTACAATAGGAAGTACCAGTGAGTGGGAGTGCATCTGCAACAGGAAAATAACAAGCGAATATGTCAAGATGTGTTTGAAGCCGCCAGATAGGTCTAAAAGATAGTTCCTACATCCGTAACACTACCCAGGATATATTCACTTTTTCGTGCTACGACTTTCATTCTGGTTACGTTTACTACTTAAATTTGTCCAACAATACCTGTACAGTTTGGTTATGGGTGCTCGCTGAATTTTGTTGCAACTGAGAGGAGTACTTTTCGTCGGGAGTATGGCGCCCCCACATCTCGAAGCATTCTGCAGCGTGCTGCAAAATATTTCAATTCAAGCTTTTGATATTGGTCACAATAAAGTGACTGAACCGTGTACGAGGGCGGTTCAGAAAGTAACCTCCGATTGGTCACAGTGCGGGCTGTGCGGGGAGTAGCGACGCCATCTGTGCGTTCACGCACTCAACAGGTCAGTCGCCATCAAGCCGTGGTCGAGTGAACGTCGTACCTGCGCTAGTTTAGTTTTTGTGGCAGTTTGAAATGTGTGCTGCAATAGAAAACCCCGCCAAATGTGAAGTGCGTGCTGTCATAAGGTTTTTCACAGCCAAAGGGTATTCTGCAGCAGCTATTCATCGTGAGCTTTGTGCCGTGTATGGACCAAGAGTTATGAGTGAAGGAGTTGTCCGTGAATGGTTACGTTTATTTAAAAGTGAACGAGAAAACGTTCATGATGAAGAGAGGAGTGGTAGACCATCATTGGTGACTGACGAACTCGTTCAGACAGTTGATGCAAAAGTTCGTGAAAATCGACGTTTCTCAATGTCGGAGTTGTCTACTGGTTTTCCACAGATTTCTAAGACTCTCTTGTACGAGATAGTGACAGCAAGATTGCGTTACTGTAAGTTCTATGCACGATGGGTGCCCAAAATTCTTACCGACCACCACAAAACTCAAAGAATGGGCTCTGCATTAGACTTTCTGTCACGTTATGAGGACGAAGGAGAACCATTGTTAAACAGAATCGTGACCGTGACGAAACCTGGATTAAGTACGTGAACCCTGAGACAAAAGAACAATCAAAGATGTGGGCACATTCAAATTCGCCTACCAAACCAAGAAAAGCCTCGCAAGATTTTTCTGCCAGAAAACTGATGGCAACGGTGTTTTGGGATGCCAAAGGGGTGTTGTTGGTTGAATTCATGGAACGTGGTACGACCATTAATCAAGACGTGTACTGTGAAACAATAAAAAAGTTACGACGGGCTATACAGAACAAACGCCGTGGTATGCTGACTTCCGGTATCGTTTTTTTGCACGATAACGCCCATCCTCACTCTGCTCGCAGAACAACGGCCCTTCTTGAGTCCTTCAAGTGGTACGTTATCAACCATCCACCTTACAGCCCAGACCTGGCGCCAAGTGATTATCACCTCTTCATGCATTTGAAGAAATGGCTCGGGTCACACCAGTTTGATGACGACGAAGAGCTCAAAGATGCGGTCACAGGCTGGCTCCAGGCACAAGCGGGTGATTTTTATGCAGAAGGAATTTCAAAGATTGTGAAGAGATACGATAAGTGCCTCAATCGCTATGGAGACTATGTAGAAAAATAGTGCAAAGATGTAGTTGTAAGATGTATATATTAAAATATTTTTATTTAACTTGGTGCAATTTTTTAAATCAACCGGAGGTTACTTTCTGAATGGCCCTCGTATATTCTGGTACATGATTCCTGTTCAAAAATGGTTCAAATGGCTCTGAGCACTATGGGACTTAACATCTGCGGTCATCAGTCCCCTAGAACTTAGAATTACTTAAAGCTAACTAACCTAAGGACATCACACACATCCATGCCCAAGGCAGGATTCGAACCAGTGACCGTAGCGGTCACGCGGTTCCAGACTGAAGCGCCTAGAACCGCACGGCCACACCGGCCGGCCATGGTTCCTGTAACCCTATTTTCCGCAAAAATAAAAAAGGGGACTTGACGCACAATAAACAAGTAGCTTGGGAGAGCATCTCTCGTATATGGCTGTTGTGTCCCCCCGCATTCCTACAATGTGGCTGTTCACTTGTCTACTTAAATGGAACATAGCCGTATCACTGATCCCTAAGTGTGAAAGAAGTTGTGGTCTTCTGTCCCTACGCCCAGAGTAAATTCGCGAAAGTCTAGAAGACACTATTTATTACCATCATTAAGGAATTAGAGCAACTGAATTCTGTATGGTTTTAAACAGAAACTTCACCGTAAAACCTATGTCGGCGATTGCTGCGCAAACAAGTTCTCCAGGTACGCGTACCCATCATTAGCACGCAAACACAGGGGTTACACTCGTCTGGTGTGAGAAGTTCCCTGGGGGGGGGGGGGGGGGGGGGGGTGTCCAGGGCCCATCGTGGGCCGAACCGCACAATAACCCTGGGTTCGGTGTGGGGCGGCGGAGGGGTGAAGTGGACTGCGGTAGTCGTCGTGGGGTTGTGGACCACTGCGGCTGCGGCGGGGACGGAGCCTCTCCGTCGTTTATGGATCCCGGGTTAACATACAATACAATGGGACGTAAAGTACATATGAATGTTTTGTTGGTGAAAGGCAAGTGAAATATTTTGTTCTGAACGTAATTGTAAGATGTATCCCAAGGTTGAATCTGCATGCAACTAAAAGATGTACGATACTGCAGTGCCTATGTTGTTGAGAAGTACGGTGTAATATTCCTTCAGACATGCATGCATGTTCGACAGAATAGGCAGTGCGGCGACTACAGCCGTAATGAAATACATGAAATGTATTCGTGGATGCGAATATGGACGACCATCTGCTGACACGCATGTATGTCCCATGGAATATTGCATCGTAATTCTGAACAACACAAGCACCGCAGTATCGTATTTATCCACCGACACGAGGCAAGTGACTCTCAATAAAAATGTCTCCCCTGTATGGGAATATACGTAATGGATGTACGAGTGCAAATTGTAGACACATGATTGACGAAATGTGAGAGTCTGGATGTGGCAGCAAGCGTGCTCAGTTAGCATAGTGGTAAAAAAGAAAAAGTTAAGGCGACGGCTCAATATAAGCGGGAATCAGGGTTCGAGTCCCGGTCCAGCACAAATTTTCATCGTCTTCATTCCATTATACAGCTGATGGTTGTCCATATTCACAACTGCGAATACACTTTATGTAAAATCGATTTAAGACAACACAAACACCCAGTCCTCAAGTGAAAAAAATCTCCGACCCGGTCGGGAATCGAACCCCGTGCTCTAGAGGCAGCGATACTAAACAGTTGACACAAGCTGCGAGCTGTGAAATCGGATGTTTCTCTTGAAAAACAACTAAATAAACAAGACTTCGTACTCCTATGAATAAGTTAAAACGTGTCCACTGTTTTTATCTTCATTCGTGTAGAAGATAGCGTCTTTGAAATCTGATGAGTCTTTCTGAAACTCTTTGTATTTCTGCAAAGATTTTTGTAAAGAACTTTAGGAGATTGACGGAATATTTCCGTCACTAGCGTCGCGGTCAGTCATAGAGAGTGGATTTATTTTCTCCTATAGTCTTTGGCATTGGAAACTAGTTTCTGTGATGCACTATGAAGACTATGGCGGACTCTAGTCCTATAAGTTAGGTAATGGCACATCCACAACAGTGGTCGATTTTATTCGCCCCTCCGGATTGTCAAAACACAGCTTAATTTGAGTGTTGTTTCTTAATTAACTCCCATCATAAGCAATGCTTTTGTTTGATAAATTAAAGATAATATTGATTGCGGTTTTTCATTGTTTGCTGGAGAAACGAGAAGACTGATTTATATAACATTTGAATAATTATTTAGAGTAATTCCATTAGATATTCCTTTTCTCTGTTATATCCATGGGGTCATGATACTGTGAGTGGTCATGACGTCACAAACGTGAAAACGACGTCCGCCATATTCGTAGCCCCAAACATTAACTTCCGGTGGAAGTGTTTTGATAAAAAGTGCCAGCTTGCATCATTTACAGGTTGTAAGTAGGCTGGTTAGGTTTTTATGTTGGTAACGCTACGTAGCGCTCTGTATGAAAATCACTGACTGTGCTGTGTGCAGTCTGTGGCTGGTTGGCATTGTTGGAATATTTGCTATTGTAGTGTTGGGCAGTTGGATGTGAACAGCGCATAGCGTTGCGCAGTTGGAGGTGAACCGCCAGCACTGGTGGGTGTGGGGAGAGAGATGGCAGAGTTTTGAGAGCGGACGATCTGGACGCGTGTCCATCAGAAAAAGTAAATTTGTAAGACTTGATGTCATGAACCGACATATAAGGTAAATACATTGTTTGTTCTCCATCAAAATCTTTCATTTGCTAACTATGTCTATCAGTAGTTAGTGCCTTCAGTAGTTAGAATCTTTTATTTAGCTGGCAGTATTAGCGCTCGCTGTATTGAAGTAGTTTATGTAACGAAGATTTTTGTGAGGTAAGTGATTCATGAAAGGTATAGGTTATTGTTAGTCAGGGCCATTCTTTTGTAGGGATTATTGAAATTCAGATTGCGTTGCGCTAAAAAAAAATATTGTGTGTCAGTTTACTGTTGATCAGAATAAGTAAAGAGAGAAATGTCTGAGTACTTTCAGTTTTGCTCAGCTGTTTGAAAATCAAATAACGTAAGAGGTTTACCAGCATTGTCATTTATAATTTTTCCAGGGGGACGTTTCAATCTGTCCTAGTCGTCCTGATTATAGTCTGAACTGTTAAGAAACATTTCATTCGTAAATGGACTCGTTCATGCGACATTTCCTTTTATGTACATGTATTTTATTTGTGATACTGGCAGTGCCTGTGTTAAGAAGAACTATACAACGTTCCAACTGAGAATAAATTTCATGAATTTTAGTTGAAAATGGTGTGCTACGAAAGCAGCCTTTTCACATCACATACCTCGCTTCTTGCTTATTCGAAACGTGTAACAATAAGAAAGTTACATTAACGAGGGCAAATGCTTCATATTACTAGATTAAATATACCTTTAAGACCAGAAAAACGTCTGAAATGTTAGAACAAGAAGCAATTGTAAACAGTAGTCTGCTAAAGTTCAGCGGCTTCGAATACACCGGCGCCGCTTCAAAGCAATGTACAGCTTACGTCTGTAGCGCCACCTCCCCTTATTACACCTCCTTGGTTAAATCCTTCGTTACGACAGCTCGGAGATACTTTTAAAGGTCTTTTTTTATTTTATTTTAACTTACTTTATTTGGTCTTCCGTGATGCTGCATCTGTAACATAGCACAACAAAAGTTATAATTATAAAAGATATTTATAACATTCTTATGCAAACACACTCACGTAAATTTCAGAATTAATTTGCGAGGATTACAAATACCTTAAAACATCCATTGCAAACATACATCGATAATATTCAGCTTACAAGTATTTAACGAAAATATTCGTTTAATACAGAGAGAAAACAGAAAAAGAAGTATTCTCACAGGCCAACAGTATTAATTCCGAGACTGAATCTGTAAATCATTTTTTGAAATAAAAGTAATGAAGAATGTGCAAAAAATTTGTATGCTTGTTGTCAGAAGACTCTGATTGTTAACAAGTAAGAGAGACATAACTTTATATCAGATAAATTCGTTGTTATGTCAACTCTGAGATATTATTATAGCTCTCAACAGTTTCCAACGCCACACAGATACCCTTCTTCATTCCTTCAATAATTTGTTAGTTATAAACCCTCGTTAACAATCCAAATAGTATTACTTGCCCATACATGTTTTTCTTTTATAGTAAATAAGATTGTAAACATTAACAAAAGAATGTTTTCTTCCTTCATATGGCCACAGTTATCATTATACTACACCTGGATATGGAACTCGGATCTGTGAAGAAAGAACATCCACATGCTTGTTGTCAGAAGACTCTGATTGTTAACAAGTAAGAGAGACATAACTATATATCAGATAAATTCGTTGTTATGTCAACTCTGAGATATTATTATAGCTCTCAACAGTTTCCAACGCCACACAGATACCCTTCTTCATTCCTTCAATAATTTGTTAGTTATAAATCCTCGTTAACAATCCAAATAGTATTAATTGCCCATACATGTTTTTCTTTTATAGTAAATAAGATTGTAAACATTAACAAAAGAATGTTTTCTTCCTTCATATGGTCACAGTTATCATTATACTACACCTGGATATGGAACTCGGATCTGTGAAGAAAGAACATCCACATGGCTGCTGTTCCCTGTGCATCGCATCAACTGCTATGTTGTAGTTGGGCAAAACGTTTAGACTGATCTGTAGGTGATTAAGGATTGTTTACTCTTTTCACATCATAGATCTTATTTCATGATCCATACATCTAAATTCCCTGATCATTCTGCAATTCACTCCTAACTGGCGGGCAGAGGGTTCATCGAACGACCTTCAAGCTATCTCTCTGTTGTTCCGCTCTCGAACAGCGAGCGGGAAAAACGACACTTAAATCTTTTCGTACAAGCTCTGATTTCTCTTGTTTAATAATGATGATCATTCCTCCCTACCTTGATAGTCACCAATAAAATATTTTCGCATTCATAGGAGATCGTTGGTGATTCAAATTTCGCGAAAAGATCCTGCTGCAACGAAAAATGTCTTTTTTTAATGATTGACAAGCCAGCTCGAGACTCATATACATGACACTCTCTCCCCTATTTCGTTATAATATAAAACGAGCTGCGCTTCTTTGAACTTCTTCGATGTCCTCCGTCAATCTTATCTAATAAAAATACCACACCGCGCAGCAATACCCCAGAAGAGGGTGGACAAGAGTAGTGTTAGCAGTCTCTTTAGTAGACCTGTTGCATGTTCTAAGTGTTCTGCCAATAAAAAGCTGCCTTTGCTTGGATTTCCCCACAACATTATCCACTGATCGTTCCGATTTAACTTATTCCTAAGTTTAATCACGAAGTATTTAACTGAATTGACAATCTTTACATTTGATTGATTTATCATACAGCCGAAATTTAATGGATTCGTTTTAGTACTCATGTGGATGATACCACACTATTCATTATTTAGATTCAATTGCCACTTTTCGCACCATACAGATATCATTTTGCAATTGGTTTTGATCTTCTCATGACTTTACTAGATGGTAAATGACAGCATCATCTGAAGCATTCTAAGAAGGCTGGTCGGATAGTCTCCAAACTCGTTTCTATGGATTAGGAGAGGGGTATATAAGTTGAATAACTGTTTCGAATGCTGTGAAGTTTACAATATCTCTTGTGGTTTTGTTCCAGCAAATGGTAACAGAAAATTTAGTGCTCCAGAAATATTTCATGTGCTTGGTACCTTTACTATGTACATCAGGGCCGTCCATGGCGTGAAAAACCACACACATGCTGGATGTGCAGGCCGCGTGCAGGCAGAGCTCAGCCTGGCTTGGTTTTGCTTGGTACTTCTAGGAACAACCCGGCGCAATGGTACATTTCATTTAGTATTGTGATGTGACACTTTTCTGTCTGTTTTTGTGCACATGTGTCGTCACACACTACAACATCATCATATCATAACAGAATGACAGACAATTCCTAGAAATTAGTGAGAAACCTGCAGTAAAAATGAATTCTGTGTTCAAGATTCCAGGAAGGTATACCTACGAGATGCAGATGCAGATGCAGAAATGTGAAGCATCCTATGGCAGCGTTTGAGAGTAACAGGTAATATGGGAGCTGTTCCAACTTTTTGACTCACCCGTTGTTTACATTCATCCCCCTATACACAGCTGTTGGGATACAGTGTAGGACCAAGAATCGTAAGTAATAAAAAAGTAATTATAAACATGAGAACTGCTTATGATCCCATTAAACAAAGTCGAAGAAAAGCCAAATTTGTTGTTGTGATGACTGATATTGCTATGAATATAGTGAAACGAGTTTGGTTCAAATATGAGGACAGTTTAATAAGTAACACACCACTTTTTTGCTGCTGTTAATACATAAAGTTCGAGTGTAATGGACCATCATTTACATTTGTAGTTATATCTCCAGACTGAACTAATACTTAGCTATCAAATATACTTTATCATAAACTTCAACTATTTAGCAAGAAGTATTTGTATTTCTCTCGACAAAATTTAAAAAACCTTATCATCGAAAAATAATTTTAAAACTGTTCCACTTGAAGTCTGGAAATATGGAATAGAGGTATAAACATGGAGATAGTCGTCCAAATTTGATAAAATTATTATTTTATGCACACAAAATACAACTCTGATATTGTTCTTAATTTAAACACTTAAAAGAATTACTTATAAGTAATAGAAAAAACAGTTTGATTCGATAACAATTCTGTTAAGTTTATTAACTTCAACACAGAATTCTGAAACAATTATCGGTATATGTAGTAGAGGTGACTCGTTTTGCGTTCATATATTTGCATAAATCACAAATTTAATCTTCGTTCTCAGCAGCTGCACAGTCAAGATGGTTTTTATGGAAAACCCCATATTCGGTATTGCCAAACAGGCCATCTTGAACTTGCAACCACAGTACAAAAGAACCAACTACACCTATAGATAAAAATCGAGCAACACATGACGATCTACAACTCTTTTACTTAATAAACTCCACAGTTTTAATCGTTAGTGTACACTTTCAATAACTACTGCATACTTTTTAAAACTTACCTCCAGAAATTTTATCAAACTATGAAAACAGTTTCTTCTGTTGTGTAACTTATGCGATGTTTGGAGAGGAACTGGATTCACCACAGAGCATCACGGGAACATTTTAAAATAGATCACGCGTCTCTTGCTTGGGAACACCACTCGACGGATGAGAAATCGTGGTATTCCGATTGCTCGATTGTTCCATAACATCTGAAGATCATCTACAGGAAAACGTCCTTTTAGGTGCTTCAAATTTGATGTTTCTTTTGCATGTGCGTGAAGTTTCAAACAATTCCGGTAGATGGCAGAGCCGTTGTGAACCGTCAAAATGGCGTTCAAGCAAGACACTCGTTATAAGTAATGGCACAGGTCCGCTCACCAGCTTTGCAAGAAGGTGTGGCGTGTGTGACGCAATCAGGACGTTGCTGACAATGTGGGCTGAAGTCTGTTCAGTTACCTTTAACACAGTGAGAGGGAGAAAGTATCCAAGAATGCTTAGCAAAAATGATTTTGGAATGGTGAGAAGAAATAGTACACTTGGTACGAAGTGAATAAGTGTGTAAATACTTACAGAACCAATTTACGAACAATTTAGCTCCCAGTAGTTCACCCTTATTTGAAGAGGTGTCTTACAGTGGCTTTATGTCTTTGCAAATCAATAACTAAACCCTGCCACTTTACATGGCAGTCATTTCCAGCAACTCCCAGTTTCTTATTTCTACTGTTTGCTATCACAGAAGTGTGCTCCGAAAATACACACTTAAATACTTTAACCACAGTGCGAGACAAGTTTGAACCAGCGATTGTTTCCCTGCACATTCTGATATTCGTCATTGCGGTTAAAGACAAACTCTAGAAAGCTTGTTCTTCTCTAACAGGCAGAAAAATCAAGGTAGTAGCTGTTGCTGGGTACTTATCGGAAACTCAGTTGGTCTTCCTCAAATGTGTTGAGACTGCTCAGTTTCTATTCCATCAGCATCAAATTGTTACTCAACAGTGACTGCTCCCAACGACTCAGTCATTGTACTTCTTATAGCTGCTTCCTGTTGATTACTGCTTTCTCTCCACCATTCACAGCTTCGTTCACAGTATGACTCCTCCTAATCCATGGTACCGACTGACTTGGCCCTGTATGCTAGTTGCTTACATGCTATTCTTAAGGGACTTTTCTGATGAGTTTTTCTCGCAGCCTTGCTTCCCTCTAACTCTTCCGAAGGTTTTCTCAGTGATTGAAATATACACAGCACATTCCAGAAGGTTGTCGAACATTCTGGCTGTTGTCGTCGTCCAATTATTACAACACAACTGCTTCCCGTCAACAAGTCTGACTTCATACAGAGCGCTGGCCCACTTTTTGATTTCCTGTCTTAAATATTACTCTTGATAAAGTTTCTCTCCTTTCCTTGAAGCCATGCTACTTCGATTCGATTGCTGTGACAACGTGTTGTAAATGAATTGTTGGTTGCGGAAAAAAAAATCGGTGGTGAACACCCATAAACGTACGTGTTCAGTACATGGTAATGTTGCAACTGCTAGCAGCACTGTTGGATGATGCTTAAAGAGAGTTAAAGCATCAGGTAATGCAGAAACTGAGCTCCACGATCGGCCACTTTCGGGATGTCCTGTCGCAGACACTTCTCTAGAAATGTCGATTCGCACGGGTGATGACTCAGGAATACACTACAATCCGTACGTATCGCTTACATAGGGATCGTGAGGATGAGATTAGAATAATTATAGAAAGTACAGAGGCATTCGAACAATCGTTCGCGCCGGCCGTTGTGACCGAGCGGTTCTAGGCGCTTCATTCTGGAACCGCGCTGCTGCTACCGTCGCAGGTTCGAATCCTGCCTCGGGCATTGATGTGTGTGATGTCCTTAGGTTAGTTAGGTTTAAGTAGTTCTAAGTCTAGGGGACTGATGACCTCATATGTTAAGTCCCATAGTGCTTAGAGCCATTTGAACCATTTTTGAACAATCGTTCTTCCCGCGCTCCATACGTGAATGGATCGGGAAGAAACCCTAAAAACTGGTACAATAGGACGTACTCTCTGCCACCTCACGGTGGGTTTCAGAGTATAGACTTTGATGTAGATGTAGATGCCATTATTCGTGTAGACCCGAACACCACTACTCGTCAGTTGGCTCCACAGCTATAGGTGAGCATTTGAATTGCACGCTATGACTGAGATTCTGGGGCGTTCGAAGATGTGCTCAAGAGGATTCCACGAATGCTCATAAGAGACTACAAAAGTTAAAGAATACCCATTTCACAAGAACTGTTGGAGTACCTTGAGGCCAAAAGTGGCCTTTGTTTCACGTATTGTTATAGACAGGGCCGTACGAGGATAAGGCGAGAAAGGCCCCCACCAAAGGCTCAAGAAAAGACGGGCTGTAAGAACTGACCGGAAACAACAAACAAAGAAAGACGGTTTAAGAACTAACCGGGAGAAGTACGTGAGTTCTCCTTCGCCTCGTGTGACTATTTTATACTTCAGAGAAAAAGCTTTTCTCTGCGACTGTAAACCCATGTTTTTTTTTGTCTGTGAAACTTCGTCACAGTAGCGTCATAAGTAAACGAGTATTATCGAACGGCTGTCTGTCACTAATATCGTTACGGTAATGTGGAAACAGTACACCCGGTTCGCACAGATGCTGCCTACACAACTCCATCCTGTTCAACAATCGAGTTTGTGCTGCTACTTTACTAGGGGATTGTTGGTTCACAGAGTTATGCGAGCTGGGAATGGAACTAATATGCGTTTGGCCAGTTTTGCCAAATCAGCTTTTTTAGAACTAACTCTGGCTTATTTTTAATACAGTTTAGCTGGCAAATAAGTGATTTATCTGGCGTCCGAAAGTATAGCCTTTTCTCTAGTTATTTTCTTGACTATAGAAAAGAATTAAAATCCATGTTTATTAGGCCGGCCGGTGTGGTCGTGAGGTTCTAGGAGCTTCAGTCTGGAACCGCGTGACCGCTACGGTCGCAGATTCGAATCCTGCCTCGAGCATGGATGTATGTGATGTCCTTAGGTTAGATAGGTTTAAGGAGTTCTAAGTTCGAGGGGACTGATGACCACAGATGTTAAGTCCCATTGTGCTCAGAGCCATTTGAACCACGTTTATTAAAGAAAAATTATTTGCCTTGAACTGAGAAACAGACTTTAATATCCCATGAAAATGTATTACTAGACTGAATTAAAAAGCACAACAAAACAAAGTAAAGCTCTGTCGGTGTGCCTTCCGGGCTTGTCAGCATACATATACGCAGCTGAGAGTTTTACTGGAGACGCTGTTGCAGCGTAGGTGACACCAGCAAAGAATCACAACTTCACAATAATGAAGAAAGCTGTTCTAAGTATAGCAGCCTTTGATTTAAGCAGCATCAATCCAATACCATACGGTTCACCGGCGCGATAAACAATGAGCCGACTACTGAACTGAGGAGAGGGAAGGCGAACTTCTATTCAGTGCAGTAGTTTGCTAAGTGTAAAAAATAATGTAAAATAGCAGTGCAGATATTGTGAAGTTCGTCCAGTATGTACTTATCACAAACATAATTTCTATTTCTATTGTGAGGAAAAGAAAGTTATCCGAAAGAAAGTGACATGAAGACGCTCATTGAAATACATTTTTGTCTCAAAACAGCGAAGTTTTAAAAATGGACTGATCATTTATATGCGTCTCATAGAAATATCTGCTGCTCGGTACGCCTTACAATACAGCATCTTATTTCGGAACCATTGTTTGACCATGATGTAATCTAACTGAAACCTTCCAGTATCTCCCGGCCTTTCCCAGATTAACTCCTCCTGTTGTGATTCTTGAACACAGTATTCGCTATTACTAGCTGAAATTTATTACAGAACTCAGTTAGCCTTTCTCCTCTCTCATTATTAGCACCAAGCCCACATTCTGCCGTACCCCCTTCTTCTACTACTTCCCTTACAACAGCATTCCAGTCCTCCATGCCATGACTATTAAATTTTCACCTCTCTTTACGTACTGCATTACATATGCATATATCCACATATACTTTCACTCTCTCTTCATCTTCAGCTCACGACGTCGGCATGTGCACCTGAACTATCGTTGTGGTTGTTTATTAGCTGTCGATTCTCATGACAACAACCCAATCACTGAACTGTTCACAGTAACACACCCTCTGACCTACCTGCCTACCTACCTATTAATAACGAATCTTACTCCCGTTATACCATTTTCTGCTGTTATTGACGTTACCGCATACTCATCTGACCAGAAATCCTTCTTTCTTTCCACTTCATTGACCCCCACTGTATGTAGACGGAGCCTTTGCATTTCCATTTTACGATTTCCTAGCTTCCGTACCACGTTCAAGCTTCTGGCATTCCACGCTCCGGAACGTAGAGCGTTATCCTTTCGTTGGTTATTCAGTCTTTTTCTCATGTTCACCTCCGCCTTGGCAGCCCCTCCCGGAGGTCCCGAATGGGGTTTATTCCGGAATCTTTTGCCGATGGAGAGTATCATCATGACACTTCTCCAGTTTCAGACCACATGTCCTGCAGACACACATTATGTATCTTTAATGCAGTGATTTCCATTGCCTTCTGCACCCTCATGCCGCTGATCATTGCTGATTCTTCCCACACCAATGTCAAGAGAGTGCCCTGAACCTCTGTCCGCTTCTCCGCTTCCTCTGACAAAGCCATAGGCAGGGATAGGACGACTTCTTATGCCGGAAGTCTTCGGCTGCCAATGCTGATTATCTCGAACCCGGGACCAAGGACGTTTTAATATTAATAAAAGACGCTACCCCTAGACAACGGGCGCATTAAACTGATCAGAAGACTGATGGCTCGAAAACATCACAGAAATGAAAGTTGTTACATCTGTATTCGAAGTACACATGAAACCAGAAATCATTTCTCTAGCGAGATACACAAGGCACGCCTCCAAATTTTTATTCTTTTGTACCTTCCAGACGCTTTATATTTTTAAATATCTGTACATCTCTCCGGCTATTAAAGTCATTAAAATGAAACATCGTAAGCGCATTTAAAATATGATGCAAAATCCTGTGGAACAGTTGTTTCCTGAAGTTTTTTTAAACTGAATTACATACCTGATGTGAGTAACTGTAAGAAATTTTTGAAGAACTCGATTCCAAAGAAAAATAAAGTTCATCAGCGTTGATTATATTTTGGCTTGTGTGTGTATAAGTATTTGAGCCAACTGTTCTTCAAAAACTTGTACCTCACTGCATTTTCATATACATCCCGCCCCAACTTAAATGTCTTAAACAGTATAATTATCGCAAAAATAAAACTGCACAACTAGATATCTTGTTTTATTTCAGCTTTTTTGTGGCCTTTTTATGTGGCCACATTTAGCATATTTCGTTTTGGAGAGTTGACAACAATGCATTTGGCCGAAGGTTCCCCATTTCCTCTCATTGAGGACTGTAACGAGGTTGTTAGAACTAGAATGCTGCGGTAGTTTGTAGGGGGAGGGGGCATCTAGAGTTGGGGTTATGGAGTAGTTTTAATATTTTGGAAGACGAATGGAGACTTGTAAGTAGCCATAAAAAATTTCCAGCTCCGACCCTGTTAAAAACCTGCATAAAACCGACTTTTATATCATATTATTGACAGAAAAACCTGTGACTATATTTTTTCCTTTCCCTGAGAGCTAGATGAGAAGGGGCGGGGAGGTGCCCCCCCCCTCCGTTGCCCCCCCCCCCCCTCCGTTGCGCCCCACCCCACCCCCAGGTGCTTCAGAATAACTGATAACTGAATAAGTGACACAGAAAACAGATCTCATATATATCACACCATTTAATTTGATTTTTTGGCTTTAATTTCCTGTCAGAGTACGCATTGAGTGACAACTCTGTATCTTATTTTGAAAAATACGCAGTTGATTTTAGTGCTAATTATAGCAAGGGTATTGACACATTGGAGCTATTCAACGAAATAGTTTTTGTCAAGTTCCAGATGAAAGAGCCGATGAAGAACATTGACATAACCTCCCATTTCGATATTTTGGATGATTTTTTTTCAAAACGTGATTTAAGAGATGTTTATCCAAACAGTGAAAAAAGTTTGAATATATTTATGGCAATGTCAGTGAATGCAGGTACCTTGTGAATGCAGTTTCAGCAAATTACTGTATGCGCGTAAGTGGACTACCAGATTTAGCTCTCTTGTTCAAAGAATACGACACAGCTGGTAAACTGGACATCAGTGACATAATCAATGTGTTTTCTTCGCCCAAATCAAGAAAATTCAAAGTAAGATAATACTAATAAAAATTCCTGGAAATTGATATTTTGTCAATTTTTAATTACGACGTTTTCTTTTATTTCTAATGTGTTATAATTTATGAGGAACAAATGAAATCCATTTTTTGTTAAACATTACACCGAAATCAATGCTCAGTATCTGCCGTAATCAATATAAGCAGACTATGTTTTACGTTTAATGTTTTTAGAAAATTTACGCATTTAATTTATGTACTGTACGACAGATTAAATTTGTTGTGGACAATACTTACACAAATATTTAAACTTCCACGAAAGTTATTAGCATTCTTTCCGATGGCAACAATGTATAATGTGCTTAAGTATGTGCAAGGTGGTACAATTTTATTTTATAGCATCTTCTTTCATTAAAAGAAATGAAAGTGTCTCACTATATCTTTAATTTTTCTGTTGGGGACAGTGAGACAGTGTGTCAAACCCTAACGAACATCATAAGAATAGAAATTTATCTCAAATGAAAGAGCAGAATGTCGTTGTTTTGCCCCTTGCTATGTTGGTAGTAACAGTTTCATATATTTTTTGTGAATGTAGGTAATATCAGGAACTAGAGGCATCACAGATTTATTGTCTAGTTTCAAACTTTCCTGGAGCTGTGACATGGAATCGTCAAAATCTTTACCCGTTATCCTTGCACAGATCTATTGCATCTGTTGAGAGGTGACTCTCGTGATTACGCATGAGTAATAAAGAAGGATTTGCTTTTGAACAGGCAGAAAATTTGATGACGTGGTGAGTGATGTACACAAAATAATCTGAGTACTTCCATCCTCCTTTGGTGCAAGATCTAATGTGCCAGCAAGTGTACCTCATATCATATGCTCTTTGAAATCCAAATGAGGAAATATCATTGAGGTGGGGGGACGGGGTGAGGGGAAGTACGTCGTTACCACGAACATTTATGCTGTAACATGTCATAATGTTCCGCACACTGCACTGGTAACTTTGTTAACTTGTTTCACAGTCTCTAAGGCCATAACTACCTGCTGTGCCGCAGAAAGATACCATGGCTAAATGCAAAATTTCCTCAAAGTTTTCAGCCAGAGCCAAATCAGGCCAGACCAGCACGCCATGTAGCAGCCAGAAAACAAATGGGCAGAGAGCCGATTGCAAATAATATGCCACACCTCGGAAGTTATTGCTTCACTTCGTCATTCTCACAGCACAATTTGATGCCGCAAGAATGAGTAGACTCTTGAACACTTCCTTTGTGATAATCGTATACGTTTTCTGATGTATGAAGCAGTTTTTGCCCCTCCCATCCAAACTTTCTGGAGTGATTTACACCACACCAGCTGTCATCAACGTAAAGACTTAGTCCATCCAGTGTTTTCGCAAGTCTTATTTCCCACAAGAAATCGTCCCTTTTTCCACCTAGTTGGTTATTTTCCATCAGTCCAAGTTTCTAGTTGATCTGTTTGTATCTGAAGCCCAATTTTCAAATAGCACGTCAAAAGGTTGTTTCATTCATATCAGGAAAGTCTTCCACTTCAATCTTCAACTTTTCCAATATGGCTGCTGGTGCTGAAACTGCTTTTCCACATAGAAGTCGTGGATTTTCCTACACTGTAACTGAATGTAATATCGGCTTTGCAAGCCTGGATCAGTCCATCTGAGTCAATAACGTGTTGTCTTGCTGAGGATTACCACATGTGTCCTCGTTTTCCAGGCTCACCAGCATTCTTCGCCACACCTCAGTGTCCCAACAGTGGCTTTCAGTGGTTCAGCTTGGTACTTTTCTGTCATGTCACCTGTCTGATAGGTGTTCCACAGGAACACCAGACGGCCCAGGCCATTCCAGGTAAATACAGCCCACACCATTATGGAACCACCATCAGCTTGCACAGTGCGCTGTTGACAACTTGGGTCCATGGCTTCATGGGGTCTGTGCCATACTCGAACCCTGCCACCAGCCCTCACCAACTGAAATCGGGACTCATCTGACCAGGCCACGGTTTTCCAGTGGTCTAGGATTCAGCCAATATGGAGAGGCGCTGCAGGCGATGTCGCGCTGCTAGTAAAGGCACACGCGTCTGTCATCTGCTGCCACAGGCTGCTGCCATACGGCCCGCATTGATGTCTGCAGTTATTCCATGCAGTGTTGCTTGTCTGTTAGCACTGACAGTCTACGCAAACGCCGTTGCTCTCGGTCGTTAAGTGAAGGCCGCCGGCCACTGCCGAAATGTGGTATTCGCGGCACACTCTTGACATCGTGGATCTCGGAATATTGAGTTCGCTAACGATTTCCGACATAAAATGTCCGATGCTGTTAGCTCCAACTGCCGTTCTGCGTTCATAGTCTGTTTATCCCTGTCGTGCGGCCATAATCATGTCGGAAGCCTTTTCACATGAATCACCTCATACAAATGACAGCTTCACCGCCGGCCGGTGTGGCCGAGTGGTTCTAGGCGCGACAGTCTAGAGCCGCGGGATCGCTACGGTTGCAGGTTCGAATCCTGCCTCGGGCATGGATGTGTGTGATGTCCTTAGGTTAGTTAGGTTTAAGTAGTTCTAAGTTCTAGGGGACTGATGACTTCAGATGTTAAGTCCCATAGTCCTCAGAGCCATTTGAACCATTTGAACAGCTTCACCAATGCATTGCCCTTTTATAGATTGTGTACGCAACATTGTCGCCATCTGTATACTTCCATATCGCCATCCCATGGATTTTGTCACCTTAGTGAACAATTTGTAATCCATTTATAACCCGTCAGTTCCTTTTTAATTCATTAATCTTGTGGTTTAACGGTACCTATTTACGCAATGGTTTTTGATTCTTGATGTGTCTATGGATGTATTATCAAAAGCAGCACTGCTGATTTCCATAACCCTTGATGTAAATAATTTCTAATGATGTGTGCAGTTGTCACCTCAATGTATGATGGGGACTACGTAGAAAAACCGAGCGGGGTGGCGCAGTGGTTAGACACTGGACTCGCATTCGGGAGGACGACGGTTCAATCCCGCGTCCGGCCATCCTGATTTAGGTTTTCCGTGATTTCCCTAAATCACTCTAGGCAAATGCCGGGATGGTTCCTCTGAAAGGGCACGGCCGACTTCCTTCCCAATCCTTCCCTAATCCGATGAGACCGATGACCACGCTGTCTGGTCTCCTTCCCCAAACCAACCAACCAACCAACCTACGTAGAAAAATAGTACTTGTAAGAGAAATGTTGACTCGTATGATCTCAAATTCTAACTCTTAAAAATACACATGATCTTAGAAAAAAAAAATTGTGGAGCATTATGTAATGAACGATCCTCGTAAGAGTTACACAGTCGCAAAAGTCGGCATGACTCCCATATTGCTTATAAACTGTTGAAGAAAGGCCTCAGAAAGCAAGAAGACAGTATTAATAAGTAGTAAGAAGCGTCGCAGATCGTGGGTCCCGCATACGAGGTCCTGCGGCTATCGGAAGCGGCGGGCTTTATCGTAACGGGCGCGAGCAGGGACAGGTGTCGTCTGGGAGCGGAGCCTCCTATCTGTGCTGAGATGACGGCGCATTTCTCCACAATAAATACGCTGCATGACGCTGCACTTGGCCCAGACACGGCTGGACTCCAACGCACGACGCAGCTCTTGCAGTCAGGTAAGAATTTTGTTCGTCTTGGTATATCTAAAATTTTTCATAAAATTTGGCTGACACAACGTCCGCAACTGAGCATCGTGGATTCAGGCAATAAACCGCTCCAGTTGGAACTAGTTTTTTTTGGTTCAATCACGACCGGTTTCGGGCAGTTATAAACCCATCTTCAGGTGAACAAGAACCACGAGGCGCATCGCCGAACACTAGACGCGAGACTGCGGGCGGTGACAGCTGCACGTGAAGCCGAGATACGGTTATCTCGGTTTCAAATGGTTCAAATGGCTCTGAGCACTATGGGACTCAACATCTGAGGTCATCAGTCCCCTAGAACTTAGAACTACTTAAACCTAACCATCCTAAGGACATCACACACATCCATGCCCGAGGCAGGATTCGAACCTGCGACCGTAACGCGGTTCCAGATTGAAGCACCTAGAACCGCTCGGTCACCGCGGCCGACTATCTCGGTTTCACGTGCAGCTGTCACCTTCCCGCAGTTTGGTGTCTAGTGTGCGGTGGCCACGCGAGTCACGTTCTTGTTCACCTGAAGATGGGTTTATAACTACCCGAAACAACTGAAGCGGTTTATTATCTCAATATAAAATTTTTCTTTTGTGATCGGAGGGGAGGTCACGGTTCTTACGTAGTTATTGGAATATTTTGGATCAACAATGTATACTGAAGAGACAAAGAAACTGTTGCACTTGCCTAATATGGTGTAGAGCCCCCGCGAGCACGCGGAAGTGCCGCAACGCGACGTGGCGTGGACTCGACTAATATTTGAAGTAGTGCTGGAGTGAACTGACACCATGAATCCTGCAGGATTGTCCATATATCTGTAAGAGTACGAGGGGGTGGAGATCTCTTCCGTAGAGAGGCATCCCAAATATGCTCAATAATATTCATGTCTGGGGAGTTTGGTGGCCAACGGAAGTGTTTAAACTCACAGGAGTGTTCCTAGAGCCACTCTATAGTAATTCTGGACGTGTGGGGTTTATACTGTCCTGCTGGAATTGCCCAAGTCCGTCGGAATGCACAATAGACATGAAAGGAAGCAGGTGATCAGACAGGATGCTTACGTACGTGTCACCTGTCAGAATCGTATCTAGACGTATCATGGGTCTCATATCACTCAAACTGCACGCGCCCCAAACGATTACAGGGCCTCCAACAGCTTGAACAGTCCGCTGCTGACATGCAGGGTCCTTGTATACATGAGGTTGTCTCCATACCCGTACACGTCCATCCGCTCGATACAATTTTGAAACGAGACTCGTCAGAGCAAACAACATGTGTCCAGTCATCGTCCAACGTCGGTGTTGACGGGCCCAGCGGAGACGTAAGGCTTTGTGTCGTGTAGTCATCAAGGGTATACGAGTAGGCCTTCGGGTATGAAGTTTAAACTGACTTAAATATTGATAACCCTCTATTGAAGCAGCAGCAACCGATCTAACAACTGCTACAGTCTCCTGTCTTATATAGGCGTTGCCGATCGCAGCGCCGTATTCTGCCGGTTTAGACATCCCTGTATTTGAATACGCATGCCTATAGCAGTTTTTTTGGCGCTTCAGTGTATAATTACCAAGGCACTGAAGCCTTCGGTAGCACGAAAACTGACTCTACAGAAGGCTCCTGCTCTACCACAGTCTTTATTGACATCACGTTGGTGTTGTCTTGAGCGTTAAATGTAAATGTTGTGTGACTAGGGCCTCCCGTCGGGTAGACCGTTCGCTGGGTGCAAGTCTTTCGATTTGACGCCACTTCAGGGACTTGCGCGTCGATGGGGACGAAATGATGATGATTAGGACAACACAACACCCAGTCCCTGAGCGGAGAAATTCTCCGACCCAGCCGGGAATCAAACTCGGGCCCTTAGGACTGACATTCTGTCGCGCTGACCACTCAGCTACCTGGGGCGGACGTCTTGAGCATTGAACGTACGGCACGTCTTGTGCGTTACTCATTGTGATTCTGCGATTTCGTCAGATTTATTGAGAAAATTATTCAAACGGTTGTATGGTCCGTGTACACTGGTGTGCAAAAATTAAGACGGAAAGCAGCTTTCGTGTGACGTGTCACTGCCAAGTAACACAGCTAGGTGAAACTAGGATCTTATATAAAGAACTGCTACAGTAATAAGCAGGAGGTAATTGAAAGAAATACGCAATGAGACGAATAAAACTGGCACTCTTATTCAAAGACGGTAATGCACTAAAGCCCCCACAATTCAAGATGGTCCCCTGGACAAAGCGCGGGACGTGGTTCTTAATTATGTTTGTGATCAGCACGGATGGCAGTTCATACTCTGCAACGTGCCCCATGCTTACAGCAAAGTTGGTAAGGACTTCTTGCGATAGGGCGTTCCATTCCTTCATCAACACGGTTGACAACTATTCGATGGTCGTTGCTGCAAGTCGAGGTGCTGCAGAACGTCTCCCCAACCCAATGTATCTTCATCTACATCCATAGTCAGCAACCCACCTGATGGTGTGTGCCGGAGGGTATTTTGAGTACCTCTATCGGTTCTCCCTTCTATTCCAGTCTCGTATTGTTCGTGGAAAGAAAGATTGTCGGTATGCCTCTGTGTGGGCTCTAATCTCTCTGATTTTATCCTCATGGTCTCTTCACGAGACATACGTAGGAGGGAGCAATATACTGCTTGACTCCTCGGTGAAGGTATGTTCTCGAAACTTCAATAAAAGCCCGTACCGAGCTACTGAGCGTCTCTCCTGCAGAGTTTTCCACTGGAGTTTGTCTATCATCTCCGTAACGCTTTCGCGATTACTAAATGATCCTGTAACGATGCGCGCTGCCCTCCATTGGATCTTCTCTATCTCTTCTATCAACCCTATCTGGTACGGATCCAACACTGCTGAGCAATATTCAAGCAGTGGGCGAACAAGTGTACTGTAGCCTACTTCCTTTGTTTTCGGATTGCATGTCCTTAGGATTCTTCCAATGAATCTCAGTCTGGCATCTGCTTTACCGACGGTCATCTTTATATGATCATACCATTTCAAATCACTCTTAATGCATCCTCCCAGATAATTTATGGAATTAACTGCTTCCAGTTGCTGACCTGCTATGTTGTAGGTAAATGATAAAGGATCTTTCTTTCTATGTATTCGCAGCACATTACACTTGTCTACATTGAGATTCAATTGCCATTCCCTGCACCATGCGTCAATTCGTTGCAAATCCTCCTGCATTTCAGTACAATTTTCCATTGTTGCAACCTCTCGATATACTACAGCATCATCCACAAAAATCCTCAGTGAACTTCCGATGTTATCCACAAGGTAATTTATGTATATTGTGAATAGCAACGGTCCTACGACACTCCCCTGCGGCACACCTGAAATCACTCTTACTTCGGAAGACTTCTCTCCATTGAGAGTGGCATGCTGCGTTCTGTTATCTAGGAACTCTTCAATCACACAATTGGCCTGATAGTCCATATGCTCTTACTTTGTTCATTAAACGACTGTGGGGAACTGTATCGAACACCTTGCGGAAGTCAAGAAACATGGCATCCACCTGGGAACCCGTGTCTATGGCCCTCTGAGCCCCGTAGACGAATAGCGCGAGCTGGGTTTCACACGATCTTTTTTGAAACCCATGCTGATTCCTACAGAGTAGATTTATAGTCTCCAGAAAAGTCATTATACTCGAACATTATACGTGTTCCAAAATTCTACAACTGATCAGCGTTAGAGATATAGGTCAAATTGATGATAGGATTTAAGTTGGAAGAACGGGCAGGCCACTCCATTCGCCAAATACTCCCTTTCTCTAAGACCTTCTCTACCTTCACAGTTCCAGCAGTCGCACTTTGTCATCTATAAAAAAGAAGTCAGTGCCGAATGCACCCCTGAAAGGACGCACATGGGGAAGGCGTACAGTGACACAATAACCTTGGTCAGTGAGTGTGCCCTGTTCAAAGGTTTGGGAATCAGTATGTCCATGCAACATCGTGCATCCGCACACTGTAATACCTGGACCACCAAAAACATTATGTTCGAAAACGTTCCTGGCTGCATTACGTGTTTCCACATCTCGCCATATGAGAGTACGTCCAACATTGTCGAGCATGATCGTTTTGGTGGACCAGGTGTTAGGGCTTGGACAGACATTATGTTCCATGGGCGTACTGCCCTCCAAACATATGAACACGGTACATTCACCGTTAACGTTATTGTAACTTTGTACTTCATTCCCATGTACGTCTTTTGAGAGGTGCATTCTACCCTGACTCCATTGTAGGGTTCCGTACCACAGTCGCTAAAAACGGAACCTATCTACATCTACATGGATACTCTGCAAATCTCGCCGGCCGGAGTGGCCGAGCGGTTCTAGGCGCTACAGTCTGGAGCCGCGCGACCGCTACGGTCGCAGGTTCGAATCCTGCCTCGGGCATGGACGTGTGTGATGCCCTTAGGTTACTTAGGTTTAAGTAGTTCTAAGTTCTAGGGGACTGATGACCTCAGAAGTTAAGTCCCATAGTGCTTCTAAACATTCTGCGTGGTGTCTGTTTGTTCTATATCGTGTCTCCCTACCACTTTCACGCAACGACGCTCTGAGCGTGTTGTTTTAGGGAATTGACTAGTTTGAACCTGGGACCTGTTGCTGGTAACGAGACGCCAGACCACACATGACATGTAGAATTCAGAAGAGTTCAGTGAGACTAGCGATGATATAACCAAATACTTAATGATTTCAGCGTCAGCTCCGCTGCACTCCCTGTAAAGGAATCTTAATACTAACTAAATTTAGTGGAAGGGGTTCAAGGCTTTCCTATTTTTAGTTAGCTGGTAAAATAACGACGAAAAAGCAGTTAAGTTTACCACTGGAAATTTTATTCTTCTCACAAAACATCGTTTATAAATTGCACCATTGATAAAAGGAAATGTTTTAATACAGGATGGTAAAAACCAACTGCGTTCAACAAAAATGTGAACGAATATTCCCTGAATGGGTTTCCAAGTTCTACAATGGATCAAAGGATGACCTATGCCATATCACATCTATAATCTAGGCTTAAATGAAGTTTCACAAGAGAGAAAACTATCAAAATGGTCTACAGTGACCCTCAATTATCTTTAATTACTTATCTAACTTGTCGTAAATTACAGTGGCTGATGTGGCTTCTCAATAACTAAATAACAGAAAAATCATCGAGTTTCAGATTTTTACTTCAAGTGGCAAATGTGAACTCCATGAGCTTTAATTGACAATCGACACTAGTATTACGCAAAAAGGGGATGTAACAGATGAGACTTCTGCAGTTCTGAGTGAAGCCTTATTCGCTCAAAAATGCGGCATCGCATGCGTTCATTATCTTGTCGGTGTTCGTCAGGGGGCGGCGGACAGCACAGCTCCGCTCACCTCGCCGTCTCCGATGCAACTCTTTCCTAACTTCTCCTTCCTACAATTTAGCGAAGTTGGTTTAAAAAAAAACTATCTGGCTGTGTTTTCATCTGACCAATCAGGGTCTCAATGTTAACCTTAAGCTCCGCCTACAAAAATTCTGTCTATCCAATGAGAAACGTTATGCTTTTCGTGGTGGGGCAATGTTTTTAAAGTTTGCAACGTAACAGAGACGCGATAAAGTCTCACGCTAAAACTTGCAGCTGGTGTGGTCCTTTTAGCGTTACCGTAAGATCTATACTGTTCTTCTGGAGGGCTCTAGCTTTTAACATGGGCTGGGGGGTGGTCCTAACGTAACAGAGGCGCGAAAAAGGTCTCACGCTAAAACTTGCGGGTGGTGTAACCCTTTTTGTGTTATCGTAAGATCTATACTGTTCTTCTGGAGGGCTCTAGCTTTTAACATGGGCTGGGGGGTGGTCTTGACGTAACAGAGAGGCGAAAAAGTCTCACGCTAAGAAACTTGCGGGTGGTGTGGTCCTAGCAGTTAGCTGGCGACGTGGGTGTCCGTCCGTCCCTTATCGTAGGGCCTTCTCGCTTAACACGGTTCTGCTTTCGCCTTCTGTTCTCGTTTCTCCCCTCGGAACTGCGTCTGTCTCACGGTGGGAAGGTATGACATGCATTTAGGCATTCTTGTGTTAGTCTGTGGTATTCCATTTGCTCACTCGTTACTCGTATTACTTTGGTTAACTTAATGCCACGATTTATTCGGAGCTATGTGACATACTACTGGATTTGCTTGTCATGTCAGGATTTTCATGGAAGGTGTTGGATTTGCCTGACACCTTACATGCTCAGAGCCATTTTTTTTGCAAATCTCATTTAAGTGCCTGGCAGAGAGTTCATCGAACCACCTTCACAACAATTGTCTATTACCCCAATGTCGTACAGGGCACGGAAAAAACGAACACCTATATTAAACGATAATTAATTGAAACCCTCAGCTGCCGACAGGTGGGGACAGAAGACGTTCTATCCATGTATTAGGGACATTACGTATGTAGATTGTGGACAGTTAGAAATGTGGGTCTCGCGGGAAGCATGCAAGGGATAAGTCCCTGCAGTCGCGCTATTCATCTGTGTCTTCGGTGGCTCAGATGGAGCCGGCACGGTAGCTCAGCGTGTTCTGTCAGAGGGTTTAGCTACCCTCTGTAATAAAAAAACTGAGTGAACGGATCAACGAACAACCTGAATGACGGTCGTTGGACGTCCGTCACGAACAAAGCCAACGAACAATATAGAACAGATTGAGATTTTTAAAAAAATGGATAGAGTGTTCGCCATGCAAGCAGGAGGCCCCGGTTTCGAGTCCTGGTCGGAGCACACATCACACAACTTCAGCTGTCCCCATCGAGGTGTATCAACAACACCTGTCGGCAGCTGAGGGTTTCAGTTAATTATCATTTATTCTAGAGAAGCTGCACGGTCATCAGTGGTAGCTGTTCTTTCGAGAACAGTTACTATCTTCATATATAGTTGAACACCTATATCTGATTTCCCTTATGTTATTATGATGATCCTTTCTCTCTATGAAGGTCGGCGTCAACAAAATATTTTCACTTTCGGAGGAGAAAGTTCGTGATTGAAATTTCGTGAGATGATTCTACGGCAACGAAAAACGCCTTTGTTTTAATGATGTTCACGGGAAATCCTATATAATTTCAGTGACACAATCTACCCTATTTCGCGATAATACAAAATGTGCTGCCATTCTTTGATCTTTCTCGATGTACTCCCTCAGTTCTATCTGGTAAAGATCCCTCATCGCGGAGCAGTATTCTAACAGAGGATGGACAAGCGTAGTGTAGGCAGTCTCTTTAGTAGAACTGTTATATTTTCTAAGTGTCCTGCCAATAAAACGCGTCTTTGGTTAGCCGTCCCCAAAACATTTTTATGTTTCCTTCCAATTTAAGTTGTTTATACTGGTAATTCCAAGGTATTTAGTTGAATTTACGGCATTAAGATATGACTGATTTATCGCGTAACCGAAGTTTAATGGCTTCTCTTTAGCACTCATGTGGATGACCTCACACTTTTCGTTGTTTAGGGTCAATTTCCAATATTTTCACCATTCAGATGTCTTTGTTAAATCCGTTTGCAATTTGTGTTGATCTTCTGATGACTTTACTAATCGACTAACGACAGCATCACCTGCAAACAACGTAAACTGGCTGCACAGATTGTCTCCTAAATGGCTAATATAGATAAGGAGAAGCAAAGGACCTATAACACTCCCTTGGGGAACGCCAGAAATCACTTCTATTCTACTGGATGACTGTCCGCCAATTACTACGGACTGTGACCTCTCTCATAGGAAATCACGAATCCAGTCACATAACTGAGACGAAATTCCATAACCATACAATTTCACAACAAGCGGCTTGTGTGGTACAGTGTCAAAAGCCTTCCGGAAATCCAGAAATACGGGATCAATCTGGAATCCACAACACTTCATGCGACTAATGAGCTAGTTGTGTTTCACAAGAAAGATGTTTTCTAAATCCGGGTTGACTGCGTGTTAACAGACCGTTTTCTTCGAGGTAATTCATAATGTTCGAAACAATTTATGTTTCAAAATCCTGCTGCATATCGACATTAATGATACGGGCCTGTAACATAGTGGATTACTCCTCCTACCTTTCTTGAATATTTGGTGTGACCTGTTCAACTTTCCAGTCTTCGGGTATGGCTCTTTCGTCGAACGAACGGTTGTATATGATTGTTAAGTATGGAGCTACTGTATCAGCATACTCTAAAAGAAACCTGCCTGGTATACGGTCTGGACCGGAAGACTTGCTTTTGTTGTGATTTAAGTTGATTCACTACTCTGAGGATATCTGTTTCTACGTAACTTATGATGGTAGCTGTTTTCGATTAGAATTCTGGAATATTTACTTGGTTTTCTTTGGTGAAGAAATTTCGGAAGGCTGCGTTTAGTACCTCGCCTACAGTATTTCCATTGCTGTCGCGCAGAGAAGGCATAGTGTGTGTCTTGCCGCTAGCATACTTAACATACGACAATAATCTCTTTGGATTTTCTGTCAGGTTTCGTTGTCGTAACTATTAGAAGCATCTCGCATTGAAGTCCGCGCTAAAGTTCGAGCTTCTGTAATAGATCGACAATTTGGAGACTTTGTGTCCGTTTAAATTTAAAATATACAGGGTGATTCAAAAAGAATACCAGAACTTTAAAAATGTGTATTTAATGAAAGAAACATAATATAACCTTCTGTTATAGATCATTACAAAGAGTATTTAAAAAGGTTTTTTTTCACTCAAAAACAAGTTCAGAGATGTTCAATATGGCCCCCTCCAGACACTCGAGCAATATCAACCCGATACTCCAACTCGTTCCACACTCTCTGTAGCATATCAGGCGTAACAGTTTGGATAGCTGCTGTTATTTCTCGTTTCAAATCATCAATGGTGGCTGGGAGAGGTGGTCGAAACACCATATCCTTAACATACCCCCATAAGAAAAAATCGCAGGGGGTAAGATCAGGGCTTCTTGGAGGCCAGTGATGAAGTGCTCTGTCACGGGCTGCCTGGCGGCCGATCCATCGCCTCGGGTTTCAGACGATAAGGTTTCATAATTAACCTTTTTCGTAGAACTCTCCATACAGTTGATTGTGGAATTTGCAGCTCTCTGCTATCTCTGCGAGTCGATTTTCCTGGGCTGCGAACAAATGCTTGCTGGATGCGTGCTACATTTTCATCACTCGTTCTCGGCCGTCCAGAACTTTTCCCTTTGCACAAACACCCATTCTCTGTAAACTGTTTATACCAACGTTTAATACACCACCTATCAGGAGGTTTAACACCATACTTCGTTCGAAATGCACGCTGAACAACTGTCGTCGATTCACTTCTGCGGTCGCCATCTTAGCATCAACTGACGCTGACGCCTAGTCAACAGCGCCTCAAGCGAACAAATGTACAACTAAATGAAACTTTATAGCTCCCTTAATTCGCCGACAGATAGTACTTAGCTCTGCCTTTTGTCGTTGCAGAGTTTTAAATTCCTAAAGTTGTGGTATTCTTTTTGAATCACCCTGTATATACTCGCAAACTCACTCATTAAAACCTATAGGGTACTACCAGTTGTCCTAGAATTATGGAAGTTGGAAAAAGAAAGGTTTCAAAGTACAAATAGAGTAAAAAATAAGGAAACTGTTAATTTGTAGTTATATTACACACAACTATTTCTTTTGTTGTTTCTTTTTCGACTTCAGTCTTAAAATTAAAACATCCTCGAAATTTTTGGAACGGCTGGGACCGATAGCTCGCAAGTACCAGTGTGGATAACAGGCAAAAATAGTCGAGATTCTCGACTACTGGGACTGATGAACTGTCAGTATACGTAATTAAGTTTGTACGGAGCCCTCAGAGGCGGACATGCCGCCGTCTTCACCCCCCCCCCCCCCCCCTCCCCACCCATACACCTTCTCTAGTACGCCGATTACGCCGCCTTCCTTGCCCTCGCCCCCACCCTGCAACGCTCCCAGCGCCTTCTCCAATCCCATCTTGACCGGTTCACGACCTGGTGCAACCAGTGGCTGCTCAAGGTCAATCCTCAGGCAATCATTGTAGGCAAAAGCACCCCTTCCTTCCGTCTCCTTGATTTTTATATCACTATCTACGGCCGTCCTATGAACCTCACCCCCACCCTCAAATACCTTGGCGTCACCCTTGACTGTCGCCTTTCCTGGACCACCCATCTCCGGACAATCCAAGCCAAGGCACACTCCCGACTCCGCCTCCCCAAACACCTCTCTGGCTGCTCAGGGGTTTTGACCCCTCCACTGTCCTCCACACTTATAAACCCCTCATCCGCCGCATCCTCTGTTATGCCCATACCGCGTGGATGTCCGCCCCTTCTACCTACTACAAGTCCCTTCAAATCCTGGAACGCCATGTACTCCACCTCGCCTATCGCATTTGTCTCCCATCCCCCACACGGCTCCTCTACGACTTAATTCCTATCCTACACCTCCTCCTCTTCCTTGAACGGATATGGATCCTTTACACCTCCCGTATACTTGAACCCACTCACCCGCTTGTCTCTCCCGTCCTTTCCCACCCCAATCCGTTGCCGCACCTGTACTCCTGCATCCCACCCGCTCTCCATCTTACCACCCCCCATACCCTTGCCCAAGGTGGCTTCCGCCAACTCCCCCTCGTCCCCTCCATCTACCCCTCCTACCAGATTTGATCCTCTCCTTCCTCCTCATGAGTTTTTGCTCCAGTACTCCTTCTTTACCTTCTCTCCCTCCTAACTTATTCTCTCCGTCTCCTCCCCCCCCCCCCTGGGCTTCCACAGTCAGCCCTACCCTCTCCCCTCTGCCTCACTTCCTCTCTCCCACTGGCGTCCTCCCCACTTCCCTCCTACCCTCCCCTATTCCCTGTGGCAGCCCCCTCTCCCTTTTCTTCGTGCAATAGCGTGTGCAGTTCGTTGAAGATCATCGTCAATGTTTTCTGTGCAGTGTTTCTCCATTCCAGTGCAATTGTGTCTCTTCAGTGTCCTCCACCGTTCGACAGTGTACTCATTCTGCCTTCATGTACAGTTGCACTTGCTTATGCAATTCAGTGTCTTCTGTTCGAACGTCTTCGTAATTATCATTATGTGTTGTCACTTGTTTTTTCATATTCATATTTTCTGTATATCTGCCTACATGTTATCTGTTCTATGGGTTTCTGTGGACGAAGTGCGGCGTAGATAGGCCGCTCCCGGGCTACCTTTTGTACAAGGTTTTAAAATAACAATAAAGAACAGAAGAGTCCTCAGAGTGAGCCCTACTCGCACCTGGCCAACATTTATGGTGACAATGTGCGACTGGATCTAGCTGTGTTGGTGGAGGATGTAGTGTTTTCAGAAGAGCCAACACTGTGTTGCTAGAGGAGGCCGAAATGCATGCGTTTAATTACACGCTGACTGGCGTGAGGTCTGGAACAGTTAAGGGAATTAATAGTAGCAAATAAAGTACGTAGTTGATATAATACTTAACTTTAATCCACAATTGGTGTACATCGCTCTTGACGGTACATGTTATAATGTCAATATCAAATGCTATGGCGCCTTGCTAGGTCGTAGCAAATGACGTAGCTGAAGGCTATGCTAACTATCGTCTCGGCAAATGAGAGCGTAGTTGTCAGTGATCCATCTCTGGCTAAGTCGGCTGTACAACTGGGGCGACTGCTAGTAAGTCTCTCTAGACCTGCCGTGTGGTGGCGCTCGGTCTGCAATCACTGACAGTGGCGACAAGCGGGTCCGACGTATACTAACGGACCGCGGCCGATTTAAAGGCTACCACCTAGCAAGTGTGGTGTCTGGCGGTGACACCACAGAGGATGTTTGGAAGGAGAGAGGTTTCGGTGAATGGACTGGCGTGTTCGTTCCCCCGACTTAAATTCCATCCAGCGCTTGTGGATATGTTGGGGAGACATTATATGAGAATGTAGGCTTTCGTGGCCAATCTCGATCTTCTTGGGATGACAGCCGAGTCAGTACGTCATTCTACGGTAACGTTTCAGCAAGTTTCTTCAACGTGAAGATGGCAAATAACAAACTCGCTGAAACGTTGCCGGAGAACGACGCACCGACTCGGCTGTCACCCCAAGAAGATTTTACAATTGGGAAGACGTATTGCAGCAAGTCTACATGCACCAGCGACCATCGAACAATTGTCAGCCGCTCCCGTAGTGGAATGCAACGCCCTGCCAAACAAATACCTCACCAAGCTTGTGGCGAGCATGGGAGCAAATTGCAAAACATACACTGCCGTCCGTGGCGATCACACACCCCGTTAAGAACAATGTCGAGCCTTTTGTTGCGGCGACCATTTTGAATTGCAGTGTCTTCAGTGTAATTATTGTCTCTGAGTGGAAGTGTCATTTCTGTTTGTCTCACTGCGTGTTTCTTTCAGTCACCTTCTGTACTGCACTGTACTGTAATAGTTGCTTCTAGGTATGCTTCAACTTTCATTCAGCTAAAGTGACATCAGTGAGTCAAGCTCCATCTTTCACCTTTAATAGCAGGTTACGTACACTACTGGACATTAAAATTGCTACACCACGAAGATGACGTGCTACAAAGGCAAAATTTAACCGATTGGAAGAAGATGCTGTGATAAGCAAATGATTGGCTTTTCAGAGCATTCAGACAAGGTTGGCACCGGTGGCGACACCTACAACGTGCTGACATGAGGAAAGTTTCAACCGATTTCTCATACACAAACAGCAGTTGACCGGCGTTGCCTGGTGAAACGTTGTTGTGATGCCTCGTGTAACGAGGAGAAATGCGTACCATCATGTATCCGACTTTGATAAAGGTCGGATTGTAGCCTATCGCGATTGTGGTTTATCGTATCGCGACATTGCTGCACGCATTGGTCGAGATCCAATAACTGTTAGCAGAATGTGGAATCGGTGGGTTCAGGAGGGTAATGCGGAACGCCGTGCTGGATCCCAACGGACTCGTATCACTAGCAGTCGAGATGACAGGCATTTTATCCACATGGCTGTAACGGATCGTGCAGCCACGTCTCGATCCCTGAGTCAACAGATGGGACGTTTGCAAGACAACAACCAACTGCACGAACAGTTCGACGACGTTTGCAGCAGCATGGACTCGTGTATTCGTCATCATCATACTGGTGTCTCACCCGGCGTGATGATATGGCGTGCAATTGGTTACACGTCTCGGTCACCTTTTGTTCGCATTGACGGCACTTTGAACAGTGGACGTTACATTTCAGATGTGTTATGACCCGTGGCTCTACCTTTCATTTGATCCCTGCGAAACCCTACATTTCAGCAGGATAATGCATGACCGCATGTTGCAGGTCCTGTACGGGCCTTTCTGGATACAGAAAATGTTCGACAGCTGCCCTGGTCAGCACATTCTCCAGATCTCTCACCAATTGAAAACGTCTGGTCAATGGTGGCCGAGCAAGTGGCTCGTCACAATATGCCAGTCACTGCTCTTGATGCACTGTGTTATCGTGTTGAAGCTGCATGGGCAGCTGTACACGTACACGCCATCCAAGCTCTGTTTGACACAATGCCCAGGCGTATCAAGGCCGTTATTACGGCCAGAGGTGGTTGTTCTGGGTTCTGATTTCTCAGGATCTATGCACACAAATTGCGTGAAAATGTAATCCAATGAATACCTGTTTAGCATCTGCATTTCTTCTTGGTGTAGGAATTTTAATGATCAGTAGTGTATTTAGCATTTCCTGTGTTTCCTTAGAAGGATATATTGCTTACATTTCGTGCGTATTTTTGTATTTAAGACGTTTAATCTTGCGTTTTGTAACTACATATTCAGGCAGTCTGTAGCTCAATTGTCATTTCTTCTGAATAGCCAGTTACACAGTTCATTAAATTATCGGTGTCAATTGCTGACATGTCAGGAAGGTAAAATGTTGCATATATACGATGGTCGCCCACAAAGTAAGTTCCGTTTCTATTTCTATCCGTGTCAGTGCTACGATCATAGTTCCGAGCATGCGCGGCAGTTACTCTGACTCAAGGAGAAGACATGTACGCCATTTTCAGTTCGCTGCTGCCGACGTGTGCTTTGTAGTGATTCTTTATAATGTCAGCCGTAATTGAAAATGTCGCCGCGTGTGAAATCAGATCTGTGATTCGATTTATAAATGCAAAGAAAGTTAAACCAAAGGAAATTCATCTTCAAATCTGCGAGGTTTACGTACAAAATGCTATGAGTGATTCAATGGTTAGATGATGGGTCAGACTGTTCAATGAAGGACGTGATCAAGTGCACGATAAGAACGAAGTGGACACTCGTCTGTGGTTACTGATGAACCGGTTCACACAATTGAAGAGAAGATTAAGCACAACCGTAAGTTTGCACTTAGTGCCCTTGCTATGGAAGTTTCGCAAATCTCATGATCACTAATTCATGAAATTGTTACTGAAAAACTGAAATTTCGAGAACTTTGCTCACGTTGGGTACCCAAAATTCTTACTGAACAACACAAAAAAACAACAGATGGCAGTGCACTTCAGTTTTTGACACGCTACAATGAAGAAGGCGATGGTTTTCTTTCTTGGACAGTCACGGGGGATGAAAGTAGGGTATCGTACGACATCCCTGAAACAGAACGGCAATCAATGGCACATTTCATCCCCCAACGAAGGTTAAGCCAAAGCAAATCTTGATACCGCGAAAAGTCATGTGCACCGTTTTTTGGAGCAGAAAAGGCATTTTGCTGATTGATTTCTTTCCACGAGGGCAAACAATCGATGCACATAGTTACTGCGAGACCATTAAGAAATTGCGCCGCGCGGCGGCATTTTCAATTACGGCTGACATTATAAAGAAGCACTACAAAGCACACGTCGGCAGCAGCGATCTGAAAATGGCGTACATGTCTTCTCCTTGAATCAGAGTAACTGCTGCGCATACGCGGAACTGCGATCGTAGCGCTGTCGCTGATAGAAACGGAACTTACTTTGTGGACGACCCTCGTAGGTACCTGTCAGTTTTTGTAGGTTACTTCTTCACAGTCTTGCTAACATTGGTAGGATGTGAGCATGTTGCATGCGGACGCTGGGGGAGCTGGCCGTAATTCGCGAACAGTTGAATGTAATTTTGCCTACGGTAAGCCGCCTTCAGGCTACTGTCTCGGGATGTAGCGGTGGCCGAGAATCCAGTGCGTCGCATGGGACACCTCAAGTGTCACTTGTTTCTTCCACCGGCTCTGCTGCTGAGGCGTCTTATAGTGTACCCGACTCGGTGGATCCACCCTCACAGCAAGGTGAGGCAGGTGGTAACTAGAGATGGGCGAACTCGTTCATTCTTGGGAACTAATTCACTGGTGATCGCTCTTTTTTTGGAACCATTCATTTTTACTCGTTCGCCGTTCATTTGTGCTTGGTATATCGTTCTTATGAAAAACTGAAAATTAGTAGCATAGGGACTGAAGATGGAAGGCACCAAGAAGAGGCACTTGCCTCCCCTCTGGAGTATAGAGCTTTTATTCGTAACCGTATTCTCACACACTTGTAATTTTCGGGATTCTGCAAAACCTTTCGTTTAGCCAACTGTAGCGTTATGTGGCTGATCCGCTGTGAAATAAATATGGTGGCGCACGAGAAACCGGCCCCGAGTACAGACTGCTCGCCATTTACGCACGATTTGTTGACCGCTACGAGCAGAATATATACACATGTAATAATTAGCAGCGAAGAAATAACAAATAAGCTAATGCAAACGACAACTTCGAAACAATAGATGACGACTGGTGGGCAACAATGAGCAGTCTAGTACTTGGGGCCGATTTTTCGTGCGCCACCCTGTACCACTGAAATAATATTGCAGAAGTTACCATATTCTCTATACAAAGTGTGACCCCAGACGCTCGATTATGGAGCGCGGGCTTCATTCGGATGTAAGTCGGTCTGCCTTCCATACAATGAACATGCTGTTGTACCTTGGATAAAAAAAAAAAAAAGACGGAAAATGGCCACTCGTGGGTGTCATGCCGACTTCCTTCGCATGTGTAATAACAAAAAAAGAAACTTGCCTTTTTATAAGTATTTCTTCTGCTCTTTATCGAAATAGTGAAGTAAGCTGATATGATGTATGTATTACATACCACGTAATTTTTATGTTATAAAATACATTTTAATTACCGGTCATGGACGCTGAATGGAATACAAAAAGAACCAGAAGGTCAGAGTTCAAAAAAGGTCTGAAACAGATCTAGAATGAGCGCGTACAGCAAACGAAACGAACAACTCCATACTGAACTATGAGCAGTCGGCAGTGGAACTGCGACGAGTGGCCATGCGAAGAAGGACGAGTCCGGCCGAGCTAGACCGAGACCGAGACGACGGGAACGGGACCGAGGCCGACGTGCCGTTGCGGGAACGAGACCGACCGTTTCCCGTTCCCGGGAACTACAAGTAGAAAGCCACGACCGAAGTGAACTATGAAAGACCATTCATTAAAATTTGTTCCTCGCTCTTTCCGTTCATCTTGATGAACCGTTCCTCGCTCGTTCCGTTCATCTTGATGAACCGTTGTTATTTATAATCCGTCTTGATTGCAAAAAAATGTTTATTCACATGACCTGTTTCGGTTCATCTAGAACCATCTTCAAATCTGTAACGATAATGATACTAATTTACTAATTCACAAATGCAAACCTTTTTCATCCTATCCAATCAACATCAAATGTACCAGAACGTACCCGCAATTTCGGTTACAGGAGTAACCCGTCCATACACAGCAACCTTCACATGATGCGTCACATAAAATTGGTTGGCAGAATGCAAGTCATTTATAGTAATTATGAAACTTACCGACAGGTGGTGTCTGGTACATTTGTTACATTACATATGCACATACTGTATTAAGCAGATTTTTGGTAATTTACTTATATTTTAAGAAACAGTCCCTTATGAGCTCTATGCAGGATGTCTAAATTTTGTTCAATGTTCGTGACTGAGTGCTTTAAGGCAACCATATGCGCCCCAAACGCTGTTTTGTTTTGAGAGTAGGTGTGCTCCCTGAATCTGGTCTCAAAGTTCCTACCAGTCTGCCCTATATATTGTTTACAGCAGTCATAACATTTGATCTTATATACACCTCAATCCTGAAATTTATTTCTACTATTACATATTTTGTGCCGGAGCTTCAGTTTTAGCGTGTTGTTTGGAAGAAATTGAAATATACACCCACAAAAAGAAAGATCCGGATTTAATCCTCAAGGAGCAAAGCGAGTTCAATCATAGCGCCTATTTTAGTATTTATGACGACTTACTGAGATGACAACTGTTGCCTGTGGAGGTCCAGGCCGAGGGATGAGAGATGGGGCATGGTGGGGAAGCTGGAAGATGCGCGCAGCGCCTGGCGTCGTTGACGGGGCCCTCCTGAGGGGCCCTCTTGCCCGCGGCGATGGACATCACACGACTGAGCGGATCGCGGCACAACACCGAAATGACGGGAACCACGGAAGCAAACCATGGAGGAAAACAAGTCTACACCAGCACCATGGATATAGAAATCGCGCTTTGTTTTCGATCGTACAAAAATGGTAATTTTATTGTGTATTTTAATTTTGACAAGTACAGATTTTAACCTTGACATCTACAGATTTTAATTAACTATTTTTAGAGATAAAAGTAAATTATCAAAAATCTACTTAATGCAGTATCTGCATATGTAATGCAACAAATGTACCAGACGTCACCTGTCAGTAATAGTTTCATAATTAATATAAATGACGTGCATTCTGCAACCAATTTTTTGTGACGCAGCATGTGTAGGTTGCTGTGTATGAACGGGTTACTCTTGTAACCGAAATTGCAGGTACATTCTGGGCATTTGATGTTAACTGGATAGGATGAAAAAGGTTTGCATTTGTGAAATAGTAAATTAGTATCGTTATCGTTACAGATCTGAAGATGGTTCTAGATGAACCGAAACCGGTCATGCGAATAAATATTTTTTGCAATCAAGACGGATTATAAATAACATTGGAAAAACCAGTAATTGCGGTTATCGCATTAGACATTATGTCTGTTTTTGTGTTGAGGAACCGTTCCTTTGGACCCGTTAGTTCGCGAACGACCCATCTCTAGTGGTAACGCTTTCGCTCCGTTCGAGGCTGGGCGTGTGGCCTCGCCTAATCGCCATGTGAGTGAACAAATGGTTCAAATGGCTCTGAGCACTATGGGACTTAACATCTGAGGTCATCAGTCCCCTAAACTTAGAACTACTTAAACCTAACTAACCTAAGGACATTACATACATCCATGCCCGAGGCGGGATTCGAACCTGCGACCGTAGCGGTCGCGCGTTTCCAGACTGAAGCGCCTAGAACCGCTCGTCCACACCGGCCGGCTGAGTGAACAAGTGGTCCGTTCCTTCAGCAGGTCCGAGCAGGCACACATGGGCAGAAGCTTGCTAGTTAACGGGAGCTCCAACGTGAGGCACGTTATGGAGCTCCTTTGCAAGACAGCATATAGCATTCAAGGCTGGAAAGAAGGCCAATTTGCACCCGCTGTGTCTGCTGGGGGAGGGGAGGGGGGGGGGAGGCTCGTCCGTGATGTGGAGGCGGCCTTGTCTGCGGCTATCGATCGGGCGGGGTGCAGTTGTCTGCAACTTGTGGCTCGCGTAGGCACCACGACGTCTGTCGCATGGATTCTGATACCATTCTCATTCAGGCGGTTAGTGGAGGTGGTGAACGTTGCCGTTGCTGGCCTTTAGCGTGGAGTGCAATAAGAGCTCGCAATTTGCTGCAACGTTCCCAGAGTTGATCGGGGTCCTTTGGCTTGGAGTCGAGTGGAGGGTCTCAGCCAAAGGCTTCGTTTACCCTGTGGCTCAAGGTTCCTAGACCTGCATTACTCGGTGGGGAATTGTAGGACTCCCCTTGATAGGTCGGTGGTGCACTACGCAGCAGAAGCAGCTACTCGGGTAGTTTTTAGGCCAGTTGGTAATTTGAGGTACTCTGGTAAACACTCGCCAGACGATACGCAGATGGGAAAATCAGACCTCGTTCAGACACTTCGACGGTCTAAATTTTATCAGTAAACTGTCGAAGTATTCGCAATAAAGTACTCACGCTCAGATTGTTCTTGGGACTGAGAACTGCCTAAAACACGAAGTAGAAGGCTCTGAGATATTTAGCGAGTCATGTAATATTTATCGGCAGGACTGTTTAGATGACATTGGAAGGAGAGTGTTCCTTGCATTCACAAAAATATTGTCTATTGAGGTTGAAATTGAGTGTAACAGTGAAGTTATCTGGTCTCGTATAACACGTCTAGGTGAAACCAAGTTAATGGTAGGATGTTTTCATCGGCCACCTGATTCCGTTTGACAGTTCTAGAGTCATTGAATGGAAGGCTACGGTCAGTAGTGCGTAAGTACCCAGATTATGTAATACTAGTCGGAGGCAACTATAACTTGCCGGATAGACTGGGATATTCAAATGGTTCTAAACACTATGGGACTTAACATCTGAGGTCATCAGTCCCCTAGACTTGGAACTACACTACTGGCCATTCAAATTGCTACACCATGAAGATGACATGCTGCAGACGCGAAATTTAACCGACAGGAAGAAGATGCTGTGATATGCAAATGATTAGCTTTTCAGAGCATTCACACAAGGTTGGCGCCGGTGGCGACACCTACAAAGTGCTGACATGAGGATAGTTTCCAACCGATTTCTCATACACAAACAGCAGTTGACCGGCGTTGCCTGGTGAAACGTTGTTGTGATGCCTCGTGTAAGGAGGAGAAATGCGTACCATCACGTTTCCCACTTTGATAAAGATCGGATTGTAGCCTGTCGCGATTGCGGTTTATCGTATAGCGACACTGCTGCTCGCGTTGGTCGAGATCCAATGACTGTTAGTAGAATATGGAATCGGTGGATTCAGGAGGGTAATACGAAATGCCGTGCTGGATCCCAACGGCCTTGTATCAGTAGCAGTCGAGATGACAGGCATCTTATCCGCATGGCTGTAACGGATCGTGCAGCCACGTCTCGATCCCTGAGTCAACAGATGGGGACGTTTCCAAGACAACAACCATCTGCACGAACAGTTCGACGACGTTTGCAGCAGCATGGGCTATCAGCTCGGAGACCATGGCTGCGGTTACCCTTGACGCTACATCACAGACAGGAGCGCCTGCGAAGGTGTACTCAACGACGAACCTGGGTGCACGAATGGCAAAACGTCATTATTTCGGATGAATCCAGGGTCGTTCTGTTTACAGCATCATGATGGTCGCATCCGTGTTTTGCGACATCGCGGTGAACGCAAATAGGAAGCGTTTATTCGTCATCACCACACTTGCGTATCACCCGGCGTGATGGTATGGGGTGCCATTGGTTACACGTCTTGGTCACCTCTTGTTGGCACTGACGGCACTTCGAACATTGGACGTTACATTTCAGATGTGTCACGACCCTTTTCTCTACCCTTCATTCGATCGCTGCGAAACCCTACATTTCAGCAGTATAATGCACGACCGCATGTTGCAGGTCCTGTACGGGCCACTCTGGATACAAAAAATGTTCGACTGCTGCCCTGGCCAGCACATTCTCCAGATCTCTCACCAATTGACAACGTCTGGTCAATGGTGGCCGAGCAACTGGCTCGTCACAATACGCCAGTCACTACTCCTGATGAATTGTGGTATCGTGCTGAAGCTGGATAGGCAACTGTACCTGTACACGCCATCCAAGCTCTGTTTCACTCATTGCCCAGGCGTATCAAGGGCGTTATTACGGGCAGAGGTGGTTGTTCTGGGTACAGATTTCTCAGGATCTATGCATCCAAATTGCGTGAACATGTAATGACATGCCAGTTCTAGTACAATATATTTGTCCAATGAATTGCCGTTTATCATCTGCATTTCTTGTTGGTGTAGCAATTATAATGGCCAGTAGTGTACTTAAACCTTACTAACCTAAGGACATCACACACATCCATTCCCGAGGCAGGATTCGAACCGACCGTAGTAGCAGCGCGGTTCGAGACGGAAGCGCCTAGAACCGCTCGGCCTGTCGTTTTTCCCTCGCTATATCTGCGAGTCGAATAGGAAAGGAAACGGCTATTAGTGGTACAGGATACCCACCGCCACGCACCGTACGGTAGCTTGCGGAGTATATATGCAGATGTAGATGCAGATGCGAACACCGCTTTGCCTGCCAGTGTATTTACCTCTCCTAAAGACGAAAACTTTCGTTATAAATAGAGTCCCACTATTTACGCAGATTCCTTTTCATCAAACAAATATTCCATAAATGGAGAATTCCACTTCCCATCTGGATGTTATAAAATCACTGTCATTATTTACACCACTGTCCATTTTCAAGTGCACATTCTTAAAACCACGGGCGAGAACAATGTCCTATAGCCGTCAACACTTTAAATAACTACTGCGTAGTGGTGTACGTACATAAACATAAAACGAACCTCACTGCCGAACATTGTCCTGCCCGGGCTGATTCGATACTGACCAGTTTATAGTAAACAGCTGTTCAAAGATAGCCGGCCGAAGTGGCCGCGCGGTTCTGGCGCTGCAGTCTGGAACTGCGAGACCGCTACGGTCGCAGGTTCGAATCCTGCCTCGGGTATGGATGTGTGTGATGTCCTTAGGTTAGTTAGGTTTAAGTAGTTCTAAGTTCTAGGGGACTAATGACCTCAGCAGTTGCATCCCATAGTGCTCAGAGCCATTTGAACCATTTGTTCAAAGATATACTGACAAAGAGTCATCATTGCCCGGCACATCCCACCTATCGATAAGTGTCGGGGACAAGGTATCTCACTATTGTATATCTTTTGTCGGTGTGGTTAAACTAATTATCATTACGTATATATACCACCTCGAACACAAAAATACGTTCATGCTTACGTCATGCCATAGAGCAAGTAATTATGTAAAATGAAGTCAAAACTTTAAAACATTATCAAACACCGAAATTTAAAACTTTCACTGGCTTCCCGATGTTGTAATTTGTCATATGGTTCAAGTGGCTCTGAGCACTATGGGCCTTCACTTCTGAGGTCATCAGTCCCCTAGAACTTAGAACTACCTAAACCTAACTAACCTAAGGACATCACACACATCCATGTCCGAGGCAGCATTCGAACCTGCGACCGTAGCGGTCGCGCGGTTCCAGACTGTAGCGCCTAGAACCGCTCGGCCACTACGGCCGGCTAAATTTGTCATATAATAACATAGATATAAAGGGCTTATTTCAATAGTGGTACAAGTCGATTTTTGTTTATTTTGAGGTACAGAGTCCTAAAGTAAAATGAGCGTTGAAAAATCTGCAGTTGAGATACCACAAATATTCAAGCATATGGCTTCTTGCTAGAGATGAACCTTTCTTTCTGTTTGTATGCATCATTAATTTCAGGAGCATTATAGGCAGAAAAGTGGAGGTAATGGACTTGTACCACTATTGAAATAAGCCCTTCATATGACTATAGACTGCTGGCGCGCTTATTTGTAGTAACATTTGTACCGTTCCACGGAAATATCAGGTGTTGATATTTCCATCTGCTATTTGAGTAAGGACTGGTCAAGACATGGTCTGAAAGTGGCTCTGTGAACTCTCTGCGAAACCCTTTGGAGTGAAATGTGGAGAGTAGCCATCTAGACGCAGATACAGATGTCGATGTACAACCACATACGGTGCCCACTGGCTGGAGACCGCATCAGAAGCTGGGACGGGACCTTGTTCCCAGTACCGGCCACCCACCAGCGGACGTTGCGATACCTTATCTGGAAGCTGGCTGCTGATGGCTCTCACCTTACAGCTCCGCTGATCTCCCACGGCTGCGAGTTGTGCCTGTTGTGACTTGCGAAGCTGATGCAACATGGTCACAGGAGGGGGGAAAACGTTAGCACGCTCACTGTGGAGAATGTACCCGTTATCTACATATTCGACATCAGTTTCTGAGAATACTGAAACGACTCTTCCGTCACAAAGTATTTTATATTCTGGGGACCCCAAGCCGTAGAAAGGAAGGTTGTTAAGGACACTATTGGCGATTCAAATTGCTACACCACGAAGGTGACGAGCTACAGACACGAAATTTAACCGACAGGAAGAAGATGCTGTGATATGCAAATGATTAGCTTTTCAGACCATTCACACAAGGTTGCCGCCGGTGGCGACACCTACAACGTGCTGACATGAGGATAGTTTCCAACCGATTTCTCATACACAAACAGCAGTTGACCGGCGTTGCCTGGTGAAACGTTGTTGTGATGCCTCGTGTAAGGAGGAGAAATGCGTACCATCTCGTTTCCAACTTTAGTAAAGGTCGGATTGTTGCCTATCGCGATTGCGGCTTATCATATCGCAACATTGCTGCTCACGTTGGTCGAGATCCAATGACTACTAGCAGAATATGGAATCGGCTGGTTCAGGAGGGTAATACGGTATGCCGTGATGGATCCCAGCGGACTCGTATCACTAACAGTCGAGATGACAGGCATCTTATCCGCATCGCTGTAACGGATCGTGCAGACATGTCTCGATCCCCGAGTCAACAGATGGGGACGTTTGCAAGACAACAACCATCTGCACGAACAGTTCGACAACGTTTGCAGCAGCATGGACTATCAGCTCGGAGACCATGGCTGCGGTTACCCTTGACGCTGCATCACAGACAGGAGCGCCCGCGATGGTGTACTCAACAACGAACCTGGGTGCACGAATGGCAAAACGTCATTTTTTCGGATGAATCCAGTTTCTGTTTACAGCATCATGATGGTCGCATCCGTGTTTGGCGACATCGCGGTGAACGCACATTGGAAGCGTGTATTCGTCATCGCCATATTGGCGTATCACCCGGCGTGATGGTATGGGGTGCCATTGGTTACACTTCTCGGTCACCTCTTGTTCACATTGACGGCGCTTTGAACAGTGGACGTTACATTTCAGATGTGTTACGAGCCGTGGCTCTACCCTTCATTCGATCACTGCGAAACCCTACATTTCAGCAGAATAATGCACGACCGCATGTTGCAGGTCCTGCACGGACCTTTCTGGATACAGAAAATGTTGGACTGCTGCCCTGGCCAGCACATTCTCCAGATCTCTCACCAATTGAAAACGTCTGGTCAAAGGTGGCCGAGCAAGTGGCTCGTCACAATACGCCAGTCACTACTCTTTATGAACTGTGATATTGTGTTGAAGCTGCATGGGCAGCTGTACCTGTACACGCCACCCAAGCTCTGGTTGACTCAATGCGCAGGCGTATCAAGGTGGTTGTTCTGGGTACCGATTTCTCAGGATCTATGCACCCAAATTGCGTGAAAATGAAATGGCATGTCAGTTCTTGTATAATATATTTGTCCAATGAATACCCGTTTACCATTTGCGTATCTTCTTTGTGTAGCAATTTTAATGGTCATTAGTGTACATATTCGATGTCAGTTTCTGGGAGTACTGAAACGACTCTTCCGTCACAAAGTATTTTATATTCTGGGGACCCGAAGCTGTTGAAAGGCAGGATGTTAAGTAGTATGCCGCTGACAGCTGGAAAAATCCTTGTTTTATTGATACACCACCAGTTTCGCGGCCTAAAGCCGCATCGTTAGGTGCAGCCTACGTGGTAGAGTGTAATGTACAGTGTTTCGACTTTGTAGATATTAAAATTAATAAAGATAATATCTATAATGCACTCACAGTGTTAAAAGCTCATAGGTGTGCCCATCACTCCTAGTCAATATATATTATTCAGTGAATACTTTCTACTTTACATTGGCGAATGAAGGGCGACAAGTATGCGATCCAAATATATCATGAAAAATTACTGGTTGGTGGATCATGTAGTTATAGACCCTTGTTTTAAAATTCACCCTCATCTAAAAGAAGAAAAATATTTTTAAACAATGGAAAATCCAGGATGAAATGTAAAAATATTATGAAAAGCGTAGTTGCTCTTCACCATACTGCGGAGATTCTGAGTCGCAGATAGGCACAACAAAAAGAGTGTCGGAAACCTCACTTGCCGACAATTTTTTTGTTGTACCTTTCTGTGACACAGGATCTCCGCCTCCTTAGCTGGGTGGTAACGTGCTTGCCCCCCGCGCAGCGGGTCCGGGTTCGATTCCCGGCCAGGTTGGAGATTTTCTCCACTCGTGGATTGGGTGTTGTGTTGTCCTCATGATCATTTCATCCTCATCACCGGCAAGTCGCACAGTGTGGCGTCGACTGAAATAAGTCTTGCATTTGGCGGCCGAACTTCCCCGGAAGGGGCCTCCCGGCCAACGATGCCATACGCTCATCTCATCATCCGCAAGAGTAGCAACTATTATTTTCGTAATACTGCTAAAAAATAGTTTAGTGAAGAAACGCTAACTTTTTAAAAAAAAGCAGGATTGGCAATAAAAATAGTCACTGCTAACGTGATTAGCTGGGACAATATGCATATCACTGTGCACGTGGTATAAGGTGGCAGTTTCTTACCAGTGTGACTGCAGTGCAGCCAGGTGTTGGGGAGATTACCGTAGAAGCGGCCCCACAAACGATTAAGACGCACTAAGAGACTAGCGAAACGGAGATTATCTTGTGGACGAATCTGCTTGTAATACAGTGCACACCCGCTTCATTGTATTTGATTACCACAGACTTTTCCTTGTGCCTGAGTTTGCTACCTAGATCCGAAGAGGAAGGTAGTAAACTCGGGCATAAGGAAAAGTCTGTGGTAATCAAATATAATGAAGCGGCTATGTACTGCGTTACGTGCAACGATTGCCCTAAGAAGTACAGGGTAGCGCAGATAAATGTAGCTCACGTAAATACAGGTGACACATGGGAGACGGACGGATTTTGATGAACTAATACTCAGCCAACTTTAAAATTAATGCATGTTTATTTACACAAAATCAAAGCTCATTGTTTGCCGTTTTAGTTAACAAAGTTATTTGCGAAAGATAATGTCGTCAAGGTCATGTCCATCATTTCGAATGCAGTCCTCAAGTCTCTTCTCAAAATTCTCCATCACACAGACTAAAATCTCTGCAGGGATGGCAGCAGTTTCTTGAATGATTGCACTCTTCAGCTCGTCCAAATTTCGTAGTTTGTGGTTATAGACACAGAAAAAAGTCACATACTGACAAGTCGGGAGACCTGGGAGGCCAAGGAACATTGCCAAAACGTGAGATAATCCGGTCAGGAAACATGCGTCTAAGAACTGTCATTGAAGTGTTTGCGGTGTGCGATTTTGACCCAACCTGCTGGAACCAAACGCGTTTTAAAGGGGTTCGTCGTCTTCTAAAATTTCATTTTCATTCGATCCCAAAATCACTTGCATTCTGTAAGCGAAGTCTTCTCGTACAGCAAAATCAGTTTCCTTAAGTTGTTGGACAATGAGCATTTTGTAGGGATGGAATTTTAATTCTTTATGCAAAATTCGTCTAACCGATTCACGATTGATTCGTAACTCACTAGCATGACGTCTAGATGACAATCCTGGGCTTCTGACTGTCGCTTGCCTTACCCTTTCAACATTTTCTGGTGTCGTTACTCTGCGTCTCCGGCCAGGATGCTTCTTGTCCAGTATGTTTCCAGTTGATCTGAAGTTTTTCACCCATCTGAGGATTGTGTTACGGCTCGGAACAGCTCCGTGTCGACCGACATTAAACCGCGCACGAAACAATCGCTGCGTAGCAATAATAGAGTCCCCACTTTTCACGAAGCTGTCATAGACAAACACTCGACGTCGCAAGTCCCAGTGCTTCATAGTGACTGAGTAAATGAAATGGCGTCTTGTGTGGATCAGAACTATACCCACCACGACCACTTCCCACCACCGCGCCCTCAGTACTACGCAGTTCAAAACCGTCCGTCCCTCGTGTGTCACCCTGTATAAAGGAAATGCAGTGAAATTACAGAAACGAACAAATGTTGGCCAGGCGGTTCTAGGGGCTTCAGTCTGGAACCGCGCGACCGCTACAGTCGCAGGTTCGAATCCTGCCTCGGGCATGGATGTTTGTGATGTCTTTAGGTTAGTTAGGTTTAAGTAGTTCTAAGTTCTAGCGGACTGATGACCTCAGAAGTTAAGTCCCATAGTGCTCAGAGCCATTTGAACCATTTTTGAACAAAATGTTCAACTGTGTGTGAATTCTTAAGGGACCAAATTGCTTAGATCATCGGTCCCTAGACCTACACACTACTTAGTCTAACTTATGCTAAGAACAACAGACACGTCCATTCCCGAGGGAGGAGTCGAACCTCCGGCGGGAGGGGCCGCGCAGTCCGTGACATGACGCCTCAAACCGCGCGGCCACACCGCGCGGCAGAAACGAACAGCTGAAGTGGACTTACCATTAATTTGCAATGAATAATACAGTCAAAAATACATTATAGAAAATGTTGAAACTGATTCCTGCAACCTCAGCACAGTTGTGCACGGCTAAGCATATTCAGATACAACCGGCTTATAGGTCCGGATGTCAACTGCGGCAACTGCACGGCTGATGTCTTTCATTTCCTGTGTTGTGTGTGGATTTTTTTCATAGACCTTGCTCTTCAAGTGTCTCCACAGGAAGGAAATCACATGTTGTTAGACCCGGCTGACGTTGTAGCCATAAATGTTTGTTGACAATTCGTTCCTCAGTGAATGGATATCTTAGACATGCGGCATGTTGCCCCACCTTGCTGTAAAAAGCAGTACTGTCTTTCATATTCAGTGAGTTGAGCACAAAAATATCAAAAATCTCCATATAAGCAACCGTTTTGGGGGTAGCATAAAAATATATCGGTCCGGTGATGCGTGTTCCTGTTACACCGCATCAAACGCCGATTTTTTTCATCATGATTTGATTGCTGGCACACAATGTTAGTGTTCGCCGTTGCCCAGTACCTGGTGTTCTGTGAATGCACATGACCCGAAAGATAAAACAACGTTTCATCACTCGTGATGTAATGGAAAGGATCTAACAAACCATCGTTGATGTTATTCAAAAGCCACGTGCAGTAGTCTACACGTTTCCGACTGTCACCCTCCCGTAACTGCTGCACAACTGCAACACGATATCGCTTCAAACTAAGACTTTTCAGAATCCGCTGGCAATTCCTTGGAACTTATGTGGGCCTGCTGGGTCGATTTATGTGTGGACTTTTTCAGGCTCTGATAATTTCCGACGTGCGAACTGAAGGAATTCATTATCGTTTCACTTTTTGCGCAGATCTGTAGGTGCGTCAATTTTTATACAGACTCTGTGTTGCTCTCTTTGCTGGTAGTCCTGTAACTGGATGCTCGACCCCAAAAATTTCGCGAGTTTCCTTAATCGAACCTGTTTTCACATATGCTTCCACAATTCGGTAAAGTCATTTTGCAGACTGCGAAGAGAAACGTCTAACATCACTGATGAAATAAACTGAAATGTTGGAAGAAGAGTGCTAACAATCGATTATTGCGTAAACTATACGTTATTGTGGCTGTTTATTTCAGAAGTCGAAATATTGCATTCGTCTTCGTGGTAGAACCTCTCGGTTCTAGGCGCTTCAGTCTGGAACCGCGCTGCTGCCACGGTCGCAGGTTCGAATCCTGCCTCGGGCATGGATGTGTGTGATGTCCTTAGGTTAGTTAGGTTTAAGTAGTTCTAAGTTCTAGGGGACTGATGACCTCAGAAGTTAAGTCCCACAGTGCTCAGAGCCATTTGAACCATTTTTGAAATAACCTCTGATGTGCATTAAAACGCACTTACGCGAAGCGGGGCACAGCATCACAACCCCTTTGAAAAATTTAAAAATACTTAATAGAAAAGTAAAAAGCCGTATTTTGAATCTGTTAGAGGAAGTAGAAAATTTTAGATACAAAAAAGAAAATGCACAGTTCACGTTGAATGACCAGTTAGAATTAAAGCACGATAGTGTTCCGGCTAATTTTGATTGTTGTCACGATTAAGTATTAGTATGTAATAAAATTCCCTGTTATTCTGGCTTGTAACGGTAACGACGCAGCGCCTCTAGTCATGAGTACATGACGTCACACCGTTTCCGTTCCGCCAGCCTGTTTTTTAGTCCGTCTCACTCGCTTGTGTGTGGGCCGACTCTACACTGGATTGCCCTGTCGCCGCAGCAGTAAAAAAGTGCCAACTTATTCCATTCCACGTAAAAAAGTGCCAACTTATTCCATTCCACAGAGTAATTTGCATTGTGTCCCGTCTAATGACGTGACTGTTTTGTTGCCAATTCGGCTATTTAAAAAAAATAGCTTCCTCTCACTATAAAATAGTTTTTCTTCTTTTAGATGCAGGCAAATTTTAAAACAAGGGTCTACATGATGCACCACCAGTAATTTTGCCATCCTTCGGTCACCTGTGTTAAAGTAGACGACAGTCACTGAATAATATATCTTGACTAGGCGCTATGGGTACACCTATGACCCTTTTAACATTGTGAGTATATTTTAGATATTACATTTACTAATTTTAATATCCACTAAGTTGATACCCTGTATATTACTCTACACCATGTAGGCTGTACCTGACGATGCTGCTTTAGACCGCGGAACCGGTAGTGCATCAATAGAATTTTACCAGCTGTCTGCAGCATTCTTCTCGACTTCACATCTTTTCCGTCGCGTCCTCGGTGATTCCATTGCGTCGTTCCACTGGTAGAAAGCACAGGTGGCGAGGCATCAAGGAATCGTCAATTTGGTAACAGAGCAAAGTGACGGGAGCTGATAACTGGGAAGCGCGTCCAAGACTTGACTACAGTAAGCAGACTAAAATGGTTTGGGTTGCAGTAGTTATGCAGAGATTCAGTGGCACACACAGCATAAAATAGCGGGGAGAGCTGCATCAAACCAGTCTTTGAAATCGCAAGCGGTGTGCTCCGCTGCGCAAACGGTTTAACTTCTCGCAAGTAAACCTGTCTTATCTCGGAATATGCCTCAACAGCTCAGTAAGAACTCAAACAACACATCTATTAACGCAATCTGATATCGATAAGAGAAAAGAATGTTACATGAGCAGCACATTAAATCTCCAGCGGGACGATATCAGGTATATTACAAGAATGCGTATGATAACGAACATGAATAGTCACGAGATCCTAATAACATTTAAAGTGAGGTAATATCTAGGTTACACTTATTCACTGTGCAACGGAATATGAACGCGGTATGCTAGGCAAAATCGTCAAATATGAAACACGGAACAATTACTAGTAATACGACTTAAAATCGGTTAAATTATGACACATTTCGAAAGATTTGAGTAAGCACGGTTTACCCACTCGTACTAAACACATGTTGATAATACTCTGCTTGAAATAGCTTATGAGACACAAATAAATATAGTTTTGTAGAATCATGACAGTATTCGTCGTCACAACCTACCTTGAAACGTGAAATTACAAGCGTTAGCACGGGATATTTACTACTAAAAGAGTGGAATACTACTTGAGAAGTGAAATATTTAGCCATACTCATCAACTGCAGCAGTAATCTGAGGGAAAAGTTGCGTTTGATAACATGCGATCACGAAATAATGGAGCACGAATTGTTGTGACAATTCTTATTTAAAGACTCAGTAAACAACACGGGAAGGTAGAAATAAGATACTGTAGTTCAATTTAAATTGTATAGTTGATCCAAAATCAGAAGAACACTAAGGAACATTGGCCCTTGACCATACAAAGACACCTGATCCGAAAAGTCAAGTACAATACAATTGCATAAAATCACTTTCGTACACAACTAGCAACAAATCATTGATCGTTAAACGACTAGCAACAAATCATTAACTAAACTAAACTGGGAGAAAGAATGATTGAAATTATTATACTATGTTCAACATTGAGTAACGAAAGTTCGATTCTCCCACCAGATTAGCATCTACTGACCTACAAAGAATGAAACGTTAGCAACATAACACATATGAATACATAATTCGCTTAAGCGGTACCAGGCTAATGAAAATCTAGCCGTAGCATGTGAACATCTTACGAAAGTTTTAATAGCACGCTGTTACACACCAACGGTCTCTTCGAATATCGCACTAATCGCAGCAATCTCACAAAGAAAACTGTAAAGTCGTGGCGATCTTTTCACAACTAAGTTGTCTCCCCGCGGCTCCTCGAACGAGCGTGTGTTTTGAAAGCAGCTCAGCAGTGTGTCCCCCAACTGATTGAGCGCTGATTGGTCTGTTCCCCGGAAACGCGTGAAGAAGGCTTCCCAAAGCATCACAAAGACAGTCATCCCAAACATTACAGTTATCTGTAGTCGACGCTCCGTACAGAAACATTATTGCAGATACTACTCCGCGAGATAAAGAACGTGAGTAAAATTTGAAAGTGGCCACTTGACAGACACCTATCAGATTGAACCATACCAGTGGTTGTGCTCTATCTTCGAGATCTCCGTGACTTCTTTTAACAATGCAACGCAAGGCCGCACGTTTCCGATGCTGTCCTGACCTACCTCGATTGTTTCCCTGGGGCCATATTCTGTTTCATTCATACCGATCGGTGTAATAGGTTAGTCTCTGAAATGACGTCATTTTCGGTTCTTTATCGAAATATCCTATTCAGTAAGCTTCTGACACCTGTTACCGAACGGTCCCTTCACCGATTTTACGACAATTGTACCGAGAGGTTTTTGATTTTGGTGTAGCCCTGTCGATCGGTGAGCTGTGGTTTATGTACACCTATAATTTGTTATTTTAAACATATTTATCGGTTTTAGCTTTGGATTTAGTGATTGTGTTACTAAAGAATCACCAGAGGACGCATATGGTTGGAAATTGAGTTCATAATAGACCTTTTTCCTTTGTTAGAACTATGGTTAGGTTAGGTTGTTACTATGAATGATTACATAAAAAAAAGTTTTCGGTCAATATCCTCTCAAAATACGTGTTATTTTAATGCAAATAAGAGTTTAAAGATCATTAAATATCAAGACATCGGCTCTGCTTACGTATATTACATGAGTGTGAACTGACGTTACTAGTGACTTCGTGTACTTTTACCAACAAATGGTTTAGTTAGTAATTATCGAAACGTGTTTACAACTTTCAGTTAACATTGGAAAGCAATTATGTGAAGCCTAATATTGGGAACGTTCCAAACTATCACTCATTTATGACTTAAAATCAAATGGCTCTGAGCACTATGCGACTTAACTTCTGAGGTCATCAGTCGCCTAGAACTTAGAACTAATTAAACCTAACTAACCGAAGGACATCACACACATCCATGCCCGAGGCAGGATTCGAACCTGCGACCGTAGCGGTCACGCGGTTCCAGACTGAAGCGCCTTTAACCGCACGGCCACACCGGCCGGCCATTTATGACTTACGCAGCACCGTTTGGCAACGAAGTCAGCCTACGTTCCTCTGCACAATTGTACGAGAATAGAGCGCAATGTCTCTGTTGTTTGGCGTGGCCAAGTGGTTTGCCCGCGGGAATAACATACTCAAGGGAATATTCGTTATTACTTACATGTAAGAGCGCACTTCAAAATGGTTCAAATGGCTCTGAGCACTATGGGACTTAACTGCTGTGGTCATCAGTCCCCAAGAGCTTGGAACTACTTAAACCTAACTAATCCAAGGACATCACAAACACCCATGCCCGAGGCAGGATTCGAACCTGCGACCGCAAAGAGCGCACTTCCTCAGTAATGATTTCGTGATTTCTGTGTGTTTAAAAAACGAAATATGAAATTGCTGGAGATGAAATTGCAGTGACTGAAACAACCAACAGTGACCTTTATATTTTTTCTTGTCAGAAATAATTCACCATTTTTTCCCAATATGTAGCGATTTCGGAGTTGCAGTTATACAGGAATCTAAGAGCACAACTTAAATTACTGGGAATGTTACTAGCAGCAGTCATCTTCATAATCTTGCTTGTCACAACTGTTTATCAACGATCGAATCCTCAACAACAGCAGACACGAAAGATCTCCGCCGTAATATTTTTAGACTGTAGCACCATATACGAAACATTTTCATTCATGAGATGCATGTTATAAACTTCGACGAACTGCAGGGGCTCTCGAAAATGTGTTTTTTCAATTTTGTTTTCAAGACCCAAATCGTTGATGTATCATATAGGGAAGTGGGCTACTTAATCATTTGGATCTCTAGGAGCGAGCTATAGCCACATTCTTTGAAACTCTCAGAATCAATTTTTCGGGTGTTTTTATAGATGTGTCAGTACAATGTGGTACTACACACTATTCCTAACTCATTTTCCGAAACCTAAAATCCAAAATACGATATCAGCGTGAATTAGAATAAGATGACATAATGCGACATTTACGACAATCTGCAGAATACAGTCAAATACGCTATGAAACGTCCCCTTTGAAAAATTATACATGACTGTGCTTAAACTGACACACAATATTTTTTAGCGCAACGCAATCTGACTTTCAATCATCCCTACAAGAGAATGGCCCTGACTAAATTAACCTACACGTTTCACAAATCACTTACCTCACAAAAATCTTTGTTACTCGAACTACTGCAATACAGCGAGCGCCACTACTGCCAGCTAAATAAAAGATGCAAACTACTGAAGGCACTAACTACTGATAGGCATAGTTAGCAAATGAAAGATTTTGGTAGAGAACAAACAATGTATTTACCTTAATAGTGTTCAAAAGTCATAATATATATATATATCAGTTCATGACATCCATTCTTACAAATGTACTGTTTCTGATGGACACATGTCCAGATCATCCGCTCTCAAAATTCCGCCATCTCCCTCCCCACATCCACCACTGCTGGCGGATCACCTCCAACTGCGCAACGCTAAGCGCTGTTAACATCCAGCTATCCAACACTACAATGGCGAGTATTACAACAATGCCAAGCAGCCACTGACTGCACACAGCACAGCCAATGATTTTCATACAGAGCGCTATGTGGCGTTACCAATATAAAAAACCTAAACAGCCTACTTACATAGCCCCCATGCTCCCTACAAAAAATTTTACAAATTGTTTTGGGCAGTGGCCAATGCAGATTTGAAAATTTTTTTCATAATTACAATAACAAAGAAATCAAATGCACACACTTATTGAGACAATGTTGGTCAAAAGCTAAAATTTTCTCACAGTCCATAAAGACAGTCCTGATCATTCATCACAGTAAAGTTGCAGTGTTTCTTTTCTCAAAGTCTGAGCAGTAAAAGAGAATGCACACGGAAGTAGTGGATTTCCATGCAGTCTTGAAGAAGTAGTGTTGTCCTTCCAACGGAAAGACAGTGCTGACTTGTGACATGCAGACAGGTAATGGGCCACAACGGAGCAAACCCACAGCAGAGTCAGCCGAAGTTTAGAAGAATATTGGTAGGTAGGTCATCACAGAGCAGACCCACTGTAGTCCTGGTAGAGATTATCGTATTGGCGGGCCACCAGAGGTGCAGACCCACTGCAGTCCTTGTAGAAATTATGGTATTGGTGGGCCATCAAAGGTGCAGACCCACTTCAGTCCTTGTAGAGACGGCCAGCAGCTATCTGTTGCAACTGTGCAGGCGCACAATCACCATCAAAGAGACTTGCGGAGAATATAACAAGTCCATAAACCACCACTTGTGCACTCACAAAGTTTTTGGAATTGTCCTTAGACAGTCCCTTGCTGAATTATTAACACATGTGCAAAGACTAACAATCCCAACTTCTCACATATTGTGCATTACTGTGACCAACAGAAACGTGTGCAGTGAAATGAATGCTTACAAGTTACTTAATTTGATGAACAGGTGTCAATTAAAATTTTATAACATAAGAATACAATTACAAAGGTACAAAATACATAATTAAAGAACATAACAGTACAGATAACATTTGTAGTAACATAGGCTTTACAAAAAAATAGAAACAAACATATATATATCAGTGTTACAGGAATTATGATATAAGTAAATATATAAAATAATGAGAATAGTTTTCGAAACATTAATTTCACACATGAGAATTGAAACAGAACAAAATTAATAATGTGTAAACATCTTTACAAAGAAAATGACATATTATTAATGCAAATTATATTTGAGGATAATAGTATTCCTCATCATAGTGAATGTAGCTTAGTACTAGAAAAATTCTACAACATAAATCTATTAGCTAAACACACAAAGACAGGAAAAACACAAATACACAAGAGTACACAAACACATAGCACAATAACACAGGACGAAAGGACAGGGTTTGTTTTCAGTGTAACATTTGGCACTGCAGTCCAACCCAAAACTTCATTCCATAGATCTTTCATATTATTTCAACATTTGTTTCCACCAAAAATATCCTATCCAAGCATGCTTTCTGTATTTGTATGTTCACATATTTCTTACCTCATTATTTATTTTCCATTATTTTACCTCATCATTTATTTCCAAGAAAATCCTACCTAAACCCGTTGTCTATAAACCCTACTTTTTTGTTCATATCCTCTTTCAAAATACTTTTATGGCCAAACCATTTTCTTATAGCTTCCCAATGCATTTCTTCCAATTCATCACAACTCGTTCTCTTATATAGCCTACCCCATCTTAAGCTAACTTAAATCTACTGAGCTCAGATGCATAAACTAAGGGACGAGGCAATGCAGCAGCACAAAACAATTAACACAAACAGCAATGACAAAAAATGCAAATTGGCAAAGCAAGCAGCAGTATAAATTAACAGAGCAAATGCAACATTACAACTAATATGAGCCAATGTGCAGCAACAAGAAAAATAAATCAGTAGTAAAAAAGGCTTAACAGAGTAATACTAAGTGACATTCAGTAGCACTAAACCCGGCAAACAGCAGCTGCAAATGCTATAACTTATTCCTAAACATGACAAAGCTCAAGCAGACAAAATATTACAGTAAAAATGGCCATGTTTAATACCTACGTCACATATTAATACTAGAGTGATGCATCACCTTAACTTACACTACTAAAAAGTTACCAGGCATTGACAAAAATTATGTATGCAATTCCTGTGAGAGGAAATGTCTTTTTGTGCTCCCTCGTTTTTTTTTTGTTTTTAAGTAGATCATAAAGTTATTATTTACTGGATCTGTAGGCATAAAATATCTATATTAATACATCTATTAAAAGCCGGCCGAAGTGGCCGTGCAGTTAAAGGCGCTGCAGTCTGGAACCGCAAGACCGCTACGGTCGCAGGTTCGAATCCTGCCTCGGGCATGGATGTTTGTGATGTCCTTAGGTTAGTTAGGTTTAACTAGTTCTAAGTTCTAGGGGACTAATGACCTCAGCAGTTGAGTCCCATAGTGCTCAGAGCCATTTGAACCATTTTGAACATCTATTAAATTTTATTCTAACCAATCTGCAGTGCAGCTAGAAACTAGATATTAAACAAAATGAGCAAATAAATACATAAGGGAAGGCATGAAACGTCATTCACTAGGCAAATGGCGTCTCCAAAGGCAGTAAAAAATCTCTCAACTAGAAAAACAACAGATGTAAAATGTTTCTCATCATTTCATTAGGCATTTTAGTAAATATCACAGATTAAGAGCTCCACAGTGTAATCATATGTTTTCACGCCATATGTTTCCAAGTAATGAGCATGTCGTATTTGCGATGCTTTCTGTAAAGGAATGTCAATAGCGAGGTTAATGGTCTCCTTTTTTCTCCACCTAATGGCTATCTTTTGTCAGACAACTATCTCTCAGCTGGGCGCCCAAAACGCATTACGTCAAGGTCACTTACCTTTCTTACTGAAATATTTACGACAGCAATTTCCGCTACAGTGACAGTCTCTTATAAAAATTTTCACAGGTCGAAAATTTGCATTACAAATGTGTAGAAACAAAATCCTATAAATATAACAGTATGCAAAAATTTTCGCCAGCATTGTGATACATTCACGCATATTCACTCATTTTGTTACTCTTAAAGTACGATTCTTGGTTCCAACATCCTTTTTCACAAGCCAGAGTCCCTAACCACTACTCATTATTCCTTACTTTATTACACATATTCATATTTGTAGACACTTCTTCAATATTTCATCATAATAAATACATAGCTTAATCAAATTCCTCATACAGCATCAGCTTATTAATCATAAACATACCTCAACAGCATAATACACATTGTCATCATAACAACAACATCATAGCACCTCAGTCAAATCTCAAAAACGTCGTAGCTTTCTGCAATAATTTCAAAACCTAAAAACAATTCTCTGCTCATTTCGATAGTGTCATCTACCTCAAATGTACTTTAAAAATCATGATCCCATACCAAATACATCATTCAAAGCTCTCATAGTATCACAATGGTTCTGAAAAAATATGAACAGTTCACAAAGTACAGACAAAATACAATTTCATAAGTGTGAAGTTATAAAACCGTGTAATTACGTAAACATGAGTCACTGACATAGTAAAAAAAATGTTTGTTTCTCTGTTAAATAATCAGATAGCTGTGCAATTCTGTGATAGAGAAATATGGTACCGATGTGTTAAGTTGTATAAGCAAATACCATATTAGCTAGGGCTCCTTGTGCTTGCCAAACACATGGTACACAAAGTAAGCGTGTACCCCCCTGAGGATTAATGTAATTATACCCTCAGGTATCACAGAAAACCTCTGTATCATTGTAATTCAAAAATCTTTAAAAATAAATGTTTTAAGTACAAAATTAATGACTCAAATGCGTGTCCTGTAGCGCTAAAGTGTGCGTCTTGTTGTAACATAATCTCTGTCATTACTTAAGGGTAAAAAAGTCCCCTTAGAAAAATTATACATGACTGTGCTTAAACTGACACACAATATTTTTTAGCGCAACGCAATCTGACTTTCAATCATCCCTACAAGAGAATGGCCCTGACTAAATTAACCTATACGTTTCACAAATCACTTACCTCACAAAAATCTTTGTTACTCGAACTACTGCAATACAGCGAGCGCCACTACTGCCAGCTAAATAAAAGATTCAAACTACTGAAGGCACTAACTACTGATAGGCATAGTTAGCAAATGAAAGATTTTGATAGAGAACAAACACTGTATTTACCTTAATAGTGTTCAAAAGTCATAATATATATATCAGTTCATGACATCCATTCTTACAAATGTACTGTTTCTGATGGACACATGTCCAGATCATCCGCTCTCAAAATTCCGCCATCTCCCTCCCCACATCCACCACTGCTGGCGGATCACCTCCAACTGCGCAACGCTAAGCGCTGTTAGCATCCAGCTGCCCAACACTACAATGGCGAGTATTACAACAATGCCAAGCAGCCACTGACTGCGCACAGCACAGCCAGTGATTTTCATACAGAGCGCTATGTGGCGTTACCAATATAAAAAACGCTATCGTTATTATGCATGCATGGAAACATGCGGTCAGGGAAACTATAAAAATTTCTATGCATTTCAGCTGAGAATCATGGAAATGGATATATTGCGCCTTATACTGTTAAGGAGGAGGCAAGAGCGATGAAGGCGGGCACATCAGCTCGATGGTATGCGGCGTCATGCGTTATGGCAACGTAAACGCAATTTTTGGTACTTGGAAGAATGGCGCGCCTGTGTCGTCTGCTAGCCGCTTTGTGTTCGTGGCGCTGTAATGTGCATGCGCGGATCTGCAGCCGCTTGCTTTTGATTGACTTGCGCGACGCGAACCGACAACAGCGCTTCGGTTGTCTAGACCCGAACGGTATCACTACCGAAATGCATACTGAATAATGCAGGGGCTCTAATTCGAGTATCAGACCGTTCGGCGCTCTTGAGTACCGAAACGATCGGCACAATGGCGGAAAGATACAGAATAGGCATCCTGGACACCACATTCTCCAGATGTCTCACTCATCGAAAACTCTGTCATACAATCTGAGTTGTATTCGTGCCCAGCAGAATTAGAGCCGCTCATGCTGACAGAGGCTGTATACTTAACTTCGAACCTGTACACCCCCAATCATCTACATAGTTTTCATGCAGTCTTCCTTCTACGACAGGCATTCAATAAATAATGCAACACATTTTTTTCCTAGAAATATGTTGGTTTTATTCAGGATTGCACTACTCCATATTATACCCTACTCTTGTGGCTACAAAACCCTATTTTTCTACATAATCTCCATTCAATGCGACGAATGTACTCCATCTTACTGGGAGAGCCTGTATGCCTGCATGGCACCACTCTACTGGTCGACGTCGGAGCTAACGCCTTGCTGCATCAATAACCTCATCATCATCCATGTACTTCTTCTCACAGAGTGCATCCTTCATTGAGACAATCAGCTGGAGTACTTCTTCCCGCAGAGTGCATCCTTCACTCAGATAATCAGTCGGAAGTCTGAAGTTGCGAGATCCGGGCTGCAGGGTGGATGAGGAAGAACAGTCGAATGAAGTTTTGTCAGCTCCTCTCGGGTGCGCAGACTTGGGTGAGGTCCTGTGTCATCATAGAGAAGGAGAAGTTCGTTTGCGTTTTTCTGGTGAAGAAGAAGCTGGAGTCGTTTCTTCAATTTCCTGAGGGTAGCACGATACACTTCAGAGGTGATCGTTGCACCATGATGGAGCACATCAAACACAATGATCCTTTCGGAGTCCCAGAAGACCGTCGCTATAGGAGTGCGGCTTTGAACTTTTCCTTCGGAGGAGAGGTTGCGTGGCGCCAATCCACGATTTGCCGTTTTGTTTGAGGTTCGAAGTGATGAACCCATATTTCATCGCCTGTGACGTTGATCGACAAAAAATTGTCACGATCAGCCTTGTAACGAGCAAGCAGTTCCTCACAAATGGTCCTTCGTTGGCCTTTAAGGTCTTCCGTTACGCGGCGAGAAATCCACGGGCACACACCTTTGAGTACAACTGGGCGACGAATGTATCAGCACAACCAGCAGGGACCTCCAGTTGTTCACCGAAGTGTTTGACTGTGATCTGTCTATCAACTCGAACGAGAGTGCCCCCGCACGTTTCAATATTGCAAGAGTCATAGCTGTGTGTGGCCGACTGGCAAGCGCGAGTTCGAACAGGTTTGAACGACCTTGTTGCGATGAACCAACACGCCTCTCCCAACGACTCATCGTGATTTTATTCAATCCCAGGTCTTCGTAGACATTCTGATTGCTCTCTGCATGGAGCGCACCTCTTTTACACACGCCATTTTGAAGGCTACATACAGCGTCGCCACCTATCGGAACTTCTTGAAACTATAGGGACTGAAGCGAGAATATTCCACGATGTCCCCCCATGACAAATTCCGCATTTTTCAACATAAATCGACCGAAAAAAATGAGTTGCAGGACGTATTAAACGCCCCTCGTATATTGTAGGCGCACAGTAAGAAAAAATTTCATTACCTCCTGACCCGATAGTCAAGGGAAGGCAGGATTCGGTTACGATTGTGGACAGGACCGTAATCAGTCACTATTGGTTGCCTTTTACATTTACACGCATTTATTTTTAAAACAGTAATGCGAGACTCAACAATAAATTAAAAAACTACCACACGTTATTAATGAAGTTATAAACAACTGTGTGAATAATAGTGTTTTCATTGCATTACAATTTAGCAAATCGCCATAAAATACAGATAATGTAAAAAAAAGCCACTGAGATCACGGCAATAAATTAAGAATGTTTAAGAACTCGCTGCAATTACAACTTACAGGTATTAAAATACTAAAAAGTAAGTGGCCACAAACTCAGCAGAAGGTATCAGGCGCCAGGAATGGCAGTAAATGAGATTTTAAGGCTTACTGCTAAAATAAAAATATCGATTTTTTTTTTCTAAGCAAATAACCACAATCACGGCTGAAGGCCTTATTACACTACAGGCCATTAAAATTGATACACCAAGAAGAAATGCAGATGATAAACGAGTATTCATTGGACAAATATATTATACTAGAACTGATACGTGATTACATTTTCACGCAATTTGGTGCATAGATCCTCAGAAATCAGTACCCAGAACAACCACCTCTGGCCATAATAACGGCCTTGATACGCCTGGGCATTGAGTCAAACAGAGCTTGGATGGCGTGTGCAGGTACAGCTGCCCATGCAGCTTCAACACGATACCACAGTTCATCAAGAGTAGTGACTGGCGTATTGTGAAGAGCCACTTGCACGGCCACCATTGACCAGACGTTTTCAACTGGTGAGAGATCTGGAGAATGTGCTGACCAGGGCAGCAGTCGAACATTTTCTGTATCCAGAAAGGCCCATACAGGACCTGCAACATGAGGTCGTGCATTATCCTGCTGAAATGTAGGGTTTCGCAGGAATCGAATGAAGGGTAAAGCCACGGGTCGTAACACATCTGAAATGTGACGTCCACTGTTCAAAGTGCCGTCGATGCGAACAAGAGGTGACCGAGACGCGTAACCAATGGCACCCCATACCATCACGCCGGGTGACACGCCAGTATGGCGATGAAGAATACACGCTTCCAATGTGCGTTCACCGCGATGTCGCCAACACGGATGCGACCATCATGATGCTGTAAACAGAACCCGAATTCATCCGAAAAAATGAGGTTTTGTCATTCGTGCACCCAGGTTCGTCGTTGAGTACACCTTCGCAGGCACTCCTGTCTGTGATGCAACGTCAAGGGTAACCGCAGCCATGGTCTCCGAGCTGATAGTCTATGCTGCTGTAAACGTCGTCGAACTGTTCGTGCAGATGGTTGTTGTCTCGCAAACGTCCCCATCTGTTGACTCAGGGGTCGAGACGTGGCTGCACGATCGGTTCAGCCATGCGGATAAGACGCCTGTCATCTCGACTGCTAGTGATACGAGACTGTTGGGATCCAGCACTGCGTTCCGTATTACCCTCCTGAACCCACCGAGTCCATATTCTGCTAACAGTCATTTGATCTCGACCAACGCGAGCAGCCGTGTCGCGATACGATAAACCGCAATCGCGATAGGCTACAATCCGACCTTTATCAAAGTCGGAAACGTGATGGTACGCATTTCTCCTTCTTATACGAGGCATCACAACAACGTTTCACCGGGCAACGCCGGTCAACTGCTGTTTGTGTATGAGAAATCGGTTGGAAACTTTCCTCATATCAGCACGTTGTAGGTGTCACCACCGGCGCCTACCTTGTGTGATTGCTCTGAAAAGCTAATCATTTGCATATCACAGCATCTTATTCCTGTCGGTTAAATTTCGCGTCTGTAGCACGTCATCTTCGTGGTGTAGCAATTTTAATGGCCAGTAGTGTATACAAGCAAAGGTTAATTAAAAGCAACAAGCAACTGACCACCAAACGTATGAAATAAGATGATGGTAACCTTGTAACACAACCCTTACACTGCTAGATTTATTCCAAAAGGCGGCCGGAACTATTAACTAGACATCCATAACCTTTAATGTAATAAATAACACAATAATAAAACACAAAGACCAGTGGCACACGCTGCTCCAGTAATCGACCTCTGAGAAGGTCCGGCAACAAACACTTACGCAAGTGATGAGATAGGTAGCCAAGAGTTGCATTCACTTCACAATATGGTAACTCAGACTTGTGGCAGTCTAACGAATGACTAATGACAATCTTGCTGAAGCTGCCTGACGTCCAATAAACCAAATGCAAGAATGGAACAACACGTCAAAGCCGGAACCGTCGGACTGCACTACACCTCGAGAATGCTGTGCTTAGAGCGCCCGAAACGACAAAGGAATCACTACTACCAGACTAAACAATCACAAACGGCCTACAATCAAGTAAGCTGTCAAAACTACACGCATTACCGGACAGCAGCGACAAGGCGAGGAAACGTACACTGCCATTACATACACTAACTCCCAGGGCAGGTAACTGGGGCGTCAGCGGCCACCAGGCAGGAAAAAATACCAGTGGTTGAACTTAACAAATTATAACAAGCTGAACGCAGTAAATAGTAATAAGAAGTCGAGGAAAGCTAGTAAGATCCGCCTTCCCCAAGCGCTCCACTCGCTGCTCTTCGCCTCGGCGACACTACGAGCGGCTGCACGAACCGAAGTCACTGGAGAATCGCGAGACGTCAGAATGGTGGAGGTTTCTCTCCTTGGATTGAAATGCACTCATCTTAAAGCCTGCAGGATCCGGTTTACAACGAGGTCGTGCACCCTCGTGACCACAGCCCTTTCTATCTGGCAGTCCATGCGCGCCGCCAGTGGTCCCGGCGTGTTCCTCGCACTGCGTGGACCTGGCTTCTCCTGAATCTCCAACCGAACTGCCACACTGACATGACATGGAAAAACAACGTTGTCGCCCCAAAGATAGGGCAACAGTTACTACATATCGATAACCACCGCTGCTGCCACTAGCTGACAGGCAACGCTTGCGAAACGAGTGGCGCCAGTCAAGACGAGAAGTAGACAAACAACGGGAACTATGCTACTAAAGGATACGGTCTGGCCTCCAACAGAGGGTGGAAACCTACAAACAGCACCAACGCGAGCCGCAGCACGGCTCTCTGCGTATATTTTTTTGTGTTGCAATTTTATTGGCCCAGAGTGTACACCGTGAAGTATTAACATAGACGATCATAGATAGATAGTCGTGCCAGCCACCGTGATCGCAGGCTTAAGCAGAATGTGGTATTATTCTCTCATTTTGTTGTTATTCACACAACTTAACAGAATCTTGTAGCACTATTAGAAAACTGCAACCGAACAAAGAATCAGACAAATGTGAGTCACAGCTGTCATGTCATGCGGAGCAATCGCTGATGAGGATATGTTTCTTGGCTGGTATTGTGAAAGAAACTCTATTGTTTCTAAGGTGATTGCTCCCAGTCAAAACTTTTATTTGCTTTGTTCTGCAGGGATGATTACTATGTTTAGAGAACTCAACCAGATTTCGACGTTGCAAAATTTACTTATTGACGAAATTGTTTCACTGGGGAAGAACGCACTATGGTCTCTCCTTTCAGTCGATGCATCAACGTTAAAATGACAGATATCGAAATGAGTGACCATGAGCTACTAAATCAACTCAAACACTCAGCTGAGGCAAGGCGACTGAACCTTATAGGATACGAGTACCTTCCTACACACAATATATGAAAGAACTTGCTCGTTCCTAGTGATCGGAAAAATGCGTTTTCATGGTGAGTCGTCGTACGAACGCACGAAACTACAGGCCTGTATTGTTGACGTCGGTCGCTTGTAGAATTTTAGAAAACGTTTTATGCTCGCTTATGAAGTCGTTTGTGGAGACCAAAAATACAGAGCATTCGCAACGCTAGAAAATTGTCGCGAAATGCAGGAAGACACGCACAGGACCTATCCTGTGCATGTACAAGGACTGGCAGTTTATCCTCAGAATAAACAAATGTAACGTATTATTTATAAACAGGCGGAGATACCCGTTATTGCATTATTACACGATCGCGGAACGTTGGAAGCAGTGACACCGATCACAAATATACGAATATGTCTATGGAGTAAACTAAAGTGGAACGACTAGATGAAACTCTTCACAGGAAAGGCAAACACGAGACAGATTCAGTGGAAAAAATCTCAGGTCGTGAAGCCCACTCGCAAAGGAGGTTGTTTACAGAACCCTTGATCTACCAAGACTTGCGTATCGGGGATCCGTTCCAGATAGGACTGACAGAGGAAAATGAGGAGATCCAAATAAGAGCTGCGCGTTTTGTCTCAGCTACGTTTCGCAAGAACGAGAGCGTCATGGAGATGCTGTAACAGGTGAAACCACTACGGACAAATCTAGCTACAGATGTACAGTATGTGAATTTGTGGAATTTTAAAAGCGTATCCGCTCGCATTAAATAGTTTTCGTATCTGCTACTCAGGTGGTTTTATACGTTGGCTTCCTTGTCTTCGGAGTGTGATTGTTGACTCCGAATTTTCTTGTACGAAGAAATCTGAGACTATTAAGGATTGTAAAAATTCGATAGATCATCAACTACGAAATCTAAACTACTACATAAATAATAGTCGTTGTTTAACGTTGTTAACAGAAACCTCTAAAAGTTCTAGTCTGATTTGCTTCAGATTCCTACACGATACTCTAATAATCGTTCGGACGGACATAGGCTACGTTTTTTAAATAAATAACATATAAATATATCTATCTGGTACACTATCGTATAAAGACAATCGTTGTTAACGTTGTTACCATATACATATCAGGAAAAGTTCTTCACCAATTTACTTGAAACTTTTAGGTGATAATAAACGTTCAGACGAACAGAGCCTACATATTGTTAATATACCCATACGCGTCATAAAGGTGTGTGTGTGTGCGCGCACGCATCCCCTCCTGATCTACTGGACCGATTTCAACCTAACTTGGTACACGCATACCTTACCGTCAGGTGACAATTACTGTGCGGGTGAGAAGCGTAGGAAACGACGCGTGAATTTCCAGGCTTTATTCATCCAGTATTTGAGAATGAGCATTTCATTCAAATGGCTCTAAGCACTATGGGACTTAACATCTGAGGTCATCAGTCCCCTAGACAACCTAACTAACCTAAGGAAATCACACACATCCATCCCCGAGGCAGGATTCGAACCTGCGACAGTAGCAGCAGCGCGGTTCCGCACTGAAGCGCCTAGAACCGCTCGCCCACCACGGCCGGCGAGAATTTCGTGACTTGCAACAAACTTTATACTGAATTTCAAAAAATTACGAAATTTTTTGTCGCTGACAACCCCAAGAGAATGGTGAAGGCAAATGTGTTGATCGCTTACTGCTTTTCCGCTGTTCATGCAGTAAAATTACCGCATGAGGTATAACGTTATAATTCATCACTTCCTTACTACTTACTGTATTCGCGACACATTTTACAGACAATATGCACGTATACCAATGAATCTTCTAAGTGCAAAGTTATATCAATGCACAACACGTAGCTCAGGAGATATGACGTCATAAAGAATGAGATGCGTGAAAAACTGATGCATCACACATGACGTTTAATTTGGTTACTTCTTTGATACTAACTCTATTTGCAATAAATTTTTCAGACAGTATCCACATATACCGCAAAATGTACCTACAAAATTATATCATTGTACGACGCATAGTTCAGGAGATATGACGTGATAAACATTTAGCACAAGGCCAGACGCTGCTTGGTACTGGCGTGGACGCACAGCTATAAATAAATGATTGAGCAACGCCGGGTTTGTGGGTTGCCGGCTTATGTTTAGAATACTACTACAGAATCTGTATCGTCAGAAATTTTGTAATCCTACGAGCTGACAGATTAAAACTACCGAAATACTCGAACAATCCACGGGTGTACTGCCGATTCATAGTGTCCAACGGGCACAATATTTCGGCGATCAGACATGCCGTCGTCAGGTGCGCCGACGAACTGAGCTCCTGAGGGCGGGCGGCCGTCTTAAATCCCCTCGCCTCGCGAGGCGTTCTCTCCGCGGTCCGCGCCCGCGCGTCAGCGGCCGGTGAGACGCTGGCGTCGGTGTCTGTGGTGGCGCCGGTGTAATTGCCTCGTCCGCCCTAGTCGCCCGTTCGTTTCCTCTGCTGAGCCTCTTTTTAATTAGACTCATGCTGGTTCCCGTGCCCAGCTGAAGTTGTAGCCGCAATCTCGGTTGATGAGTCCGTCCCTGATAGGAATTTCGATAGCCTCTCCAAAGACACTGTCCCAGTATTTAGATGTCTGTGCCAAGACCCTGGTATGTTGGTAGTCCATTTCGCGATTTTCGGACAAACAGTGCACTGCGACCGCCGACTTGTTGGGATACCCAAGTCGAGTGTGCCTCTGATCTTCTCGGCAACGATCTTTGATGGTGCGCACTGTTTGTCCAATATAAGTCATCCCACATTGACACGGAATCTGGTATATGCCGGCCTTCCCGAAACCGAGATCGTCTTTGCCACTTCCCAATAATGCTCGCGTTTTATTTGGTGGGCAAACGACAGTTCCTACTCGGTGTTTCCTCAATATTCGTTCTATTTTCCTCGATAGTGCGCCAGTATACGGTGTATAGGCAGTGGTTATCTCTTTCTCCGTGACTTCTTCCGTCTCCACACGCTGTACTGTTGAGGTGGGGCGGAAAGCGCGTCTGATCGGCCATTCCGAGTACCCGTTTTTCCGGAATACAGTTTTGAGGTGTTCCAGCTCATGGGGCAGACTCTCTGCGTCCGAGATGGTGCGCGCCCTGTGCACCAGTGTTTTTAGCACCCCATTCCTCTGCGCAGGGTGGTGGCAGCTATCCGCTTGCAAACACAGGAGCTCAGTTCGTCAGCGCACCTGACGATGGCGACATGTCTGATCACCGAAATATTGTGCCCGTTGGACACTATGGACCGGCAGTAGATGCTTTTGCTTTCGATCCCAATGATCAACTCATAACAAGAGCTGCAGGGATGGAGTATTTAAAGGGAACTATCATGAGGTTATCATGCGAAGTTCGGTTCGTAATGACCAAAAGTGTCCTTTTTCTCCTACTATACGAGGTGTGGCTAGAAAAAAACCGGACTAGTACTGGTGAAACAATAAAACGAATGCAATAAGGCTGAAAGTCGCGTGGCCTGTCACCTGACTCTCGCTCCGCCTACTGCTCGAGTTTCATCTGCCTCCTGCACTCAGTCTGCCCGTGGCGTCTGTTTTAAGTAGTTGACGTTTTGTCTGTGCGTCGGAAAATGTTGAGTGTACAGAAAGAACAGCGTGTAAACATCAAAATTTGTTTCAAACTAGGAAAATCTGCAAGTGAAATGTTTGTAATGTTACAACAAGTGTACGGCGATGATTGTTTATCGCGAACACAAGTGTTTGAGTGGTTTAAACGATTTAAAGATGGCCGCGAAGACACCAGTGATGACACTCGCACTGGCAGACCATTGTCAGCAAAAACTGATGCAAACATTGAAAAAATCGGTAAACTTGTTCGACAAGATCGCCGTTTAACAATCAGAGCAGTGTCTGAGTTAACAGGAGTTGACAAGGAAAGTGTTAGGCAGATTCTTTATGAAAGTTTCAACATGAACAAAGTGTGTTCAAAAATGGTTCCAAAGTGTCTCACAATTGAACAGAAGGAACGCCGAAGAATGATTTGTTCTGACATCCTGGAAAACGTTGAAAGTGATCCCACCTTCTTACAAAATGTTATTACTTGCGATGAATCGTGGTTTTTCACTTACGATCCCGAAACTAAACGCCAATCGATGCATTGGAAAACTCCTGGTTCTCCACGACAAAAAAAAGCACGAATGTCAAAATCGAAATTCAAGGCAATAATGATTTTTTTTGACATCAAAGGGATTGTGCACATTGATTGGGTACCAGAGGGACAAACAGTGAATCAGCATTACTACATTAGCGTCCTGGCTACCCTACGTGAGCGATTACGGAGAAAACGGAACGATTTGTGGAGAAAAAAGTCATGGATCCTTCACCAAGACAATGCCCCAGCTCACAGTGCGTTGTCAGTGAAGACGTTTTTGGCAAAACACAACATTCCCATCTTAGATCATCCACCCTACTCACCTGGTAAGGCCCCCTGTGACTTTTTTCTTTTCCCTAAAGTCAAGTCAGCTTTGAAAGGAACTAGATTTGAGACTGTTGAAGCAGTAAAAGAAAAAGCGACGGAAGTAATGTATGGACTTACCGAAAATGATCTGCAGCATTGCTATGAACAGTGGAAAATTCGTATGGAGCGGTGTAGAGACCGAGGAGGAGAGTACATTGAAGGAGATAACATGAAATTGTAAATAATTGTAAATAAATGTTTTTTCCAGCATCAGTCCGGTTTTTTTCTAGCCGCACCTCGTATCTTGGCATCTTCTGTGTGAGGGGTCTAATGCTGTTGCTCGCTCGGCTACACGAAGACTGACGCCTTCTTACCAGATTCATTACTTATGCTGTTAATACGGAGAACTATGTGGGTGCACAAGTCGTCCTGCATGGTCCATCGGTCTTTTCTGGTGGAGTTCTTAACTTCACCCTAAGCAACACTGATACCCTGCAGCCTGGTAACGGCTGGGCAACCGTGGCTCTTGTCCGTGGACCCAAAGTCGACAGTGTTCCTTGGGTTTTCCGTCCTGTTTTTGCTGAATGCTTATTCTTTACTCGGCAAACAGTGTCCTCGACCTAACCCAACTGCGACATAATCGCTCGCTTCTTGCTTCCACCACCGTCTCTGACATGATTCGAATTTTTCCTGGGGCAGTGTCAGTGCGTTTTAATAAACTTTTTTCTAAACTCTAGATCCTACTATTCTGTGCTGTAACACCAGAAAAAGAAAGAAAGAAAGAAAAAGGTAATGGTACGCAAAGTACCGTCCGCCACGCACTGTAAAGCGTATAAAGCAGCTTGCAGAGTATGACTGTAGCTGTAGTTGTAGATATAACACCTGAATCTTACCTTCTACACAGCAGCTGCTGCTCTCGTGGTCTCCGGAGATGTTCCTGTTGTTGGTGTTGGCCGCCGTCCTGGCAGTGTTGGTATGGAAGAGGCTGACGGCTGCAGAGGAGGAGCCGTTCAACCCGCGCCGGCTGGAGGACGCGTGGTGGGGGCCCGGAGAACCCAAGGAGGTGGACGAGTCCGTCCGGCCATTCACCATCGCCGTCCCAGACAGCGTAAGTACAGGGTGACAATTACTGAAGTACATGAAATAAAATGGTCATAACTTCTGAACGGTTTGCGTTAGGACGTTCAAACTGCACGGTTGATCGCGGGGCTTGATGGGAATTACACTACTGGCCATTAAAATTGCTACACCAAAAAATGGTTCAAATGGCTCTGAGCACTATGGGACTTAACATCTGAGGTCATCAGTCCCCTAGAATTTAGAACTACTTAAACCTAACTAACCTAAGGACATCACACACATCCATGCCCGAGGCAGGATTCGAACCTGCGACCGTAGAGATTGCGCGCTTCCGGACTGAATTGCTACACCACGAAGATGACGTGCTACAGACGCGAAATTTAACCGACAGGAATAAGATGCTGTGATATCCAAATGATTAGCTTTTCAGAGCATTCACACAAGCCTGGCGCCGGTGGCGACACCAACAACGTGCTGACATGAGGAAAGTTTCCACCCGATTCCTCATACACAAACGTTGTTGTGATGCCTCGTGTAAGGAGGAGAAATGCGTACCATCTCGTTTCCGACTTTGATAAAGGTCGGATTGTAGCCTATCGCGATTGCGGTTTATCGTATCGCGACATTGATGCTCGCGTTGGTTGAGACCCAATGACTGTTAGCAGAATATGGAATCAGTGGGTTCAGGAAGGTAATACGGAACGCCGTGCTGGATCCCAACGGCCTCGTATCACTAGCAGTCGCGATGACAGGCATTTTATCCACATGGCTGTAACGGATCGTGCAGCCACGTCTCGATCCCTGAGTCAACAGATGGGGACGTTTGCAAGACAACAACAATCTACACGAACAGTTCGACGACGTTTGCAGCAGCATGGACTATCAGCTCGGAGACCATGGCTGCGGTTACCCTTGACGTTGCATCACAGACAGGAGCGCCTGCGATGGTGTACTCGACGACGAACCTGGGTGCACGAATGGCAAAACGTCATTTTTTCGGACGAATCCAGGTTCTGTTTACAGCATCATGATGGTCGCATCCGTGTTTGGCGACATCGCGGTGAATGCACATTGGAAGCGTGTATTCGTCATCGCCATACTGGCGTATCACCCGGCGTGATGGTATGGGGTGTCATTGGTTACACGTTTCGGTCACCTCTTGTTCGCACTGACGGCACTTTGAACAGTGGACGTTACATTTCAGATGTTTTACGACCCGTGGCTCTACCCTTCATTCAATCCCTGCGAAACCCTACATTTCAGCAGGATAATCCACGACCGCATGATGCAGGTCCTGTACGGGCCGTTCTGATTACAGAAAATGTTCGACTGCTGCCCTGGCCAGCACATTCTCCAGATGTATCACCAATTGAGAACGTCTGGTCAATGGTGGGCGAGCAACTGGCTCGTCACAATACGCAAGTCACCACTCTTGATAAACTGTGCAATCGTGTTGAAGCGGCATATGCAGCTGTACCTGTACACGGCATCCAAGCTCTGTTTGACTCAATGCCCAGGCGTATCAAGGCCGTTATTACTGCCAGAGGTGGTTGTTCTGGGTAGTGATTTCTCAGGATCTATGCACCCAAATTGCGTGAAAATGTAATCACATGTCAGTTGTAGTATAATATATTTGTCCAATGAATACGCGTTTATCATCTGCATTCCTTCGTGGTGTAGCAACTTTAATGGCCAGTAGTGTAGTATGGTTTGTTTTAGCGACAAGCTCACATTCATTTGGGTGGGTTCGTCAATAAACAGAATGGCGCATTTGAGGGACTGGGGATCCGCATTTCTCGAAGTCTCTTCGCCTTCAGCAGGTGCCTCTGTGGTGTCCAGTGTCCACTCACTGAATAATCGGTGCGATATTCATTGATGGCACGGTGACTGCCGAATGATACGTGAAGGTTTTGGAAGATGATTTCATCCCCGTTATCCAAAGTGATCCTGTATTCGACAAGATGTGGTTCATGGAACTCGACCCCCATCGAAGCAGAAGAGTGATGTTCTGGAGGTGCACTTTGGGAACCACATTGTGGCTCTTTAGTACCCAGAGGCCACTGGCGTGGCCTCGATTGGCCGCCATATTCTCCACATCTCAACACATGGGACTCCTTTTTGTGGGGCTACATTAAACACAAGGTGTACAGCAATAACCCCAAAACCGTTGTTGAGCTCGAAGCAGCCATTCAGGATGTCATCGACAGCATGTTCCAACACTTCAGCGGTTCATGCAGAATTTCGCTATTCGTCCGCGCCACATCATTGCCAATAATGGCAGGCATATCGAACATGTCATAACCTAAATTCGAACATCTATAGTGACGTTTACATGTTGAATAAATTGCGCCCACGCCGTAGTTTGCAACTACTTTACGTTTCTTTTCATATAGTTCATCAACCATCACCCTGCAGCTGCAGCAGTGCCTCTCGCTATAACAGAGTGTATAGCAAGACCATAGCCATGTTTTATTGATGTTGTGAAACCACTGCAAACTGCAAAAGGGCATGCTGGAAAAGGAATAGCAATTAACACACTTTCCCAGTCAGTCACGAAATTAAAATAGGTAGACACGAAGTTTTAACTATCACTTCGAAAGGTTAAAGTTACGTAATTAATATAAGGTGAAATTTTTCCCAAACAGCGAAAACGCGGACTTCTACACCCAAGGTCTACGCAAAGTCATTCGTCGTTTTGGAAAAGAAAAGTATCAGCTGAATGCTGAGCATGTGGAGACGAACGAATATAACCTTTGAAAGGGGTGTTCACTATCAGCTTCCCTTATATCTTGCATACACAGGCGGCAGTCGCCCTTACTTTGTTTCTCAGACAGCGCGCAATACCATCTCTGCGACATTGCCGGTCTGCAGTAACATCTCTGCGGCGGCCGCTCCTCGTGGATGCTGCTCGCAGAAACTGCCAATCGGCATCGTGTTATCGTTAAGTGAGCCACAGCCGAGAGAGTGGCATGCCAAGTATGATAAAAATTCATATTTGTTGATGAACTTTACTTTAGAATATGGTTTTTGATGTTTTTACTGCGAGAGAGAAAGATTTTTGATTGATTTGATGAGGACTTCATAATAAGTTAATAATTAATTTGCTTTAACTGCGCTCGAGCTTCTGCCTGCACACCATTATAACAATTCAGTAAGCAAAGCTGAACTTTCCCCCTCCTTCTAACTAGGTAACATTAGCAACAATTCAGGAAAGATTAACTCATTTAATGCAACCTTGTGTAATCTGCGATGAACATATATATATATTTTAATAATTCAATGAACGTGACACTGTTGAACAAACAACTTCAAAGTATTTTCAGAGTCATTATTTCTTTGCAATTCTTGATTAGAATGAAGAATATTTTTGTAAAGTGACTTTTCTAAATTTGCCAGTACACCTTTTAAAGAAATCAGCATTAACGTAATTTACCACATTATCATCCCTTTCCCAATCTCTGTCATTATCTAGATAAAGTTTCACAATTGCAGTTTACAATGGAGACGCGTTACGTCGAATAATTGGGCACGAAGTGCACCTGTAGTTAGTTTGTCACCCAGTAAGTGAGACGCACCTTTTTAGTAGCTCGCCGGCCGGTGTGGCCGAGCGGTTCTAGGCGCTTCAGTCTGGAACCGCGCGACCGCTACGGTCGCAGGTTCGAATCCTGTCTCGGGCATGGATGTGTGCGATGTCCTTAGCTTAGTTAGGTTTAAGTAGTTCTAAGTTCTAGGGGACTGATGACCTCAGATGTTAAGTCCCATAGTGCTCAGAGCCATTTGAACCATTTAGTAGCTTTCAGTAACAACAGCAACACCAGTTTCCAGGGAGTATGTGCCCGAGAGTTATTCATTGCCACAGGAAAGCCAGAAGAGAAAAAGAAAAAAATAATATTTCAGACTTCAAGGGACTTCCTTTCATACGACCAGATATCAGTTAAGGTTTTGTCAAATATCATGACAGAGAAGTGAAGCAGTATGAAACAATGTGTTACTATTTTTTGGAGAGAACTTATGTAGAATCTGGTTTTCTTTATTAGGCGACTCAGTACATTTTCTTGCAAATCACACAGATTAACTTCAGTTTTGGTTTATTGTTTTCAATAGACGCAGCTTCTCGAACAACCTTTCAGACAATCCAAGCAAAGCAATGGCCTATGCAAAATCAATACATAGAAACTATAAGTAAAACTAATAATAATTTTGTTTAAAGAAACTTCATGGTTGCAGATTTATTTTTTCGAGTGATAATTAAAACTTGATGACTTTCCTTCGTACATGTAACAATATCATATTTGTGATAAACTTCGTTATGTGAGAGGTGTCATCTGAAGAAATAATTATTGTAACAACAACTAAAAAAATAACTGAGTGCAGTTTTAATCCGTCTATGCAGATATTTATTTTAGCACAAGAATTTTGTTTTATTAGTTTAGAACATGGCATAGAATTGGACATATTAACACTTTTGGTCTAGTTGTAGACTGAAAACTTTTCTCTCACTTGCTGCACTACACAATTTCTGCCGCAAAACACAACTAAGCACAGACTATTGTATCCAAGCGTCATCAAACAGAAAATTAGATTATTATACTTATACAGAGAGGGAGTGAGATAGGGTTGTAGCGTACCTCTGATGTTAGTCAATATGTACACTGAACAAGCAGTAAAGGAAACCAAGAAAAAATTGAAGTAGGAATTAAAACTCAAGGAGAAGAAACAAAAACTTTAAGATCTGTCAACGACATTGTTAATTCTGTCAGAGTAGCAAAGTACTAGGAACAGCACTTGAACAGAATGGACAGTCTCTTGAAAGGAGGATATAAGATGAACATCAACAAAAGTAAAACAAGGATAATGGAATATGATAGAATTAAATCAAGTGATACTAAGGAAATCATATTAGGAAACGAGGTTCTTAAAGTAGTAGATGAGTTATGCTGTTTTGGCAACAAAATAACTGATGATGGCCGAAGTAGAGGGGATATAAAATGTAGACTGGGAAATGGTAAGAAAAACATTTGTGAAGAACTGATATTTATTAACATCGAATATAAATTTAAGTGTTAGGAAGTCATTTCTTTTAATATTTGAGTGAAGTGTAGCCATGTATGGAAGTGAAATATGGATGACAAACAGTTTAAACATAAAGAGAATAAAAGCTTTCAAAATGTGGTGCCACAGAAGAATGTTGAAGAGTGAATGGTAGAAACTTAATTTCATCCTTTCCAAATTCTGACTTTATTAATTTCGCAGTTACACCTGCCTTTTCGAAGGCCCGAGCGTTTCTACAACTACCTTGCCATGTTCCTCGCAAGTTGAGATTGCAGTTAAAATATCATCTACATACATGGCCAAGTTTTTAATTACCTGTTTACTTAGAACCTTGCTCAGTGATCTTACGAAAACTGAAGTCGAAATATTCAAACCAAACAGTAACACATGCTATTAATAGCAACTTTTCAATACAAGAATGCTATGTACTGTTTTCAATCTTTGGGTAGTAGCAGTTGCCACATCCTGATCCCAAGCCTCTACTACTAAAAATCGTTGCCTCATGGAACTTATGGAGCAATTCTATGTTTCTGGGTCTGATCCACTGTATAATTATGAACTTATTCGTTGTGTGTGTATCCAATACGATTCTGCCGTCACCATCACATCTAAATGTAGGTTATTTGTGTTGCGCTTTGGGTAAATGTAAATCTCGTGTGACTAGGGCCTCCCGTCTGGTAGACCGTTCGCCGGGTGCAAGTCTTTCGATGTGAAGCCAGTTCGGCGACTTCCGCGTAGATGGGGATTAGGACAACACAACACCCAGTCCCAGGGCGGAGAAAATCTCCGACCCATCCGGGAATCGAACCCGTGCCCTTAGGATTGACATTTTGTCGCGCTGACCACTCAGCTACCGGTGGTGGACGCTTTGGGTAATATCTCTGCGCACTAAAGCACCTTGCACCATTGTGCACGCAGCCACTCCAACGCCACATGAAAATCAGTTTATTGTTCTCAGTTAAACACGTCACTCACAGTTTTTAATTAAATCGGTACTCCTTCGCCGAAGATTACAAGTCCCGGAGCGCAAATCGCCATGCCAGCAGCTCAGATGGTTAAGGACACAGAATCATACACAGATTGCTGCGCAGAGCTCTCCACACAGCCACGTGGGTCAGATATTTAATGACTTTGTGCCTAGATAACACGTAACTGGGCGCTTATTCTCTTTATGCATCAACCACCAAGTAAGAGTAATCCTATAATTGTTCATTAATTAACAATAGATGGGGGAAGGACCAGAAATATATGGTAACATTTCCAAGTACGTACTAACAGTAAAGCACGAGAATGTGTGCTGCGCTGTTCACAACTGGCTTGATCACAGTAGGTGTAAGCTATAATTGGTACTTCAGCCACGTGTTTTTCGGGAGTACAATGAAACCTATTATCATGCTGTTTAGTCGCTCTGTTAGAGTACTAGCACTAAAAATCACACAAAATCAACGTTCAAGCAGTTTGCTCTGCTTGCAATAGCTAGCGAAGTTCTCGCAATTAAAGTAGTTCATTCTAACGATGCTACCGATGATTTTCATGAGTGAAAGTGTAACCATTCTACGTTACGACTGGTTGTTGCCCTTGTGACACAATATGCGAATGAAAGTTCCTCCACTTGTGAGTTTTAGTTACATAGCTTACGACTCTCCCTCAACTCGAATAATCCCAGAATTAAGATCAAGTCCACGTTTGTTCCGTTTGCAGCCATCGTGACGTGGTTCATTGTTACTTTGATGAAGCAAAACATGGATGCAGAATTTTCGCTTTTCATAATAACTCACTGATATCGGAACTGATGTAAAACAAAACACCTTTTGTGATGAAAGCTTTAACCGTTATCATCAAATGCAGCAATTGCATTTCTGCAGGCCACGTCTCCAGCATAACACGTGAAACTCACCACCAAGGTTCACATACAGATCACTAAAACAATTACGCTCCACGCTCTCGAGAGAAGCGACTATCGATACTGCGGTTGGACAGACAGCAATACTATAATCTGCATACAAACATCTGAACTGTAAACAAATCTTTCTTTAGGCTCTGAAATATTTCTTTGTACGCTTCTCCTAACTAAATACGTTATCTAGTTGTATTCCTAAGAATTTCAGACATTTAACCTCTTCAGTCTTCTTGTCATCATCTTTTAGATATATGCCAGGAAGAAACTACTTACAATTTCTGAAATGTGTACCGTGTGTATTTTCAAACTCTAATGACAAACAGTAGATTAGCAACCATCTACTAGCGTCCACGAAACTTTCACTAACTGGTCTGTGTATTTTCAAACTCTAATGACAAACAGTAGATTAGCAACCATCTACTAGCGTCCACGAAACTTTCACTAACTGGTCTTTGTGAAACCACGCTTGCTTTTCTGTTTGTTGCCATTCGTGTATCATTTGTAAGCAAAATAAAATTGGAATCCGGTAATGTTATTAATCCACACAGGGAAAAGTAAGTCCCTAAGAGGGAAACTGATACGATATGCAATTAATTCCCAGTTGGATGACGACAGATAATACAGAACTGTTTAATATTGATAGTGTTTGTTCCTTGTCAGAGACACACGATTTTAGCCATTTTGAGGAATTTGCTGTTATTTCGTAATATTCCAATGAAATTAAAGGATATGTTGATGAAGCTATTCATGATTTGCTGTTTTCTGCAATATATGTATCAGCTGCAAAAAAGCAACCTTGAATTCTTCAGATACTCACTGTAATAGAACTGTGAGGAAGCAGCCTGCGAATGTCTGCATTATTTTAATCACATTGCTCTTTTCATGTAGGTGATTGAAGACTTGCACGAAAAACTAAAAACCACGCCAAAGCTGACGCCGCCATTGGAGGGTGTCGGATTCGAGTATGGCTTCAACTCCAACTACATGCAGGAGGTGGTGGAGTTCTGGCGGACCAAGTACGACTGGAGGGAGCGCGAGAAGTTCCTGAACCAGTTCCCGCAGTTCAAGACGACGGTGAACGGCCTGGAGCTGCACTTCATCCACGTGAAGCCGGCCGAGGTCCCGCAGGGCACAGTGGTGGTCCCGCTGCTGCTGATGCACGGATGGCCTGGCTCCGTGAGGGAGCTCTATTCGTTCATCCCCCTGCTGACCACCCCCAGGAAGGGGGAGGGCTTCGTCTTCGAAGTGGTGGCCCCCTCTCTGCCTGGGTTCGGCTTCTCACAGGGCGCGGCAAAGCCAGGTCTCGGTATCGTACAGATGGCCGCCATCATGAAGAGGCTGATGGAGAGACTCGGCCATAACAAGTTCTACATCCAGGGTGGAAACTGGGGAGCCATCATAGGAACCGCTATGGCGCAGTACTTTCCGACCTCGTAAGTACTATCACAGATACGCAAGAGTGAAGCTCTGTTCTATCGTTTGTAGAGAATGTAAGCAAACTGTATATCCAAACTGTTATGACACATTGCTCACACACAGAAGATGAAATTAACACCACACAAGAAATCAGAGACTTCTACGAGGCATCACGCTAATACTATATAACACCATCTCTAATTTTGGTGAAGACTTCAATTTGGCGTGGAAGAGAGTCCACAAGTTTCTTCAGGTATGCCATGTTGTTGTTGTTGTTGTTGTCGTGGTCTTCAGTCCTGAGACTGGTTTGATGCAACTCTCCATGCTACTCTATCCTGTGCAAGCTTCTTCATCTCCCAGTAACTACTGCAGCCTACATCCTTCTGAATCTGCTTAGTGTATTCATCTCTTGGTCTCCCTCTACGATTTTTACCCTCCACGCTGCCCTCCAGTACTAAACTGGTGATCCCTTGATGCCTCAGAACATGTCCTACCAACCGATCCCTTCTTCTAGTCAAGTTGTGCCACAAACTCCTCTTCTCCCCAATTCTATTCAATGCCTCATCATTAGTTTGTGATCTACCCATTTAATCTTCAGCATTCTTCTGTAGCACCACATTTCGAAAGCTTCTATTCTCTTATTGTCTAAACTATTTATCGTCTATGTTTCACTTCCATACATGGCTACACTCCATACAAATACTTTCAGAAACAACTTCCTGACACTTAAATCAATACTCGATGTTAACAAATTTCTCTTCTTCAGAAACGCTTTCCTTGCCATTGCCAGTCTACATTTTATATCCACTCTACTTCGACCATCATCAGTTATTTCGCTCCCCAAATGGCAAAACTCCTTTACTACTTTAAGTGTCTCATTTCCTAATCTAATTCCCTCAGCATCACCCGACTTAATTCGACTACATTCCATTATCCTCGTTTTGCTTTTGTTGATGTTCATCTTATACCCTCCTTTCAAGACACTGTCCATTCCATTCAACTGCTCTTCCAAGTCCTTTGCTGTCTCTGACAGAATTACAATGTCATCGGCGAACCTCAAAGTTTTTATTTCATCACCATGGATTTTAATTCCTACTCTGAATTTTCCTTTACTGCTTGCTCAATATACAAATTGAATAACATTGGGGAGAGGCTACAACCCTGTCTCACTCCCTTCCCAACCTCTGCTTCCCTTTCATGCCCTTCGACTCCTATAACTGCCATCTGATTTCTGTACAAATTGTAAATAGCCTTTCGCTACCTGTATTTTAGCCCTGCCATTTTCAGAATTTGAAAGCTTTCTCTAAGTCTACAAATGATAGAAACGTAGGTATGCCATATCCAAATGAAATCATTCAATGATGAATACCATAGAGCCATCAAGATGTGGCGACGAATGCTACTGTGGTGTTGTATATGCATTGCCTAACAAAAAAAAATCACTCAGAAGGGGAGGAGGAAATGGAATGCAACTTCATGGGTTGAGACAGAATGTGATGTAATTTCAGTGACTACAATATTAAGTCAAATTTACAAAGAACTTGGCAGTACGAGCCCACTAATTAGTATGGTGTTGCACGCACTCTGTCGTGTATGCACGCACTTATTCGTTTGGGAAAGGTGTTATAAAGCCATTGCACCCTCCCCTGAGGCAAGGTGGCCCACAACTGTTGGAAACTGGTCCTTGATAACCTGGATACTGACGCTGGGACAGAGCTAACGTCCGAACTGTTCCCACGTGTGTTTTATAGGGGACGTATGTGGGGATCTTGTTGAACACAAGAGTACCTCAACATCATGTAGACAGTTCGTAACGAGAAGCGCCATTTGTGTACCAGCATAATATTCTCGCAGGAGATGTAACACATGAGAACACAACATGTCAAAAAAATGGCTCTGAGCACTATGGGACTTAACTTCTGAGGTCATCAGTCCCCTAGAACTTAGAACAACTTAAACCTAACTAACCTAAGGACATCACACACATCCATGCCCGAGGCAGGATTCGAACCTGCGACCGTAGCGGTCGCGCGGTTCCAGACCGTAGCGCCTAGAACAGCTCGGCCACACCAGCCGGCTACAACATGTCAGTCACATACCACTGTACAGTTTGATTTCCCTCAGTCAGTACCTGCCATGACCCGAAATCATACCCAAAGGGACTCCAGACCATGGGGCTAAGAGTTTGACTCTCCAAAACATCGGAAGATTGGGACCTCTCACTGGGTCGCCGCCATGCTCGCCGACAGTGGTCATCCAAGGTACAGTAGAAACGTGATCTGTCACTAGATACGCTGCAGGGCCAATCGTCAGCAGTTCAAGCTTCCCGGTCACGGCAGCCGTTTGTGTTGTTGACAGTAATTTCCCAGTCCATCTGCTGCTAATCTCCGACCGATGGTGCAAGTTGACACAGGACGAGGAGTGCAGGGTTTAACGTCCCGTCGACAATGAGGTCATCAGAGTAGGAGCACATGCTCGGATTAGGGAAGGATAGAAAGGGAAAGCGGTCCTGTGCTTTCGAAGGAAGCATTTCGGCTATTGTTTTAAGTGACTTAGGGAAATCATGGAAAACCTAAATCTGGTTGACTGCACGCGGGTTCGAACCGTTGTCCTACTGAATGCGAGTCCAGTGTGCTAACCTCTGCGCTACCCCGCTCTGTAGGTCGACACAGAATGTTGCAGGGAGTCCAAACCCCATTCTCAGATGGCAGGCGCAGATGTGGATGGCTTATCGTTGGTGCATCATACAATGATCCCCCCCCCCCTCCTCGCCATGGTCGGGAACCTTGACAACGAGTATGCCATGCATCATGATCCTACGCAGTCCAACACTGGACTAGTGTCACATCCAAACGCCACAAAAATCCGGACATTGGAGGATTCGACCAACTGGCCAAATGGATACCCACTGTGACGCCTCGTTCAAACAATGTTAGGTGCTGATAACGCTGTCTCACACAAGTATGCGTCCTTTACAGTGGTCAACCAACATCCGACGCTGTTCATGCCTCTTATATCTTATATACCATACTAGGCGTGGTAACAACAATACGACGAACACAATTTATACACTCTGGTGGCCGTTCTGTTACAGAAATGCAATTCTTGTTATTCACACAGCCGCCGGTAGTGTGTATGTGTACCGTGCGCTGTTTTTGTCAGGCAGTGAATATGAATGCAGATTTTAGATTGACTGTGTACTTCCACAACCCACAAATTCTTCTCAGTTGGCTGAAAACTCAATTGAGTTGTACGATGTCTGTTCAAAAAATCCAGGGACTTTGTCCACAAAAAATTTCTGCGCTTACCTTTCACTTGTTGTGCATGGACTCCTTCTAAATACTCTCTTCCACAATTGCTGCGCCAGTCCCAACGCCCTTTCCACTTCCGGAAGCACTCTTGATACGTCTCCTCCTGGATGTGCGACGCGCCATCTGCGAATTTTCTTTTATCTCGTCTATCGTTGCAAATCTTCGTCCTTTCAACGGGGTTTTCAACTTTGGAAATAAAAAAAGTCCTCAGGGTCCAGGTCTGGAGAGTACGGAGGATGAGCCAACACAGTGATTTCGTTTTCTTTGTTTTTGTTTTTTTATTTCGTTTCGTGCAATAGATTGCAAGGCAAAGGTCTTTCTGGTCGTGGCTCATGAGCCGTGGAAGAAACTTGGTTTCAACACGACGCATTCCAAGATGCTGTGTTTGGATTTCATGACATGATCCAACTGAAATGGTACACCAGTGGCCATTAAAATTGCTACACCAAGAAGAAATGCAAATGATAAACGGGTATTCATTGGACAAATATATTATACTAGAACTGACATGTGATTACATTTCCACGCAGTTTGGGTGCATGTATCCCGAGAAATCAGTACCCAGAACAACCACCTCTGGCCGTAATAACGGCCTTGATACGCCTGGGCATTGAGTCAGATAGAGCTTGGATGGCGTGTACAGGCACAGCTGCCCATGCAGCTTCAACATGATACCACAGTTCATCAAGAGTAGTGACTGGCGTATTGTGACGAGCCAGTTGCTCGGCCACCATTGACCAGACGTTTTCAATTGGTGAGAGATCTGGAGAATGTGCTGGCCAGGGCAGCAGTCGAGCATTTTCTGTATCCAGAAAGGCCCGTACAGGACCTGCAACATGCGGTCGTGCATTATCCTGCTGAAATGTAGGGTTTTGCAGGAATCGAATGAAGGGTAGAGCCACGGGTCGTAACACATCTGAAATGTAACGTTCACTGTTAAAGTGCCGTCAATGCGAACAAGAGGTGACCGAGACGTGTAACCAATGGCACCCCATACTATCACGTCGGGTGATACACCAGTATGGCGATGACGAATACACGCTTCCAATGTGCGTTCACTGCGATGTCGCCAAACACGGATGCAACCATCATGATGCCGTAAACCAGGGCCGGCGAAACGCTGCACAGTGTGCAGACGCTCGAAAATGCTGCACATGTGCGCACGTGTGCGATAGCGACATCTGTTATTAGACCTAAATGAACAGCGGCGGCTCCACTTCCTTGTTTATGTGGTACAAGCCAAGAGCGCAACATACCCAGTCTCGTTTACCCCTGGTGACCGTAACCTTAACAGAGAAGTATTGAGAAATGGCAGGTAGGCCTTCTGTGAAAAAGCAAAGGACGGGAGATCTATGTTCTCAGTCGTTTAAAAACAACTGGGAACTACAATTCTTTTTTATAGCCGTTGGTGAAAACTCACAGTGTTTGCTGTTCCGCCGAATAATAGGCGGCCAGCGTAAGTTTTCAATTGAAAGACACTACAATACATATCACAAAGACGAGTGTAGTGTACTCAACAGTGAAGAACGGCAAGCAAAATTAAATGTCCTTAAGAAAATGGATGAGACACATCAACTCGATTTTACTGTACGTCAAAGTAACTGATACTTCTTGAACTCTTAGTTTCTTGTATTACATTTATGTCTAATTTACTGTACGCTGTACAATGTACTGTTTTCAATTTTCCAGAATGACAACCACACTAAATCTTCACTGCGAGCAAGTTTTAAAATCGCATTAAGAATTGCACAATCTGGGAAGCCCTTTTCCGAAGGGGAGTTTGTGAAAGGATATCTGACTGATGCTGCAGAACTTGTGTGTCCCACGAACGTTAGCAGATGTCAGGAAATCAGTCTATCCAAACGAACAGTGACAAGACGTATCAGTGCTATGGTCGGCTATGTGCACAGGCAGATAATAAATAAGGCTAAAGACTTTGTTGCTTTCTCTGTTGCGCTCGATAAAGCAACAGATCTTACAGATACAGCCCAGGTTGTGATATACATACTAGGTGTCGATAACGCACTTTGTGTAACAGAGGACGTTTTGGACTTTGTACCTTTGAAAGGGACTACTACAGGTGCGGACTTACTCCAAGCTGTCGAGCAAGCGATTGATGGTGTCGGTATGGACTGGAATCGGTTAGTCTCAGTGACCACAGATGGAACACCATCAATGCAAGGCCATCAGAGAGGACTCATACATAGCACGGATGCGCAAAAAGCTAGGGCGCACAGACGAGACGTTGTATAGAATTCACTGCATTCTTCATCGAGAGGCGCTTTGTACAAAATCAGTAACGTTAGCTAACGTCACGCAAATTGTTGTGCGTACTGTAAACTATCTGAAGGCACATGAGCTTACGCATCGCCAGTTTCGGCGGTTCTTGGAGGTATTAGGAGCGGAGTACAGCGACATACCTTACTATACCGAAGTACGCTGGCTCAGTCGACGTAAAATGCTGAAAATATTTTTTTTTTAATTTACGTTTGATCATAGTAACTTTCTTACACGAGAAGGGAAAAAGTGAACCTATGTTGGAAGGCCCTTGTTGGATATCAGACCTTGCATTTCTCGTGGACATTACGTCTCACATGAACAGCCTGAACGTCAGATTGGAAGGTGAAAATAATTTAATTTCTGACATGTTGGAAGAAGTTAATGCCTTTGAAAGAGAGCTTGCGCTTTGGGAGAGCCGGCTATTGATAGAAAACACTGCATATTTCCCGACTCTTGGACTGGTCCATGAAAGTGCTAGATTTCAAGAATACGTGTCAATAATTGTAAAAATTAATTTCGAGCACAATTTGCAGATGTTACGAGTTTGTCTCCTGTCATTCGCCTCTTTGCTCGACCGTTCTCGTCGTCAGTTGAAGATGCTCCGAATGATCTACAGATGGAACTGATCGACCTACAGAAGGACAAGTTCTTTGCAGTGCGAAGTACAAACGAATTCTACGAAAATTTTTCACAACAAGAATTTCCACGTCTGCGCCGAGAAGCCGCGAGAGTTATGTCCCTGTTCGGGTCGACATACGTTCGTGAAAGATTTTTCTCGGTGATGAAAATGAATAAATCAAGGTTTCGATCAAGCATAAGTGATGAAAATCTTCGTAACTGCTTGCGTTTGTCAATGAGCCGTGCTTTTGTGCCAGATATTAACTACATCATTTCTCATGACCAATGATAAACGTGGTTGGATTTATTCCTTTCATAATTAAAAATTATTGTTTACTAACTGTGCATTACTGCCTCATTCTGCTCCATGTTACATTATTATCAGGAAAACTGGTCATTAAACCGACTGTTCCAATGTATACTTACATTTAGGTTGTTTTTGTTTTTTTAATGTGTGAAGGGCTACGCTCAGCTGAAGTCGATAAAACGTAACATTCATCTAATTGTCGGTTATTATGCAGATTTCAGACGGAAGTGATGAAAGATATAGCACTAATGGTATTGAAATAACAGGTGATTATCGAGAGGTCTGCGGTTATCATTCTGTTCGGAGGTCAGTGAGACAGAAATTATGTGGGTGTAACTGAGGGCCCCGAGAATTAGTTATAGGAAACCTTGCATTATTTTAATGTTATTTGAAATCATGAATAAGGTTCGTTGGAAGTCGCTAATTGCTCTCTTTCTTAAATACTACATCAAAAACATTCCGCGTATTTACGAGCCGTCAGTCAAGCTGCCTTAATAAAAACCCACGGTTGTTAACTGTATTACTTGTCTTACTGGGTTAAACTGTTAACATAAAAGTAGATGTCTCAATGAGTAGAGTGTGACAGTATTTTAAGTGTTTAATACGCGAAATACCTTCCCATGGTTGGCTTGCAAGCTGTGGAAAGAGCACTAGAATGCGTCGGTACGGAGTATCCTAGCAAGTGGATGAAGCGACATCTGTGCGTAGAAACATGCACTACATGAACGCTGACGGCTGCGGCGTGCACGCTATGACCCGGAAGTGGCACATGTGCAGGAACACCGCACGCATGCAGAATTTCTGGCCGACCCTGCTGTAAACAGAACCTGGATTCATCCGAAAAAATGACGTTTTGCCATTCGTTCACCCAGGTTCGTCGTTCAGTACACCATCGCAGGCGCTCCTGTCTGTGATGCAGCATCAAGGGTAACCGCAGCCATGATCTCCGAGCTGATAGTCCATGCTGCTGCAAACGTCGTCGAACTGTTCGTGCAGATAGTTGTTGTCTTGCAAACGTCCCCATCTGTTGACTCAGGGATCGAGACGTGGCTGCACGATCCGTTACAGCCACGCGCATAAGATGCCTGTCATCTCGACTGCTAGTGATACGAGGCCGTTGGGATCCAGCACGGCGTTCCGCATTACCCTCCCGAACCCACCGGTTCCATATTCTGCTAACAGTCATTGGGTCTCGACCAACGCGAGCAGCAATGTCGCGATACGATTAACCGCAGTCGCGATAGGCTACAATCCGACCTTTATCAATGTCGGAAACGTGATGGTACGCATTTCTCCTCCTTACACGAGGCATCACAACAACGGCTCACCAGGAACGCCGATCAACTGCTGTTTGTGTATGAGAAATCGGTTGGAAACATTCCTCATGTCAGAACGTTGTAGGCGTCGCCACCGGCGCCAGCCTTGTGTGAATGCTCTGAAAAGCTAATCATTTGCACATCACAGCATCTTCTTCCTGTCGGTTAAATTTTGCGTTTGTAGCACCTCATCTTCGTGGTGTAGCAATTTTAATGGCCAGTAGTGTATATTCTTCTGCAATCTCTCGGTCAGTCAGTCTTCGTTTTCCACGCACAATTTCGTTGACGTTCTTGGCAAGAGCGTCGTCTCTAGACGTCGAAAGGCGTTCTGAACGAGGGTCATGTTCAACTTACATCCGGCCATTTTTAAACCGTGTGAACCGTTCGTAACACCGAGTACGGCTTAAGCACTCATCTCCGTAGGTTCCCTGCATCATTTGGTCTGTCTCTTGAGTTACACGCAAAATTTAATACAGGCACATTGCTTCTCTAAATCTGCGAACGCGAAATTCGCAAACTGTGTGATATATTCTACTTAATACAGCACAGAACAACAACAAACAAACACACAACAATAAAACTTTCGGCAGTTACATATTAAACACAGCCGTGCGCAGGGATGCCAACCGCATTTCGATCCAATACACAATTGGCGTGAAATTGTGAATGTTCCGGAATTTTTTCAGCAGCCCTCGTATGTAATTTCTGCTTTCAAACTTGCTTCTTCTCAGTACGCTAACCATTGAATGAAAGGACTAATTTCGCTTTCATTTTGCCTTTCGCGGGCAAGTGCTCTACCAACTGAGCTACCCAAGCACTACTGACGGCCCAGGGCATGAGTGTGCTGGGGTAGCTCAGTTGGTAGAGCACTTGCCCGCGAATGGCAAAGGTCCCGAGTTCGAGTCTCGGTCCGGCACACAGTTTTAATCTGCCAGGAAGTTTCATTGCCGTTGTTCTGGTGCTACGACGATGATCGGAGGTCACGGGTGACAAGGCTAATACACGAGCTCTTCTCTGAGGAGCGACGGCCATTGACGCACTGCATATGGTGATCAGCCAATCGACAGCATAGTTCGGTCTTCAGAGGCATCACGCATTCTCCTAAATATCAGTCGTTATTTGAAAATAAAAAACAGAATTTCTGTAAATGCACAGCAAATATACATTTAACACTTAGTAGAACATAAAATTAACTTAATATAATTTGTATAATGCGTAATAGATACATTTAGTCGCCTGTTGCAAGTAGTGAGTATCACAAACACATTCCACCCATTGCTCTAAGCAGACCGTAACACTTCCTATGGGGACAAGATCGTACGATTTAGCAGGCCCGAGTGTTTGTCAAATCTGGAAAGTATGCACCCAGCTTTGCGAACACGGCTTTTGTGTTCTTGGAAGACGGGACTGTCCATAGGGTGCCCATTATGAAGGTACAGAAGAGAGGGCGATGCTTGGACGACGAAATTGTGGAAATTAAGATGGTGGCTTATTTTGAATAAAGTCCTTTTATGTATCGGGCCGCGTCATTTGAAGGCTAAACAATTAGAAAAACAGACTCCCCCCCGCCCATTTAAAATATCTTAGGGGGAGCCCCTCTAGGCTTGCACTTGCATGGTTGCATGTGACCATCATAGAAAGCTCTCTCTGACTCCTCTGCGAATCGGGGGATCGCAGAATACACGTTTGCAATGTTGCCCATACGTCTGATGTGGTGATCCATTAATATGGTCCTGTAAGTGATACAGCATGCAGAAACGTTTGAAGGTAGTAGTTTAGGACAGATGGTAAAAAGTGCCACGGCGAGCCGTGGACTAAACCTCTGCGACGTTCTGGACGGATGGTAGGACTGTCGGTGGACATGTACTGCTAACATTGACAGTCCATTCAGTGTGCAAGGGTTGTTGCTCTGCGCAGACGACGTCTCCTTGACCAACTGTAGGGGTCTCGATCCTGTAAAATTCCAAGGCCTTTATCAGAGTGGTCAGTTTGATTACAAAATCAGCCACTCAATGTAATTTATCGTGAGAAATTTGTTTGTGATTTTTGTGTTGCCAGTTTCCCTGTGGTGACCAGTTGTTTGGTTGTTTCGACTGTATAGCTGTCAGAACCAGTCAGCCTTGTTGAGGTACAGTGGCTCGCCGTTATGATGTCTATCTCAGTTTTTGAATTGTACATAGGTGTTCAGTTGCCACTGGTAATGTGTCTTTGATTTTTTATCCTTCCCCCTATGGTGGCGAGAGAAATTTCCAGATTTTGGTGAAGGGGTTTTTCGAATGTCTCGAGTTCGAGTAGAGTCGTGTAGCGAGTTTCTTGAATATCTCCAGTATAGCACATGGTCTCCTTAATACACCGTTCTATTTCGGTTGTCACGTGACAGCCTGTATCACTTCCCTCAACTTCCCTGGACAGTTCGAAAGGAAGGTACGTGTGGATGGGTGGCTGTGCGGTAGCCTGTTGCCTGTGGCACTCTATGACAGGTGGTTGGCACGTTACAGCGAATCGGCAGCTTGAGACCAGGGGCAGAGTTTCCCTGAAGCGAGTAGTCGGTATTTCTGTTGTGACCTCCTGTTCATGTTGGAGAATCCAGAACTGGCGGAGCTGCTGGCTGGCAAACACACACGGCCTTCGCGACTCAACTGCGAATGTCCAATGTAGCAGTTCCCTTCGCAATGTTCACTGGTTGAGACGGACACGCATTCATTGAAGCAGCATTTCCTCTCTGGTTTGGAGCCAACTCTCACAAGGCGTGAAGCCCGTCTCCAGTCCTTGACGCTTGTGGCCTTTTTTGGACCACTATTCTCACGCTGCGAGCGATGCAACATTCCCCATAAAGACGGTGGACAGCCAGTGTTGATCCACCAAGAAATAGAGCAACTTTGTTCGCGCTGTTGTCTTGTACACAACCAAAGACAATATCTCCTTTCTGTCATGCGTCCAAGTCGACCCATCATCTTGCACTGATTCCTCGCTAGTGCCTGTTGCATAGACACCTCTTCACTGCCACGGCTTACGACAGCAGTGGCGAGTGACATGATCGCTGGTACGATATTTTGTCCCGTGAGGTTATTACTACTGCTATCATTAGCGTTAGTCCTAAAAGTGTCAAGTGTAATTATTACCTTTAACGTTTGTGATGGGGAGTATTTGATACTTGTACCCGATGTTTAACAAAATTGTGAAGACTGTCGAAGCAGGTATGCACTATGTGATCGAAACAGAATGTCAAATCAAACGCCTTTCAGCTGTCTAATTTCCAAACTGTTATTTTTCTGGGCTACCAGTTTTGGCAATCTTCAGGCCACCTTCAGGCCCCCTGACCGACGTGTAGAAAGATTCCAACCTCAGTTCCGGCCAAAATAGGGGCCAACATTCAATCTGTAGATTTTCGTTACAGAAATCACTTCACACGTCATCAGAGTCGGCAGACGCCATTTGAAGTGATCGCTGTAACGAAAATCTACAGATACCTGTCTTTGAACGCTGGCCCCTATTTTGACTGGAACCGAGGTTAGAATCTTTCTACACGTCGGTCAGGGGGTCTGAAAGTGGCGTAATAATTCGCTGAAGCTGGTACCCCAATAAAATAACGGTTTGGAAATAGACTGCTGAAAGGTGTTTGATTTGACATTCTGTACTAAACAACCAAGGTCCTGAACCATCTCTGAAAAGGTGGACGTACAAAGAGACATGATCAAAAGTATTCATGCGCCTATTAGTGGGCCTTAATATGACGTGTGTTGACCCTTCAACTTTTTGAAGTCTTGAACTCTGGTGGGAACTCTTTGAATGAGGTGTCTGAATGTCTATGAAAGAGTGCCAGCCCATTCTTCCTCAACAGTCAAAACCAGAGAAGGTAGTGATGTTGGACACTGTAATCCGGAGAAAAATCGACGTTCTAACTCATCCCAAAGGTATTCCATTGGGCACAGGTCTGGACTCTGAACAGGCAACTCCATTTCAACAATGTTATTCTCCGCACACCACTGCTTTACAAACGCTGCTTTATGACAGGGAGCAATGAGATGCTGATACAAACATTCATCACATCCGAACAGTTTCTCTACTGTACGCAGTACAAAACGCTGTGAAATGTGTTCATATACTTAAGCGTTCAGCGTTTTCTTAAGCGCAATAAGGGGACCATATCCAACCCATGAAAAACACACCCATCATCCATATCATTACACCATCTCCTTTGTACTTCATTGCTGGCACTACACATGATAGCAGGTAACGTTGTGTAGGCATTTGTCAAACCCAAGTCCTTCGAAGGGATTGCCACAGGGTATATCATGATTCATGACTCCAAATCACTCGTTCCAGTCATCCATCTTGAGCGTCGCTTAGCATTGACTACAGAAATGTGACACTCCTGGGGAGGACCGAGCGATGTGGCGCAGTGGTTAGCACAATGGACTCGCATTCAGGAGGACGGCGGTTCAATCCTGTGTCCGGCCATCCTGATTTAAGTTTTCCGTGATTTTCCTAAATCGCTTCAGGTAAATGCCGAGATGGTTCCTTTGACTGGGCACGGCCGACTTCCTTCCCCACCCTTCCATAATCCGATGAGACCAATGAACTCGCTGTTTTGTCTCTTCACCCAAATCAACCCAACCCTCATGAGGAGCGTACGACCATTGTACCCCATTATTTTTAACTCCCTACCCACATCAATGTGGTAGATGGATTGCTGAGTGCTGGTAGCACTTTCGCACTGAAAAGTGATTCCTTCTGCTGATTTCATGCGATTTTTCACAACTACTCCCTGGAATTCTCGGTGGTCCCTGCTGTCAGGAGATGAGGTCTTGGTCTAGTACTTGCTGGTTCCTTCGAGTTTCCACTTCACAATCATGATAACAGTAGTCAGCTTGGGAAGCTTTAAAATGGTTGAAATGTCCCTGGTGGATTTGTTACTCATGTTACACCCAATATCTAGTCGACATTTGAAGTGTCTGAGCTCTCCTGACCGAACCATTCTGACGTTACTGCCTCTATATTGGCAACATGATACTCCCCATCTTCTTTCATACTGACATGAATGGCCCTCTCGACATCTAGTCATAGGGATATCCGGATAATTTTGACCAGACAGAGTAAAAGGGAACTTCAAGCACAATTTTGTCAGCTAACGTAAGTGACTGATTGGAACAATAACATATTTGCTTATGTGTGTGTTACAGAGTACTGGCATTACATGTAAACATGTGCCCCGCTGAAGGCCTGATGCCCATGATCAAAGGCACGATCGGCAGTTTCTGGCCGACTCTGTTCGTGGAACGCCGCTACGCACACAAAGCGTTTCCCTACTGGACGAACATCCTCAACACGGTTCTGCAGGAGATGGGCTACTTGCACCTTCAAGCTTCCAAACCAGACACCATAGGTAAGCAAAACGTTTCTGTTCCAGAGCATACCGACTATCAGCTAGCAGGTAGCTCCATCATTTCCATCTACATCTACAACTACACACATACTCAGCAAACCACTGTGAAATACACTGAACAGAGTACTGGGCGTGGTAATTCCCACATATTAAGATCCCTTTCTGTACAAATCTCAGATGGAGCGATGGAAGAATGAATGCGTAAGTGCCTCTGAGAATGTTGAAATTAATCTATTTTTGTCTTTATGGTCGCTGCGAGAGTGATACTTACTGAGTTGAAGGATACCTCTAGATTCTTAATACTCGTTCTTAAAAATTGTAAATTGGCTTTCGAGGGATAATTGCCGTGTGTCTTCAAGACTCAACCGATTCAAGTTTTTCAACATTTGCGTGCCGCGATCCCGTGAGGAAAACAAACCTGTGACCATTCGTGGCCCCTTCTTTCTATATGTTCAATATCCCATATTAAGTCCTATATCATATCGATTCCACCCACTTGACCAAAAATGTAAGATGGACGCACAAGTGAGTGACTTGTAAACATTTTCGTTTGCAGACTGACTGTATTTTCCTAGTGTCCTACCAATGAACCGAAGTCTGCCACCTGCCTCACCTACGATTGAGCGTGCGTGACCATTCCATTCTATGTCCCGCACAAATTGACTGATTCTAAATGAGAATCATTGATAATGTAGTTACAAGTGTTAAGAGGTCCATGACTAAGGAATTTATTGCTAGCGCACTCGAGCAAATGTAATTTCGATGGATTGCTCACGCGCTGCCTGCGATATGTAAGCTATAAGAGAATCAGACCAGGGAGCAGTGTTGGCTGCAGTAAGAGCAGTGTCAGTAGCAGTAAGTAGTAGTAGCGAGCAGTCGTGTGCATGGAGTTGGCTGGGCCGGTCGTGGGGACGGATGGCGGTGCCTGAGCGATGTGATATAACGTAAAATCACCCGCGCGCATATGTAGTTTGTTAAACTAAATTTGTACTATTGTTATATCAAGTCCCATGTAAATGTTTCAAAAAATCTTTTAATAGTAATTTTTTTTATATAATTAACTTTTTGACAATAATTCATCTGAATTTAAAGAATTTGCTAATTTCTGCAATCCATGGTCATCCCGATTATCGTAAGGAAAAATCTGTTGTTTCTCTTTATACATGACAAATCTAACGGCCAGCATTGCACTGGGCTGTGCCAGAAAAATTTCTTATAGAAGCAGATATATACGCGTTATCCGACGACTTCATTGAGGTAAGAATTTTCAATTTATTCAGAATGATCTTTCAGGGCCATGACGCAGCACTGCTGACGTTCAGTCCGCAGCTCGTGGTCGTGCGGTAGCGTTCTCGCTTCCCACACCTGGGTTCCCGGGTTCGGTTCCCGGCGGGGTCAGGGATTTTCTCTGCCTCGTGATGACTGGGTATTGTGTGCTGTCGTTAGGTTTAAGTAGTTCTAAGTTCTAGGGGACTGATGACCATAGCTGTTAAGTCCCATAGTGCTCAGAGCCATTTTTTTGCTGACGTCCAAATTTACCAGTTTAGATTCACAGTCAGTTAATTATTGAAGGGTTATATGTGAGCCACAATTTTATTGAGAGATTAGTCGCACATTATTATAGCGAGGTTACGGAATAATAAACTGTTGGGGGAATACTAAACTGTTGGGAGGTTATACAAGATACTAAGTTTTTTTTTCTTTTTCTGAAGTGCACAATTTTGCATTTCTCTACATATAAAACGAGCTGCAAATTGTTGCACCAAATCTAAATCTTTTCAAGATCATATTGAATATTTGTGCAGCTTTTGCAAATAGGCCACCATCATAGACGAATGGATCATCAGTGAAATATCTGAGGCTATTAATGCTGTGTGCCTGTATATTAATAGGTCGATGACTGTCCATCTGAGATAACATGCTGCGTACTCCCTACCAAGAAATCCTCAATCCAGTCACAGATTTTATTTGATACCCTGTAGGACTGTACTTTTGTTATTAAAGATTGACGATTTTCGAAGTCAAGAAATAATGCATTCGCCTGATTTCTTTGATCCATTGCTTTCAGGACGCCATGTGAGAAAAACGCAAGTACTTTCTCGCATGACCAATGTTTTTGGATTCGACAAGAGATGCATGTTATTGAGACTGGACAGTAGTTTTGTGAATCACTTCTGTTAGTCTTCTTGAAGACAGATGTGATCTCTGCCTCTTTCCAACTAATGGGCACGGTTTTGTGTTTAGGGGATCTACGACACGTTATTATTAAAATCGGTGGCAACTCAGCAGTAGGTTCTTCATAGCATCTGATAGAGATGCCATCAGGACTTGGAGTCTTGCTAAATTGTAGCAAATTTAGTCGTGTCTCAATGCCAGGTACTCCTTGGCCATCAGTGTAATTGTAACGCTACTGCACACAATTTACAAACGTCACACATCTAACTGCGTAGACAGTCCTCATTGTGTCGTCATAGTGTTGCATTTGTACATCGGAAGCAGTGGATCCGAACTCTGTCTCAGGCATTCGCACGAATTTTAAATGTGGTGCTACTAGGCGCCAGTGTATGTTCGTGCAGAGATTCAATTACAAATAACAGGAATGAGAGTATATTTGTACGTGCGAACTAGATAAGTCGTCTGAACTAATATTCGTAGCGGGTGGTCCACGTTTGTACTGACACTCTTTCTCTCACATTTTAATTAACAGTTCTACGCAATGTTGTTCCATCATGATGAAATGAGTTCGAACAACCGTTAGTATACTGCCCGGTCCACTTAATTATATCACAATAAGTACTCCATGCGGAGGACGTACTTATGGACGGTACAGTTTCACCGGATATTTTTGTTGTTCACTTTCGAATCGACAAGTGGTCCTGATTTTCACTCATACAGTGAGTAGCAGTTGACAGCGCCTCTGTGATGTACACGCAGTTTGCCACCGCAGTGGACTTTGGCGATTCGTTTTCCCTTTCTAGGAGGAGTCGGGGCAGACCGAGGAGAAGGTACCTGGATTCGGTTAAGAATGATTTTGAAGTAATAGGCTTAACATCAGAAGAGGCACCAATGTTAGCACGGAATAGGGGATCATGGGGGAATTTTATAAAGGGGCTATGCTCCAGACTGAACGCTGAAAGGCATAATCAGTCTTAAATGATGATGATGATGATGATGAAGTTCTCACACTGAGGTCTCCATATATTTACACTGCCCAACAAAAAAAGTCAAGCTCCCAAAAGGAGAGGACGTGACGAAATGAAACTTCACGGGTTGAAAAGGTATATGACGTTATTAAATTGATTACAATATCGAACCAAATTACGAATACGCTCATCAGTACAACGTCGAACCCTCTCTGACCTGGACGTATGCACTGATTCGGTTGGGTCTCTCCTGAGACAAGCTGATCCACAACTCCTGTAACTGATCCTCGATGTCCTCGATGAAACACTGGGACGGAGGTGGCGTCCGGTTGGTTGATTGGTTGATTTGGGGGAGGGGACCAAACAGCGAGGTCATCGGTCTAATCGGACTAGGGAAGCATGGGGAAGGAAGTCGGTCGTGCCCTTTCAAAGGAAGCATCCCGACATTTGCCTGAAGCGTTTTAACGAAATCACGTAAAACCTAAACCAGGATGGCCGGATGTGGGTTTGAAGCGTCGTCCTCCCGAATGCGAGTCCAATGTCCTAACCACTTCGCCAGCTCGCTCGGTTAAGTGAACAAGCAAGCCTCACACCTGGACAGACATGGGCATCTTGCTGGCCGCTGGAGTAGCTCAATATCATGCAGACTGTTCAAAGAAAAACGTGTAGTGTAAGTACAAGCACTGTCCAGTCGAAAAATGGCACATGGGTGGTACCAGTAACACATCTACATCTACATCTACATGACTACTCTGCAATTCACATTTAAGTGCTTGGCAGAGGGTTCGTCGAACCACAATCATACTATCTCTCTAACATTCCACTCCCGAACAGCGCGAGGGAAAAACGAACCCCTAAACCTTTCTGTTCCAGCTCTGATTTCTCTTATTTTATTTTGAAGATCATTCCTACCTATGTAGGTTGGGCTCAACAAAATATTTTCGCATTCGGAAGAGAAAGTTGGTGACTGAAATTTCGTAAGTAGATCTCACCGCGACGAAAAACGTCTTTGCTTTAATGACTTCCATCCCAATTCGCGTATATCTGCCACACTCTCTCCCCTACTACGTGATAATACAAAACGAGCTGCCCTTTTTTGCACCCTTTCGATGTCCTCCGTCAATCACACCTGGTAAGGATCCCACACCGCGCAGCAATATTCTAACAGAGGACGAACAAGTGTAGTGTAAGCTGTCTGTTTAGTGGACTTGTTGCATCTTCTAAGTGTCCTGCCAATGAAACGCAACCTTTGTCTCGCCTTCCCCACAATATTATCTATTTGGTCTTTCCAACTGAAGTTGTTCGTAATTTTAACACCCAGGTACTTAGTTGAATTGACAGCCTTGAGAATTGTACTATTTATTGAGTAATCGAATTCCAACGGATTTCTTTTGGAACTCATGTGGATCACCTCACACTTTTCGTTATTTAGCGTCAACTGCCACCTGCCACACCATACAGTAATCTTTTCTAAATCGCTTTGCAACTGATACTGGTCTTCGGATGACCTTACTAGACGATAATTACAGCATCATCTGCGAACAACCTAAGAGAACTGCTCAGATTGTCATCCAGGTCATTTATATAGATCAGGAACAGCAGAGGTCCCAGGACGCTTCCCTGGGGAACACCTGATATCACTTCAGTTTTACTCGATGATTTGCCGTCTATTACTACGAACTGCGACCTTCCTGACAGGAAATCACGAATCCAGTCGCACAACTGAGACGATACCCCATAGGCCCGCAGCTTGATTAGAGATCGCAGGATGTCCATGACGTACTGTTGTGCCGTCACAGTTACCAATCGCTACCAGCCATGACCTCAAGTCATATCGAACGGCTCTCCACATGATTACTCCACGAGTTAACACCGCTGTGCCTTCCCAAAACATTGGAAGAACGGGTCCTCAGCCAAGTTTGCCACCGTACTCGCTGGCGACAGTGAACCAGGGCGGTGCAGAACCTCGATTCATCGCTAAATTCGAAACAGTTCATTAGCTGTTCACAATCGCTTGCAGTGTCGTGTTAATGGCAGCCTAAGTGTGGGACGGTAATTTCCTATTCTTTCAGCTGCTGTACTCTGGTATATGGTCTGGGGTGACACATAGTGTTGCAGACAGTCCACTTATTGTCTCGGACTGTGGTTCGATGAACCCTCTGCCAAGCACTTAAATGTGAATTGCAGAGTAATCATGTAGATGTAGATGTAGAAAGGCAGGAGTAGATGTAGTAGGGCTACGCAGTGTTTGGCGCACATACGGCGATCATTCCTTGTGGTGGTCAGATGTCATCGACCAGAATTTGGACGACCAGTATGTCTGCCCTCATCCCCTTGCAATCCAACTCTGAGCGCCACACAAATCTTGATACTGCACGATTCATCCAGCTGGGCAAACAGAGAACCACAGTGAGGTCCCTTTCTAACTCAGTTAGGTGCTCATGACGCAGTGTCACTCAAGTATGTGCCTTCTCTGTGTCCTTCATAGTGATCAGTCTACATCCGACGCTGTTCACGCGCTTTATATACCCTATTGTGCCCCGTAGAAACGCTAAACACGAACACCGCTAATGCGCTGTGTCTGTTCTACCTGTCACGCTCACTGATGGTGAGTACGTGTTGGAACTTTGTCAGACAGTGTATTTTCTGGCATTTAATCGAGTCGCCATTAGCAATGTGTACCTATTTTTGTTCCACCCTCTCTTCCCCGACCCCCCACACTTGAATTATGCACCTTGCTGTCGGTTGGGTGGCTTGGGTGCCTCAGCGATACAGACAGCCATATCGTAGGTGCTACCACAACGGAGGGGTGTCTGTTGAGAGGCCAGACGTGTGGAGGAGAAGGATATTAGTGTTTAACGTCCCGTCGACAACGAGGTCATTAGAGACGGAGCATAAGCTCGGATTAGGGAAGGCTGGGGAAGGAAATCGGCCGTGCCCTTTCAAAGGAACCATCCCGGCATTTGCCTGAAGTGATCTAGGGAAATGACGGAAAACCTAAATCAGGATGGCCGGACGCGGGATTGAACCGTCGTCCTCCCGAATGCGAGTCCAGTGTGCTAGCCACTGCGCCACCTCGCTCGGTGGCCAGACGTGTGGTTCCTGATGAGGGGAAGCAACATTTTCAATAGCTGCAGGACCAACAGTCTGCTTGATTGACTGTTCAGGCCTTGTAACATCAACCAAAACGGTCATGCAGTACTGGTACTGCAAACGACTGAAAGCGGGAGGAAACTACAACCGTAATTTTTTCCGAGGACCTGATGGTTAAATGATGATGACGCCCTCTTGAGTATATTGTTCCGGATGAAAAATAGTCCCCCATTCGGATCCCTAGGCGGGGACTACTCAGAAGGATGTCGTCATCAGGAAAAACACTCGGAGCGTGGAATGTTAGATCCGTTAATCTGGCAGGTAGGTTAGAAAATTTGACAAGGGAAATGAATAGGCTGGAGATAGATATAGTGGGAATTAGTGAAGTTGGTGGCAGAGGGAACAGGACTTCTGGCCAGGAGAATACAGGCTTATAAACACAAAAGAAGGGTAATGCACGTGTAGGTTCAATGATGAACAAGATGTGTGTGTGAATTCCTAAGGGGCCAAACTGCTGGCGTCATCCGTCCCTAGACTTACAAACTACTTAAACTAACTTATCCTAAGAACAACACACACACCCATGCCCGAGGGAGGACTCGAGCCTCCGGCGGGAGGGGCCGCGCAATCCTTGACATGGCGCCTGTAATCGCGCGGCCACTCCGCGCGGCAATGAACAAGAAAATATGAACGCGGGTAAGCTACTACGAACGCATTATCGTAGCCAAGATAGACACAAAGTCCACATCTATCCCAGTAGTATTAGTTTATATGCCAAGTAGTTCCGCAGATGAAAAGAATGAAGAACTTTCTGATCAGATAAAAGAAACTATTCAATCAGTAAAGAGAGAGGAAAATTTAATTGTGATGTGGGGCTGGACTTCGATAGTAGGAAAAGGAAGAGAAGAAAAAATAATAGATGAATGTGGACTGGGTGAAAGAAATTAAAGAGGAAGCCGTCTGGTAGAATTTTGCACAGAGCATGATTTAATCATCGCTAACACTTGATTTCAGAATCATGAAAGAAGATTGTGTACATGGAAGAGTCCTGGAGACAACAGCTAGCTTCAGATTGATTATATAACAGTAGGGCAATTATTTCGGAACCAGCTATTACCGTCTGGATATACACTGCCCGAAAAAAAGATAAAAAATAAAAAAATAAACACCAAGAAGACGTGGTCGGATGTCAATGTAACTACGTACACGAACACACCATCGGTCAATACGTAAGTGATTAAAGTTTCAAAAACTCTTTGTGACATGTAGAACAGTCATCAGAATGCACTAGTGAAAGTTCCTGGCAAATTAAAACTGTATGCCAGACCGAGGCTCGGACTCAGGACCTTTTCTATTCACGGGCAAGTGCTCAACTGCAAATCCTTTCTTCCAAGAGTGCTTGTTCTACAAGGTTCGCAGGAGAGGTTCTGTGAAGTTTGGAAAGTAGGAGACGAGATACTGGCAGAATCAAATTTGTGAGGACGGGTCGTGAGTCGTGCTTGGGTAGCTCAGTCGGTAGGGCACTTTCCTGCGAAAGACAGAGTCTCGATCCGCCACATTGTTTTCACCTACCACGAAATTTCATATCAGCGCACACTCCGTTGCAGAGTGAAAATTTCATTCTGCAGTAGTGTTGCCCGCGTTCGGTGTTGTTAACACGCCTGGTAGGGTGCAGAAGAGCCGTGAACAGCGTCAAGTGTTAAGTGATCCCTGTGAAGGATACGGAGATACCATGCTCTGTGGGACTGCCTCGTCTACAGCTGGCAGAGAATCGCCGTATTTGTGCACCAAGCACGTCGTAATTCCATCACGTCTGTGCAAGTAATGAACTCCTTCCAACATTCTTTGTCATCTCACACCATCGTTTGAAGACTAGCAGAAGTCGGATTGTGGCTGTACCATCACATGCATACACTGGTGTTAACACCACAACACAAACCTCTTTGTGTGGCGTGGTTACGTGACTGGTAAGTAAGAGTCCGTTGAGAAGTAGTGTCTTATTGTATTCAGTGATGAATCGCAGTTCTGTACTGGATTAAATATGTTGATCTCCATAGAGCAAATCATCATTTCATCATTTGGTTTGGGCCTTTGTCCCACTTCAACGCGGGGTCGGCCTTGTTACTATGGATTTGGCGATGTTAATGTCGGAGGGTGGCCGGATGACCTTTCTGTCGCCACCCTGTACCCCCTGGGATGGAGTTACTGTACCCCAGCTGTCTGCATCTAGTGTAAGCCAGGAAATAGTTCGAACGTTGCCAAATGTCTGCAAGTCGTCTAAGTGAGGCTGAACATGGGGACCAGCCCGGTATTCACCTAGTGGGATGTGGAAAACCGCCTAAAAACCACATCCAGGCTGGCCCACACACCGGTCCTCGTCGTTAATCCGCCGGGCGGGTGCTATTCAGGGCCGGCGAGCCTACCTGAGTCCAGGAAACAGCGCATGTGTTCCCCATAGAGCAAATGAAGCCAGAAAATTAACATTACCTGAAATTCCAGCTATCAATAAACAGCAATCACAGAACCTGACTCACTCTTTAATCATAAAATACAGTGCGGTTATAATTAAAGCGCTTCTACTCACGGAGGTCCAGTGTGGGCTATAATTATCGTGTGCCAGCAAAACTTGGTAGATATGCTAAATGCGTTAATGCGGTACCAATTTACGCTAAAAAAAAAGCATTAGTTACACTTGTGGTCACCAGGTGCAGAGCTGGCGCTGAACGTTGTTTGTATGACGGTATGACACCCACGCTGCCATTTGACAAGCCATAACATGAGTGAGCAGTGAGGTTATCGAGAAGAGAGCCCGTGTGAAACTGTTTTATGTGAACGGATGCAATTACAGTGCTGTACTGAGAGAATATCGCCGACTGAAAAGTCTGAGAAGAGGGCCGACGACATTAAATGGTTTAAAGAAGATTATAATGAAATTCGAAAACACGGGTTAGCTTGGTGTGGCGCCTGGAAGAGGAAGGCATCCCGCTGACTGCTACAACTGACCGCGCAACGCATGTCCCGGATAGCGCTAGTGCTCGTGCAGTTTTATGAGAATTGTACATCCCATGGTCAACAGTACGGAAAGGTTTGCAGTCTATTTTACACTGGAACACATACAAGATCCAGGACAGAGCGAGATGGTGCAGTATCTAGCACACTGCAGTCGCATTCGGAAGGACGACGGTTCGAACCCGTGTCCGGCCATCCTTATTTGGTTTTCCGTGATTTCCCTAAATCGCTTCAGGCAAATGCCGGAATGGTTGCTTTTAAAGGGCACAGTCGACTTCGTTCCCCATCGTTTCCTAATCCAATGGGACCAATGACCTTACTGTTTAGTCCCATTCCCCCCTCCCCACCACCCAAATCAATCAACCACCAATAAGATCCAGACGGTGCAGCAACTGAAACCTCATGATCCGCAGCAACGTTCTGAATTTGCTCTTCGATTTCTGGCAGGGATCGAAGTTGATGAAATGTGGTCGGGCAGTATTCGGTGGTCTAACGAGACACATTTTACACTACAGGATGCAGTGAATACACGGAACTATTTGGGGTACTGTTAAACCACGTGTAGTGTACGAAGAGCCATTGCACTCGCTGTATGTGACTGTGTGGTGAGGATTCACAAGCTCTTGGACAGCAAGTGATTCCTGCTTTGGAAGAGTGCAACCGTGTGGATACCATTCATTTCATGCAAGGTGGGGCCACACCTGAAGTCGCTCGTCCAGTGAAGGATTTGATTAATGCAACCTTCCACGAACGTGTTTTATGCAGAGGTTGGCATGGTCTGATAGATCACCTGGTCTGAATCGGTGTGAATTTTGGCCCCTGGGATTCGTAGAAGAACGTGTTTACAAGGGTCACGTTCGGTCTTTACCTGATCCAACGCCCAGTATGTTGTTGTTGTTGTTGTGGTCTTCAGTCCTGAGACTGGTTTGATGCAGCTCTCCATGCTACTCTATCCTGTGCAAGTTTCTGCATCTCCCAGTATCTACTTCAACCTACATCCTTCTGAATCTGCTTAGTGTATTCATCTCTTGGTCTCCCTCTACGATTTTTACCCTCCACGCTGCCCTCCAATGCTAAATTTCTGATCCCTTGATGCCTCAAAACATGTCCTACCAAACGATCCCTTCTTTTAGTCAAGTTGTGCCACAAACTTCTCTTCTCCCCAATCCTATTCAATACCTCCTCATTAGTTACGTGATCTACCCACCTTATCTTCAGCATTCTTCTGTAGCACCACATTTCGAAAGCTTCTGTTCTCTTCTTGTCCAAACTAGTTATCGTCCATGTTTCACTTCCATACATGGCTACACTCCATACAAATACTTTCAGAAACGACTTCCTGACACTTAAATCTATACTCGATGTTAACAAATTTCTCTTCTTCAGAAACGCTTTCCTTGCCATTGCCAGTCTACATTTTATATCCTCTCTACTTCGACCATCATCAGTAATTTTGCTCCCCAAATAGCAAAACTCCTTTACTACTTTAAGTGTCTCATTTCCTAATCTAATTCCCTCAGCATCACCCGATTTAATTTGACTACATTCCATTATCCTCGTTTTGCTTTTGTTGATGTTCATCTTATATCCTCCTTCCAAGACTGTCCATTCCGTTCAACTGCTCTTCCAAGTCCTTTGCTGTCTCTGACAGAATTACAATGTCATCGGCGAACCTCAAACTTTTTACTTCTTCTCCATGAATTTTAATACCTACTCCGAATTTTTCTTTTGTTTCCTTTACTGCTTGCTCAATATACAGATTGAATAACATCGGGGAGAGGCTACAACCCTGTCTCACTCCTTTCCCAACCACTGCTTCCCTTTCATGCCCCTCGACTCTTATAACTGCCATCTGGTTTCTGTACAAATTGTAAATAGCCTTTCGCTCCCTGTATTTTACCCCTGCCACCTTCAGAATTTTAAAGAGAGTATTCCAGTTAACATTGTCAAAAGCTTTCTCTAAGTCTACAAATGCTAGAAACGTAGATTTGCCTTTCCTTAATCCTTCTTCTAAGATAAGTCGTAAGGTTAGTATTGCCTCACGTGTTCCAACATTTCTACGGAATCCAAACTGATCTTCGCCGAGGTCCGGTTCTACCAGTTTTTCCATTCGTCTGTAAAGAATTCGCGTTAGTATTTTGCATCTGTGACTTATTAAACTGATAGTTCGGTAATTTTCACATCTGTCAACACCTGCTTTCTTTGGGATTGGAATTATTATATTCTTCTTGAAGTCTGAGGGTATTTCGCCTGTCTCATACATCTTGCTCACCAGATGGTAGAGTTTTGTCAGGACTGGGTCTCCCAAGGCCATCAGTAGTTCTAATGGAATGTTGTCTACTCCCGGGGCCCTGTTTCGACTCAGGTCTTTCAGTGCTCTGTCAAACTCTTCACGCAGTATCGTATCTCCCATTTCGTCTTCATCTACATCCTCTTCTATTTCCATAATATTGTCCTCAAGTACATCGCCCTTGTATAAACCCTCTATATACTCCTTCCACCTTTCTGGAGGAGGAGGAGATTAGTGTTTAACGTCCCGTCGACAACGAGGTCATTAGAGACGGAGCGCAAGCTCGGGTGAGGGAAGGATGGGGAAGGAAATCGGCCGTGCCCTTTCAAAGGAACCATCCCGGCATTTGCCTGAAGCGATTTAGGGAAATCACGGAAAACCTAAATCAGGATGGCCGGAGACGGGATTGAACCGTCGTCCTCCCGAATGCGAGTCCAGCGTGCTAACCACTGCGCCACCTCGCTCGGTCCACCTTTCTGCCTTCCCTTCTTTGCTTAGAACTGGGTTTCCATCTGAGCTCTTGATATTCATACAAGTGGTTCTCTTCTCTCGAAACGTCTCTTTAATTTTCCTGTAGGCAGTATCTATCTTACCCCTAGTGAGACAAGCCTCTACATCCTTACATTTGTCCTCTAGCCATCCCTGCATAGCCATTTTGCACTTCCTGTCGATCTCATTTTTGAGACGTTTGTATTCCTTTTTGCCTGCTTCATTTAGTGCATTTTTATATTTTCTACTTTCATCAATTAAATTCAATATTTCTTCTGTTACCCAAGGATTTCTATTAGCTCTCGTCTTTTTACCTACTTGATCGTCTGCCGCCTTCACTACTTCATCCCTCAGAGCTACCCATTCTTCTTCTACTGTATTTCTTTCCTCCATTCCTGTCAATTTTTCCCTTATGCTCTTCCTGAAACTCAGTATACAGGAACACATTGCTCCGATTCCACCAGAAGTGCTGCGAGCAATTGTCGATCACTTCGTTTCGCGACTGCAGGTCGTCGACGCCTTCGGTGTTCGTTTTGAACAAATTTTGTAAGCGGTGGTTAATAATGAAACCAACACTATGTCTTTCTCAATTGTTTGACCTTTTCTGCCCACGTCCCGTTCCTAATCCATTTCACAGGGAAAATTTTTTATACGTCTTTCTTGCATTCGCAGAGCGAAATTTCCAACTGGTGTCCACAACTGGAACTAATGTTTTTTTCCAACGTAAATCGATTCCGCATTAATGCGTTAGAATGTCTACGAAGCTTCGTTGCCATACGATAGTTACAGTCCACACTGTAACTCTATGAGTAGCTTCACTTTAATTATAACCGCTCGGTACAAATACACTTCATCATTTGCGCTTACTAACGTAGCAGCACCTAGTTAATATTTTTCTTACCATGTGATGCTTGTTTGAAATACTACAACTGTACCTCACCCGCATTCTTATGAGTCCTCCCTCCCCTTTGCCCTCCCCTCTTTTATCTATTTCCACATATCATAGTAGTCTAGTAGTCTGCAACAGTACTCACTTGTGTACTGTTTTGGCCTCTCCATTCTTATACTTTTAACTTCTTAGTGTAATGTAATACAAGGTTAATTTTACCATAGCTCCCTCATGTATCGGTACGCACGAGGCAGCTTGTGCTGTCTAATGAGTATATGTTCCAAAACGCCGCGCATAAAAACGGGATCCTTGCGGGACTCGTACCTCGGGTTCTGTTGGCGATGGAAAGGTAGAGTTAAATGTTTTGGATAGCCCTTGGGGTTGGGATAATTTGTATACTTAATAGAAGGATCGTCTTAGGGCCACTATACTACAGTAAAGAGTGGAAATATGGTTGCACTCTTCCTGCTCTTAGAAAATGTTTTTATTTTTTATTTTTTACGTTTGATGTGGTCTAAGGTAGAAACAGCATTAGTCCACGGGCGGTGCCTTAGAAAACACCAAAAAAAAAGGAATTTTTACAATTTCTTCGTACCAAAGCCGAGCCACGTATTCCGAGGCAGCTATGCACAACAAATCGCTTAAATTCGTAAGATCCCGATCTCGAATAATCTTGACAATTTTACTGATGTCTTTATCCTTTTCCAAGCTACAGAGGTTCAGAGTTACCTTACACGTACACATAAAATAAGCACACAAAATCCTGTGTGAGTCGAAATCTAAATAATAAATAACCGCAGAAAATTGCTCAAATTTCAACGTTATATTTATCTAGAAGTGACATCTTTCCGTTATCAAAAATATTTTTCCGCTATCGAGAAACACCCCAAAAACATAGTTTTTGGGTACCAAAACCGAGCCGCTGATTTCATAACGGCTACGCACAGCAAATGGGTGTAATTTTTACGATATATTCCTAAAACCCCGATCTCTAACAACGTTGAAAATTTTCTTGATATCTTTGTCCGTTTCCGAGATATATAGGCTCAAAGGAACCCTACTTGTAGGCGTAAAATACGCACGTAAAATACGGTGTGAGGAGAAAACGCAGCTTATAAAATGACATAGCACGGAGAAAAATGCTAGAAAGTGCCTGTTATTGTCACAAGGATTCCGGGACGCCCATTTTGCAGTACTGAAGTACAAATAAAATTTTTGTGCTTGTAGTATCCGGTCTGTGGTGTAAAATTAGTTTTGCGTTATTTCAGTTTCACGTAAGCAAACAATCTGAATTTTACTGACCGATGATTTTCTCATATAAGTGACATGCTCTGCCGTGGCATGGAAAAGAAGGGAACCAGCGGGAAAAAGCTCCTATCGGAGGATAAAAAAGGAGAATATGCTCATGTTTACTGGAAGACTGACTTAAAAGTGAGATACCAGCTGCCTCATTCTACCTTCCTCAGCAGCTTTAAAAATTTTTCGAAAAATTTTGGCATACGAACATATTCGCGCCTTTTTACGCTGATATGGAAACAGTAGCAGAGGGAAAGAGACAGAAAAGTCATAAATACTATAAGATAGTAGACAGTAATTGCGATGTAGAAAGAGCGAAGTTGACAATGATAGTGCGAGAGAAAGAAAGGTACACAGCGACAGTGGAATATAGCTGACAGTGACAAAACAGTACTACGAAAAGAGTAAAGAAGACAGTGTCAGTGAGACATGATAAAAGAGAAGGAGAAATTGGAAGTGAGTGAGAGCCAGTGATGATGAGATACAGCCTATGGCAATGACAACGAGGAGGAAGAGATGTTGACAGTGAGAAGAGACAGCAGCAGTCGGAAGGAATGAATGAGGTAGCAACAGTAAGATAACGCAAGAGGAAGACAGCGACAACGAGAGGAGACAGTGACTCTGACACGGAGACAGTGACAGTTACTTAAACACAAGGATAGAATGACATTGAGTTGAACTGAACGAGTGAGTGAGAATGGGTAAGTGGGAGTAGATGAGTACGAGAGACTTATGCAGTGTATTAGTGACGAGTTACAATTAGTGGTGCTCGTGGGAATGAGAAGCGAGCTGGATGTTAAAAAGAGCGCGAGTTTGTTTGCATCCCAAAATTTTTGGGAAAATTTTTAAGGGCGCTGACGAAGGTAGAATGAGGCAGCTGGTACCCCATTTTTCAGTCAGATTCTTTTAAACAGGAACATATTCGTCTTATTGTGTTTGTTTCAACATGCTTGTGTTTCTCTTATTAAACCACAGTCGTAAAAGGTCACATATCAATGGAAAAACGATCTTTCTACTGCTATAAACTTTCACTGGTGTTAAGTGGTACATCTGTTTAGCCCTACGTTGTCTGAGGATAGCCGAAAACTATATGATATTGAACTATAAAATATATATTATTGTGGAACACCAATAACGTGTATTTCAGTTTTTAATATATCTATGTTTCTCCAAGTTCAAATGTTCAAAATGTGTGTGAATTCCTAGGGGACCAAACTGCTTAGATCATCAGTCCCTAGACTTACACACTACTTAAACTGACTTATTCTAAGAACAACACACACACCCATGCCCGAGGGAGGACTCGAACCTCCGGCGGGAGGTGCCGCGCAGTCCGCCACATGATGCCTCAAACCGCACGGCCACTCCGCGCGCCTTGCTCCAACTACCGATGGAATATTTAATAAATGTTATTAATTTTTCAAAGAGATTGGTCCTAATTCTAGTTGCTTAAAATTTGGATTGGCTTCATCGTATCCGTCTGCTTCCTCAAATGAACTATTTGATCCTGTTTCTGCTAACAAATGTAGAAAAAAGAAATATTAAACTTACATGCAGTATGTGAATTATCAGTCGTATTATAATCATTCGGCTTCATTTCTGTAGTACGAGGTGCATTCAAGTTCTAAGGCCTCCGATTTTTTCTCTCCGGACTGGAAAGAGATAGAAACATGCGTATTGTTTTAAAATGAGGCCGCGTTCATTGTCAATACGTCCCAGAGATGGCAGCACCGTACGGCGGATGGAATTTTACCGCCAGCGGCGAGAATGAGAATTGTTTTAAATACTTAAAAAGGCGACGTTTCCTTACTTGAAAAGCGTGCAATCATTCGTTTTCTGAATTTGCGTGGTGTGAAACCAATTGAAATTCATCGACAGTTGAAGGAGACATGTGGTGATGGAGTTATGAATGTGTCAAAAGTGGGTTCGTGGGTGCGACAGTTTAATGAAGGCAGAACATCGTGTGACAACCAACCGAAACAACCTCGGGCTCGCACAATCCGGTCTGGTGTCCATGTTCTGGGACAGCGAGGGCGTAATCCTTACCCATTGCGTTCCAAAGGGCACTACGGTAACAGGTGCATCCTACGAAAATGTTTTGAAGAACAAATTCCTTCCTGCACTGCAACAAAAACGTCCGGGAAGGGCTGCGCGTGTGCTGTTTCACCAAGACAACGCACCCGCACATCGAGCTAACGTTACGCAACAGTTTCTTCGTGATAACAACTTTGAAATGATTCCTCATGCTCCCTACTCACCTGACCTGGCTCCTAGTGACTTTTGGCTTTTTCCAACAATGAAAGACACTCTCCGTGGCCGCACATTCACCAGCCGTACTGCTATTGCCTCAGCGATTTTCCAGTGGTCAAAACAGACTCCTAAAGAAGCCTTCGCCGCTGCCATGGAATCATGGCGTCAGCGTTGTGAAAAATGTGTACGTCTGCAGGGCGATTACGTCGAGAAGTAACGCCAGTTTCATCGATTTCGGGTGAGTAGTTAATTAGAAAAAAAATCGGAGGCCTTAGAACTTGAATGCACCTCGTATGTTGTGCAGTGGTTGGGTTTCCTGCCTGTCGTTTCAATACGCTCCACATAATTTTAATTATATTGTTGGCGTTTCTAAGATATGTCTTGATGTGCATAGTCATGTACCGTGAAAATACTTTTCTGAATATATTGCAGTAATTGTTGCTGATAGCCAGTAATACAGTATCTCTATTTTCCTGAGAAATACAGTATGTAAATTTCCTTTACCACTGTCAAGATATTTGAGTTCATTTGTTATTTGGCTTTCTGTGTTTGTTTTCTTTTTTCTTTAATTTAACTTTCTTTATTTATTTGCTCTACTTTGATTTTCCACTGCTGTCATTATCCTGTTCTTTCCATATTTTACTGCCCACTCAAAATTCGTGGTGTCCCCAGGAATTGTACTGCAGACTACGCCTGTTGGCCTGGCCGCCTACATCCTGGAGAAATTCTCCACCTGGACAGACCCATCTTGGAAGACTCTACCCGATGGAGGTCTGACAAAGAAGTACGACCTGACGGACCTGCTGGATAACGTTATGATCTACTGGGTCACCAATTCAATTAACACCGCCGTAAGATTGTACTCTGAATTCTATGGGAAAGCAGCAAGAGTCGGCCGAAAGAGAGTGTGAGTATTGCTATTACCCTTTTGTGAAGCACCTTAAGGCAGAAAATCATTCGTCTATGTTGTGCTTGTACGTATCCAAACTCGAACCTACGATTTTCCAAATACAGGGTGACACAGAATAACGAGAATGTTTGAAATGAGTAGTGGCACGGGCAGGTGGCAGGACTGCGGGTTCGTGACAATTAGCGAGTAAACAGTCCGCCATTTCAGTAATCATGGTCCAGTGGAACGGACAACACCGTGCGTTAGCCATACGAATGTTTTATAAAAAAATTATAGTTTGGTAGCGGCGCAGAGGTAATTTCTACGGTTTTATAATTTAGGACGTCATGATGCCGTTCCGTCCACACACGCGATAAAATGTTGGGTTAATAACTTTGAAGAGACTGGATTTGCCCTCAAGAAGAAACCAACAGGACGACCAAGAAATGTGCATTCTCCAGCGAACATTGATGTTGTACGTGAGTCTGTCTTACGGAGCCCACGGCGTTCAATTCGTAAGCAAGCAGCAGTGGTTGGAATGTCGCCGGAGAGTGTTGGCAGAATTCTTCATCTTCATTTAAAATTTCATCCGTACAAACAACTGAAGGACAACGATTACCGGTTACGATTAGGATTCTGTCAACAAATGATAAAATTAAACAATGACGATGAATTTCTACACAAGTCGTGGATCTCGGATGAGGCACATTTTCATCCCACAGGTTATGTGAATAAACAGAACTATCGTTACTGGGCAAACACAAATCCCAATGACGTTCATGAGCGCCCTTTACACGCTAGTAAAGAGACAGTATGATGTGACGTTTCATCACATGAGATTATCGGACCGTATTTTTTTGCAAATGGACAGAGAAACACAACGCCGATCGTTACACCTGCATTGAACAACTTTCCAAACGCTGAAGAAGCCGGGTTTCAACAAGACGGAGCGACATTACACACTGCACGGCAATCAATGGCATATGTGCGAGAACCGTTTGGCAACCGTGTGATCTCAAGATTCGGTAACATTCCCTGGCCAGCTAGATCGCCAGATTTATCCGTTTGTCATTTTTTCTTGTGGGGGTACCTCAAGAGCAAAATCTACACGACTCGACCAAGAATCCTGGATGAGTTAAAACAGAGAATTCGGGATTAAATCCACAGCATCCCAGCTGAGATGTTGCAGCGGTCAATGAGGAATCTTAACAGAAGATTTCACGAATGTATTCGTACAGGAGGACGCCATTTAAGGACGTAATTTCTAAAAAATGATAAATGTCATCAATGTTTCGTAAATGGCAAAGTTGTAAGGTTTCAATTACCATGAATGAAATTTCTTTCCTTCATGGCTTCTAGTTTTATTGGAATGTGGAAATGTACCCGTTTTTCTGTGTCACCCTGTATTATTTGTCCACAAGGACAGCTGTAAGCACACGAGTTTTGACAGAAGGCTGATCCCTTTTCCTAAGACCGTTTGAAAGTGTAGTTTGTGACAGAGAACAAAGGTACTTTGAGAAACTAAAGTCTTAACGGAATCTACGTTTGGTTCCGAATAGACTTCTCTACAAATGTTAGTTCTTGCCAAACGTATTTCTGTAGCTAAAAACGAGATGTATATTCTGGTTAGCCAAAGCCCTTGATTGTACAGGGGATGACATTCTTTTAGGGAAGCTGCAACTTTGTGACACAGATTACGTCTCTCATACGTGTTTCGAGTCCTGCTTACGTAACAGGAAATGTAGAGTCCAATTAACGGGAAGCACAGCAGTAATAATGTAATACTCAAAACTGAGGAACGTCAAGTATGACTTTCTTCAGACACCTTTACTTGGCCCATTTCTGTTCTTTATCAATACAGAACGGCTATTTTCAAGTGTAGATTACGCGCTCTTGCTAACTACGGAGCTATTTAGATTTCACACACTTCAGACGCAATAATAGTAGAACTGGCTTATGATATGTTCAACACAAAAAGATTGACTCTTGATCTTACAGTCAAAGAATATGGAAGTTCAAATGATTAACAACTAGTAGTAACTCGTTAGATATTAATCATCACACATTAAATGAAACTCCGTCGATGAAATCTGTGAAAGTCGGATAAAAATTTAAAAGGAAATGTACATACGAGCTGATCACAAGTTTTGTTAATCTTGAGTATCTCACTGTTCTGACATGCAGACAAGTGTGCTATGTTGTTGTTGTTGTTGTGCCACTCTTTATTCCGAAGACTGGTTTAGTGCAGCACTCCATGCTGCTCTACCCTGTGCAAGCCGCTTCATCTCCGAATAACTACTGCAGCCTACCTGCTTCTGAATCTGCTTACTGTATTCATCTCTTGGTCTCCCTCTACAATTTTCACCCCTCACACTTCCCTCCAGTACTAAATTTCTTATACCTTTCTGTCTCAGAATGTGTCCTACCTACCGATCCCTTCTTTTAGTCAAGTTGTGCCACAAATTTCTCCCCAGATCTGATCAGTACCTCCTCATTAATTACGCTATCAATCCAACTAATCTTTAACATTCTTCTGTAGCACCATATTTCAAACTGTTTTCCGGCTATGTTTCACTCCCACACATGGGTACATTCCAGACAGATATCATCAGAAGACTTCCGAACACTTAATTCTATACTCGATGTTAGCAAATTTCTCTTCCTCAGAATTGCTTTCCTTATCATTGCCAGTTTACATTTTATATCCCGTCGCTCTCTTTTTTGGTTTTAGGAACCAAATGAAGAACACTTCTGGCAGCACCGTCACTGGCGAATCGCTTGGTTTTTCTCGCACAACGCCCTGATTGGCTCACTTCAGCGCTAATTAACACGGAAACGGTGGAATGTGTCGAATTCTTTTCGTAAGAATTGTTTCTCTGCAGGACAATTTGCAACACCCTTACAAGCTTTTCAGACTGCCTCTGACCACCCAGTATATGGGGAATCCCACTCAGCTCTGAAACCTCACATATTTCCGAAAAGGAACAAAGTGTGAAAAATGCAATTGGCCAGTAATGCACCTATGTGAAGAGCTCACACAATGGGCAGGGTTGCATAACCAATAAATATCAACGAACATCAATTTCAACACATATTTAAGTTTTTTTAAATGCATATGGCTATTTTTTCATACAGAAATGAAAACCAGAGGTACAGTTAAAGATGCCAGACTTGGTTTCACTGTTGTAAACCTCATACACTGTGAAATATTAGACTTTAAAGGTTGGCAACGGCGCCTCTGTTTCTGCGTAATGCGCAGAATGAAAAACGCGAAAAAGCCGCCATCCAAGCCTAAATATTTCCGAGCGTTATTAAGCATCAAAATTCTGTACTCCGTTGAGGCATTCGCCGGTATCTCAGCACCAATAACTTCTGTTAATTGGTATATTCCAATGTAAATTGTTTGAAAAAAGTAAAGCAACGTATAAAAACAGCGTAGCTTAATCTGGTTGTAACCAATAGACCACCGGCTCGAATCTTTCCAGTCGGATTCTACTTATTTACTTTTTTTAAAAATTCTATATTTAATAACGACTGTAACTAATTTAACAAATATAAATTCAGCTTTTTAACAGAAATAGCATCTTTTTGAAATTACTGGTTGTGCTAACATAGATTAAAATTTGATACAGACTCGCGAAATGCCTTTTTGTTAAATGAATACATCAGTAATACTGTTGAGTCTCAAAAATAAAAAGTAATTCATTTTCTATTTGATGTTTCTTATTTTTTGTACCAAATTTTAATTTACTTTCAATTTGCATGCAAGCAGCAATGAAAAAAAATTATTTTTATAAAAAATTATGATTCCTCTTTATTAATTAACATTTCCATTTGTTAATAAACATTGAACTCAAATAACAAAGAATGTTGCAAAGACCTTGGTGTTACAATCTGATTAAGCTAAAGAGTTTTTCTCAGCTTACGACGGATTCCATTACCAATTATGAAATTTTAACAGAGCTCGGAAATCTTCTAATCCTGAAAGGCGGTTTTCTCGAGTTTTTTTAGTACTGCTTCGTACTGCTGTAGGAAGTTGACAGCGTACACTGACCTTGAAATTCCAAAGTATGAAGGAAATGAGAAAGGGACGTTGTTTAACTCCCCTTGTTAATACTGAAGCATTTCTATTTGCGTCCTCTAACGATCGTTTGCGGTGAGCGTATTAGTGTCCAATACTGGGTTGACAGCCTGTGTGTACTCTTGTGTTCCAGCATCGAGAAGTACCCGCCGACAGCCGTGGCGCAGTTCGAGAACGACCTCTTCTTCACCCCCGAGTCGATGGCTCACGATGCCCACCCCAACCTGGTACGCTACAACGTCTTCAAGGGTGGACTTTTCGCGGCATTCGAGGAACCCAAAGTGCTGGCTGATGACGTGTGGGACTTTATCAAGTCGATACACATATAGTGTGTGTGTGTGTGTGTGTGTGTGTGTGTGTGTATGGGTTATGTGTGGCTGGAGTGTGGGAATAAATATCAGCCGATGTACACTATCTGATCATAAGTGTATGGACATCTATTACAGGACGATTATATGGGGTTGTCCAACCTTCGCTCTTATGACGGCAAACTCTGTTAGGGACACTTTCAATGAGGTGTCTGAATGTCTGCTGAGGACAGGCAGTCCATTAATCCTCAAGATCCGAAACCAGAGACGGCAGTGATGTTGGACGCTGCTGTCTGGAGCGAAGTAGATGTTCTAACTCACTCCAAAGGTGTTCCATTGGGTTCAGATTGGGACTCTGGGGAGGCCAGTCCATTTCGGTTATGTCGACGTCCACAAACCATTGCCTCACAGCTGCTGTTTTATGATGGGGTCCATTGTAGTGCAGATAGAGACAATCGTCCTCTCGGAACTGCTCCTCTACTGTACACACTACACAGTGCTGTAAAATGTGCCCATATCCTTCCGCATTTAGCGTTTTCTTAAACACAGTAAGTGGATTACACCCTAACTTCAAAAAACAAGCCCACACCTTAACATCACATAGTCCATACTCCACTGTTAGCACTACATATGATACACAGTAATATTCTGCAGGCATTCTTCAAAGTCAAACGCAGCAATCGAACTGCCACAGGGTGAAGTGTGATTCACCATCCCAAAATACTCGTTTCCAATCTGCCACTGTCTGCTGGCGTTACTCTTTGCACCATCTTGTGTTGGTTATCGCTGACTGCTGAAATGTGTGACTTGTGAGGAGCTGCTCGGCCATGATATGCCAATATTTTTAACTCTCTGTGCACAGTCATTGTACTAGCTAGACTGCTGATAGCACTTTGGAACTCTCAAGTTATTCCTTCTGCTGATTTCACGCCATTCACAATCATCCGTGTCTGTCAGTAAAAGAGATCAATTAGGTCTTAGTTTAGCTGTGGTTGTTCCATCGCATTTGCACTTTGCAGTCACAAAACCAGCAGTCAAGATCGGCAGCTTTAGAAGAGTTGACATGTGCATGATGGATTTGTTACCCAACTGACATCGAATGACTGGTCCACATCCGAAGTCACACAGCCGTGCTGAGTGACCCAGTCTACTGTCACTGCTTCTCTACTTTCTTTCTGGTGGGTCCGCTTCTCGTGACGTCTAGCAGTCAATTCCGTATTACGTAGGTGGTCTGGATACTTTTGATCAGATAGTGTACACCTTGGAAGGCACCTGCTGTAAACTGTGAATTTAAATGTATTCATCGTAATAAAATATTTCCCTTTTTAAGTGGATTGTGTCTGACGCTTTTTACTTCCCTCCTACGTTTGTTCATATTGCTGGCCATTGAAACTGCAGCACCAGGAAGGGCAACAAGCAACTAAATTTTTCTTGATATGCGTCTTCAGCATAGTAGGAATAATGAGTGATTAAATTTATAGATGGTTTGGAGATGGAGGGTACGAAATATAGTACACAGAGACGGCCCCTCTGGCAGCTACAACAGCTCCAACCCAGCTCTGCATCGAGTTGAACTGAGATTGGATAACAGATATCGGCAAGTCTATGGATACTGTTTCATCTCTGTCCCACAGTTCGTCAATTGTCGTGACTGCCGAGTGGAGAGGTACCAGCGTCTCGGAAACTCATGAGCACATGTTTTCTTTGGATAGAAGATGTTGATAATGTTCTGGGTGGAGCAATGGTCAGATACCATCTGTGTTGAGGTAGGTCAGGACAGCATGGGCTACATGTGGTCTCGCTTTACCTTGTAGAAAGATAACGTTACAGAGGCCTCTGAAATGGGGCACAACCACTAGCCTTACCACAGCACATATATGACCCCTGCGGTCCATATTACTGGCTATACGAACTATAGGTGATTTGTGGTGTACCCAGCGGCATCTCATACCACTGCACCAGGAGCAGGGGCCATGTGATGACAACGAATGCAGCCTGGAAATATTCGTTTCCCTCGGGACCAAATATAGATACCGTACACTAATCGTGACTCTGTACGAAGAACCAGGATTCATCTCAAAAGACAATGTCGTGCCACTCTTCAGTCTAGTGTCGGTGCTGGGCCCATCACTGTTAGCTCACCTCTCTCTGCTTATATGTCAAGAGAAGCCGCAAAAGTGGTCACCTTACTGATGGCCAACGATTCTCCAGATGCTGTCGCACTGTCTGTATGGATACTTGTCTTGCTGCACACAACTCCACTTCCTGATTATCACGTCGATGTACAACACTGAATGACTGAGTAAATTGTATGGCTGTCCTCTCGTGCACTAGTTGCGCGGGGCCACTGATAACCTACATGGTGCTGAGTATGGTCCTACTGAACCTATCGATTGTATATTCTCATGAGCGCTGTGTGACCTCTGACAACACATGCAACAATATCGAGGAACGATAAACCGTCGTCTGGGCAGGCCACGACTCTGCCATTGTCAAATTTTGGCATTTGGTGGTAGAAGTTTCTCCTTCTGCAAGCAGGCGTATCACACTGTTCTCAGAAAAAAAAAATGGTTCAAATGGCTCTGAGCACTATGGGACTCAACTGCTGTGGTCATCAGTCCCCTAGAACTTAGAACTACTTAAACCTAACTAACCTAAGGACATCACACACATCCATGCCCGAGGCAGGATTCGAACCTGCGACCGTAGCGGTCTTGCGGTTCCAGACTGCAGCGCCTTTAACCGCACGGCCACTTCGGCCGGCTGTTCTCAGAAACAACCAACATTCAAATGCTATTTCGGAATGAGAAACTAACTGTAAAATCTTTCCTTATGTACAGAATGAAAATGTCATTGGTTCTATCTAACTTGTGCGGTTGTACTGAAATGCATAGTATGTACATACCCAAGCATATAGTACACGTCATGCCAGTTTGATGATTGTTACATTTCATCTTCATGATACTGAAATTTCAATTGACAATAGTGTGGATTGTCTGCTACGAGGGTTAAAGGAAAAGTTATTGGCAACCTCTTTGTTACAAGTGTTGTACCCTGAATAGCTCCAATATCAGGAAAAAAGCAGGTTGTTCAGTACCATAGGTTGTTGGACAGCTTGCGTAACTGCAATGCTGAGGACATGGATGCTGTTTCCGCTACTGCCAGGGATTTTATTTGTTGCGAGAATTGGATGGCCTGCACTCAGTCTCGTGATGTCAACTGAAGAGCTACTTCATTGTGGAGTTGCGGCTCCAAGGTCTGAAAGCCGACAACGGCTGGGAGAGTGGTATGCTGCCCCCGTGCCCTACCAAACCGCAACAGAAGAAGGCCATATGGCAGGTCGGTATCGCGTGGTCCACTTGGACTGATCCCTATTCCAGTACATGTCTGATAAACGCTTTTTAAGTATGCAGGATAAACATAAAATCTCTGTATCTTTCTGTGGATACACAAGATTATGAAACATGTGCGATACTGGAATTATAATAGTGCATACATCATAATAGAACCACAAATTGGTACATCTCAGTGTGATGGCCCTCCAACTACAGGCGTGGCTGCCAGTGCTTGTCCACAGACCGAAACATTCTGGTCAACAAAGGTGGAGAGAGTTGATCAGCTGAGCGTCTCTGATTCGTTGTTTCAATTCTGGAATGCTGTTAATCTTCACCTGCTGCAGTCTGCACTTAATAAACCCCATGGAAAGAAGACTGTGTAGGTATGTCCTGAAGAGTGAGGGGTGGAAGTCTTTGAGAATCATGTCAAACCCACCTACTGGGAAAAAACTGCAGCCGGGTAATTACCCTCAGCTGCAAAACGACTGAGCCCTAATTCCATCTTGTACCAACTGTGGCTCCACAAAAATTTCCAAGATATGTGCCCACTGCTATTGCTTTACAACAAACTTAAAGGACCCTTAGACGGAGGTCCTGGTCATCCCTAACCACACATGCACTTTGGGGGTGTCACGTTACCACTCTTGTAGCGTGTGTGTGGTAGTTCGTTCACTATGATTCCGCAATTGTTTATTCACATGCCCAAAGGTGTAGAATGTTGCCTCATCACAGAACCCCACATTTACCATGATATTCTCATTTCCCACAGCCTGCAACAGGTCATAGTGCAGAGCATGAGATATACTTATGCTTTGCTCTTTTGAAACTTGCTCAAATGTGTGTGAAATCTTATGGGACTTAACTGCTAAGGTCATCAGTCCCTAAGCTTACACATTACTTAACCTAAATTATCCTAAGGATAAACACACACACCCATGCCCGAGGGAGGACTCGAACCTCCGCCGAGACCAGCCGCACAGTTCATGACTGCAGCGCCCCAGACCGCTCGGCTAATCCCGCGCGACTTTTGGAACTTCCTGGCAGATTAAAACTGTTTCACATCAGGGCACACTCCGCTGCACAACGAAAATTCATTCTTTGCTCCTTTGTTTACAAAAAGCGAAACCCCATCAGGGATTCTCAAATCGCAGACATCTGTGGATAAACTTATTTTGTGGTTAACAAGTTTGTTTGGGTGGCCATCCTCCGCAGCAAGCACAAAATTATTTACAAAACAAATATTAATTTGTGATTATTGGTTTGTCCAAGGTTGCAGGACTATAGATGCATTTTATGTTTGAGTTGATCTTTACTTTACAAAACATTATTAGAAGACTATACCATTTTCCAACTTGCCTGTTATACAACCACTGTCATTTACTTTACGTGATTGGCTCATTAAAGTACTGTGACATTTTCAAGTGCTACTACTATCGTCGTAATTTTACCCCGTTACCTTGTGTGGGTGTATAAAATATGCATCTGCATTTTAACTCTTTTCACTAATTATTCTTGGCAGTGCACTAGTACATATCTGCCTCCTGTCTGACAGCTACCGACCGTACTTGATATATTTGCAGCCCAGAGCTCTGTAATCACTGGCAAAGACAGTTAGGGAAAGCGTGATCCGTAATGTCAAAGACGGTGTCGTATGGGGCAAATCTGGGGTAGTTGTTTGATACTTATCTGTAACCAAACATGCCGGCCGCGGTGGCCGTGCGGTTCTAGGCGCTCCAGTCCGGAGCCGCGCTGTTGCTACGGTCGCAGGTTCGAATCCTGCCTCGGGCATGGGTGTATGTGATGTCCTTAGGTTAGTTAGGTTTAAGTAGTTCTAAGTTCTAGGGGACTGATGACCACAGCAGTTGAGTCCCATAGTGCTCAGAGCCATTTTTTTGTAACCAAACATAAAGTGGTAATGTACGTGGCAATCTTTTACAGTTTGGTTGGGGCTAGTTGGGGTGTCAGATTCAGGTGCTAGAACCCCGTTTGAAGACGGAAGGAAAAAAGATTAGGGTTTAACATACCACCGACATTGAGGTCATCAGGGACGGAGCATAAGCTGAGATAGTTGCAAGAATGGGGAAGGAAATCACTCATGCCCATTGAAAGAAACCACTATAGCATTGGTCTGACTATGCGGCGGATCCCGGCGGAGGTTCGAGTTCTCCCTCGGGCATGAGTGTGTGTGTTTGTCCTTAGGATAATTTAGGTTAATTAGTGTGTAAGCTAAGGGACTGATGACATTAGCAGTTAAGTCCCACAAGATTTCACACACATTTGAACATTTTTTTGAACATTGGTCTGGAGTGATTTCAGGAAATTACAGTAAACCTTAATCTGGATGAATGCATATGGATTTAAACCAGTGTCCTCCCAAATGCAAACCCAGTGTGCTAATCAATGCATCACCCCACCTGGTGATACTATTTGAGATCCAGTAGCTGACATCCACTGTCAGGTTGTGGCAAACGTGCACTGTCAGTTTATGGTGTTAGAACACTATTTGAGATCCAGTAGCTGAGAGGTTATATCCCGTTCCCTGTTAGCTTTTGGTATTGGAATAGGAGCTGGAGCTAGTTGTTACAGTGTAACGTGCTACCCCATGTCATGCGTATGGCGCTATGTGGGGCAATTTGTTACCACTTTGTGGAGGCTAGATGTTGCAGTGTCACTGAATGTGTATTAAATTCACATGTTAAAACCACTGTCAAGTACGTCATTTCATTGAAGTGTCATATAGTTTTTACTGTGCAACCACATAACACAGCATTATCAGCAGAAGATGACAAACTTTTGTACTGCAATATAAAGTTTTAACCCCAGAGTGAGTTTACTATAACTGAAACTTCTACGTTTAATTCTGAAACTGCTGAATGCTACTGAACCTTTTTAGTCTTTACCACGAGATGAATTTGCTGAGTGCAACTGAACCTACTGTCTCTTTGCTTGGTTCTATTATTTCAGCACTGACCCACAGAATTTTCCCTGACAAGGAAGACTCAAACTTATCCTATTCATTTATGACCCAAACTATACACAACGCAGTCCAACTGCAAATAGTTAACGCAAAAGAATGGCCCTGAGTTAGAAGGGATCCTAACAGTAACCCATACATTTCATAAGTCACTTACCTCACAGAAAATCTTCATGACACGAACTATAGCAATTACAGCAAGCAGCAACTACAGTCAGCTAAATAAAAGATTCTAGCTATTGTAGGCTCTAACTACTAATGGGCATGTAGTTAACAAAGGAAAGATTTTGTTGCGGAGGAAACAATGTATTTAGCAGATTTTACCTTATTCATGTGACATCCAGTTCCAAAAATTATATAATCGTCAATAATTCCATTATCCAAGCATTGGCAAATACATCAGTGATCGTTTTACAATCCATTTCCAACCAACACTAAGTCTCCGTGGCGGACTCACGTCCAGACCGTCCAATCGCTCACTGCTAACCTCCAACACTGCTAACTATTGAACAACTGCGAGTCCAACCAGCCACATAGATTGTTAGTGAAGGCGCACAGCGCTGTCAGTGATAGTAATGCAGACTATAGCACTGCCAACATACAGACATACAAACGGGCTACTTACATAACATCTGGCTGACTTTGAAGTGTATTTGAAAGTGGATAGTTGAAACCGCTATAATGAACTTGAGCCGCTATAATGTTTTGGTGAGTCTGAAAAGTCCCTTAGGACGGCAGTCCGTCACACTGACCATTGAGTTATCGGGGCGGACTATCCCAGGAGTGTTAAATGGAAATACACACTCACACTTTCTTACGAACATTGTACCTGTTCTTCTAGAAGTGCCACTGGATTTGCAGCGGTGTATGTGATTGAAACATGACGGCTGCTCAGCTCACACTCCCTAGGTTGCAAAGCAAATACTGAATGAAAAGTTTTCTGACCATTGAATAGGACGGAATGCTGCAGTACAATGAAGAGCCAGGTCCACTGATTTAACTCTTCTTAATTTCTTCCTATGGGGATAGTGAAATGCAGTCTTATCATGAAGCCCCAACTACGCCAGACGATATGCACTGTCGAATCCCCACAGCACGCAACGACATAGAGCATAAAGTACTGTCAGGTGTTCATCTATTTTTCGAATGGCAGTTTCGAATGTGCTTTGCAGTCGATGGTAAACAAAATATTTAGGTAAAGCGTAAAACTACGTTTCCTTATGAAAAATATTTATTTTGAGAGGATCTGGGTTCGATTCCTGATCGGGTTGAAAAATTTCTCTGCTGGTGAGTGGGTGTTGAGTTGCCCTTGTCTCGTTAACCTCATAACTGACAAGAAAGCCGCTTTCATGGTGTCACATGACAAGACTAAGCCTATGTAACTTCCTACCAGAGTGCGCTCTGGTTCTGACTCTTTTACGAAAGAGTTCAACGTCAATATTAACAAGCGCAATGTCATTGTAATAGTCTTTCCAAGAGCTATTGAATGCAGCTACAAAAGCGTACGATTCCATTAAAAAAACCATGCTTGTTTCAATATTTCGGTTGATACCAGATCTCAGAGCATTATTTGATCAAAACGTTACGTGCATCTCAGCATACTATCAATTGAGTAAAACCTCGTTTCGATATTTGTAGCCGTTACGAAATGAAAGGGATGTTGCAGTGACTCACAATTTATATGCTGTTTAAGTACCTTGAAGACATCGCCAAAACACGCTATTTTTAATATACTTAAAAATAATGGCTCTGAGCACTATTGGACTTAACTTCTGAGGTCATCAGTCCCCTAGAACTTAGAACTACTTAAACCTAACTAACCTAAGGACATCACACATATCCATGACCGAGGCAGGATTCGAACCTGCGACGGTAGCAGTCGCGCGGTTCCAGACTGAATCGCCTAGAATCGCTCGGCCACTCGGCCGGCCGGACGGTTTGGCCGATCGGTTCTAGGCGCTTCAGTCTGGAACCGCGCGACTGCTACCGTCGCAGGTTCGAATCGTGCCTCGGGCATGGGTGTGTGTGATGTCATTAGGTTAGTTAGCCGACCGCGGTGGCTGAGCGGTTATAGGCGCTTCAGTCCAGAACCGCGCAAGTGCTACAGTCGCAGGTTCGAATCCTGCCTCGGGCATGGATGTGTGTGATGTCCTTAGCTAGGTTTAAGTAGTTCTAAGTTCTAGGGGACTGATGACCTCAGATGTTAAGTCCCATAGTGCTCAGAGTCAGTTGAACCACTTGAACCTTAGGTTAGTTAGGTTTACGTAGTTCTAAGTTAAGGGGACTGATGACCTCAGTGCTTAGAGCCATTTGAACCATTCCCAATCAATGATCGGTTTAATTGGACCAGAGGGCCCAGTGTATTCAATGTAAACACAGCCCATACAATTATGGGTACAGCACCAGCTTGCACATTAGCTTGTTGACAACTTGGATCCATGCTTCATGGTGTATGCGCCACACTCGAACCCTGCCATCACCTCTTACCAACTGAAATCGGGTCTCGTCTGACCAGACCATGGTATTCCAATCGTCGAGGGTCCAATCAATACAGTCACTTGACCAGGATAGGTTCTGCAGGCGATGTCGTGCTGTTGGCAAAGACACTCGCGTCGATCCTCTGCTGCCATAGCCCATTAACGCCAAATTTCACGGCGTATCCAAACGGATACTTTCGTCTTACGTCTCACATTGATTTCTGCTGTACTTTCAGGCAGTATTGCTTGAACTGACAGCTCTTCACAAATGGCGCTGATTTCGGTCGTTAAGTGAAAGTCATCGGTCACTGTGCTGTGCGTGGTGAAAGGTAATGCCTGAAATTTGATATTCTCGGCTCACTGTTGACACTATGGATCTCGGAATATTGAATTACTAACGATTTCCGAAATGGAATATCCCCCTGCATCTGCCGGCCGGTGTGGCCATGCGGTTCTAGGCGCTTCAGTCCGGAACCGCGCGATCGCTACGGTCGTAGGTTCGAATCAAGCCTTGGGCATGGGTGTGTGTGATGTCCATAGGTTAGTTAGGTTTAAGTAGTTCTAAGTCTAGTGGACTGATGACCTCAGATGTTAAGTCCCATAGTGCTCAGAGCCATTTTGAACCAGAGCCCCTGCATCTACCTCAAACTATGATTCCGCGTTCAATGTTTGTTAATGCCCATGGTGCGGACATAAGCATGTTGGAAGTCTTTTCACATGTGTCTTCTGAGTACAAATGACAGCTCTGCCAATGCATGCGTTTTTTATGCCTTGTGCACGGTATACTACCGCCATCCATAAACACTGAAGTGACAAAGAAACTAGTATAGGTGTGCATATTCAAATACAGATGCAGTATGTAAAAAGGCAGAATGCGGCACTGCCGTCGGCAACGCCTATGTAAGACAATAAGTGTCTGGCGCAGTTGTTAGATGGGTTACTGCTGCTACAATGGTCGGTTATTGCTGCTACAATGGAATGTTATCAAGATTTAAGCGAGTCTGAACGCCGTATTATAGTCAGCGCACGAGCGATGTGACACAGTATCACCGAGATAGCGATGAAGTGGGGATTTTCCCGTACAACCATTGCACGAGTGTACCGTGAGTATCAGGAATTCGGTAAAATATCAAATCTCCAACATCGCTGAGGCCGAAAAAAGATCCTGCAAGAAAGGGACCAATGACGGCTCAAGAGAATCGTTCAACGTGACAGAAGTGCAACCCTTCCGCAAATTGCTGCAGATTTCAGTGCTGGGTCATCGACACGTGTCAGCGTGCGAACCATTCAACGAAACATCATCGATATAGGCTTTCGTGTATCCTTGATGACTGCACAGCACAAAGCTTTACACCTCGCCTGGGCCCGTCAACACCGACACTGGACTGTTGACTGGAAACATGTTGCCTTGTCGAACGAGTCTCGTTTCAAATTTTATCGAGTGGGTGGATGTGTAAAGGTATCGAGACAACCTCATGAATCCGTGGACCCTGCATGTCAGCAAGGGACCGTTCAAGCTGGTAGAGGCTCTGTAATGGTGTGGGGCGTGTGCAGTTGGAATGATATGTGATCCCTGATGCATCTAGATACGACTCTGACAGATGACATGTACGTAATCATCCTGTCTGATCACATGCATCCATTGTTGTCCATTGTGCATTTCGATGGACTTGGGCAATTCCACCAGGACAATGCGACACCCCACACGTCCAAAATTGCTACAGAGTGGCTCCAGGAACACTCTTATGAGTTTAAATACTTCCGCTGGGCATCAAACTCCCCAGACATGACCATCATTGAGCATATCTGGGTGCCTTGCGACATGCTGTTCAGAAGAGATCTCCACCCCTTCGTACTCTTAAGGATTTATGGACGGCTCTACAGGATTCAAGGTGTCAGTTCCCTCCAGCACTACTTCAGATATTAGAGTCTATGCCAGTTCGGTTTTGCGGTACTTCCGTGTACTCGCGTGGGCCCTTCACGATATTAGTAAAGTGAACCAATTTCTCTGGCTCTTCTGTGTGTATGCATACTGCTATCCCATAGCTTTTGTCACTTTAGTGTTTATCAGCTAGCCAGTAAATAGTTCGTTTTGTTCCACTAGAAGCATAGTTTCATTCAGCTGTTACTGCATGCCCGCTGAGCATGTTATTTTAACCACATTTGTTTCATACCGTTATAGCACAACAATGTAAACAATTTAGATTTGGAAATAGTATTGGGGCACTTAGTTTGAGAGTCAATAGTCACGTTTTATGGGCAAACTGTACCGTATCTTAACAGCAGTGCTCAGAAGCATTTGAACGTATCTTAACCCATAAATTTTACAACATTGCATTCTTTCATCAGCTGACACCCCACCTGTCAGATTCTCATATTAGAATTCTATTTCAGTCCTAAATGCCTATTTTTTGTCAGCTATCATTGCTTTGCCTGCCTATTATATTATTTTAGCAAACATGAGTTTTGTACTGTTGTTGTTGTTGTTGTAGTCTTCAGTCCTGAGACTGGTTTGATGCAGCTCTCCATGCTACTCTATCCTGTGCAAACTTCTTCATCTCCCAGTTCCCACTGCAGCCTACATCCTTCTGAATCTGCTTAGTGTATTCATCTCTTAGTCTCCCTCTACGATTTTTACCCTCCACGGTGCCCTCCAGTACTAAATTGGTGATCCCTTGATGCCCCAAAACATGTCCTACCAACCGATCCCTTCTTCTAGTCAAGTTGTGCCACAAATTCCCCTTCTCCCCAGTTCTATTCAATACTTCCTCATTAGTTATGTGATCTACCCATCTAATCTTCAGTATTCTTCTGTAGCACCACATTTCGAAAGCTTCTATTCTCTTCTTGTCTAAACTATTTATTGTCCATGTTTCACTTCCATACATGGCTATACTGCATACAAATACTTTCAGAAATGACTTCCTGACACTTAAATCTATACTCGATGTTAACAAATTTCTCGTTTTCAGAAACGCTTTCCTTGCCATTACCAGTCTACATTTTATATCCTCTCTACTTCGACCATCATCAGTTATTTTGCTCCCCAAAGAGCAAAACTCCTTTACTACTTTAAGTGTCTCATTTCCTAATCTAATTCCCTCAGCATCACCCGATTTATTTCGACTACAAACCATTATCCTCGTTTTGCTTTTGTTGATGTTCATCTTATACCCTCCTTTCAAGACACTGTTATAGAACAATAATATAGACTACGTAGTTGTATGTTTTGAACTAAGAACTGTTACTATCTTGCCCACTTAGCATATTATTGTAGCCAACATGTGTTTTGTATGGCCGAGCGGATCTAGGTCATACAGTCTGGAACCGCGCGACCGTTACGGTCGCTGGTTCGAATCCTGCCTCGGGCATGGATGTGTGTGATGTCCTTAGGTTAGTTAGGTTTAAGTAGTTCTAAGTTCTAGCGGACTCATGACCTCACATGTTAAGTCCCATAGTGCTCAGAGGCATTTGAACCATTTTGTGTTTTGCACAGTTGCAGAACAATAGCGCAGACTGCCTACTAGTTCGAAACCGTAAACTATCACTGCCTTCCCTGCGTAGCATATTACTGCAGCTAACATGTTTCTTAATACAGTTATAGAACAGTAATACAAATAACTTAGACGTGGAAATATCTAATTTGGGGCTTCATTGTGGCTTGCAAATAGTTTGGTACAAATATCGAAGTTTGCTCGTTGTCAAGAGCAACTTAAACTGTAAGCTAGAGTAGTAGTGTCACATGTGCACAACAGAAATGCAGACTGCCTGTTTCTATTTTAGGCAACGGTCTTGCCGCAGTGGATACAAGGGTTCCCATCAGATCACCGAAGTTAAGCGCTGTTGGGCGTGGCCGGCATTTGGATGGGTGACCATTCCAGCCGCAATGCGCTGTTGCCATTTCTCGGGGTGCAGTCAGCCTCGTGATGCCAATTGAGGAGCTACTCAACCGAACAATAGCGGCTCCGGTCGAAGGAAACCATCATAACGACCGGGAGAGCGGTGTGCTGACCACAGCCCCTCCTATCCGCATCCTCAGCTGAGGATGATACGGCGGTCGGATGGTCCCAATGGGCCACTTGTGGCCTGAAGACGGAGTGCTGTTTCTATTTTGATTAACAATATAGATATTTCAATCATGGGTTTTTGATAAGTAATACGGAAATAAGTAATGTGGAAACAATTTTGTGACAACATAAATATCGTATATGTGTGTGTGTGTTGCTGATGAAGTCAGTTTGTTATAGAATTTTGTAGCCTGTTTTATGCTCTCATATTATGACATTTCTGCAGACCGAAAATCTGCTCTGTTGGAATCAACACGGGTTCCTAAAACAACGAAAGTGCGAAAACTCGCTCGCTCCGTTTGTGCACAAGGCCTAAAAAGCAGTAAATACAGGCACTCAGATAGATACTTTGTTTCTGGAATTCTGGGGGAAGTTCAGTACAGTTCCATAGTGCTGCCTAATGAACAAAATGCGAGGGTAAGGAACATCAGACCAACTCTGCGACTTGAGTGAAGAGTTTCCAGCAAAGAGAACGTAACAAGTCATTTTAAACGGAGAGAAGTTTTCAGAGGTATTAGTAACTTCGGATGTGCCCCAAAGGAATGTTGTAGAGCCACTGCATTCCAGAATATACATAAATGAGATAAGAGATTTCATCGGGCGTTCCATGAGACTCTTCGTGGATCTTGCTCTTGAATACCGAGAAGTCGCAACTCTAGAAAATTGTAGATAATGCAGAAAGACCTGCAGAGGATCGACACGTGGCGTAGGGACCGTCATCTGTCTCTCAACATAAACAAATGTAATGTACTGCGAATACATAGACAGAAAGACCCTTTGTTGTATAATCACACGACTGCACAACTATCACTTTCATAAAACATCTACGATTTTATGAGTAGAGCCATTTGAAGTGAAACGGCCACATGAAATTAATCCCAGGGAAGGCAGATACCAGACTGAGATTCATTGAATCCTCAGGAAATGTGGTCCGTCAACAACAAAGGTAGTACTTTACAGTACGCTCGTTCGACCAATACCATGTGATCAAAAAGTCAGTATAAATTTGAAAATGTAATAAATCACGGAATAATGTACACTCCTGGAAATTGAAATAAGAACACCGTGAATTCATTGTCCCAGGAAGGGGAAACTTTATTGACACATTCCTGGGGTCGGATACATCACATGATCACACTGACAGAACCACAGGCACATAGACACAGGCAACAGAGCATGCACAATGTCGGCACTAGTACAGTGTATATCCACCTTTCGCAGCAATGCAGGCTGCTATTCTCCCATGGAGACGATCGTAGAGATGCTGGATGTAGTCCTGTGGAACGGCTTGCCATGCCATTTCCACCTGGCGCCTCAGTTGGACCAGCGTTCGTGCTGGACGTGCAGACCGCGTGAGACGACGCTTCATCCAGTCCCAAACATGCTCAATGGGGGACAGATCCGGAGATCTTGCTGGCCAGGGTAGTTGACTTACACCTTCTAGAGCACGTTGGGTGGCAAGGGATACATGCGGACGTGCATTGTCCTGTTGGAACAGCAAGTTCCCTTGCCGGCCTAGGAATGGTAGAACGATGGGTTCGATGACGGTTTGGATGTACCGTGCACTATTCAGTGTCCCCTCGACGATCACCAGTGGTGTACGGCCAGTGTAGGACATCGCTCCCCACACCATGATGCCGGGTGTTGGCCCTGTGTGCCTCGGTTGTATGCAGTCCTGATTGTGGCGCTCACCTGCACGGCGCCAAACACGCATACGACCATCATTGGCACCAAGGCAGAAGCGACTCTCATCGCTGAAGACGACACGTCTCCATTCGTCCCTCCATTCACGCCTGTCGCGACACCACTGGAGGCGGGCTGCACGATGTTGGGGCGTGAGCGGAAGACGGCCTAACGGTGTGCGGGACCGTAGCCCAGCTTCATGGAGACGGTTGCGAATGGTCCTCGCCGATACCCCAGGAGCAACAGTGTCCCTAATTTGCTGGGAAGTGGCGGTGCGGTCCCCTACGGCACTGCGTAGGATCCTACGGTCTTGGCGTGCATCCGTGCGTCGCTGCGGTCCGGTCCCAGGTCGACGGGCACGTGCACCTTCCGCCGACCACTGGCGACAACATCGATGTACTGTGGAGACCTCACGCCCCACGTGTTGAGCAATTAGCGGGACGTCCACCCGGCCTCCCGCATGCCCACTATACGCCCTCGCTCGAAGTCCGTCAACTGCACATACGGTTCACGTCCACGCTGTCGCGGCATGCTACCAGTGTTAAAGACTGCGATGGAGCTCCGTATGCCACGGCAAACTGGCTGACACTGACGGCGGCGGTGCACAAATGCTGCGCAGCTAGCGCCATTCGACGGCCAACACCGCGGTTCCTGGTGTGTCCGCTGTGCCGTGCGTGTGATCATTGCTTGTACAGCCCTCTCGCAGTGTCCGGAGCAAGTATGGTGGGTCTGACACACCGGTGTCAATGTGTTCTTTTTTCCATTTCCAGGAGTGTAGATAGAGAGGTACAAATTGACACACATGCTTGGAATGTCATGGGGTTTTATGAGAACCAAAAAATACAAAAGTTCAAAAAATGTCCGACAGATGGCGCTTCATCTGATCAGAATAGCAATAATTAGCATACGATAGTAAGACAAAGCAAAAATGATGTTCTTTGCAGGAAATGCTCAATATGTCCACCATCATTTCTCAACAATAGCTGTAGTCGTGGAATAATGTTGTGAACAGCACTGTAAAGCATGTCCGGAGTTATGCTGAGGCACTGGCGTCGGATGTTGCCTTCCAGCATCCCTAGAGATGTCGGTCGATCACGGTACACTTGCTAGTTCAGGAAACCGCAAAGCCAATAATCGCACGGACTGAGGTCTGGGGATCTGGGAGGCCAAGCATGACGAAAGTGGCGGCTGAGCACACGATCATCACCAAACGACGCTAGCCAGAGATCTTTCACGTGTCTAGCAATATGGGGTGGAGCGCCATCCTGCATAAACACCGTACGTTCCAGCAGGTGTTTATCATCCAGATTGGGGACGATGCGATTCTGTAACATATCGGCGTACCTCTCACCCGTCACGGTAGCAGTTACAAAACCAGAATCACGCATTTCCCCGAAAAAAAAACGCCCGATAACGGTATATGTGGAAAAATCCAACCCATACCGTGACTTTCTCGTCGTGCAATGGAGTTTCCACGACAGTTCTAGGATTTTAGGTAGCCCAAATTCTGCAGTTGTGGGCGTTGACAGACCCTCGGAGCGTGAATTGAGCTTCGTCGGTCCACAACACGTTACTCAACCAATCGTCATCTTCCGCCATCTTTTGAAACGCCCACATCGCAAATGCCCTCCGCTTCACTAAATCGCCAGGTAACAGTTAATGATGCCGATGGATTTTGTACGGATTGGAGGGTACGCCTAAGTGCCAACGAAACAGTAGTATATGGAATGCCGGTGCGACGTGCAACTGCACGAGCGCTGACTTCCCCGTGCATAGACGAACCAGCTACAGTCTCCTTTTCTTCCTGAACTGTCTCAGCAGCATTACGTCTTGTGCTCGGTCGCCCACTTCAGGGTCTATCATCTAAACAATCCGTGGCTTCGAACTTCGAAATCATTCTCGCCACAGCTGCTTTTATCAACGGACCATTACCCGTGCGAATCCCCTTCCTATGGCGATGTGATCGTAACGCTGAACTAGCACATTCCCCATTTTGATAATACAGCTCCTGGACATTTTGTGAACTTTGTTTTTTTTTGTTTTTTGTTTTAATAAAACCCCATGTCATTCCAAGTATGTGTGTCAATTCTTACTTCTCCATCTACATTATTCCGTAGTTTATTGAGTTTTAAAATTTATATTGACTTTTTGAACACCCGGTATTTGAATATTGCTCGTCACTTTGGGATCTGTATCAGATAGGATTGACAGGGGAAATAGAGAAGATCCGAAGAAAAGCAGAACTTTTCCTTACAGGTTCACTGAGTAAGTGTGAAAACGTCACGGAGATGCTCAGGGAATGTCAGTGGCAGACCCTGCGAGACAAGAATTCTGCATCATCGTATGGTCTACTGATAATGTTACGAGACTGTGCCTTCCTAAAAGAGTCAATCATTATATTGAATTCCCCTGAAAAGACCAATATCATGAAATCAGAGAGATTCGAGTGCATTCGGGAGGGTACCAATAATCGGTCTTCCCGCCATCTATCCGAGACTAGAACAGGAAATGGGGGACGCTGGTACACAAAGTGTCTTCTGTCGCGCACCGAAAGGTGACTTGTGAAGTATAGGAGTAGATGTAGTCGTAGGTATGTCTGATAAATAATCCTGACTTTTAGACGTGGAAATACGTAATGTAAATTTCACCAATATTGTCAATATCTTCACATGTTTTTGATAAATAATTCACTTCGTTTTCACACTTTAGACCGTGACGCCAATTTATGCAATACAGGCCATTCGGATACTTTTTAACATGGCGCCAGTATATCCAATTTATCTCGTTCCAATATCTTTGAACAAGGTGCCAATTTACGCAGTTCAGGTCATTCAGACACTTCTGAGTATTGTGGCACTTTACACAATTCAGGTCCTTCAGATACTTTTGAACATATCGCTAGTAGCAGGGCAACCTGACCTCCCACTGCTGCACTGACCAGTGGAAGCTTCCTCACTCGCTTTCGTAGCAACGAACTGCAGCACCCGAACGTGAAACCCACCTCTATTCGCTGGTGTGTAATAAGAACGGTATGGTACTAAGCATGTATACTGTGGACCAGTGCTTTGCTGTACTGCATATTTAATTTGGGGGTCCATTATGGCTAGTAAGCACCAAGTGGATACGAAGATAGAACCATAGTCATGTTTTCATGCAACCTTAACGATGATGATGATGATGATGATGATGTATGGTTTGTGGGGCGCTCAACTGCGTGGTTATCAGCGCCCGCAACCTTAACATCACAGATGTAACAGTAATGCTAATAAAGTGAGTCATGCGTGTTTAGTACTATTATAGAACAAATATTCATGTATTTTGATAAATAACATGCACAATTTTTGGTTTATTTAAAGTTTTACTTTACTTTGGTACAAAGATCATACTATAGTCATGTTTTGAAACCAAATGCATCTTGACCCGTAAGTTACAAAAGCAAAGTGTTATTTTACTTTGATACAAAGATCAAACTATAGTGTTTTGACAACATGTGTATCTTAACTTGTAAGTTACAACGGCAGGGGCAATATCTTTATGTTTTGACAAACAATGGAAACAATTGTTGGTTTCTGTAAAGTGTTATTTTAGTTTGGTACGAAGATCAAACACATTTTGTGTTTTTACCCCAAGTGTGCCTTAAACTGTAAGATACAGCAGTGTTGCCAATGAAGTGAGCCACCTATGTGTTGTACTGATACTGAACAAATCTCTACATATTTTGATCAATAATACAGACAATTTAAACGAGAAATGAAGTGTGACATTCAATCTGAGGTTTCACTGTGCCTTTCACGAAGTAGATAGTAAGCTCGAAAAACTGTTAGGTTTCGGCGTCAAGTGAAGATACAAAGGCTGTCTCATATTTTTACAGCGGTGAAATACAGAAGTGTGATTGGGAGTATGAAATGTATGTATAGTATGTACGTGTGTCGGCTTAGGAGCCGTCTGATTGGCCTATTTCCTAGATAGAGGCGGGGGTTAAATAGGAGTTGTGATTCGGAGAGCAAACTACATGTGTGTGTGTGCATCCTCCAACTCCATTTTTATGGATGGAATGGGTGACAGCATCGGACAGCGCAGGTGAAGCAGCTCTTGGAGCTAGAGGATATTCGGCGAACGGACTGGATTACCCGTTTCCCCGACTTATACCCTATCGTGCACCTGTGGGATGTGTTTGGGAGACACACTAGAGCACGTCCACATGCACCAACGACCATCTAACAGCTGTCTACCGACCTGATGGAGAAGTGAAACGGCCTACCACAAGGATTCCTCCACAACATTGCGGCCCGCATGGTAGCACGCTGCTGAGCATGAATTCCCTATTAATAACCACATCCCGCCTTGTCTAACGTCCAGGGGACACCATAAACAGTAATTGAATTAAAGTTTCATTTCTGTTCACCTCTCTGTATATTTCTTTCAGCTACCTTCTGTACTATACTGTACCAGTTCTTTCCATTTATGGTTCAAATTTAATCGAGGTATTTTAATTGTTAGTAACACAACATGCGAAAGTTACTTTCGTCCCTAAGTTTTACACGTCATTTTTCCCTAAGGGAAAGGTCAGTTTGAAAAGAATTGCGGTAACTACATAGTTAGGAAACAGTTTGACAACACCTTTCACAACATTTTTTTTACAGAATGGAGGCAGCGAATCCAAATGTAAATAATACAAGAAGTAACTCAGGCAATACATGGTTTACAACCATATGCGAAAAGTTTCAACAGAAAATCGTTGAACAAGAATAGACAGTTGCAGGTAAGTGCTTTTGTGTAGTGTTGTTACTTTAGAGACATCCTTAAAAATGAATTACCCTAATAAGAGTAAAATTCCCGAGATCAAAATCGGAGGTAGTTTTTAACTGCAATAAACAGCAAATATTCTAACTATAATATACAGTAAATACACTTGAAGGATGAAATCAACAATCTGACTACAATTTTTTGGATCCCGTACATCAATCGCTAAGAACGAAGCACTAGGATCACTTCGTTGTACGTCTGTCTGTTTGTCTGTCTGTCTGTCTAACCGTCTGTCTGTCCGGCTTTTAAAAACTCTTTTTCTCACATAAGGGTAGAACTATCACATTGAAAGTTATGCCGCTTAAGCTCTCTTGGCTTGGTACAAAATTGAAGTTTCTAACTCAACGCAATCAAAAGATACGGCCACTTATTATACATATTTTCGCTCTCGCAAACTCACTCTTCAAAACATATAAAGAACTTTCTGTTGACCTGTAATCATGACATTTGAAAAGAAGGAAGGTTTCACAGTACAACTAAAGAAAAAATCCGAAAACTGTTAATTTGTAAAAATATCACTCGAAAAAACCGTTTGAAAAGCGAGCTGCAAGAGAAACGCCGGCGATTGGACCGCAAAAAAGTCCTTTTCCATCACGACAGTGCAGCACACACCTCAGCAGTTGTGGTCGCAAAATTAATGGAAATAGGATTCCGACTTGTTTCACATCACCCCTATTCTCCAGACTTGGTTCCCTCGGATTGTTCCCGAATTTGAAGAAATGGCTGGCAGGACAAGGATTTTATTCAAACTAGGAGGTGATTGCAGCAACTAACAGCTATTTTGCAGACTTGGACAATTCCTATTATTCGGAAGGGATCAACAAATTAGAACAGCGTTGGACGAAGTGTATGAGTCTAAAATGAGACTATGTCGAAAAATAAAAAAGGTTTAGCCCAAACACGTAAGTAGTTTTTATTTTAGCACGGCTTTGTGAGGCGAGTATGTTTCGGGGCTCAGTACAGAATCTGCGTGTTATTAATTCATCCGAACAGTGATACTGTCAGTTTAGTCAATCTCTATTACTAAATCTTTGCAAGTGCTCTGCAGTTTATATTGGATCACGCTTTTGTTAAATTTTTTTACATTTTGCCTATATGTGAGTCACGTGTTCTCTAATCGCAAGTAATACCTGTGTCGTTGTGACTCATTCATTCTTCTGAGATCAGTTATTTGAATTTACATTTAAACATTATTTCAAATCTTTCTCCTTTCATTTAAGCCGACGTGGCTAATTTGTACTCAACACTTGATATACAGTAACTTGATTTGAAACGTGTTACTTGGCTACCTATCTCAATACAGTTCACGTCAACAATAGTAATAGTCAGTCGAATATTGTACTTCACATTTCTGTGCATGTTTGCAGCAGAAAAGGTGGGTATTGGTGCATTCTGCTACAGAAAGTGTGTTTATTCGATGTATCATATTTTGTATAGCGTTACCATGAACTCTAAGCCAATATCTACTGCGCCGTGCGGGGTAGTAGCGCGTTCTGAGGCGCCTTGCCACGGTTCGTGCCGCTACCCCCCGTCGGAGATTCGAGTCCTCCCTCGGGCTTGGGTGTGTGTGTATTGTCCTTAGTGTAAGTTAGTTGAAGTTGGATTACGTAGTGTGTAAGCCTAGGGACCGATGACCTCAGCACTTTGATCATACAGGAACATACCACAAATTTCCAAATTTTTCCATTTCCATTGCCTTGAAAATGGCTGTAAGTACCGTTGCTTAAACACTTTTATGCTTGGTGAAATACCTGATACGATTACTCACACTCACTTAAATTCAATTTTATTTATGCTATCTCCACTATTGATCGTTGCGATAACAAAGTAGTTGTTGACACCTACGTAATTTCTTATAATCTCTGCGCAGTCCTTGAGTTCCTAAATATAATTCATGCATCCAGATTTTGTGTATGAGAGAGCATAATTTTTATATCAGGGCATAGTCTCATTGAATTTCAGATAATCCCAGCTCTAAACTAGCAGGAACTTTACTATACGTGTTCGTCTTGATTAAAGGGTGACATAAACCACTACTTCTGATTATCGACTATCTGCTGCTGTCTTGTTTATCACTGATTTAAGTTATCTCTATCTAATGTGAATGTGGGACTGCTACCGTCTGATCGTGCTGGTCAAAATCTTTATATTTCATTTTTTGTTTAATTTCAACATGGAGGCTGTGGAGTATCATCAAAATGCGGAAGGAAAAGCTTTCCGATTCTGTACCATGCGAGATTCTTACATCGGATGTTCCAGATTTCTGGAGAACAACAGTCTAGACTATGTCAAATGTAGTTCACCAAGGAGACAGTTCCACTGTATCATTTCAAAATACTAGTGCGATCAGAATGATAATTCCGCTTTCATCTACATAAAAGTACTCACAAATTCTGTTGAGGTGCAAAAAAGACATGAGATGCAGCAGAAATAGATACATTATATACTGTATTAGCCAAACCTTTACGTATGTGTCATTCGTAAAATCAAATGGCGTAAGCAATGCAGGCGCCTCTTAAAGAAAATTTGATCATACATGCCACAGCTGATGACCGAAATTGCGAACGTTCTAAGCAAACACTTACTAAGTGTTAACTAATATGAAATGTGTAAGAGCAGCTACTTTTTAGTCTAACATACATGGTATCTTAAGTGATGCATGACATATCAGTTTTAATGTTGCCCTCAGTGTCGTACAGGCACCAAGTGCAAATCGGACAATGTACACCGAAGGAAAAAAATTGGAGCACGAAAAAATAACTAATATAGAGTAATGAAATTTTGGGAATACATTTTTCTAGGTAACATATATAAGTGGTTAACATTGTATATCACTAGTTAATGTAAACGCGAGATAAGCCATTGCAAATGTGAAATGTTGGCACATTAATAACCGGTGTAATCTCCAGAATGCTGAATGTAAGCGTGCAAACGTACATACATTGTGTTGTACAGGTGCCGGATGTCAGATTTTGGGATGGCGTTCCACGCGTTTTGCACTTGGTAAATACAGCGACGCTTAAAGCTGTTTGTGGATGTCGCTGGAGTTGTCGTCGGATGATGTCCCATATGTGCTCGACTGGAGACACATCTGGTGATCGAGCAGGCCGAGGCAAATTGTCGACATTCTGTAGAGCATGTTGGGCTACAACAACGGTAAGTGGGCGAGCGTTATCCTGTTGGAAAATACCCCCTGGAGTGCTGTTCATGAGTGGCAGCACAATAGGTCAAATTTCCAGACTGACATACAATTTTGCAGTCAGGCTGCGTGCGATAACTACGTGAGTGCCCCAACTGTCATACGAAACAGCACCACAGACCATAACTCTAGGTGTAGGTACAGTGCGTCTAACTCACAGAGAAGATGGTTACAGGTCCTCAACTGACCTCCTCCTAATCATCACACGGCCCTTACTGGCACCAGGCTGAACCAGTTTTCATCAGAAAAGCACATCAGACTTCCAGCCTGTCCTGGAATGAGGTCTCACTTGACACCACTGAAGTCGCAGATGGCGGTCGGTGGTTTGGAGTCAGTGGGATGCATGTTACAGGGCGTCTGGCTCGAAGCAACTAATTTGTAACAGTTCTTTGTATCACTGTGGTGCCAATTGCTGCTCAAAAATGTTTCTGCAGATGCAGTATGATGGGCTAGAGTCATACGCCGAACATGATTCACTTTCCTCTCGGCAGGACCACATGGTTGTCTGGCGCCTGGTCCTCTTCCGACCGTACATTCTCGTGACCACCGCTGCCAGTACTCACGTACAGTGGCTGCATTCCTGCCAAGTCTTTCTGTAGTATCGCAGAAGAAACATCCAGCTTTTCGTAACACCATTACACGACCTCCTTCAAACTCAGTGAAGTGTTGACAATAGCGTTTTTGTCGCCTTAAAGGCATTCTTGACTAACATCAACTCACCACGTCCACTCTCAGAGGCAACTAACGCTCATGACCTTCACAGCGTGTATTTGAAGCAAACCTGATTTGCATCCCCATAGCAGCGCTACTAGCACCACTGTTCCGCAGCTTGCGCGAAATCTGAATACATATCATCTTTCAGACGTAAAGATTCGCCTACCAACTTTGGTTTATGTGGCACAACTGGTTCTTGTTGTTGTGATTTATTCTGTCAGTGTGTTTGTCTCAATAGGACATCCATTTCGATCTTTCAGGAAGATTGTCTTAGCTTTTGGGTTTTACATGTTGTCTATTTTGACAACAGTGTGTCAGGTCATACTTGGTTCTGAAGTCAAAATGTATCAGGTAAGTTGTTTTCCATCTTTTCCCTTTTATCTGGGAATGAGTGACGAATGTACAATGGTTGGACAAAAATGTGTAGCGGCACCACCGTTTAGGATAGGGAAAGTTAGTTTTGCGCAATATTCTGAGCACAAGTTACAGCCAGGTGTGGGCGGGATTGCAGTGGGTTACACATACCAACAGTTGCGAAGTGGAATAGAGGCCACAGGGCCATCAAATTGCTGAAAGAGTATACACAGCGGTTTTGCATGTCGCAAATCACAGGCAGAAGGAGCCCACAGGCCAATCTAGCGTGTTTTGAGTATGTAATGAGAAGTGGCGTGTATGGAAAAACAGAGGCACACAGCCGTGTATAAATAGGTGTAGGTTTCTAACGAGATTCATTCAAGTGTGGCGGCTCTTCTGGACAGCAGGGCGTGTCACACCACCAACTACACGCAGCAGCAGATGGGGCGCCAGCGTTCCAGTCCACAGTGGGTCCCTAGTTCGACCCTCTGAGGCCAAAATGGGGTCCGTAGCTAGCCACTCCACGGCTTGCTACCACTGGCAGGTGTCCTGGCTTCCAACACACACTGGATGCATCCTGAGGCTAGGGCCGCTGATTCAGATGGCGCATCATGGGCGCTTGTTGTCGCCATGTCCTAAGCCATGCTGGCGAGGGAACACGGCGCAGACCATCTTGCAGTTGCCGCTCGGCGGCTCCTTGGAGTGGCGCTGAGGCAACGAGGACGGGGACAGCTGAGTCGGCAGCTGGTGCATCCTGACGCCATCGGAACTCCGCAGGTGGCCAAGGCCGGCTCGGCACTGCATTGCATTGCACAGGCCGCTGGGGTGCTTCCTCAGCATTGCGGGGCCCTGTGACGCAGACTGAGGTGTACGAGGGCTCTGTACTCGGAAACAATAAATCACTTGGAAAGCTCGGACGTGTCTTAATATGGTGCCTTCTACCTCTTCCCGCTACATTTGGTCATCCTGACACATTCAGTGGCAGAAGTTGCCGCTACAAATGTGAAAATACCGCCAGTAATGGATGCTTGAACACGAGTGCAGATGCTTGCAAAACTGCAGATTGCTCTATTCTGTTTGACCACAGACGGCACCTGTGCAGCTTGCTCATAACTTTTCATGTGTCAGTCCTGGTCAGAACAGTGTTTTGTGTAGTTGTGAGTGCACTGTGTCCGAGCTAAGTGAATTGGAACCTGAACAAATTATTAGTGCTCACATGGTGGGTGCTTCTGTAACCAAGGTACCCGATGTGTTTGGAGTTTCAAGGGACAACGCATCAAAGATTTATGAAATGATAATTAAATGGACACCCTAGCTGCAAACAGGCGTTGATGTACTTCATTGGGGACATGTTGGAAATGTATGCCCCTACTGGGACACGAACCCGGGATCTCCTGCTTACATGGCAGACGCTCTATCCATCTGAGCCACCGAGGGCACAGAGGATAGTGCGCCTGCAGTGACTTATCCCTTGCACGCTCCCTTTGAGACTCACATTCCCAACATGTCCACACCACTACATTCGTAGTGCGCCTAACAGATGTTTGCCCGTCATATATAGTTAAAGTATGGCTTCCTGGCCACTGACTTTCCTGTGCAAACGCACATGCTATGCTCGAACTCTTATGGGACTTGCTGGGTTAATCTGCCACGAGTAATGAGCATGATGGGCAAACTACGAATGGCGCACTACGAATGTAGTGGTGTGGATATGTTAGGAATGTGGGACTCACGGGGAGCGTGCAAGGGATAAATCCTTGCAGACGCACTAACCTCTGTGACCTCGGTTACTCAGATGGATAGAGCGTCTGCCATGTAAGCAGGAGATCCCGGGTTCGTGTCCCGGTAGGGGTATACATTTTCAACATGTCCCCAATGAAGTACATCAACGCCTGTTTGCAGCTAGGGTGCCCATTTAATTATCACTTCATTTCTAGCAGAGCTGCATGGTCATCAACGGTAACTGTTCTTTCAGGAACAGATACTATCGTCATATATATCGAAGATTTATACTGCATACAGGGAAAGAGGAAAAACATCATCCACTCAGTCACAACACAGCCGAATGTGTGTCCTGAGTGATAGTGACAGGTGGTCATTGAAGAGGATTGTGCCAAAAAAAGAAGAGGACGATAGCTGTAACAACACGACTGGAGCTCCATAAGCAGGAAATTTCACGGCGAGCTGAAATTCCAGAACCATTCCTCAATGATGCTAATGCCCGTAAGAGGAAAACGTGATGCCGCAGTCATAAAACCTGGGCTATGAAGCAATGGAAGAAATTTGGTTTGGAGGACGAGACTTGTTTCACTCTGTTTCAAACTTCTTGCCGAATTTACTTCCTAGGAGTGAAAGATGGCGGGGAATCCGTGATAATTTGGACAGCCATATAGTGGTATTCCTTGTACCCCTTGGGTAGCCTGCAAATTCGCATTCCAGCCAACGATTATATGACAATTTTGGTTGTTTAGGCCCATTCTGTAGACCAGTGTTTGTTCCCCAATGGTGATGCTGTGTTACAAGACATCAGGACCCACGTTCAGACAGCTAGCATCGTCCAGGACTGGTTTTGTGAGCACGAGGATGAACTGTCGCATCTCCCCTGGACACCACAGTCACCAGATCTCATTATTATTTTATGGCTAGCTTGGTACCTAAGCAATACTGATTTCATTTTCAATATACACGTTGTCATCACAGATGAAATTCTGTTTCAAAATCTTATAGCTGGACTGACAGAGGTATCTGAAAATTACTAACTGTAAGAACAGAGAAATTTCCATCTGGCTAAGTGATAACTGCAAGCGTGAGAGCCGAGCATCTACTTTCCGATTAATAGTGCTGCCCGCAGTTTGTGCAGTCATTAAATGACGTTTGATACGTTACCAATTTTTTTTCAACAAGACAACGGTTATATAGTATGATCAGCAAAACCACGGCAGAACTTATTTTGTATTCTTGCCCAACCGACACGGTAGGTGATGTGTTTTCTTTGAACCTTAAGAATAATGTGTTATTGCTTACATGGAGCACAGTCTCCTACAGTGTATGAAACAATTTGCATGTAACTGTTCCTATACACCAAATATTGAATAAATGATCTTGAATAGTTCGAGGAATGAAATATAAATTTATTGCTATGTGTATAATTCATTTCCATCTTACTTCGCTGCAGCCGACTTTGGGGCACATTAGATCAATCACTTTTTAATGTTCTGTGCGTTCCCTCGTCAGCCACGTATTGTTCCATTCTTTCTGCTCTTGCTTTCGGTTCTTCTTCAGAGATCTGTGTCGTTCATTTGGTTTTGATTTTGAATTGGAACCTCTTTTTCTAGTCCTTTTTTTCTAGTTTTCTTAAAATAATTTGGTTGCTTTTCCAGAAGTAGTCAAAACATTTTATTTGATTAGTCTATTTAAGTTCATTCTGCGGATGTATCATAAAAACCAATTCTTCTTTTCCTCATTGAGTCTGGTTCAAATGGCTCTGAGCACTATGGGACTTAACTTCTAAGGTCATCAGTCCCCTAGAACTTAGAACTACGTAAACCTAACTAACCTAAGGACAGCACACACATCCATGCCCGAGACAGGATTCGAACCTGCGACCGTAGCGGTCTCGCGGTTCCACACTGTAGCGCCTAGAACCACTCGGCCACCCCGGCCGGCCCTCATTGAGTCTGTTTTTCAGTTGTTTGGTAAAGGATTTCGTTTGTGATGTGGATTAGTTTCTTGTCATGAAATTTGGGACCTGGTCCTGTATAAGAGTCTTCCAATTTTTTCTGGGTACTGAACACATGAAAGCAAAAATAATCTCATTTCAAATACGTATTTTAAACTTCCCTATAAAAATGTAATGGAAATCGATCACAAACTGGTAAATTTTATGTTTCTAACAAAAACAAGTGTTCTGAGTTTTTTTATAAATGAGGTTGTAGAAAAACGTTTTTAAGCGACAGGAACAACTTTTTCCCGAGTATGTAGGCTTTTACTATGCTTTCCTTTCGGATTTGTGGTGTGTGGCAACCAAAGATTTCTTTATACACACACAAAAATAATCAACGTTTCACTCATTTAGTTGGAGTTCACGCAATGCTTTTTCAGCTAGTCGAGGAACATGCATCCAGAAGGTTGTTAGCTTGGTTGTGTGGGTTCTGTCGTCACTTAAAATGTCCTGGTCTTGAAACTTTTGAATTTTATCTTCCTTCCACTACGAAGGTCATATAGAGTTTTTGAGACGAGAAAGATGACCCAAACAGCGAATATAACATGTGCCACGATAAAATAATCCACAAATATTTTTTATCCCGAGTGCTGCTTATATCGACTCACTTTCTGCATGTTAGCACCCAGTACACTTGTTTGGTTACGTTTTTATTAAAAAACAGAAATTTTAGTTTTATTTAACTAACTACACTAAACAAATACTGTTACAATACACATAATGATTTGTATATGCTCTATTCTATTTGACCATGGACGGCACCTGTGCAGATTCCTCATAACGTTTCAAGTGTCAGTCATGGTCAAAACAGTGTTTTGTGTAGTTGTGAGCGCACCCCATTTCAGAATTGTAGCATAAGTTGTATCCTAAAAGGAAGTTCATTTGGTGAGTGAAGACCTTCAAAAATATGTTTCTTAAAAGAGCAAAAGAAAAAAAATCTGTAAAAATTCAGAGGATATTCACCAGAATGTCGTTTACGGTGGTAAAATGCCATTTCTCTATGTTTAAAATAGCAGTAGATGACAAAATGAAGTTAATTAATTATTAGAAAAAGGGAATCGTGGATTTGGATCACATCTTGGATACGGGTCAGTGTCTGTCCTCAATATGCCCATATATGTACGTCTGATTACACAATGGGTGTACCATTAAAATGAGCTGGATGTTTGTCAGTGGAACATACAATCTCTTTCTTGTGCTTTGGTTCATGAAAGGATACAAAATGATTTGCTACATTCAAGTGTGACTTTCTGGTATAGTTATTCAAGAAGAAATATAGAACACTGAAGGAGTATGTTCAAATCCCAGTGTGAGTCTCAACTAGTTTTCACCAGCAACACAAATTTACTTTGGAATATGTTTTTAAGTCAATGATCCACATTCTGTACGAACCTGTATCCTTCATAATTGAGGGGGTAATCCGAATAGGAAATCAAAGAAACACAATGGTAAAGCGATCTGACTGGACAGCCCACTTTATGATTGTGGATGCCCTATGTCTAATGAACCAAATTCTATATGGAAATAATTTCGCCACACATCCAACTTAAAACTCATTTAACTGTGGACTTTTGAAGGCTAGAAGGTATGCATCTCCACAGTTATTTAATGTGAAAGCATTGTAGCTTCATGAAAAGTATTTTATTCTTGCTCTTACAGTCATTCTCAAATAGGACTAGGTGTTGAACCCTTTTGATAAATTAGTGTCAGACAATGACTCACACTCTGATCTATGACTTAAGTGATCAATGCTGTCAATCTGAGACGCCAATTAACGCAATATGTGGATACTTGTTGAGACTTCTTTGTCCTGTACTACTGATATATTCATGTTAACAGACTGGATGTATCTAAGTCCTAACTGAACCTTGATCCTGATCGGACCACATTAACAACAGTATACATACTTGAAGGAATATTATTGGAGAATGTGAAAATATATGTAATCAAACAATTAAACTGTAGAATAATTGATATAGAGAAGCTTGTGCCCTATAAACTTTTATTATTTATTATGTTTCACATAACTGATATTTCAGTTTCACAAAGAGAGGTTATCATTTCTTGCTTGTTTGTAAACATAAAGTATATTGATGTGGTACATTATTTTGCAATAGTTCTTACCAACCTTAATAAAGTCACAAGGATCTTTGCAATTTATGAGTGTGTAGGTTAACTACCTATTCAAACGAAGAACTCATTATTTATGATCTGAAATATTTATTAACCTTTTCCATTAATGTTGAATAGAGCAGAACTTATAGAACTAATTTTGGGACAATTCTGTAGTCCAATAAAATCGATACATCAATCTGAAGGCATTACGTAAAAGACGTTTGGACAATTTTATACTGGTGTAGGGTGCGTTGATGCTACAAAAGCCATAAAATTCCGAATCATCTAATTAGGACACTCACGATGCGCCCTAACGAAAAATCAGAGTCCAATAACAGCTTAGTGTACGTCTGTGGTGTTACTATCCTCTATTACTGTGCACTGAGTGCGGTGTGGTCACTGAGCATGTCAGATGCAGTTAGAGATCATTCTTCAGATTAGCTTTGCTGCTGATGAAACAGTTTTGTTCTGGTACAGAGGTAAGACTGACGTTCTGATCCTGGAATACAGGCAAAAGTTCAGAGTGAGCATTTGGAGAGACGCTTATTGTACAGCAATATCGAATTCAGTACTCGTTGGGTAAATTTTGTTTCTACTTTTATGTAGGTCTGAGCTGAAACTGCTAGGGTCGACAGCACCATTTCACATTAATGTTGTATAGAGTAGAACTTTACGCACCAGTTGCTTTTTATTGTTGGAATGTCTTGATTTTCAATTAAACATTAACACTTCAAGCGAATTCTTGGATCCACAATGCTTCTTAGAAACATGAAAAGCTAATGTGGTTCAATTTGTCACTGTAACTATTGCACACTAGTGTGAGTGTGAACTGATATGATGATTCAGCCCATTAATCTTGAAGTGCATATTGAAAATAAATTTGCAGCAGGAATATATTCATGGTAATATATTCTTTGTGAAACGATCGTGGTGCTGTTGTAAACAGTAGTTGATAAAATGGGTTTCATATTCAGCTACCATTGTGATGAAACATTCTGCTGTGTACTAGATGGTATGGCCAAAAGTAGTATCCAAGACCTGTGGGAGCTCTATCGGATGGATGTTAAACTCATTCTGATCATTGGCACAGAAGCCAAAACACACTGTGAGAGTTTTAGAGATGTCAAGGGCATTCTGCATAGCGGGCTTTAAAATTATTTCCCAGGGCGGAAATCGTATTTCACTTTTCAGTATTCGTGATTGTACAGTAGCTTTACAAGTTGAAGGTAGACAATATCAACTACAAATAAGATAGCATGACAGTGTTGAGTTTAGTGTCAGCTAAAATGTTTCTCACATTACTGTATTGATAGGATTGTATTACTGGAAGCTCCAGTTATGAAGAAGTGCTTAAATCTCAGTGCCGCCGATCTGGCGTCTAGGCCGTAGCTCAGATCTTCCGATTAACTGAGATTATCCCAATCTGGAGCAATTTCGTATTGACGTGACCATGAGTATGGTAATACAGCATTTGAAATATTTTTGTGTCTTAGTAGATGATGAAGCAGAAGTATATTGTGAAGATTCACAATGCAATCTAAGAGATCACAGTAGCCCTGTATTCAGCAATAGTGACACATTGTGTATAAGGGTGGACATGGATGGGCAGAACTTTCTGGTTCTGACCATGTAGTAATGGATAGAACTCTTGAGTGGCTAATGCTGAGAGTTTTGTCCTTGGCGTGGCCAACAGGTAGTTGAGTGAGACAGCGAAGAAAAAAACTGATGTAACTTCATGGTGGTGTACTTTTTTATTCGCTGCACATTCACTGAAATAGTTTTCCCCTTTGAAGTAGATGCTGTAGATATAAGAGGCTCCTTGTAGACATTAATAATGCTTATCAAGTTCAACCCGAAGATGATCTGATGTTCACTACAGTAGTGGACTGTTGCAAATAATTAGTGTGGATGTCACTACACAGTCACAGTATTTTAAAAACTGGTAATTGTAGCGATGAATATAGTAACAAATGAAACCATTTTAACGAGAGGCAGACCAAAATGCATATCACGGTGTTTTTCTTCGTCACTGGAATAATTCATATAAATGAGCATATATGTATGTAGATCTGCATACTCCAGTCATGCGGCATGTCTGTAAATTTCAGTGTTGCACTGAGAGACTAGTACTACATTTCTTTTTGAGCCCAAAGATTGTTATATGTGTTGTATATAATACATACTGTAGTAATTTCTTGTTTTCATGGATGTGACACTGTATTTCAGTAGGTTATTACAGGATGATACTTAAGGAGGTGTCACGTGGTGGTTTACACTTAATCAAAAATTAAGCCTAAATGTCAGAGTAGATCTAAGTTCAATAGATCTGGAAGAATTCACATTAGTGTGCATAACAATGACAGGCTCTGGTGTCATTCGCGATAAGCACTGGTTGTGCAAGAAGTCCACATCAGGGTGGTGGTATGGCAGATGTTATCAGTGGAGCAGTTCCTCCAAGAGACCATTAAGGGGATTAGACTTGACGTAGAGATACTAGCGGTTCCGAGGGAAGCAGCTTGTGAAACAGTTTCATATTGTACAGATGTCACATTATATTGTTGCCAGAATTAGTTCCTTCGTGGGATCATTAGAAGACGTCGGTGTAGAGCTGATGGTAGTGTTTCATGAAGTAGGTGTCAGCAATATTTAGATCACACGGCATGTTGGACGCTGAGTCTTGCACACAACACTCAGAGCAGCCAAGTAGTGGTGAGTGGTGGATGATTGCACATTGGTTTGATGGAAAGTACTCACAAGCTTTACTAATTCAAAACGTATAGATGATTTGTAGAACTGAAGCTCTTTGGCCGGCTAACATGTCATCATGGGACCAACCACACGAGCGATGGAGTACTTTGATATTGGGGTGGATGTGGACACTGACGTTAGATAAGGATATCTTGAATCGACTGTGAAGTACGTCAGACTCGGTTTAGACTACTGACGGCAATAGATGGTGAAACTGTTTCATACTGGTGAAAATGCAGCTCTAGTAATACATTATTCACACTGCGTGTCGGCTGTACAGTGAGGCCATAACAGGATAGTGGTACGCGGGACGTTATTGATGGAAATAATTCGCCCAAAATGCTATCAGAGGACATCAGTCTCGCCTAGAGGTGATGGTAGGTGCCAGTACTGTGGCTAGGTCAGGCGCGCGGCCCAGCCAGCAGCCCAGAAGCGTGGATCTGTGGCGCCCCCGGCACCGCGGCGGCCAGCTCCTGGGCAGAGCAGCACGTGACGCGCCCCTTGTTGGGTCGGTTCCACTTGCGCCTCGCCCACCCCGCGTCGCCGCAAACGTCGGGACACAGTTGCGCTTCTGCCGTCGTGCCCGCGGCGAACGGGTTGTTGACACCCACGAAGGCGATCGCCGTGCCCGACTTCGGGTCGTGCACCAGCTTCCAGAAGAACAGCGGCACCGCCATGCGCTCGCCCTCGGCCAGGTACAGCTCCTTCTGACGGCCCTCCGTGTCGTTCAGCGTCAGTACGCCGTGCGTCCCTGTCCATACCTGCACAACACAAAGAAAAATTCGCCATCTTTATTTAGACGCCAGCTACCCACCAGGGTAGCCGAGAGCGCTAATGCGCTGCTTCCGGGACTCGGGTAGGCGCGCTGGCTCCGGATCGAATCCACCCAGCGGACTAACGACGACGGCCGGTATGCCGGCCAGCCTGGATGTGGTTTTTAGGCGGTTTTCCACATCCTACTAGGTGAATACTGGGATGGTCCCCAAGTTCCGTCTCAGACACACGACTTACAGACATTTGAAAACGTTCGCACTATTTCATGACTTACACTAGCCGCAGACAGCTGGGATACACTACTTCCGTCCCAGAGGGGTTCGGGGTGGCGTCAGGAAGGGCATCTGGCCACCCTCTGCAGTTAACACTGACAAATCCGTAATAAAACAAAACCGAGCCCGCGTTGGAGCGGGACAAAGGCCCGAGAAAGAAAGAAAGATTTAGACACCAGCTAAGTACCCAGCCTTTCCCTGGTATGTGTGTATTTCAATTCTGTTGGTCCATCTCTTCTTTCTTTGTTCCTCTCTCTATCCACCTGCTACTCCCTCCTCTCCCTCCCCCTCCCCCTCTCTCTGTTCATCTTCTACTTCCCACTCTCTCTGTCAATCTCCTTTGCTCCTCTGCCTGTCTGCTGCTGCTCCCCCCCTCTCCCTGCCTATCTCCTTCTCCCCACTCTCTGTCCATTTCCTCCTATTTCCATGAACACCTCCTCTTCCTTCTCTTCTTGTCCATCCCCTCCTCTCTCACATTTCTCTCTCCATCTCCTCCTTCTCCTGCCTCTGTCCATCTCTTTTCCTCGTATCTCATGAACTAAACTGAAGCGCCAAAGAAACTGGTACAGACATGCGTATTCAAATACAGAGGTATGTGAACAGGCAGAATACGGCGCTGTGGTCGGCAACGCCTAAATGACACAACAAGTCCCTGGCGCAGTTATTAGATAGGTCACTGTTGCTACAATGGCAGGTTATCACGATTTAAGTGAGTATTAACGTGGTGTTAAAGTCGGCGCAAGAGGGATGGGACACAGCATCTCAGAGGTAGCGATGAAGTGGGGATTTTCCTGGACGACTATTTCACGAGTGTACCTTGAATATCAGGAATCCGGTAAAACATCAAATCTCCGACATCGCTGTAAGAACGGGGCCAACGACGACTGAAGAGAATCGCTCAACGTGACAGAAGTACAACGATTCCGCAAATTGCTGCAGATTTCAATGCTGGCTCATCAAGAAGTGTCAGCGTACGAACCATTCAACGAAAGACATCATCTTTACGCCAGTGACTGTCATACGTTTTTATTACACTATTGCAATTTCGGCCTTAGGCCATTATCAAGTGCTGATATTGTGGCTTTAAGCCATGCAAACGTAATGTAAGCTGACACATTTGTGTGTCGTTGGCAATCCTGCTAAATACATTCGTGTCGTTGTTACATAGTGCGAGCACACGTATACAAACAGTGTAAAATAATATAATCTGTAAATGTACATGTTCATTAACCCATCACTAGTCACACATGAATTAGACCACAGCTGCAGACTACTGTGACAAACAGTAGTCCGCAGCTGTGCTCTAACACATCAAGGAATAACTTCCAAGGTATTACAGGGAGCGGTATAAGATAAAAGCTGTACAGGAAGACAAAGATTAGATTGCTTAAAAATAGACATTTTCAATAAATTTAGAGGCTATCAGAATCACAACTATTACCGTTTCTGTCTGCATTTGTTTAATACCTCGTAATTTAAAAAACTGTATTATTCTAAAATTGCCATTTTACTACGACATTGTCATTTTACAATTTTCAACACTTCATATTTTGGCTTTATATATGCTGAAAACTATTAAACTATTTGTTATACATGAGATACTTCGAGGCGACGGGAAGTCACGGAATAGTAATATCCCTGTGTACAGATGCTGTAGTATCGCGTATACGCATTATATAAGGACATTGCACTGGCGGAGCTGTGATTTATACTCAGGTGATTCATGTGAAAAGGCTCCCGACGTGATTATGTCCGTACGACGGGCATTAACAGACTCTGAACGCGGAATGATAGTTGGAGCAAAACGCATGGGATATTCCATTTCGGAAATCGTTAGGGAATTCAGTATCCCGAGATCCATCAATACTCTGATATCTACAGTGTCAAGAGTGTGCCGGGAATACCACACTTCAGGCATTAGGTCTTACCACAGATAACACAGAGACCGATGACTTTAGCTTAATGACCGAGAGCTGTAGCGTTTGTGTAGAGTTATCGGTGCCAACAGGCAAGCAACACTGCATGAAATGACTGCAGAAATTCATGTGGAGCGTACGGCGAACGTATCCGTTAGGACAATGCGACGAAATTTGGCGTTAATGGCCTCTGGCTGTAGACGACCGACGCGAGTGCCTTTGCTAACACCGCCTGCAGCGCCTCTCCTGGTTCAAATGGTTCAAATGGCTCTGAGCACTATGGGACTCAACTGCTGTGGTCATAAGTCCCCTAGAACTTAGAACTACTTAAACCTAACTAACCTAAGGACATCACACATATCCATGCCCGAGGCAGGATTCGAACCTGCGACCGTAGCGGTCGTGCAGTTCCAGACTGTAGCGTCTTTAACCGCTCGGCCACTCCGGCCGGCGCCGCTCCTGGTTCGTGACCTCATCGGTTGGACCTTAGACGACTGGAGAACAGCGGCCTCGTCAAATGCGTTCCTAATTTTGTTGGTAACAGCTGATGGCAGGGTTCGAGTGTGGCCCACGAATCCATGGACCCAGGTTGTCAACAAGGCATTGTGCAAGCTGATGGGTGTTTCCATGTGAAATGGAATTGACTGGCTCCTCTGGTCCAACTGAACCGATCATTGACCGGAAATGATTATGTTCGGCTACTTGGAGATCATTTGCTGGCACTCATGGACTTCATGTTCCTAAACAACGACGGAATTTATATGAATGAGAATGTGCCATGCCACCATGCCAGAACTGTTCGCGATTAGTTTGAAGAACATTCAGGACAGTTCGAGAGAATGATTTGGCCACTCAGATCGTCCGACATGAATTCCATCGATGGGACATAATTGAGAGGTATGTTCGTGCACAAAATCCTGCCCCAGCATCACTTTCGCAATTGTGGCTCAATATTTCTGCAGGGAACTTCCAAGGACTTGTTGAGTCCCTGCCACGTCTAGTTGTTGCACTACTCCAGGCAAAAGGAGGTCCAACACGATATTAGGAGATGTCCCACGACTTTTGTCACCTCAGTGTACAATAGTTAAAAACTGTTTAATTTCATTGTTTTCTCGCAAAAAAGTTGGTAAATTTCTAATAAAAATCAAATCAGCATAACTTATTGGAGATTACATTTCTATTAAAATTACCTGAATAAGAATACGCAACTTCATACCTGTACACGCTGTTGTAGAGAGATACTTTTTACCGTGTAAAATTTAAACAGAAAACTGGCTAATATTCACATACATGTTCAAGTCTTTCAATTTTTAGGCTCATACTACCGTATCTACTAATAACATATTGTAATTGGTTTCTAGACTCAGTATATAAACATATATACGTCTTCTTTTCAAGTTTTTGTATAATTCTGTGATATTACCGATCTTGGCTGAAGTGTGTAATTATGTGTCAATATCAGCAGAGCTGTACTCAAGAATAAAAGCCAGAAGTGAATATACTGAAATGGTGTCAACTTCGACGTTATCCAGTAGTTTATTTATTGATCTTGTAAACAGTATTGCTCCTGTAACAGTCTCTTGGAGTATGCCTGAAGCTACTTTATCTACACATCTACATCTACATGATTACTCTGCAACTCACACTTACGCATCTGGCAAAGGGTTCATATAATCACTTTCAAACATTTATCTACCGTTCCCCTCACGAATAGCATATGAGAGAAACAAACACCTCTATCTTTCCATACGAACTCTCTCTTATTTTATTACGATGATCATTTCTTTCTATGTGGGTGGGAGTGAAAAAATATTGAATTTCGGATGAGAAAGTCACTAGTTAAAATTCATGAAAAGGTCTCGCCGCAACGAAGAACCCTTTTGTTCATATGATTGCTACCCCAAACTCGCATATGACATCCGTGAAGATCACTTCCCCGTTTCCTGATAAGACAAATGAGCTGGCCTGAAAATTTCTCTCTTTTAAGAGTGACACAGTGTGGTTTATTTCCAAAGAATTCATCGCTCTACTCACAAAGCTGGTCTGATATTCTGTACGCAAGTATCTTACTCATTAGGCGACAGTGCGGCACTGTATCAAACGCCTTCCAAAAGTCAAGGAATACGACATCAATCCGGGCTCCGGCATCTGTTGTACTGATAATTTCGTGAAGAAACGAAACGAGCAGGATTTCATCGTTTGCGGCAACCATGTTGATTTTTACTGAGATCTTGGCCTCCGGGGACGTCATTATACCCGACCATAAAATGAGTTCCAAAATTCAGCAGCAGTCTGACCTCAACGATAAAGGCCTACAGCCGTGTACATTTGTTCCACGGAAATCGGTCGCTGGGCCCTGCGGTTCTAGGCGCTTCAGTCTGGAACCGCGTGACCGGTACGGTCGCAGGTTCGAATCCTACCTCGGGCATGGATGTGTGTGATGTCCTTAGGTTGGTTAGGTTTAAGTAGTTCTAAGCTCTAGGGGACTGATGACCTCAGTAGTTAAGTCCCGTAGTGCTTAGAGCCATTTGAACCAAATCGGTCGTTGTTGTGTCGCTCGACTGTGACCCTCCGTGCGCACAACACGCCATCGATGCCTCGTAAGTACGCATTCTCGTCCGGGTACAGAAATCAGGATTGCATATTTGTACAATATAAGAGACCGTCAAAAGCAGCTCGTGGTCGTGCGGTAGCGTTCTCGCTTCCCGCGCCCGGGTTCGATTCCCGGCGGGGTCAGGGATTTTCTCTGCCTCGTGATGACTTGGTGTTGTGTGATATCCTTAGGTTAGTTAGGTTTAAGTAGTTCTAAGTTCTAGGGGACTGATGACCATAGATGTTAAGTCCCATAGTGCTCAGAGCCATTTGAACCATTTTTTAGACCGTCAAAACTATGAAGGTGACGAGATTTTGCATAGCGGACGACAGAGGCCAGGGTTCCTTAGCAAGCCTAAATAATTGAGGGACAATAAGGACACCAAAAATACGATCCTATATGGAAGACGTGTTTACCATACAACAAATTAATAAAAAATGTAAGAATTAAATTTGGAAACAGCTTACTTATAGTGATTTAATTACAGCGTTTGATACCATGATCAAGGAGAAACTGTAAGACACCCATAGCATGTGCGGTGATAAGGTTCCAGTACTGCCCACGACATTATTTAATATATACAGTGTGATCCATTGATCGTGACCGGGCCAAATATCTCACGAAATAAGTATCAAACGGAAAAACTACAAAGAACGAAACTTGTCTAGCTTGAAGGGAGGAGCCAGAAGGTGCTATGGTTGGCCCGCTAGATGGCGCTGCCATAGGTTAAACGGATATCAACTCCGTTTTTTAAATAGCAACCCCCATTTTTATCACATATTCGTGTAGTACGCAAAGAAATATGAATGTTTTAGTTGGACCACTTTTTTCGCTTTGTGATAGATGCCGCTGTAATAGTCACAAACATATGGCTAACAATTTTAGACGAACAGTTGGTAACAGCTAGGTTTTTTTAAATTAAAATACAGAACGTAGGTTCGTTTGAACATTTTATTTCGGTTGTTCCAATGTGATACATGTACCTTTGTGAACTTATCATTTCTGAGAACGCATGCTGTTACAGCGTGATTACCTGTAAATACCACATTAATGCAACAAATGCTCAAAATGATGTCCGTCAACTTCAGTGCATTTGGCAATACGTTTAACGACATTCCTCTCAACAGCGAGTAGTTCGCCTTCCGTAATGTTCGCACATGCATCGACAATGCGCTGACGCATGTTGTCCGGCGTTGTCGGTGGATCACGACAGCAAATATCCTTTGACTTTCCCCACAGAAAGAAATCCGAGGACGTCAGATCCGGTGAACGTGCGGGCCATCGTATGGTGCTTCGACGACCAACCCACCTGTCATGGAATATGCTATTCAATACCGCTTCAACCGCACGCGAGCTATGTGCCATACATTCATCGTGTTGGAAGTACATCGCCATTCTGTCATGCAATGAAACATCTTGTAGTAACATCGGTAGAACATTACGTAGGAAATCAGCATACAATGCACCATTTAGAATGCCATCGATAAAATGGGGGCCAATTATCCTTCCTCCCATAATGCCGCACCAGCCATCTGGTTTCCCCCTTCAAGCTAGACGATATTCGTTCTTTGTAGATTTTTCGTTTGATGCTTATTTCGTGAGATATTTGGCCCCGTCACTATCAGTGGACCACCCTGTATATAGATTAACATGTATGCAGATGCAAAATGTTGGCTACTAGAGGTATAAAAGTTATCTAGATACGTTTCTCAAGTTTTTAGTACTTGCGGGCGATCTTGCTATACTGCAGGATAACGAAGATGGTCTACCAACTGTTCAGGTCAGCAAAAAATGTCTGGGTATTTTAGTCCACAAAACGAAGATCGTGGTATTTCAAAAGACAGAGTCAACAATAAGTAAAATCTTCATATATAAGCCTCTGGCAAACCAGGACAGAAGATGCAATTATTCATTTTTGACAGCAGTCAGACTGTAATTACGAGACCGTGCTGTAAAGTAATGCCTGCGATTTTTAATGTGAAAAATTCCCAATTTTTTGCTAAAACAAACGTTATTAACATTCCACATCTTTTGTCTTGATGTCTACATATTTATTTCTCAAAATGATCATCCTCCCAACATGAGACGAGTTCGTTGATACCGTCGCTGTAGAATGTTTGTTGACGGAGGCATAACCTCGCCTCTGCTTGTACCGCTGCATCACGATCAAATTGAAGTCCTCGAAGGTGTTCTTTAAGTTTTGGAAATCGATTAAAATCGGACGGAGCCACGCCAGGACTGTATGGAGGATCATGGTTGACAGTGAACTCAGGGAGTCGGATTGTTACGGATGTCGCAGCACTTGTGTGTGGTGTGCTGGAGGAGAGGATGCTCCATGTGTGGACGATCTCTTCGAATCCGAAACTAAGGTTTCAACACACTTTTTCTCACACACCGACATCGTTACGTTCCACACCGCCATGTCACAGATTACAATTCGGAGCCCTCTAGCGCCAGAGATCTGCAAATACACAGATGTCAAGAATAAAGATGTAGAATTTTAGTAACGTTTGTTTCATTTAAAAACCTGTAAGAGTTTTCACATAAAAACTTTGAAGGGGTTACTTACCGGCACGCCTTCGTAATCAGACACACAGGATTCAACACACTGGTGGCATGACGCGAAATCACTCAAAAATAAAATAAGAAAAATACAAATAAAAATCTGTAGAACAATAGCATTGCCATCTCGGTAAATGACAGTGAAGCTTGAATATTAACTAAAACAGTGTCTTCCGAGTTTATTGTTACAATATTCAATCTTTTAATATACACTCATGCTCATAAATTAAGGATAATTGCAGAATGTGGTACCACACAACGTGCCACTACGCAAAACTAGCGCTAATAGCATAGGCACATAGGGAACACACACGACACAGATCTGTAAGCCCACGGTACTGCTGACAAGTTGAGAAAACCGTCCCGAATCACATATGCTACAAAACGCCACTGTTTCCTGCGCATGTACCCCAACATCAATATGGGATATGATCACCATGCACACGTACACAGGCCACACAACGGGTTGGCATACTCTGGAGCAGGTGGTCGAGCAGCTTCAGGGGTATAGCCTCCCATTCATGCACCAGTGCCTATCGGAGCACCTGAAGTGTCGTAGGGGTTTGAAGACGTGCAGCGATACGTCGACCGAGAGCATGCCACACGTGCTCGATGGGGTTTAGGTCTGGAGAACAGGGAGGGCACTGCATTCGCCTGATATTTTCTGTTTCAAGGTACTCCTCCACGATGTCAGCTCGGTGGGGCCGTGCGCTATCATCCATCAGGAAGAAGGTGGGACCCACAGCAACCCTGAAAAGGCGGGCATGCTGGTGCAAAATGACGTCCCGATACACCTGACCTGTTACAGTTCCTCTGTCAAAGACATGCAGGGGTGTACGTGCACCAACCATAATCCCACCCCACACCATCAAACCACGACCTCCATACAGGTCCCTTTCAAGGACGTTAAGGGGTTGGTATCTGGATCCTGGTTCACGTCAGATGAAAACCTGGCGAGAATCACTGTTCAGACTACACCTGGACTCGTCCGTGAACATGACCTGGAACCACTGTTCCAATGACCATGTACTGTGTTCTTGACACCAGGCTTTACGGGCTCTCCTGTGACCAGGGGTCAGTAGAATGCACCCTGCAGGTCTCCGGGCAAATAAACCACGTCTGTTCAGTCGTCTGTAGACTGTGTGTCTGCAGACAACTGTTCCAGTGGCTGCGGTAAGGTCCAGAGCAAGGCTACCTGCAGCACTCCGTGGCCGTCTGCGGGCACTGATGGTGAGATATCGGTCTTCTTGTGGTGTTGTATACTCTGGACGTCCCGTACTATAGTGCCTGGACACGTTTCCTGTCTGCTGGAATCGTTGCCATAATCTTGAGATCACACTTTGAGGCACACGGAGGGCCCGTGCTACGACCTGCTGTGTTTCACCAGCCTCCAGTCGCCCTAGTATTCTACCCCTCATAACGTCATCAATATGTGTTGTTTCAGCCATTTTCAACACACAGTCACCCCCAGCACGTCTGAAAACGTCTGCACACTTACTCACTGCACCGTACTTTGACATGCACCAACACACCTCTGCGTATGTGGACTGCTGACAGCGCCACCGTGGGACGACCGCAGGTCAAATGCACCGCATGGTCGTACCCAGAGGTGATTTAAACCCGCAAACCGCCCACCAGAGCGTTGTTTCACCATGTATCAGCATTATCCTTAATTTATGAGCATGAGCTGGGTCTTATAGTATTTCTTGTACACGAAGCCATGTCGAAGCCATTTAAACAAATGATAGAGAAACACAAAATAAAAAAATTAAGAGAGAGAGAGAGAGAGGAGCAAGGAGTATTATATAGGAAAAACAGCAAACAGAACACGACGGTTACAGAGTCTTTAAAAGTTAACGCTATGACTGAAGAGTATAAGAATAAGTGGAAGACTCATATGTTACACATGGAAGACTCCAGAATCCCGAGGCTGACGTATGATTACAGCTCTGTCAGACGACGACCACTGAGAAGATAACGCGAAAGGTGGCGTGACAGCCGGAAAAGGTCGACAAGCCAAATTCTTGAAGTGGAAGAAGGAGATTCCTTTCACGTATATCTCACTAATGTGTTTCTCTTGATAAATGTACAACCAAACAAAAGCTCAAAATTACACTGAGGGAATCCGGCCAGAAATTCATATAAGGAAGTGTCCCATTTCACGTAACATCTTTGATAGAGAATAACGTACCTGTTTACAAATGTTTCAATTATATGAGAAAAAACCAAAATACAGGGTTAACATAAAACCGACAAACTTCAAGGGCGGATTCCTGACTGGAAATGGAAGGAAAAAGGTCCTACGAACATGTGTTCGGAAATAGAGAGCGTGCGAGCAACGAGAACAAATCGTCCCGGAACACAGAACAGAGCTGCATCACATCCATGTCACGAAAGATGCTCGAAGTGGCCTCTATGGGATGCAAGGTAATGCAGGATACACATAATCGTCTTTGGCTTCCACTATGTAGATAGGCGACTCGCCTGGAGCTTGTACTAGGGTTCGTCTCAATATCCTGTCGAACCCTGTCCTCCAAATCTGTTGCACGTACAGTCCGCCGCCTCGCTGCACGTTTGTCTGTCTGAAAGGACGCATGATCACACAAACTCCCAAAAAGGATTTGAAATGTTGCGTCATGTGGTTGGTATCTGTGAGGGTAATTGTTTTGATATAGCCGTGCTGCCTCTCGGCCATTTCCATCTGCTAGCCCGTACACAAACACCATCTCGGTTTGTTCCCGACATATACACCGGATCATTCTGCTGCTTACAGTACGCTGGGTCAATCACACAGCCCGCAATACAAGGCACGTGGTCATTCGTCAGTGCCATCTACCATGGCAAAGATGTATTTCGGAATACATGTTCATAGAACCTTTTCTGCCTCATTTCCAGTCAGGAATCTGTCCCTGCATTTGTTGCTTTTAATAATTTTCACCTTGTATATCAGTATTGTGTTGATTAAGTACCTGTATAATATTTCTTTTTATTTTTTTTCCCCGGCTACCAGTGTGATTAGAGAAGGAAGCCTACAATCGGCTCATTAGCGATACACGTGCTAACTTACTCGGCTGTTCACTCGTGTTGCGCCAGGCTCGTGCGTCATCTTCATTTGGGGTCACTTGCTTGCAACATGCTGCTATCATGAGAGATGTAAACACTCAGGCGCACGCCGAGTACACTACCGCAAAGATATTGTGACGGTCATTTTTTTGTAAAGGAGGTAAAGAATGGCTCACAGCGAACCAATTATGCAATGGGAAGGGCAACTACGCGGCATGTACCTTTAGTCAAAGGACTGTCAATTTCATTTCACCACTTTTCACATGGCTGAATTCCAAAACAAAGTCGATAATTTGAAAGCATTCTCGCCAAATGATCGTCATTTAGGCACCAGGTAATGAAGCAACATATTACAAGCACTAAAATTTCCTGTTGGGGCCATGCCTGAGTTTAATCCGTAAAATAAACCAGAAAAAATATCTGACTCCAGTAGAAAATCGAGGTTTGTATCTAGCTGCACTACGCGTTTCGAAGCTTGAAGGCTCGTTTTCAGATGCTTGACATCAGTATGTAGTCACTGTTTGCACGTAGCAGTTCCCACGGGACCGGTTCTAATATTACTTCAACTGGCTTGAGGTGTGAGTAATTTATACAGTTTTAGACAGTTTTTGCATATTACATTCGATTATTTAGAAACATTAACATTCTGAACTCTTGTGTTCGCAACAAAACTGAAACGAATATTCTTTTATCAAGAGAGACCAGCATTTTTCCAAAGACCTGCAACTATAAACATCCAAAAATCATGTCATATGTGTATGCAGACGAAATGTCCCGTGATTAATGGTGATAGTAGCGCCGAGCATACAATGGAATCGTCCATACCCAAAAACCAACGGATGACATACAACATCTAACGAAAAATATCCTGGCAATCCATATGAAACGTGGAACTGGCCACTAAATGTCACGCGAGGCGGATCTGCCAGTATAAAAGGAGGTGAGGAATATCGTGGTGTCACTACAGAAGCAGTAATAGCAGAATGAGACAATCGGGAGAGGTCTGTGGCTTTGAACGTGGACTGGTGATTCGATGTTACCTGAATAACAAATTATCAGGGACATTTCAACTCTTCTACAGCTGCCTAAGTCGACTCCTGATGTGATTCTGACGTCGAAACGAGAAAGAACAACCACAACCAAGACCAGGTAGACCTCATGCACTGATAGACAGAGACCATCAAGCTTTGGGAGTGTGGATTGAAAAAAGTCGCATGAAGTCAGCGCAAGGAATCACTCGTGAGTTGCAAAGTGCTACAAGCATTCCAGGTCGAACAGCTCCTCATGAGCCATACAGGCAATGATAGGAGACGCTTGAATTGGTGTAAAGAGTGATGCTACCGGATAGTGGGTGATTGAAAACGAGTGGTTCAGTCTGATCAGTCACGCTATACCCTGTGCTAATCCGCTGGAACGGTTTGGGTTTGGTGAGAGCCTGCAGAACGTTATCTGCCATCATGTATAGTGGCAGCAGTGAAGTACGGAGGAGGTAGTGTTACGGCATAGGGGTGTTTTTCGCGGCTAGAGTGAGATCCGCCTACTGCGCTTAAGATAACGCTAAGTGCGGAAGGACATGAACATACACAGAGGTGACAAAAGTCATGGGTTAGGGATATGCACATATACAGATGGCGGTAGTATCCGGTGTACAAGGTATAAAAGGGCAGTGCATTGGTGGAGCTGTGATTTGCACCTAGGTGATTCATGTGAAAAGGGTTCCGACGTGATTATCACCGCACGACGGGAATTAATATGGACTTTGAACGTGGAATGGTAGTCGTAACTAGACGCATGGGACTGCATTTCGGAAATCGTTAGAAAATTCACTATCCCGAGATACAAAGTGTCAAGAGTGTGCCGAGAATACCCAACTTCAGGCATTACGATCTTACCACAGGAAACACAGTGGCCGACGGCCTTCACTTAACAACCGACAAAAATGGTTCAAATGGCTCTGAGCACTATGGGACTTAAATTCTGAGACCATCAGTCCCCTAGAACTTAGAACTACTTAAACCTAATTAACATAACGACATCACACACATCCATGCCCGAGGCAGGTTTCGAACCTGCGACCGTAGCGGTCGCACGGTTCCAGACTGTAGCGCCTAGAACCGCTCGGCCAACCCGGCTGGCTAACGACCGACAGCAAAGGCGTTTGCGTAGATTTTCAGTGCCAAAGGACGTGCAATACTGCGTGAAAGAAACGCAGAAATCAATGTGGGACGTACGGCGAACGTATCCGTTAGGACGTTGTTGTTGTTGTTGTTGTGGTCTTCAGTCCTGAGACTGGTTTGATGCAGCTCTCCATGCTACTCTATCGTGTGCAAGCTTCTTCATCTCCCAGTACCTACTGCAACCTACATCCTTCTGAATCTGCTTAGTGTATTCATCTCTTGGTCTCCCTCTACGATTTTTACCCTCCACGCTGCCCTCCAATGCTAAATTTGTGATCTCTTGATGCCTCAAAATATGTCCTACCAACCGATCCCTTCTTCTAGTCAAGTTGTGCCACAAACTTCTCTTCTCCCCAATCCTATTCAACACCTCCTCATTAGTTATGTGATCTACCCATCTAATCTTCAGCATTCTTCTGTAGAACCACATTTGGAAAGCTTCTATTCTCTTTTTGCCTAAACTATTTATCGTCCACGTTTCACTTCCATACATGGCTACACTCCATACAAATACTTTCAGAAACGACTTCCTGACACGATTTAATTTGACTACATTCCATTATCCTTGTTCTGCTTTTGTTGATGTTCATCTTATATCATCCTTTCAAGACACTGTTCATTCCGTTCAACAGCTCTTCCAAGTCCTTTGCTGTCTCTGACAGAATTACAATGTCATCGGCGAACCTCAAAGGTTTTACTTCTTCTCCATGAATTTTAATACCTACTCCGAACTTTTCTTTTTTTTCCTCTACTGCTTGTTCAATATACAGATTGAATAACATCGGGGAGAGTCTACAACCCTGTCTCACTCCTTTCCCAAGCACTGCTTCCCTTTCATGCCCCTCGACTCTTATAACTGCCATCTGGTTTCTGTACAAATTGTAAATAGCCTTTCGCTCCCTGTATTTTACCCCTGCCACCTTCAGAATTTGAAAGAGAGCATTCCAGTCAACATTGTCAAAAGCTTTCTCTAAGTCTACAAATGCTAGAAACGTAGATTTGCCTTTTTTTAATCTTTCTTCTAAGATAAGTCGTAAGGTTAGTATTGCCTCACGTGTTCCAACATTTCTACGGAATCCAAACTGATCTTCGCCGAGGTCCGCTTCTAACAGTCTTTCCATTCGTCTGTAAAGAATTCGCGTTAGTATTTCGCAGCTGTGACTTATTAAACTGATAGTTCGGTAATTTTCACATCTGTCAACACCTGCTTTCTTTGGGATTGGAATTATTATATTCTTCTTGAAGTCTGAGGGTATTTCGCCTGTCTCATACATCTTGCTCACCAGTTTTGTCACGACTGGCTCTCCCGAGGCCATCAGTAGTTCTAATGGAATGTTGTCTACTTCCAGGGCCTTATTTCGACTCAGGTCTTTCAGTGCTCTGTCAAACTCTTCACGCAGTATCTTATCTCCCATTTCGTCTTCATCTACAGCCTCTTCCATTTCCATAATATTGTCCTCGAGTACATCGCCCTTGTATAAACCCTCTATATACTCCTTCCACCTTTCTGCCTTCCCTTCTTTGCTTAGAACTGGGTTGCCATCTGAGCTCTTGATATTCATACAAGTGGTTCTCTTCTCTCCAAAGGTCTCTTTAATTTTCCTGTAGGCAGTATCTATCTTACCCCTAGTGAGACAAACCTCTACATCCTTACATTTGTTCTCTAGCCATCGTTGCTTAGCCATTTTGCACTTCCTGTCGATCTCGTTTTTGAGACGTTTGTATTCCTTTTTGCCTGCATCAGTTACTGCATTTTTATATTTTCTCCTTTCATCAATTAAATTCAATATTTCTTCTGTTACCCAAGGATTTCTATTAGCCCTCGTCTTTTTACCTACTTGATCGTCTGCTGCCTTCACTACTTCATCCCTCAGAGCTACCCATTCTTCTTCTACTGTATTTCTTTCCCCCATTCCTGTCAATTGTTCCCTTATGCTCTCCCTGAAACTCTGTACAACCTCTGGTTCTTTCAGTTTATCCAGGTCCCATCTCCTTAAATTCCCACCTTTTTGCAGTTTCTTCAGTTTTAATCTACAGGTCATAACCAACAGATTGTGGTCAGAGTCCACATCTGCCCCTGGAAATGTCTTACAATTTAAAACCTGGTTCCTAAATCTCTGTCTTACCATTATATAATCTATCTGATACCTTTTAGTATCTCCAGGATTCTTCCAGGTATACAACCTTCTTTTACGATTCTTGAACCAAGTGTTAGCTACGATTAAGTTATGCTCTGTGCAAAATTCCACAAGGCGGCTTCCTGTTTCATTTCTTCCCCCCAATCCATATTCACCTACTATGTTTCCTTCTCTCCCTTTTTCCTACTGACGAATTCCAGTCACCCATGACTATTAAATTTTCGTCTCCCTTCACTACCTGAATAATTTCTTTTATCTCGTCATACATTTCATCAATTTCTTCATCATCTGCAGAGCTAGTTGGCATATAAACTTGTACTACTGTAGCAGGCTTGGGTTTCCTGTCTATCTTGCCAACAATAATGCGTTCACTATGCTGTTTATAGTAGCTTACCCGCACTCCTATTTTTTTATTCATTATTAAACCTACTCCTGCATTACCCCTATTTGAATTTGTATTTATAACCCTGTAATCACCTGACCAAAAGTCTTGCTCCTCCTGCCACCGAACTTCACTAATTCCCACTATGTCTAACTTTAACCTATCCATTTCCCTTTTTAAATTTTCTAACCTACCTGCCCGATTAAGGGATCTGAAATTCCACGCTCCGATCCGTAGAACGCGTTTTCTTTCTCCTGATAACAACGTCCTCTTGAGTAGTCCCCGCCCGGAGATCCGAATGGGGGACTATTTTACCTCCGGAATATTTTACCCAAGAGGACGCCAACACCATTTAATCATACAGTAAGGCTGCATGTCCTCGGGAAAAATTACGGCTGTAGTTTCCCCTTGCTTTCAGCCGTTCGCAGTACCAGCACAGCAAGGCCATTTTGGTTAATGTTACAAGACCAGATCAGTCAATCATCCAGACTGTTGCCCCTGCAACTACTGAAAAGGCTGCTGCCCCTCTTCAGGAACCACACGTTTGTCTGGCCTCTCAACAGATACCCCTCCGTTGTGGTTGCACCTACGATACGGCCATCTGTATCGCTGAGGCACGCAAGCCTCCCCACCAACGGCAAGGTCCATGGTTCATGGGGGGGGGGGGGGGATTCGTTAGGACAGCGCGCCGAAATTTGCCGTTAATGGGCTGTGGCAACAGACGACAGACGCGAGTGCCTCTGCTAAAAGCGCAACGCCGCCTGCACTGTCTCTCCTGGGTTCGTGAGCACATCGTGTTGAGGCTAGACGACTGGAAAACCGTGGCCTGGTCAGATGAGTCCTGGTTTCAGTTGGTAAGAACTGATGGTAGAGTTCGAGTCTGGAGCAGACCCTAAGAGGCCACGGATCCAAGTTGTCAACCGGGCACTGTGCAAGCGGGTGATGGCTTCATAATGGTGTGCGCTGTGTTTACATGTAATGGACTGGGTCTCGTGGTCCAACTGAACCCATCATTCATTGGAAAGGTTATGTTCGGCTACATGGAGACCATTTGGAAACATTTATCAACTTCATATTCCAAAACATGTCACCAGGTCACAACTGTTGGAACTTGGTTTACAGAAAATTCTGGACAATTCGAGCGATTGACTTGGTCACCCAGATTATTCGACATGAATCCCATCGAACTAGTATGAAACATAATCGAGAAGTTGCTTCGTGCACAAAACCTTGCACCAGTAACACTTTCGCAATTATGGACGGCTGTAGAGGTAGCATGGCTCAATATTTCTGCAGGGGACTTCCAACGACTTGAGTCCATGGAACGTCGAGTTGTTGCATTATGCCGGGAAAAAGGAGGTCTGACACGATATTAGGAGGTATCCCATGTCTAATGTCTACGTACAGTAAAGGAACAGCTCTGAGTTACTGATCATATCATAATGACAACGCATCTGGTCATAAAGGAACATCTGTGAGGCAATGGTTTGTGGAGAATAACATTCCTGAAATGAAGTGGCCTGTTCAAATTACCAATCTGAACCCAATCCAACACCTTTGGTATGAATTAGAACGTCGACTTTCATCCACACCCCAGCGTCCAACATCACTACCTTCTCTGGTTTCGGCTCCTGGGGAAGACTGGGCTGCCATTACTCCACAAACATCCAGACACGTCGTTCAAGTGCCCCCAACAGAGTTCAATCCATCATAAAGGCGAAGGATGGACATATAAAATATTTATTTCCACTGAAAGCTGTCCAGATACGTTTGATCCGATACTTTAAGACAGAAACAGTACGAAAATTTACGCGTAAGTGGCGGCTGAGAGGCAGATTCATTGAAATTACAATAATATTTATCCACAAAGAAGGTTGTTTACAAAGGACCAGCTCTTTCGATTAATCATTTTTGTTTCAGTGGGGGGATCCATAACGAGCTGGATTAGCGGTAGAGGCACAGAAAATTCGAAAAAGGACACATTTCCTCGTCACGTTGTTACTTAAACAACGTTAGAACGGCACAGAAATGATCAACCAGTAGGAAACGCTGTAGGAAAAACACTGTGAGGCACATCAAAGTTTAACGTTAAAAACAGCGAGCCTCTCGTTTCGAGGCGAGTCAAGAGACGCAGTCACGTCACGTACTGATCATAACGATAAAGTTAGAGGAATTCTGTCTTAGAGACAGGTGCAGCAACAGCCATTCATTCCGTGCACCATACGCGAATGAAGTAGTACAGCGGTAAAATGATACTGTTTACACCACGTTGCTGTTGGCAGAGTGTAGATCCCCCGCCGAGAAGTGATTCAGAAAGTGAAGTAATCAAACGGCCACCAAACAGCTGCAGAGGCCTCAAAAGAGTAAATATTTGCTCCGGGGAGACTCCTTGGTGAGCGTATCCTTTTAAAGCCGTGGACGCACAACACCCGTTCATATACGCGTGTGAAGCACACTGTTACGCACTACAGTGGTTTTCGCCTCAAGTTCAGTATTCGACTTATATTGCAATTACGACTCTCACTCTGCTTTGATCTATGGATATCTCGGTTCGCAACTTGTCATATGAAACACGCATTCATCCACTGTGGGGGTTATTGACTGGGCTGGCTAGACCAACATTCTAGTGCTAGGTCAATAACTGCCATCCGAGGACTGGAACTTGCCTTCCTATCGGGAATACAAGCGTCTGGGATGCTCCCGGACTTGCATTCACGATCTGGAAAAAGCTCCCTGCCATCACCTTCCCCATCGCCAAAGCCCTGTGTCGACTACTGTCAACGGCGTTTTCGTGCCAACGTCGTAGTCCCCTGTCAGCTTCACAGTCTTCGTACCGCCTTTCTCACCGTCTTTCATCTCGTCAGTTCTCATTCCGTCCTCATCTCCGTCGTCTTCATTGCCCTCTAGCACTTTCAGTCAGTCATTTATTAGCTCGTATTTCACACCACCTTGATCAATATGGGTGTTCCAGCACCCAACACTTTCGCTGTCGCCTATACTCATCTGAATCGAAATCCCACTCCCACAACCACATACATATTTATCCACTAGTCATTATCCCAAATCGTTGTTTCCACATCTCCCACTTTCCCAACAACTGAGATGTCCCTTACCTCCCCGCCCCTCGCTCCTCTTCGGATGTTCAATATAAAATGAAAATTAAAACATCTGCAGCCGTCTCTTTTGTATTCAACTTATTTACACAACCAGTTTGGGTGTTCCATTACAGGTCCCTTGACCAACGTAAACTGCGAGGAATCCAATATCGTGTGCAATCACGAGCCAATATTAAGCAACCGGCGTCTGTAGATCTTTGGTTTACATGACACTACCCCCTTCGTTCATCAAGCAATATCCTGAGTCTTCAGTTGATGAATGAAAGGATACTGTGTTGTAAACCAGAGCTTTACGCGCACTGGTTATTTAATATTTCTTTCTGTTAAGATTGTACATGAGATTAAATTCCTCCCAAATTACGGTGGTCAAGGGACCTAAATATCGTGGGATCAAACACCGGAACTAGTTCCATCAATAAATTAAATGCAATAAAGAGGGGTCCAGGTGTTTTAATTTTCATTTCTCCTTTTCATTCACCACAGCCTCAGCTACATAAACTTCGCCATCAGCACCGCCTAACACACCAACCTTATCTCAGATTGCCCTTACTCCAGGTAAACCACCCCGCTACAAGTTCCAAGCAACAGATCAACTCACTTCCTTGTAAACATCATCCAAAGGAACCAAAATAGTGAAGAAATCACTCCGTACCACTCTCATAGATTTTAAATCAAAAAAATGGTTCAAATGGCTCTGAGCACTATGGGACTCAACTGCTGAGGTCATTAGTCCCCTAGAACTTAGAACTAGTTAAACCTAACTAACCTAAGGACATCACACACAGCCATGCCCGAGGCAGGATTCGAACCTGCGACCGTAGCGAGATTTTAAATCAATCAACCCCAGAATCTCACTCCTAACCATAGACACAGGAAAACACAAGCTCTCATATATAAATTGTCATGCTCCAACTGAAGAAAGCGATGACATCAATAAAGACATTTTCTATGAAGAACTAGAAACGGTTTTAGACAATGTGCCAAGTGAACATTACAAAATCATCCTTGAAGATTTTAATGCGAAAATTGGGAAAGAAGCAGCCTGCACGAGGACCATCGGGAGGGTCAGTTTACATGATGTGAGCGGCGATAACGGCACTAGGCTGGTTAGCTTTGCGACTGCAAAAGGCTTGTTTGTAAGTAGTACTGATTTCGACAGGAAGAGAATATATAAAGTAACCTGGGTGTCTTCGAATGGGAAGACAGTGAACCAAATTCACCATCTAGTTGTAGAGACGAGAATAAAGAAGTGGATATAAAATGTCAAAACGGCAACAGGTGCGGAATGTGGATCAGACCACTTCCTTGTCATGGAAAAGATGAAAACAATATGGAGAGCAAGGAAGTACAAAAGAATGAAAAGAGTCATTTGATGTGACCTGGAGAGCCTGATTAAAGATAACATAAGAAGAACTTTGAAGGTAGCACTGACAAATCGTTTTGAGGCTTTGAATGAAGGCGAAGGAGATACTGAGGTAGCTCAGAACTGGAAGGCGACTGCAGAGACCATTAAAGAAACAGCCAAGAAGTAATCCCAAAGCGAACTAAGGGAAAAAGAGTGTGTTTCGATGAGGAGTGTGAGGAAGCTATCAGGGAGAGACAACGGGCTAGACACTGTGGATACAAAGTAATATGCAGGAAGAAGAAAAATCAAAATTCGAAGAAATACAATGGCAGACACAAGCCACATTCAGGAAAGCAAAGAGGAAATATGTGAAAAGCACCATGAAGGAAGCTCAATAAGCCTTTCATGGAAATACGTATAAAGAACTTTGAGCTTTGCTGGGAAGCCAGCGGTGGAGAGAAGAAGTCTTCCGTTTTGAGCTCCCGAGTTTGACAGTCGCTCAGTATCAGCTTTTGTTGGTACAGATGGACTTGCTGTCCTTGCTCTCAGGAGATTTTATAGTTAGAACGGTTAGGCACTGTACTGGCGAAGTTATACGATTCTGAACTTCGCCTCCGGATAGGGTGCCGTCGTTGAGTACGCAGCGTTCAGTGACTGAGAGCACTTCTGTGTATACTCACGTAGAGACGTTATCTGAATTCCGTCCTGGTGACTGGGAGTTCGCGTTTCTTGTCTGTATAGCACAGAGAGGAAAAGACAATATTAGATCATACTGCCGGCCGGAGTGGCCGTGCGGTTCTGGGCGCTACAGTCTGGAGCCGAGCGACCGCAACGGTCGCAGGTTCGAATCCTGCCTCGGGCATGGATGTGTGTGATGTCCTTAGGTTAGTTAGGTTTAATTAGTTCTACGTTCTAGGCGACTGATGACCTTAGAAGTTAAGTCGCATAGTGCTCAGAGCCATTTGAACCATTTTAGATCATACTACTCAGAGGACCACCTTCTGCCGTCCTACTGTTCGAAATAGTTTATTTTATGGCTGGAGTTCTTCCATTGTCGCAGACGTGTACGATAACCATCACTCCGACGCACCGGACGCAGTACATACAGTGATATTGCTATAATATCTAATGCTATTATTACTAGGGCTATAAGGCTAAATAGCTGTGATCACGTACGTTTTATTTCCACTGAGGTTGCACACCACTGTAGATATTCTTTGAAAGTAGTGTCTTCTAATTTTTGGTACATAGATGATGTCAGTCATCTCGCGTTATTTATATTAGATCGCGTAGCCATAAAAAGGGACAAATTTGGACAATTGATCACTAATATTAGTTAGTTAGGAAATTCATTTGTGTCTCTTTATGTCCACTGGACATCTATAAGCATTTGTAATATATAAAGGGGTTTTAATCTACAATAAATGTACAGGCAGAAATAACCTTTATCATTTTATAGTTATTACTTCCCTTAAGAATGGTAAAAGTCCAGGAGAGGACGAAATTCCCGCTGAACTTCTCAACGCTGGAGACCTCTGTTTCAAGATCCACAAGCTAATCGAGCAAATTTGGGCAAAACACGAAATACCAGAGGAATGGAAGGTAGCTGTGATATGCTCCATATATAAAAATAAATCAGTATGTGACAACCATAGGAGCATAGCGCTGTTATAAGATCTTCTCCAACTGCCTATTAGAACGAATAAAACCTCTAGCAACAGAGATAATTGCAGAATACCAAGGAGGTTTTCAAGCAGGACGATCAACCACGGACCAGATTTTTGTCCTAAAACAGGTCTGAGAAACAATGTACGAATAGAGATACATCTCCTGTTTGCAGACTTCGAGTAGGTTTACGACAGTATACATAGACCTAGCCTGATTAGAACTATGACAGAGTTTGGTATACCAAAGAAATTGGTCAATCTGGTAGAGGTATGCCTAAAAGACACAAAATCTGAGGTTAAGGTAGGCAATAAAATGACAGAAAGCTTCCCAGTTGTAATAGGATTACGCCAAGAAGATGGGCTATGATCTGTCCTCTTCAGCCTGGCACTTGAGAAGAAAATGCGGGCTTTCAACAAAGAAAACTTCCAGTGCATTCAAACTGGCAATACATTACATATCTGGGCTATGCAGACGACATTGCACTATTAGCATGCACACAAGAAGATCTGAAAATAAGTATCCAGACCTTGGAGTTATTGGCAGCTGGGCTCGGTCTACAAATCAGCTGAAAAGACTGAGTATATGACCATAGGAAGAAAGATTCAAAACTCTCAAGATTTAATTGTATAAACATGTGAAAGAGTTTAAATATCTTGGATCAATTTTTACAGAAGTAAAATCAACCGAAGCAGTGATAAAAGCACAACTGCAGGTGTGAAACAGATGCTATCACTATCTAGACCCTATATTAAAATGTAGAAGTGTCTCTCGACAACTAGAGCTACGGTTGTATAAGACATTAATAATGCCAGTAGTATTTTACGTTTCTCAAACCTGGACTACTCGAAAACAAGACCTTAATCGACTGCTTATATTTGAAAGGAAGGTCCTCAGGAAAATATTTGGACCAGTCCGAGTTCAGACTACTGGAGAAGACGCCATAACACAGAATTAGAAGAGCTGTACAACGAGCCTAACATATTGGGAGTGTCCGACCCGATACCTGAGTGGTCAGCGTGACGGATTGCTGTCCTACGGGACCAGGTTCGATTCAGGGCTGGGTCGGGGATTTTCTCCGCTCAAGGACTGGGTGTTGTGTTGTCTTCATCATCATTTCATCCCCATCCGGAGCGCAGGTCGCCCAATGTGGCGTTGAATGTAATAAGATCTGCACCAAGGCGGCCGGACCTGCCCCGCAAGGGGCCTCCCGGCCAATGACGCCAAACGCTAATTTCCAACATCTTGGGAGTGATGAGAAGCAAAAGACTGCAATGGGCTGGACATGTAGTTAGAATGGAGGCAACAAGGTGGCCCAAAATTGCAATGGACTAGATCCCGTCAGACAGCAGGCCAGTGGGTAGAAAGTGGTGGATCGGTGGAGTGAGAGAAGACTTGTTGCAGCTGGGAGTCACGGAATACTAAAGACAGATAGCAGAAGACAGAGACGGATGGAGAGCTCTAACTGTCGTGACCTGAGTCCACTGGGCCTGATCACGTGAACGAATGAATGCTGGTATCAGCGGTCACGTGAACATTCTCATACCCATAAACGAGATTCTGGACGCCCATGCAACACAAAAGCCCGCCAGGATCACCGTATTGAATAGGGTGAAGTGGCACATCGTACAGTTACCACAGCACAGGAAAGAGGGCTTGAGAGCCCAGACGTGTTAACATGACGAGTAGCGATACAGTCACCAGCAGTGGGACTACGGGCAAGAACAGCTGTATCTCGTCTTCATCTCACGCCACAGCTTCGACGTTTCGTCAGAGGATCACTTGGAAGATAGAATGGCGCACCGTAGTCTTCAGCGACGAAAATACACTCCTGGAAATTGAAATAAGAACACCGTGAATTCATTGTCCAAGGAAGGGGAAACTTTATTGACACATTCCTGGGGTCAGATACATCACATGATCACACTGACAGAACCACAGGCACATAGACACAGGCAACAGAGCATGCACAATGTCGGCACTAGTACAGTGTATATCCACCTTTCGCAGCAATGCAGGCTGCTATTCTCCCATGGAGGCGATCGTAGAGATGCTGGATGTAGTCCTGTGGAACGGCTTGCCATGCCATTTCCACCTGGCGCCTCAGTTGGACCAGCGTTCGTGCTGGACGTGCAGACCGTGTGAGACGACGCTTCATCCAGTCCCAAACATGCTCAATGGGGGACAGATCCGGAGATCTTGCTGGCCAGGGTAGTTGACTTACACCTTCTAGAGCACGTTGGGTGGCACGGGATACATGCGGACGTGCATTGTCCTGTTGGAACAGCAAGTTCCCTTGCCGGTCTAGGAATGGTAGAACGATGGGTTCGATGACGGTTTGGATGTACCGTGCACTATTCAGTGTCCCCTCGACGATCACCAGTGGTGTACGGCCAGTGTAGGAGATCGCTCCCCACACCATGATGCCGGGTGTTGGCCCTGTGTGCATCGGTCGTATGCAGTCCTGATTGTGGCGCTCACCTGCACGGCGCCAAACACGCATACGACCATCATTGGCACCAAGGCAGAAGCGACTCTCATCGCTGAAGACGACACGTCTCCATTCGTCCCTCCATTCACGCCTGTTGCGACACCACTGGAGGTGGGCTGCACGATGTTGGGGCGTGAGCGGAAGACGGCCTAACGGTGTGCGGGACCGTAGCCAAGCTTCATGGAGACGGTTGCGAATGGTCCTCGCCGATACCCCAGGAGCAACAGTGTCCCTAATTTGCTGGGAAGTGGCGGTGCGGTCCCCTACGGCACTGCGTAGGATCCTACGGTCTTGGCGTGTATCCGTGCGTCGCTGCGGTCCGGTCCCAGGTCGACGGGCACGTGCACCTTCTGCCGACCACTGGCGACAACATCGATGTACTGTGGAGACCTCACGCCCCACGTGTTGAGCAATTCGGCGGTACGTCCACCCGGCCTCCCGCATGCCCACTATACGCCCTCGCTCAAAGTCCGTCAACTGCACATACGGTTCACGTCCACGCTGTCGCGGCATGCTACCAGTGTTAAAGACTGCGATGGAGCTCCGTATGCCACGGCAAACTGGCTGACACTGACGGCGGCGGTGCACAAATGCTGCGCAGCTAGCGCCATTCGACGGCCAACACCGCGGTTCCTGGTGTGTCCGCTGTGCCGTGCGTGTGATCATTGCTTGTACAGCCCTCTCGCAGTGTCCGGAGCAAGTATGGTGGGTCTGACACACCGGTGTCAATGTGTTCTTTTTTCCATTTCCAGGAGTGTACATTCTGCCTGCACGCAAGTGATAGTCGTTTGCGCGTACGACGTACACCTGGTGAACTCTGTCTCGTGGAGTGCAAAAGTCCATGACACCCAGGCCCCATCCAAGGATTTCTGGTCTTGGATGCGATAAGCCACAACTCTCGTTCACTTCTGGCGTTACTGGGGGACGCTAACCAGTGTTTGGTACGTGCAAAATGTTGTTAGACACGTTCTTTTGCCGTTCTTCCAACAGGAATCTGTTGTGCTGTTCTAACAGGATAATGCTCATGACACGCTGCTTGTGAAACTCAACGTGCTCTACAAGACGTGCAGCAACTTCCCTGGCCAGCACGATCTCCACTCTAGTGTCCCATCGAGCATATGTGGAATATGATGGGTTGAGAAGTGACTCGTGCGACTCACCAACCAACTCTTCAGAATTACGTGAATAGTTCGAGCAGGCGTGGCATAACGTATCCCAGAATGTTTGCCATCTGTCCGATCGACTGTATGCCAGAGTCAGCACCTGCACTTCCGCCCGTGGGGGCTACATCACGTGCTAATATTGTGTTTTACGTGGATCGATACCTGCTACCTGTAGTGCTATTGATGTGTAAACGTAATCGTTCGATGTACTTCATATGCACTGTTAAAACAATAAATCTTGAGTGAATTGTAAATCTCTAAAAGGCTGTAATAATTTTTATTCTGGAAGTGTATGTATGGCGGTGTGACTCACCTCCAGATCCAGTAACTGCTGCTGTGCGTGGTTGCGCAACACCGATTCGACGGACAGCCAGTTGCCCTCGTTGAATATCTGCCACTGCGGCGCCGCGTTCACGTAGAAGAAGGAGGCGTGCTGCTGCGTGTTGAGGATGAAGTCTGCGGAGGGCGCGAGGTGACCGCGACTGAGCGTCGTCTGGGCGAGCAGTTGCCTCGCCTTCTCCTCCGACCCCAGCGTCGTCGATAGAGTCTGCTGGACGGCGGACGGCGAGTACGCGTTGCTAGGAGACACGCCCAGGAACAGCTCTCCCGACTCGCAGCCCTGAGTGAATGTCGGGCGCGGCTGCGTCTGCTGTCGCCGGAACCGCAGCAGCGACCTGAGGACAGTGTTGCCAACTCATTTCCAAACATGTCCCTACACGACATGTGAAAAGTACCTATGTTCACCTTGAAAGTGCCTGTTGTCGTTGTTGTGGTCTTCAGTCCTGAGACTGGTTTGATGCAGCTCTCCATGCTACTCTATCCTGTGCAAGCTTCTTCATCTCCCAGTACGTACTGCAACCTACATCCTTCTGAATCTGCTTAGTATATTCATCTCTTGGTCTCCCTCTACGATTTTTACCCTCCACGGTGCCCTCCAATGCTAAATTTGTGATCCCTTTGTTGTGGCGTAGTAAGACAGCCACGCCACTCGGAAGTAGCCGAAAGGCACGCGTTACGCTCACGCAGATTGGCGTGAGGTCTGAAACAGGATACGTAATGAATGCTATAAAAAAAAGTACGTAGCTACTAGAATACTTAACTTTAATCCATCATTGTGGTACATCGTTCTTGATGAGACATGCTTCATACGATAACTATCAATTGCTATGGCGCCTTGCTAGGTCGTAGCCATTGACTTAGCTGAAGGCTATTCTAACCATCTGCTCTGCAAATGAGCGAGGCTTCGTCAGTGTGCATCGCTAGCTACGTCGTCCGTACAACTGGGGCGAGTGCTAGTAAGTCTCTCGAGACCTGCCGTGTGGTGGCGCTCGGTCTGCGATCACTGACAGTGGCGACACGCGGGTCCGACATGTACTAATGGACCGCGGCCGATTTAAAGCTACCACCTAGCAAGTGTGGTGTCTGGCGGTGACACCACACCCTTGATGCCTCAAAACATGTCCTACCAACCGATCCCTTCTTTTTGTCAAGTTGTGCCACAAACTCCTCTTCTCCCCAATTATATTCAATACCTCCTCATCAGTTATGTGATCTACCCATCTGATCTTCAGCATTCTTCTGTAGCACCACATTTCGAAAGCTTCTATTCTCTTCTTGTCCAAACTAGTTATCGTCCATGTTTCACTTCCATACATGGCTACACTCCATACAAATACTTTCAGAAACGACTTCCTGACACATAAATCTATACTCGATGTTAACAAATTTCTCTTCTTGAGAAACGCTTTCCTTGCCATTGCCAGTCTACATTTTATATCCTCTCTACTTCGACCATCATCAGTTATTTTACTCCCTAAATAGCAAAACTCCTTTACTACTTTAAGTGTCTCATTTCCTAATCTAATTCCCTCAGAATCACCCGACTTAATTTGACTACATTCCATTATCCTCGTTTTGCTTTTGTTGATGTTCATCTTAAATCCTCCTATCAAGACACTGTCCATTCCGTTCAACTGCTCTTCCAAGTCCTTTGCTGTCTCTGACAGAATTACAATGTCATCGGCGAACCTCAAAGTTTTTACTTCTTCTCCATGAATTTTAATACCTACTCCGAATTTTTCTTTTGTTTCCTTTACTGCTTGCTCAATATACAGATTGAATAACATCGGGGAGAGGCTACAACCCTGTCTCACTCCCTTCCCAACCACTGCTTCCCTTTCATGCCCCTCGACTCTTATAACTGCCATCTGGTTTCTGTACAAATTGTAAATAGCCTTTCGCTCCCTGTATTTTACCCCTGCCACCTTCAGAATTTGAAAGAGAGTATTCCAGTTAACATTGTCAAAAGCTTTCTCTAAGTCTACAAATTCTAGAAACGTAGGTTTGCCTTTTCTTAATCTTTCTCCTAAGATAAGTCGTAAGGTTAGTATTGCCTCACGTGTTCCAACATTTCTACGGAATCCAAACTGATCTTCCCCGAGGTCCGCTTCTACCAGTTTTTCCATTCGTCTGTAAAGAATTCGCGTTAGTATTTTGCAGCTGTGACTTATTAAACTGATAGTTCGGTAATTTTCACATCTGTCAACACCTGCTTTCTTTGGGATTGGAATTATTATATTCTTCTTGAACTCTGAGGGTATTTCGCCTGTCTCATACATCGTGCTCACCTGAAAGTGCCTGACGGCGCAAAAATCTTGCACAGTTACGACAAAAAAGGATCTGATGACGTACACTGAACAGTCCTGCCGGCCGGAGTGGCCGTGCGGTTCTAGCCGCTACAGTCTGGAGCCGAGCGACCGCTACGGTCGCAGGTTCGAATCCTGCCTCGGGCATGGATGTGTGTGATGTCCCTAGGTTAGTTAGGTTTAGTTAGTTCTAAGTTCTAGGCGACTGATGACCTCAGAAGTTAAGTCGCATAGTGCTCAGAGCCAACAGTCCTGTTTTCAAACAAATTAGGAAAGCATACTGCCGTTAGTATTTTGAGCAATTTTAGAATCGAGGAAAATGTTTTTTATGAAATCATCTACACTGATCAGTCATAACATTATGACCACCGACCTACTATTTATATAAATCCGCCCAGGCGATAGCAGCGTCACCTGGCGATAATCTCTGCTACTCAGAGAGGTGCGCGGTAGCATCAGTGAGCATGTCGTCCGTCTGTAGATGGGAAAGCGGGCGATCTATCTGAGCTTGCCGCGCGGGATTAGCCGAGCGGTCTGAGGCGCTGCAGTCATGGACTGTGCGGCTGGTCCCGGCGGAGGTTCGAGTCCTCCCTAGGCATGGGTATGTGTGTGTTTGTCCTTAGGATAATTTAGGTTAAGTAGTGTGTAAGCTTAGGGACTGATAACCTTAGCAGTTAAGTCCCATAAGATTTCACACACATTATTATATGAGCTTGACAAATGACAGATTGTGATGACCTGGATGCTCGACACTAGCATTTCGAAAATTGCACGCCTTTTCAGGTGTTTGAGGAGTGCTGTGGTGAGTGTCTTCAACACGTGGCGAAACCAAGGTGAAACCACGCCCAGACGTAGTGAATTTGGGCGGTCACCCCTCATGATTGTTCTGATTGTGGTGGTAGGTTCCTATGGGACGAAACGGCTGAAGTCATCCGTCCACAGGCTTACACACTACTTAATCTAACATAAACTAACTTGTGCTAAGGACAACACACACACACACACCCATACACGAGGGAGACCTCGAACATCCGACGGGGAAACCGCGCAAACCGTGGCATGGGGCCTAGACCGCGCGTCTATCCCGCGCGGCACCCCTCATGACAGATGTCGGACGTCGTCAGCTGGGCAGACTGGTAAGACAGGACAGGTGGCGAACTGTGGCGGAACTAACACCACACTTTAATGCTGGGTAGAATACAAGAGTGTCTCAACACACAGTGCACCCAACACTCCAAACGATGGGCCTCCGCAGCTGACGATCCATGCATGTGCCAATATTGACACCACGACATCGACAACTACGACTGAAAGGGGCATGTGGCCATCGGCATTGGAGGTTGGCTCAGTGGCAGAGCGTTGCATAGTCCGATACCTTCTTCATCATGCCGGTGGAAGGGCGCGAATCCGTCGTCTTCCAGGAGAACAGCTTCATGGCACCTGTGCTGTGGGATGGAGACAAGCTGGTGGCGGCTCCATTGTGTTCTGGGGAAGATTCGCATGGGGAACCATGGGTTTAGTGAAGCTCGTGCAAGGCACCATGACCATCGAGGAGTATCATACACTGGTTGCACACCACGTAACCCCTTCTTGACGATCATGTCTCTTGTCATCTGTGGCATTTTTCAATATATGCCACGTCATAAGGAAAGGAGTGTGGTGGAGTGGTTCGAGGAACACAGCAGTGAGTTCCAATTGACGTACTGGACTCCCAACTCGCCAGATCTGAACCCGCTCGAACACATCTGGGATGTGATTGAACGTGGCGTCAGAGCTCATCGCCCCGCACTCCGGAATTTAAGGGAATTAGGTGACTTGCGTGTGAAGATGTGGTGTCAGCTCCCTCCAGTGACGTACCATGGGCTCATTGCTTCCGTGTCACGACCCGTCGCCGCTGTTTACCGCGACTGAGGTGGACATACCGGCTATTAAATAGGTGGACATAATGTACTGGCTGATCAGAGTATGTGCCCGCATCTCGTGGTCGTGCGGTAGCGTTCTCGCTTCCCACAACTGGGCTCCCGGGTTCGATTCCCGGCGGGGTTAGGGATTTTCTCTGCCTCGTGATGGCTGGGTGTTGTGTGATGTCCTTAGGTTAGGTAGGTTTAAGTAGTTCTAAGTTCTAGGGGACTGATGACCATAGATGTTAAGTCCCATAGTGCTCAGAGCCATTTTTTGATCAGAGTATGTGATCTGTTGTTGACAGTGAACGCTCAACAACTGGGGTCGCGAATCATATTTCTGCAGCTGTGGTGTCCTCTCCGAGTTTAAGATTTGCAGTGCACGTAATAGGTTGATGCACCCACGACGAAAGCATTGAATGTTTATTATATTGTGACACTAGATTTTTGCGCGGATCGCTATTTGCCTGTTTCAAAAGTTCGCTTCTTCCAGCACACAAACTAATGAGCACGATGAATATCCTTGGGATCAACAAAAAATGGTTCAAATGGCTCTGAGCACTATGGGACTCAACTGCTGAGGTCATTAGTCCCCTAGAACTTATTACTAGTTAAACCTAACTAACCTAAGGACATCACAAACATCCATGCCCGAGGCAGGATTCGAACCTGCGACCGTAGCGGTCTTGCGGTTCCAGACTGCAGCGCCTTTAACCGCACGGCCACTTCGGCCGGCTGGGATCAACAGTTAACCACCCTCTAAATTTTTCTTTCTTATGTAACACACCCCTCAATTCCTGTTTTCGGCTTTGACTTTCTCTCTTTTGTAACCCTCTTTTCTTTTTCGGTGCCGAATCTATAATAAAACAATACTAATACTATAGTTACGCATCCCAAAAAAAGAAACTATAGAAGCATATGTTCAGGCCAAAGGAACTGAACTGATCTATGCGGGCTGTGCAACCTTTAATTTTAATATGTGATCACACAAAAAAGACAGAGTCGCCGCAGAAGTTAAGAATGTAATTGTGGAAGTAACAATGGTGTAGAGATAATAGTAGACGCGCTAAATTTTGCCTGATGGTCCCTTGGTTTGGGTCATCGCACGCCGGACCCATTCGGAGCACTTCGCGTAGATTGTCGGACCGATTCGGAGCACTTCGCGTCGATTGTCTTGTATTCACGATTGTTACTATATAGCGTCATAGTTTCCTCAACAGTGGCCATTTTTCTTCTAATCACTATGTTGTATTACAACAACTTTAATTTACGCTTTTTGCTACAAATAGGTACCGCATTTGAAAACGATTGTCTCGTAATTCGGATACCAGGATCTATGTTACTTCTGTGCGCAGTTTGTAGCTTACGAGATAGCAGCTCATCGGCACGAGGAGCGCTAAGCAACAAACACGTCAGCATTTCCGCTGTCACGGACCCTCTCCAGAAATTGAGTCAGATGGAAAGTCTAATGATCGACGTAAACGTATAAGCAGAATTCCTTGCCGTGTATATTGAAACATAATTAAATATTTTCATGACGATTATTTGACAGTTAAGACTCGAACAGCGCTTAACATAGTATTGAGAATATGGGAAGGGCATCCAATTCCTTCTATATTTTTTCTTACTTCTTCTTTAATTTTGTAAAACACATTCCGCTGGCCGCGTCGATGAAGTCCTCCGAAGTTGGTACTGCTTTAGTCTTCACAAAAAGAGATTAATTTATCTAATGGAATTTGAAGTTGTCTTAAAGAATCCAGACAAAACTTTTCAATTGTCTCCGATGTTTCGTAGTTCAGCAAATCAAACTTCGACAGCTTCTGTTGGATTCCGTCACTTTCAGTAAAGTATTGAATAGCTAAAGGAAACATCATCTAATTTCTTATGGTTCGATGCGTCGGTTCCTATGCCGTAAAATGTCACTTCTTGCAATTGCTTTATGCATTCGAACACGGAGTGTGGTGCGATATTTCCACAATCGCTGTAGCTTTGGTCCTGGTTGCAGACTGCTTTGCGGCGACTTTGGAGTCAGGATGCAACGCGGTATTCAGTTTTACGGTGATTGACAACTTTATAAGCTGTTGATAGTTTTGCAACAACAACGAGCAATTCTTCCTGGTTATCTTCTTTAATAACGAATGTAGCAATAGGCTTTGATGTCGACACTACTGCGAATCTATTTGTACGATTCTTCGTAGAAATGTGTTGCCTCATATCTGCCTCAACTCCGTGAGTTATTGAGATGAAACATCTACAAATCTCACACAACGCTTCCTGATCCGTACGTCGGGCCTTGACAAAAGACCATTCTTTTGTGCAATCATCCGAAACGTGACAGTTTCCCTTTCCATCCTTAGAAATTTTTGTAAGCTATAACAAGATAAGTTAGTAAACTATAATAAGATAAGTAAACAATCGACAATAACACTCTAATCATCGAAGTAGACGTCACTATTCACCTCACGCCCTATACACCCGATGGAAACACTTCAGACATTACTGACTTGCCCTCGTTGTTTGTATTAGGTTTAGAAAGAACCGTCTTATCGCATCGCTAATCAAATGGGAAATGCCCGATTCTTGCGGGTGGCGCAACTTAAATACGAGGGTAATCCCAGAAGTATCGTCTCCTATTTTTTTACAAGTACATAGATCTGTTTATTTCTACAATGGTTTACATCAGTTTACAGCTTGAACATTTAGCTATTTTTCGACATAATCACCATTTCTTTCGATAAATTTTTGTAGACGCTGTGGCAGTTTTTGTATGCCCATGTCATACCAGCTCGCCGCCATGCTGTTCAGAAAGTTATGAACCTCTTCTTTCACCTCGTCGTCGGAGCTGAATCGCTTTCCGGCCAAATGTTCTTTTAACCTAGGGAACACGTGATAGCCACTAGGCGCCAAGTCAGGGCCATAGGGTGTGTGGGTGATTATGTTCCACTGAAACTGTTGCAGGAGAGCAACGGTTTGCCGAGTGATGTGTGGGAGAGCGTTGTCATGGAGAATGTGTACGCCCTTGCTCAATATTCCTCTTCTCCGGTTCTGAATTGCCCGTTTTGAGTTTTTTTCAGAGTCTCACAGTACCTGTCAGCGTTAATTGTGGTCCCAGCGATTCAGCTCCTACGACGAGGTGAAAGAAGAGGTTCATAACTTTCTGAACAGCATGGCAGCGAGCTGGTATTACATGGGCATACAACAACTGCCACAGCGTCTACAAAAATGCATCGACAGAAATGGTGATTATGTCGAAAAATAGCGAAATGTTCAAGCTGTAAACCGATGTAAACCACTGTAGAAATAAACAGGTCTATGTACTAATAAAAAAAGTAGGCGACATTACTTTTGGGAGTACCCTCGTAGTTCCAGCCCCTCACTACTGGAGAAGTCTGGTATTTTCTCGATTGACGGCGCTAGATATAGATCGTGCTTGCATCGTCGATAACAAATACGCAACATGCAACGCTATCTGTGAGACATAAACATTTACATGTTGCGCGAACAGATGTCGTTACTTCAGTATCTGAGCCAAGCTGATAACAGTATTTTGCCAAATCTGGACAAAACTGGGTCTTGTCTGGAGGCTGGGACAAAAAGGTCCATAATGGTAAGGCTCCCGACATAATGCAATGGATGGCAACACCATTGTCGGTATAAAAAGAGTCGGGGCGCGTTTTGTCGACAATAACATAGCAATTACAGCAGAACGGGTCGGTCATGAGAGCTCATTGATTTCTAACGTGGACTAGCTCTTGGACGTCATTTGAGTAACAAATAAATCCATCAGGCTTATTTCAACCCTGCTCCAGCCGACTGTTGGCGATGTGATTGAGAAGTGGAAACGGAAAGCTAAACAGCTACATCAAGACCAAGAAGACCTAAAGTACTGAGAGACGCAGACCAAAGTGCACTGCGCAAGGTGGTTGTAAAAATCGGATGAAATCTGCAGAACGAGTCACTCGTCAGTTCCACACTGCTAGCAGATGTCCAGCTAGTACGATGTCTGTGGGCAGGAAACTAAAAATGGGGTACAGTGGTCCTCGTAAACCAAACATTTCTGCAGTCAACGCTAAGCGACAGTTGAGGTGATGTAAAGAACGACGCCAATGGACTGAGTATGACTGGAAACGAATGATTTGGAGGGATGAATCATGCTGTATCCTGTGACACTCCGATGAAAGGTGGATGGGTTGGCGAATGCTTGGGGAACGTTACCTGTCTTCGTGAGTAGTCCAACAGTGAGACACGGAGGAGGTGGTGTTACGGTGTGGGAGTATTTTTCGTGGTTAGGGAGTTCGGCTTATTGAGGTTAAGAAAACGCAAAATTTCAGAAGAATATGTACAGCTCTGCCTACTGAGTACAGTAGAGGAACACTTCCGAGACATGCATGCATGTTCGAAGGAACCTGCCATCGCATTTCTGAATAACACGGGCACTGCAGTATCGTCTCCACGATGTCTGTGGACTAACTGATTTGAGCACGTCACCTAGCGAGAACGTCAGGAACTGTGTTAGGCGGAAATAAAACTTTAAAATACGCTGCATTCAATGCTCTATCAAACATTTCTGTAAATTATTTACACTTTCCACAATTAAAGCTTACTTCTGTATAACTAATTTATGAACACACTGTATGGTTTAATCTAGACCGCTTACAGGTACAGCAAGTCACACATTCTGCCACACGCCTTACAGTAGTCCCTGTTTAGAAAACCGTAGTGAGCCAACTAGGACGGATCAACTGTAAAGTAAGGTGGGAAACACTGACAGATGAACGTACTGTACGACTCCGGCCAGTTCACGCGATTTCATCTTGAGCCAGGACAAACTGTCATTTGTAATCGATAAGTTACTTCCGGCGATGACAGGGAATGACGTCTTAATTAAAGGGTATGAGGAAGGAGGCAAAGATGATTCAAACTTAATTTCCCGTTGACGTCCGTGCAGACTGAGCAGCATTTCATATGAACGTGAAATACGGGAGGGGCAGGGGGCAAGGGAGAAGGAAGAGGGGCCTTCAACCGCAGCTTTATGCGAACAATTATCCCAGTATTTTGCCACAAAAAAAATGGCTCCGAGCACTATGGGACTTAACATCTGTAGTCATCAGTCCCCTAGAACTTATAACTACTTAAACCTATCCTAAGGACATCACACATATCCATGCCCGAGGCAGGATTCGAACCTGCGACCGTAGCAGTCGCGCGGTTCTGGACTGCGCGCCTAGAACCGCTAGACCACCGCGGCCGGCTTGCCACAAAAGATCTAGGAAATATATATTTGTGTACTAACAGTCGTTCGGAAATAAGTCAGTAAGTCGATCCATGTTAGTAGAGCGAAGAACATACGATTCATCAGGATGGTGTGTAAATAATGACTGACAGACGAGTCAGTAGTCCATATCAGTAAACTTAGTATCATCACAGCTAGAACAATTTTTCAGATCCTTAAATCGAGAAAACGAAAATGGTATTTTAACCTATCTGAACTACTTGAGCCTTGCTGATGACATCGCGCTGCTTGTGATTAGTGCAACCAAACAACAAGAGCGTTTGGAAGCTGAAAAGAGTCAGGAGTCTGTTTCATCAACAGTGGTCTTGTTGGTCTTAGAGGAAATCCCCAGATCCTAAAGGTGGGAAAAGTGAGAAGGAATATATACTACTAAAACCTCTCCGAATCACTTCTGTTTCTACTTGCGACACCGCTCTGTTGTCTCTAGCGCAAACAAAGTACAACAGCGAAACAGTGCAAATTTATAAGTACGCCATAAAATGATATTTAAAAAAGTAAAATGACGTATAAGCAGAAAAAATCACAAATGAATAACAAAGTTACAGAATCTATCGTTGTATGTAGGACAGCCGAAAACAAATAGATGGTCAACAAAAGAAATAAACACAAGAGTAAAAGTAACCTGGAATGTTTTTGGTGGACCAAATAGAGTTTTCAAAACGAACATTCCAATGTGTCTAAACGGAAAGTTCATGATCAGTGAATATTTCCAATACTGACATCTCAGTGATGTACTTTTCATGCGATAACAATTAGAAAACTGAGAGCTGGTGAGCAGCCAATGGTTGGGTGGTTGGTTGATCTGGGAAGGAGACCAAACAGCGAGGTCATCGGTCCCATCGGATTAGGGAAGGATGGGAAAGGAAGTCGTCCGTGCCCTTTAAAAGAAATCACCCGACATTTGCATGAAGCGATTTAGGAATATCACGGAAAACCTAAATCACGATGGCCGAATTTAGGTTTGAACCATCGTCCTCCCATGTAACGGCGTAAAGTCAAGCGCCGGCACGCCACTCGGGGAACGATAGAGGAGAGAAGGCTGTGAGAAGGGGTCAGACAATCGCACGCTGACCAACCTCCCTTCCAGGACGACAACGCGACAGCAGCGGGCCCTAGGTGAAGAGGACATAAGCGCCATGCCCGACTGTTGGCGGCCCATTTCAATAGCAGCTTCAAGATTAGCCACTTGGATATCAGCGTCAACGATAGCTACTTCGCCAGCAGTTCAGAATAGACTTTAGTCAGTTAGAGATCAGCAGTCACTGCAAAGACTGATTATTTCGTATGTCGCCATTTGCTTGCGACACATCAGTGTAATTGCCAAAGTTAAGTATTGTAATTATCTTATTGTAATAAAACTCATTAATCCGAGTTGTCTGATTGTTTGTCTAGCGAACCGATTACGCAGGAATGACGAAGAGACTGTCCCGAATGCGAGTCCAGTGTGCTAACCACTGCACCACCTCGCTCTGCTGAGAGAACAATCTACATCTACATCCATTCTCCGCAAGCCACCTGACGGTGTGTGGCGGAGCGTTAAATGTTGGTACCAAACAGGAGACAAGAAAACAAACAAATGACTCAGAGACAGTTATTAAGGCTTCAATGAAAATGAAATAGAAGTGTGTTGCCACACGTATCCAGGTAAATAGATGGAGGACAGACCAAGAGCGTTTCTTGCTGGATTCCAAGAAACAAGATGTTAGACAACGTGCAGAAGAAACATGGCTGCGTAAGCGTTGAGGCCCTTTATGCGTAGAAATGTCTAGATGGAGCAACAGTGGTTGTATAATCGCCGATAGTAATAACTCTTGCAATGTCTTTATCTGTGTATCTCGAAATATTTAGAGACGTAAGAGATGGCTGGCTAGCAGGTACCGGCTGTTTATGATTAATGTGCAGCTATTCCCAGAGGTCCTGTGTGCTGTCATTATCGTATGGCAGGGGAAAAAATGTGTGTGAAATCTTATGGGACTTAACTGCTAAGGTCATCAGTCCCTAAGCTTACACACTACTTAGCCTAAGCCAACCATTGTGGCCGTGCGGTTCTACTCGCTTCAGTCTGGAACCGCGTGCCCGCTACGGTCGCAGGTTCGAATCCTGCCTCGGGCATGGATGTGTGTGATGTCCTTAGGTTAGTTAGGTTTAAGTAGTTCTAAGTTCTAGGGGACTGCTGACCACAGATGTTAAGTCCCATAGTGCTCAGAGCCATTTGAACCATTTACTTAGCCTAAATTATCCTAAGGACAAACACACACACCCATGCCTGAAGGAGAACTCGAACCTCCGCCGGGACCAGCCGCACTATGGCAGCGAAACTTGGAAGATATTCTAAGGCGTTAATGCAGAACCGATTTACGCTGAAAAAAATTAGTTATAATTTTGGCCACTAGTTGCAAATATGGCGCTCTGAAAGCAAGAAAAACGTACAGAAATGTTTCCATATATAATAGATTAGGAACGTGACGTGTGCAGAAAAGGTCAAACAAGTGAGAAAGGTATAATGTTGATTTTATTATTAATGGTTAAGGTTTAACAAATGACAGCATGGATGTCATACTGTCATACAGACGGTGTAAAGCGCCAGATTTGCATCTCGTGGCCGAAACTGGAACTAATTTTTTTACAGCGTAAATAGGTTACACATTAACGCATTAGAATATCTACGAGGGTAATCCCAAAAGTGAGGTCTCTTATTTTTATAAGTACATTGACCTGTTTATTTCTACAATGGTTTACATAAGTTACAGCTTGAACATTTAGCAATTTTTCGGCATAATCACCATTTATGTCGATGAATTTTTGTAGACGTTGTGGCAGTTTTTGTATGCCCATGTCGTACCAGCTCGCCGCCATGCTATTCAGAAAGTTACGAACCTCTTCTTTCACCTCGTCGTCGGAGCTGAATCGCTTTCCGGCCAAATGTTCTTTTAACCTAAGGAACAGGTGAGTCACTGGGCGCCAAGTCAGCTCTATAGGGTGAGTGGGTGATTATGTTTCACTGAAACTGTTGCAGGAGAGCAACGGTTTGCCGAGCGATGTGTGGATGAGCGTTAATATGGAGAATGTGTACGCCCTTGCTCAACATTCCTCTTCTCCGGTTCTGAATTGCCCATTTGAGTTTTTTTCAGAGTCTCACAATACCTGTCAGCGTTAATTGTGGTCCCAACGATACAGCTCGAACGACTAGGTGAAAGAAGAGGTTGAACTTTATGAACTGCATGGTGACAAGCTTGTGCGACATGGGCATATAGAAACTGCCACAGCGTCTACAAAAACGCATCGACAGAAATGGTGATAATGTCGAAAAATAGCTAATGTTCAAGCTGTAAACTGATGTAAACCACTGTAGAAATAAACAGGTCTATGTACTAATAAAAAAATAGGAGACCTTATTTTTGGAATTACCCTCGTACTAAGCTTCGCTACCATACGATACTTGCAGCGCACAATGGAACTCCGTGATTAGCTGCACTTTAATTATAACCACCTGGTGTTTAGCAATGAACAGCTTAATTAATGCTTTTCTGCTGGTTTCAACCAACTGTGCTCGAGTTTTGGAGAAATGTGACGTCACCCCTTTGCACCGAATTCACGGTAACGAACGTTTACTTCAGGCAGAAGCGAGCCAAGGTCCAAATCGGAGCTTCACATAAGCTATAATCCCACTTTCAGATGTTCCCCAAAGATGAGGATTAAGCTTTGGGCTGCTGCAACAACTTAATTCGGGCACAGCATAAAAAATGTTCAAATGTATTTGAATTCCTAAGGGACAAAACTGCTGAGGTCATCGGTCCCTAGACTTACACACTACTTATACTGGCCATTAAAATTGCTACACCACGAAGATGACGTGCTACAGACGCCAAATTTAACCGACAGGAAGAAGATGCTGTGATATGCAAATGCTTAGCTTTTTTTAGAGCATTCACACAAGGTTGACGCCGGAGGCGACACCTACAACGTGCTGACACGAGGAAAGTTTCCAACCAATTACTCATACACAAACAGCAGTTGACCGGCGTTGCCTGGTGACATGTTGTTGCGATGCCTCGTGTAAGGAGGACAAATGCGTACCATCACGTTTCAGACTTTGATAAAGCTCGGATTGTAGCCTATCGCGATTGCGGTTTATCGTATCGCGACCGGCGGGGTCAGGGATTTTCTCTGTCTCGTGATGACTGGGTGTTGTGTGACGTCCTTAGGTTAGTTAGGTTTAAGTAGTTCTAAGTTCTAGGGGACTGATGAGCATAGATGTTAAGTCCCATAGTGCTCAGAGCCATTTGAACCATCGTATCGCCACATTGCTTCTCACGTTGGTCGAGATCCAATGACTGTTAGCAGAATATGGAATCGGTGGGTTCGGGAGGGTAATACGGAACGCCGTGCTCGATCCCAACGGCCTCGTAGTAGCAGTCGAGATGACAGGCATCTTATCCGCATGGCTGTAACGGATCGTGCAGCCACGACTCGATCCCCGAGTCAACAGACGGGGACGTTTGCAAGACAACAACCATCTGCACGAACAGTTCGACGACGTTTGCAGCAGCATGGACTATTAGCTCGGAGACCATGGCTGCGGTTACCGTTGACGCTGCATCACAGACATGAGTGCCTGCGATGGTGTACTCAACGACGAACCTGGGTGCACGAATGGCAAAACGTAATTTTTTCGGATGAATCCAGGTTCTGTTTACAGCATCATTAGGTCGCATCCTTGTTTGGCGACATCGCGGTGAAGGCACATTGGAAGCGTGTATTCGTCATCGCCATACTGGCGTATCACCCGGCGTGACGGTATGGGGTGCCATTGGTTACACGTCTCGGTCACCTCTTGTTCGCATTGACGGCAATTTGGACAGTGGACGTTACATTTCAGATGTGTTACGACAGGTCGCATCCTTGTTTGGCGACGTCGCGGTGAAGGCACATTGGAAGCGTGTATTCGTCATCGCCATACTGGCGTATCATCCGGCGTGACGGTATGGGGTGCCATTGGTTACACGTCTCGGTCACCTCTTGTTCGCATTGACGGCAATTTGGACAGTGGACGTTACATTTCAGATGTGTTACGACCCGTGGCTATATCCTTCATTCGATCCCTGCGAAACCCCACATTTCAGCAGGATAATGCACGACCGCATGTTGCAGGTCTTGTACGGGCCTTTCTGGATACAGAAAATGCTCGACTGCTGCCCTGGCCAGCACATTCTCCAGATGTCTCACCAATTGAAAACGTCTGGTCAATGGTGGCCGAGCAACTGGCTCGTCACAATACGCAAGTCACCACTCTTGATAAACTGTCGAATCGTGTTGAAGCTGCATATGCAGCTGTACCTGTACACGCCATCCAAGCTCTGTTTGACTCAATGCCCAGGCGTATCAAGGCCGTTATTAGTGCCAGAGGTGGTTGTTCTGGGTAGTGATTTCGCAGGATCTATTCACCCAAATTGCGTGAAAATGTAATCACATGTCAGTTCTAGTATAATATATTTGTCCAATGAATACCCGTTTATCATCTGCATTTCGTCTTGGTGTAGCAATTTTAATGGCCAGTAGTGTAAGAACAACACACTCACCCATGCCCGACGGAGGATTCGAACCTCCGGCGGGACGGGCCGCGCAATCGGTGACATGGCGCCTCTAATCGCGCGTCCTGTATTGTTTCAATAGATGTAATCTACAGTATGTGCATAGCGATGTCTCATTGTACTTATATCGGGAACCAGTGTTGGGTGAGCGACGTACCCGAGCAGCTGGTGGTGCGAGTAGAAGGTGCTGGCCTTGTCGGCGTCGTGGCACGCCTCTATGACGGGCAGCCATTGGCGGGAGACGTTGAAGCCCAGCTCGAAGACGCGCAGTTTGCCCGACGGGCCGCACCGCCGCGCCGTCTTGTGGGCCTCGGCCAAGGGGCGGTTCTCGCACCACAGGTTACCAGCCGTAACGCGGCCGCCGGGCGCCTGCAAAGTGTCAGTCATCTTCACAGCTCCTCTGTGCGCACTACGCGGATGGGAAAATGCAAATGCAGCACGGAGTGTACCTGTAAAGTTTGGAGTGTGCATGGAGTGCAAGTGTTAGGCAGTATCACATTTAAGGGATCTGCCACGTGAACACAAATGTAAGAACCTTCAACATCGCAGCGCGTCAGCAATCGTTTGTTAATATATTAAAAAACTAAAAAGCCGCCTCGATTGCGAAAAAAGCACCTAGTGTTAAGTGTTAACCCAGGTTTCGGCGTAGATAACTACACTTTCTTCAGAACAACAATAAAACCCACAAGTGCCTAAGAAGACCTTTGTCAATGGTTAAAAGAACACCATAGCTATACATTTTTAAACGAAAAAGAAAAGGAAAACACAAACAGTACATACGTACAAAGTCAAAACCACTACTTAACTTAATGGTGTACGCTCCACCTCACACCGGCCTACTTTATGACGGGTCACGGCCCATCGAACATGGTTACATATACAGATACAAACACTCAAAACAAATATGAAATTAAATATTGATGTCTGAGTCATTTAGTTAGATTCCTTTGATGTGATAAACATATATACACTGCACGTATACAGATATAAACATCGACACAAAATCAGATTAAATTTTCAGTTTCGAGACATTCCTGTTATGTGAGATATCCTTACATCATTCGTAATTAAGAGGACAGTAATGGTTGTACGTATTGACACCTTCAGCTCGCGGTATAATTTCCCTTGCTGTGTGCATGCCACTATTACATGTTTAAATCGTCTTCTTTTTCACTGCAACAACCACGCACTGGGGAAGCTACAACTTTTATTTGAAAAAGGCGACTATGGTAACATACACGGCCCAACCGCATTCGGAGCCCTGGTACCGTTTACTCATCATGATTCTGGTGTACCACGGTTTCCTCGGCAGGTTCCACCCGCAGTTCTGGATGAATACGGGCGTAAAATCTTCCTTTCTTTCTTGGGGTTTTCATCCATTCCTTATCTCCTTGTTCCATTATTCCTTTAAGACTGTTGGCGCATTTTCCCTATAAGGTCACTACAGGGGTATCTAATTCCTTCGAATATACCTTCCTTTAGCATATCTCTCTGCTATTTCGTTCCCAATGATGCCTGAATGCCCCCTGAACCACAGGAGGTTAACGTCAATGCCAACTTTTCTTCTAGTATGAATCAAACTGAATGTATCTTATACTGTATATAATGGGGAGTGGTCACATTCCGATAAGTTTTATCCTTTGGAAGGTGTTTCGAAAGTCAGTTACGAACAAAACTGTTTGAAATGCGTTCCTTGTCCCATAGGTAGGTGGTTAGCACAATGGACTCGCACTCGAGAAGACGACGGTTCAAACAAGCGTCCGGCCATCCTAATTTTGGTCTCCGTTATTTCACTAAATCGCTTCAGGTAAATGCCGGGGTGGTTCCTGCGAAAGGGTACGGTCGACTTCCCTCCCCTTTTCTCCCTAATACGATGGGACCGATGGTCTCGCTGTTTGGTCCCCTCACCCCGAATCAACCAACCAACCAACCTACCCCCTGCCGCCGTTGGATAAGCAGCTGCAGCAGCAAGTCGTATACTCCTAGCTCACTCATTTGTTACATAGTTTAATTCTTAATTTCTTTGCGTGTTTTTGGTACTTGCATTGTTTAATTCATAAATTTCGAGCGTATTATAGTATTTGAGAGTTGTAGCATCGCGTTTTAGTACCTGAATAGTGTAAATTCGCGTAGTCGTTTGTCTACTGTTTTGTTTTGAACGGCCAGTGTCGGTTGGTCGCAGTCAGTGTGCTCCCTGCCGCCGTTGGATAAGCAGCTGAGCAGCAAGTCGTATACTCCTAGCTCACTCATTTGTTACATAGTTTAATTCTTAATTTCTTTGCGTGTTTTTGGTTCTTGCATTGTTTAATTCATAAATTTCGGGCGTATTATAGTATTTGAGAGTGTAGCATCGTGTTTTAGTACCTGAATAGTGTAATTTCGCTTAGTCTCCTTCCGCCGCCGAGCAGTGTCAGCAGTGCGCAAGTAGCAGCATTACTGCATTTACTAGGCAATCTTGTATTTTAATAACCGTTTAAATTTTGTCGATTGTTTGCGCTCTCTGTAGATTAGTTCAGACGTTCTTAGCAAAACAGTTTTTAGCATGGATAGGGACTGCAACTGCTGTGTTCGGATGCAGGCTGAGTTGGCATCCCTTCGCTCCCAGCTTCAGGCAGTGTTGGCTTCGGTCACACAGCTTGAGGCTGTTGCCAATGGGCATCACTGTGGGGGTTGGGATGGGGGTTTGTCGGGGACGGCCAGCTCGTCCCACGCATCCCCTGATCGGACTACGACTGTGGTTGCCCGGGATACTGCCCGCATTGAGGCTGATTCCTCACCTGTGGTAGAGTGGGAGGTCGTCTCAAGGTGTGGCAGGGGGCGAAAGACATTCCGGAGGGCTGAACGGAAAGCCTCTCCAGTTTGTCTGACGAACCGGTTTCAGGCTCTGTCTCAGGCTGATACTGATCCTCGGCCTGACATGGCTGCTTGTCCTGTTCCAGAGGTTGCCCCTCAGTCTGCAAGATCCGGGCAGTCGCAGAGGGTGGGCTTACTGGTAATTGGGAGCTCCAACGTTAGGCGCGTAATGGGGCCCCTTAGGGAAATGGCAGCAAGAGAGGGGAAGAAAACCAATGTGCACTCCGTGTGCATACCGGGGGGAGTCATTCCAGATGTGGAAAGGGTCCTTCCGGATGCCATGAAGGGTACAGGGTGCACCCATCTGCAGGTGGTCGCTCATGTCGGCACCAATGATGTGTGTCGCTATGGATCGGAGGAAATCCTCTCTGGCTTCCGGCGGCTATCTGATTTGGTGAAGACTGCCAGTCTCGCTAGCGGGATGAAAGCAGAGCTCACCATCTGCAGCATCGTCGACAGGACTGACTGCGGACCTTTGGTACAGAGCCGAGTGGAGGGTCTGAATCAGAGGCTGAGACGGTTCTGCGACCGTGTGGGCTGCAGATTCCTCGACTTGCGCCATAGGGTGGTGGGGTTTCGGGTTCCGCTGGATAGGTCAGGAGTCCACTACACGCAACAAGCGGCTACACGGGTAGCAGGGGTTGTGTGGCGTGGGCTGGGCGGTTTTTTAGGTTAGATGGCCTTGGGCAAGTACAGAAAGGGCAACAGCCTCAACGGGTGCGGGGCAAAGTCAGGACATGCGGGGACCAAGCAGCAATCGGTATTGTAATTGTCAACTGTCGAAGCTGCGTTGGTAAAGTACCGGAACTTCAAGCGCTGATAGAAAGCACCGAAGCCGAAATCGTTATAGGTACAGAAAGCTGGCTTAAGCCAGAGATAAATTCTGCCGAAATTTTTACAAAGGTACAGACGGTGTTTAGAAAGGATAGATTGCATGCAACCGGTGGTGGAGTGTTCATCGCTGTTAGTAGTAGTTTATCCTGTAGTGAAGTAGAAGTGGATAGTTCCTGTGAATTATTATGGGTGGAGGTTACACTAAACAACCGAACTAGGTTAATAATTGGCTCCTTTTACCGACCTCCCGACTCAGCAGCATTAGTGGCGGAACAACTGAGAGAAAATTTGGAATACATTTCACATAAATTTTCTCAGCATGTTATAGTCTTAGGTGGAGATTTCAATTTACCAGATATAGACTGGGACACTCAGATGTTTAGGACGGGTGGTAGGGACAGAGCATCGAGTGACATTATACTGAGTGCACTATCCGAAAATTACCTCGAGCAATTAAACAGAGAACCGACTCGTGGAGATAACATATTGGACCTACTGATAACAAACAGACCCGAACTTTTCGAATCTGTATGTACAGAACAGGGAATCAGTGACCATAAGGCCGTTGCAGCATCCCTGAATATGGAAGTTAATAGGAATATAAAAAAAGGGAGGAAGGTTTATCTGTTTAGCAAGAGTAATAGAAGGCAGATTTCAGACTACCTAACAGATCAAAACGAAAATTTCTGTTCCGACACTGACAATGTTGAGTGTTTATGGAAAAAGTTCAAGGCAATCGTAAAATGCGTTTTAGACAGGTACGTGCCGAGTAAAACTGTGAGGGACGGGAAAAACCCACCGTGGTACAACAACAAAGTTAGGAAACTACTGCGAAAGCAAAGAGAGCTCCACTCCAAGTTTAAACGCAGCCAAAACCTCTCAGACAAACAGAAGCTAAACGATGTCAAAGTTAGCGTAAGGAGGGCTATGCGTGAAGCGTTCATTGAATTCGAAAGTAAAATTCTATGTACCGACTTGACAGAAAATCCTAGGAAGTTCTGGTCTTACGTTAAATCAGTAAGTGGCTCGAAACAGCATATCCAGACACTACGGGATGATGATGGCATTGAAACAGAGGATGACACGCGTAAAGCTGAAATACTAAACACCTTTTTCCAAAGCTGTTTCACAGAGGAAGACCGCACTGCAGTTCCTTCTCTAAATCCTCGCACAAACGAAAAAATGGCTGACATCGAAATAAGTGTCCAAGGAATAGAAAAGCAATTGGAATCACTCAACAGAGGAAAGGCCACTGGACCTGACGGGATACCAATTCGATTCTACACAGAGTACGCGAAAGAACTTGCCCCCCTTCTAACAGCCGTGTACCGCAAGTCTCTAGAGGAACGGAGGGTTCCAAATGATTGGAAAAGAGCACAGATAGTCCCAGTCTTCAAGAAGGGTCGTCGAGCAGATGCGCAAAACTATAGACCTATATCTCTTACGTCGATCTCTTGTAGAATTTTAGAACATGTTTTTTGCTCGCGTATCATGTCATTTCTGGAAACCCAGAATCTACTATGTAGGAATCAACATGGATTCCGGAAACAGCGATCGTGTGAGACCCAACTCGCCTTATTTGTTCATGAGACCCAGAAAATATTAGATACAGGCTCCCAGGTGGATGCTATTTTTCTTGACTTCCGGAAGGCGTTCGATACAGTTCCGCACTGTCGCCTGATAAGCAAAGTAAGAGCCTACGGAATATCAGACCAGCTGTGTGGCTGGATTGAGGAGTTTTTGGCAAACAGAACACAGCATGTTGTTATCAATGGAGAGACGTCTACAGACGTTAAAGTAACCTCTGGCGTGCCACAGGGGAGTGTTATGGGACCATTGCTTTTCACAATATATATAAATGACTTAGTAGATAGTGTCGGAAGTTCCATGCGGCTTTTCGCGGATGATGCTGTAGTATACAGAGAAGTTGCTGCATTAGAAAATTGTAGCGAAATACAGGAAGATCTGCAGCGGATAGGCACTTGGTGCAGGGAGTGGCAACTGACCCTTAACATAGACAAATGTAATGTATTGCGAATACATAGAAAGAAGGATCCTTTATTGTATGATTATATGATAGCGGAACAAACACTGGTAGCAGTTACTTCTGTAAAATATCTGGGAGTATGCGTACGGAACGATTTGAAGTGGAATGATCATATAAAACTAATTGTTGGTAAGGCGGGTACCAGGTTGAGATTCATTGGGAGAGTGCTTAGAAAATGTAGTCCATCAACAAAGGAGGTGGCTTACAAAACACTCGTTCGACCTATACTTGAGTATTGCTCATCAGTGTGGGATCCGTACCAGGTCGGGTTGACGGAGGAGATAGAGAAGATCCAAAGGAGAGCGGCGCGTTTCGTCACTGGGTTATTTGGTAACCGTGATAGCGTTACGGAGATGTTTAATAAACTCAAGTGGCAGACTCTGCAAGAGAGGCGCTCTGCATCGCGGTGTAGCTTGCTCGCCAGGTTTCGAGAGGGTGCGTTTCTGGATGAGGTATCGAATATATTGCTTCCCCCTACTTATACTTCCCGAGGAGATCACGAATGTAAAATTAGAGAGATTAGAGCGCGCACGGAGGCTTTCAGACAGTCGTTCTTCCCGCGAACCATACGCGACTGGAACAGGAAAGGGAGGTAATGACAGTGGCACGTAAAGTGCCCTCCGCCACACACCGTTGGGTGGCTTGCGGAGTATTAATGTAGATGTAGATGTAGAAGTAGCCACTTCGCGAACTGCTAGTATTTCAGCAGTGTAAATGGATGCTTCACTAGGTACAGCTTAGCCTCCCTGAAGTGTTTGGTAATGGGCAGTAGAAAGCTACTTCTGGTGTCTTGGAGCGGTGCATGTACTTTCGACTTAATTTAGCCAACCGTTTTCGCTTCCCAAGGCTGTGTTCTAGTATACTGTTGTCTCGTTGGAATAATGCTCGAAGCTGATGATAGTTATAAGAAGAGGAGCTCTATGCATATGGTTTTATTTTTTTACTTTTGGACTGGAGGATTTGATGTACCTGCTGGATTTTCCTGGTCGTCACGTTCTTGTGGTCCTTGTGCGGTTTCTTTTTTTTTCCCCTACAGGGAGTGTATTGGTCGGCGCTGTCGACATGCAACCGGATATGTTTTCACTGCTCTGTACTGAAGCTTGTCCTATTTCTCTAATACGAGGTGCGTTTGAAAAGTCCGTGCAAAGTCCGAGAGATGGCACCACCGGCGCGTATCGAGATCATGTTTAGTTAGTAGCATCTTTGTAAAGAACGCATACCAAGTTTCAGCCATATCGGTCTATTTCTTTGTGTTCGGCATTCGTGTGAATCAAGGAAGTCGAGTGATTGTCAAAAAATGGACGAAAAAGAATTTCGTGTGGTGATTAAACATTATAAAAGGCAAAACGCTTCAGAAGACTAAAGAGAAGCTTGATAAACATTGCGATGACTCTGCACCTTCGATTAGAAGAGTTTGTAAGTGGTTTCAAAATTGTTGGAGTGGCCTTATGGGCACAAGTGATGCTGAACGTTCTGGACGCCCTGTGGAGGTTACGACTCCAGAAATCATTGATAAAATCCATGATATGGTGATGGATGACAGAAGAGTTAAGGTGCGTGAGATTGCCAGTGCTGTGGGCATCTCGAATGAAAGCGTACATAATATTTTACATAAACATTTGGACATGAGAAAGCTATCCGCAAGACAGATTCCGCGACTGCACGCTTGACCAAAAACGGAATCGTGTGAAGTGTTGCAAGGATGGTTCGCAGCTGTTCAGCAAGAATCCGCAGGACTTTAAGCGTCATTTCGTCACTGTGGATGAAACATGGATACATTACTATACTCCTGAGACCAAACAACAATCTGAACAATGGGTTACCAAGGAAGAATCTGCACCAAAAAAAGGCGAAGACCAGTCCTTAGGCCGGAAAGGTTATGGCGACTATCTTTTGGGATTCGCAAGGGATAATCCTCATCGACTGTCTGGAAAAGGGTAAAACTATTACAAGTACATATTATTCATCGTCATTGGACCGTTTGAAAACCGAGAACGCCGGCGATTGCACCACAAAGAAGTCCTTTTCCGTCACGACAATGCACCAGCACACACCTCAGCAGTTGTGGTCGCAAAACTATTGGAAATAGGATTCCAACTCGTTTCACATCCCCCCTCCCCCCCCCCCCCCTATTCTCCAGACTTGGCTCCCTTGGACTACTATTTGTTCCGCAATTTGAAGAAATGGCTGGCAGGACGAAGATTTTATTCAGGCGAGGAGGTGATTGCAGCAACTAACAGCTATTTTTCAGACTTGGACAATCCCTATTATTCGGAAGGGATCAACAAATTAGAACAGCGTTGGGTGAAGTGTATAAGTCTAAAAGGAGACTATGTAGAAAAATATAAAAGTTTACCAAAGACACGTAAGAAGTTTTTATTTTTGCACGGACTTTTCAAACGCCCCTCGTAAGTTGCTTTTAGGGTAGGAATTGATGCTTTTGCTGCATCAAGATAATACTAAAATTTTATAATACCTTGCCAATGATGACGATGAGGTGGTTAGCGTCTTAATCCGGTCCTCTGTAGTTCCTTGATATTTGACCCTGTGTGTTTTAGTTACTTTCCGCTTTCGTGATGGGTTCTTGGTCATTCGAAGGTAATGTTGAGCTGTGTTAAGGGTTCGAAGATTCTCCGCAGGCTCGCGCGTACACGCGCGCAAGCTGTCGCTATCTCGAAATGCTGACCAACTGCATTGCCTTCACACTGAGTCACTGGCCGCCTGCTCGCGGTAAAGCTGTGATCATTAGCGTGGCACGGACGCGGAATACGTGTCTTCTCGGCTCATAATGGAGCGTTTCTCGACGAGTGCGTAATTATCCGCTGCTAGGACGACAGAGACTGATGGTCGGTGTAGCGTGCGCGGTACTATGAACTGTTTTTGGGAATAAACGGTTGAAGGCTACCTCGCACGGCCAATGCCAATTGCGACAAATAGCACGTGGGGTCTTTGGGCGAGGACACAAACCCCCTTATAGTTGTTTGTATCTCTACGGCATAGTGGCCTGATCCCAAGGGTTAGTCGCAAATATTCACCGCCTTGGTGAATACAGGATTATGTCGATAGCGGATAGGCGTTCTTCTGGTTTCGGAATCAATGTTGGCGTTCTGTCATTCAAAACATCAAGACCGAAGTCACCCATCATGTGAAGTAAAGATGCCCCATAACAGTCTTGGCAACCACATCCCCAAGCATAGCTGTGAGCATTAAAATCTTTACAAATAACTGAGGGCAGTTACAAATAACGCATTAAATTGTGCTACTCATTTCGTGAGATAGCCGTTCTCTGCAGGCAATACATTAATACTACGGATATTTCTTGGTCGACTATTCTGGTCCTCACAGTTTGAAGACTATTAATGATCTAGAAATCGATTTTTATTTCAAGGCAAATGCGACCTTAGTATGTATGTAGTATGTTCCCGATCACCTCTAAATACACATAAGCTTCTGAAATAGACCGAATACCCGAACTTGAATCACAATAGACACATATCTCTCTTGCAATTAATTCACGACGCCGCGTGGGATTAGCCGACTGGTCAGGGGCGCTGCAGTCATGGACTGTGCGGCTGGTCCCGGCGGAGGTTCGAGTCCTCCCTCGGGCATGGGTGTGCGTGTTTGTCCTTAGGATAATTTAGGTTAAGTAGTGAAACCTTACCAGTTAAGTCCCATAAGATTTCACACACTATTCACGACGCATGGCATCTTTATTTGCACCTGCTGAACGAGCATTTCACCCCCAAATTTTGTATTTCATAATTAATACGTTTCCTTGGTTGTAGATAAGAAGTTAGCAAGCAATCGTCGGGTGTGAATGGCTCCTGATGGCATGGAAAAAAATGGTTCAAATGGCTCTGAGCACTATGGGACTTAACTTCTGAGGTCATCAGTCCCCTAGAACTTAGAACTACTTAAACCTAACTAACCTAAGGACATCACACACATCCATTCCCGAGACAGGATTCAAACCTGCGGGTCGCACGGTTCCAGACTGTAGCGCCTAGAACCGCTCGGCCACCCCGTCCGGCGATGGCATGGACTTCTTCTACAATTATCAGCAGCAGCACTCCGTCTTCAGGCGACAAGTGGCCCATCGGGACCATCCCACCGCCGTGTCATCCTCAGCTGAGGATGCGGACAGCAGGGGTGTGTGGTCAGCACACTCCTCTCCCAGTCAGTATAATGGTTTTCTGTGACCGGAGCCGCTACTATTCGGTCGAGTAGCTCCTCAATTGGCATCACAAGGCTGAGTGCACCCCGCCGGCCGCGGTGGTCTAGCGGTTCTAGGCGCTCAGTCCGGAGCTGCGCGACTGCTACGGTCGCAGGTTCGAATCCTGCCTAGGGCATGGATGTGTGTGATGTCCTTAGGTTAGTTAGGTTTAAGTAGTTCTAAGTTCTAGGGGACTGATGACCATAGATGTTAAGTCCCATAGTGCTCAGAACCATTTGAACCATTTTGAGAGCACCCCGAAAAATGGCAACAGCGCATGGCGGCCCGGATGGTCGCCCACCCAAGTGTCGGCCACGCCCGGTGATCTGACGGGAACCAGTGTATCCATTGCGGCAAGGCTGTTGCCCAGCTTCTACAATTATATTTACTATAAACTCTGTATTTTGTATGCAAAGGATTCGCTCCTATTCGGTGAGATCGTGAGATTATGAGCTTGAGGTGCATATTGCTTACGTATGGTAGGGCGTACGGGGAGACGATGTGGCATATATATTTCTTGATTCATCTGTGCACAAACCTGGCGCCAGGCACTGTTACAGCTGAGTGATTTAGGCTGGTTTCTAGGGATTACTGGTCACCACGATCGCTCCACAGCTGTTGTTGCCCTGACTATCGTGCGGTATGCTGTATTTGTTGTAATTGTCGCCGTTTCTGTTGTGTTATTGGCTGCACTACCTCAGCCGTACGATGTTGAGCTACAGATGCTCTCATTGTTTGCTACACACGTGGCTGTAGGGGTCGATATTCCGGGTAACTGTCATATGCTGTAGGTTTATTTACAGTTATGTGTTCTGTTCTTGGAATTTATTTCTCATTATTTCCGCTGTCGTACATTGGGCCAAACCGTCTTATATTTCCTATTGGCATGGGACGCGGCAGAATAAATGTCGCCACACTGGCATTTTTTGCGTGCAAACATCTACTGAATTCGGTCCGCCACCTTTACTACATCTAGTTCTGCACTGCGGGGCGAGATGGTTATATAGTAAACAATTCCTGCATTGTTGAGTGGAGCAATATAGGGTTGTACCAAGCATCTCATACCCAAGATTATCACTTGATGTGCTAAGATTTGTGACTTAAATGCAATCTTGTATACCACTAGTGGCACATTTCTTTCTGGGTCTGTACCAATTTTCCGTGTGTATCGAGTGACGCTAATAACTGGGTATTCACGTAGTATTTCCGTATAGATCTCTTTGCCTGTTAGAGTTGTATCAACACCGTGTATGATTCCGTATGTATATAACAAAAAACTGGGGGTAGACACATCAGGTTTCTTCCTTTGCATGTAGATAACTCCAGTAGATCATCCGCAGCAATTGCTGGCTTCTGTTTCATTTTCATTCTGTTTCTGCCCGACAGACTAATATCTTTTTTTGAGGTGGTCGCTGTCCGAATGCATCAATTTACCAATTGACACAAGAAGAAAATTTCCAACGTTTTTGTCTAGGCTTTCCACAAACACAATGAAAGGCCCTTGATCCGTTGTATTGTGTCTGTTGTTATTACCTCTACGTTCATGCATATTTTGTACTGGATGTGATTCGCGAACTCGAACCTGCTTACTGACTTTTTGAGCCAATACTACAATGGACTACGTTCTACAGTATGTGTATCAATTGTCTCTGCTATGTCAACATCTACATGAGACTATGCATTAGGTGCAGTACAAATATGTTTGTGTTCTGGTTCAGTATCGTTTTGCACTATTATAGTTACACTTACATTCGGCAATAAGCATGTGCAGCTTTCAGGGCGCTTAAATTTTTTTTGGACTGGGCTGCTGACATGATTGTTGCGCTGTTAACTGCATATGATGTTATGGCTGCAGTTTCTTTTGTTGGTCTTGTAGTAATAAATGTTGTTCCTGCTGCAAGTGGAGCAGATTGTGTAGCTGTATCTCCTGTTGCTGTTGTAGAATCTGCGAGGGCGGCTGTTGTTGCTGTTGCACTGCTACCGTTGACTTCAGTGTAATTTGTTTTAGAGGAGCCTGTGTGACGTATCTTACTTAGATCGCATTTCTGTCTTATAAAGATCGCATACTTAGTGATATCTTTACTCTTTGACAGTTCGCGTAAGATCCAGTTGGTCGTTTAAAACTCTCTGTCGCTATTCTACTAGCTGAAACAAGAAAATATAAAAGTAATTGTCATCCACTACTAAACTCCATTTTGTTCGATCTTCTTGAATTGATTTATTGGTAAAGAAAAACGTACTGCCATTACGACATTGTATCCTCGAGCAATAATTCAAATAATTTGACTCAAACTATGTAGTTTAAACCAATCCCAGCCACTGATATATAAATGAAGTATAGCAATAAAAAATCTTTAGAGATCACGGCAGGAAAGAAGTAAGAGTAGTATAATATTTTCGATGCATTCGGTTTCTGTTTGCATCATCTTTCTTATTACGGCTGATTTAAGAATCTGCAACTTCGAGATAGTTCGCATAGATAAAAGTTTTCATTTTTAAATCGCGAAAGTCAATTTGTTTTACCCCGCTTACCATCAGACAGAACAGGCGACATATTATTACATATTTTGCTCGACGATGCATGATATATTATAATTAGTAACAGGTTACTATCACTGCCCATATAACTTGAACCGTCTCAGGAAGATCTGCCATCCCTTCAGCTGACAGTGTGCGTATAACACACCATTAAACACGCTTTAATGAAAATGAATGCTTCAGACGCTCGCTGGAAGTAAATACCACGTGACTGTTTGGAGTGGACAGATAACACGACCGTATTGCACGAAACCCGGGACTGAAATGACAAGGAAGGTTGGAATGCAGAAACAAACTATGTTCAGTCTTCCATGGCTGTTGAAGTGGAATAAATATGGCGTATATAACCAAGGAGTATGTTGCCGGTCTTCGGCTTTCGACGAACGCCGACATAATGTCAAGGTAACAGCCATGTTTTATGCCATGAGATTTCCTAGTCGAAGTTGAAAGTTGGATGTTCATTTTTTGGAAAGTTGGCTACTGATGCTGCTGTTGCGTGCATACAAAAACTCTGAGTCTGAGATATTACAGGGTGTTTATAAATGAATATCGGGGTTTTAACGCATTATAATATTTATTATATTGAACTTGCAGTTATAATGATATGTCAAATGAAAGCGCAACTCAAACAGTTTTACAAAGAACCTTATAAATGTTCAATGTGAGCACCATTTGTCACACGGCACACATCAAGTCTGTAGCCCAGTTCTTTCCAAATGTTGATAAGTATGTCTTCAGTGATTGTAGCAACAGCTGCTTCAATCCGGTTTCTTAATTCAGGGAGGTCTGCTGGTAGCGGAGGCATGTACGCACGATCCTTGATGAAGCCCCAAAGGAAAAAATTGATTGGCGTTAGGTCAGGTGAACGTGAAGGCCTTGCAAAGCAAGCCCTTTCATTGGGCCCCTTGCGGCCTATCCAGCACTTGGGTACAGTAAAGTTCAACCAATCGCGTACTTTGCTATGCAAGTGAGGTGGCGCACCATCTTGCTGGAAAATTAAGTTCTCTGGCTCATCTTCTTCCAACTGAGGGACGAGCCATTGCTCTAGTGTATCAAGGTAAGAAGTGCCAGTTACAGTAGGTTCACCAAAAAAGGAAAGGCCCATAAACTTTCTGCCAGGATATGGCACAAAAAACAGTCACTTTAGAGGAATCTCGTTGCTTTGTACCACCTCGTGAGGATTTTCTGAGCCCCAGATGCACACATTGTGAGTGTTAACATGTCCACTAAGGTGAAAGGTCGATTCATCACTGAAGTCAACGTGATCCAGAAAATCTTCATCGTCAAGAAACAATATTTCGTTTGCGAAGTTGACATGTAATCCATGGTCTGACGACTTTAGAGCCTGTAAACAGTAAGGATGTAGTTGTATGTGTTTTCTTAAAACTTTCGAAACAGTCGACACGGGAACTTGTAATTCACGAGTAGCCTTCCGGACTGGTTTCTTTGGGCTATGAGTGAACGACTCTCTCACTCGCTCAACAGTCTCTTCACTAACTCTTGGTCGTCCTGTGCTCTTCCCTTTACAAAGGCGGGCGGTATCTTCAAATTGATGATACCATCTATGAATGTTATTATCACTTGCAGGATCACAACCGAACTTCACATTGCACAGTAACTACAGATTCGGTCTTTGAAAACTGCAAAACACAAAACGATTTCTGTTCACTAGTCGCCATCTTCGCTACTACCGCTGTCTGGCGGATTGCGGCGGAAACAGTGCGTGCTGCGCACGCGCAGGAGGAATTGAGCTTAAACTCCTACACCTCGGGCCAAGGCAGTCCCGTCAATATAGCGACAGCGGCAGCGCGCTGGTGCCAAACACAACTGTTTGATTTGCTCTTTCATTTGACATATCATTTATAACTGTAAGTTTAAGGAAATAAATATTATAAAGCGTTAAAACCGCGACATTCATTTATAAACACTCTGTATTATCGCGAGTGCTAGCGAGCAAACAGTTGTTGAGAGGAGTCCGACGCAGTCTGGCTTGGAGAGAAGCCATACGTCAGGAGAGGTCGCAGCCTACCCTGACCGAGCTAGTAGCGCCGGTTTTCGCATTTAACGTACACATGTCGGAAAGACGCGAATGCCACATTAATTCCACACCTACATTCAGTGCTTTTATACCTGCATCGGAGTCGCCCTATGTTTCATGTACGCTGCAGCAAAGCCCTCAAACATAAACGTTTCCATAGCCGCTCATACTTTTCCTCACTTACTACTCACTTTGTATAAATAACATTACATACCTCAGCATTGTAAGGTTGTTTGCAGACGGCACTGTCATGTAGAAGGAGGCAGTACCTTTGAAGGGAAGTTGTTCGAGAGGTAGGACCAGAGAATCAGTATTGCGATTAATTTAACGAGCTGCGACTGAATGGTACATATGCCAAGAGACAGAGATGCCTTCCTTCATCAACGATCAGTGACGGGCCACTGGAAACGGAGTACAAGTTCTGAATTTGGCGAAGATTTGGTAAGAACAGAGATGGTGACTTATTCCGATTACCCCGCTTGCACTCTATAGGAATGCAAGTCCAGTGTCTCAACCGTCGTGGCACTTCACTCGGACGATGCCTCATTTGGACGGACAAAGATTGAAATTATGTCAGACTGACAGTTACCTAGGCGATTGTCGTTAATTTGGTCACAGATTCTGTGTAATGGGGAGAACAAAAAAGATAGCAGAGATATATCAACCGTAGTATCTCGCCCTTTTGCTCTTACGACACAACGCTATGTAGCAAGCAACATATCTTGGACACAGATGAGCTTATTCTAACAATCTTAATATTATTTGTCGTTGGCTTTCCTTACGCATGAGTGAGATGGAGAAGTGGATAAGAACTAGACTCATATGAGAGGAGCCGGATTCCAATCTACGTGTACATATCTCCAATCCACGTGTATACACCCCGATTGATGTATTCGACAGCTTCCCTAAATCATTTTATATGGAAGTCAACCGGGCCCTTGAACAAGGTCACAGCCTGTCGATGCATTCTAATCTCACTACTTTCGATTTATTTCTTCTTTGTTTTTGTTTGATTCTTGCATTTATACCGAAGACAGAGAGATGGTGTCTATCTAAGCATTGGGGTCGCTTCATACGCGCTGACCGTATTAACTCTTCTCAGTCACTACAATCAGCGAAATCTGAAGTCTTTTCGAAGAAACGCTGCTGTTATACATTAATTTCATAGCGAGCACAAGATCCAGAAACAAAACTATGTATAGGGTTTAGTCATACATTCATCTAACTGAAGACCGTGCTGGCAAAAGAAAGAGAAGAAAGTGAAAGCATTCAGCGTTTTTGGAACTTTCCTGCATCGATAGGAAGAGCCAGTCACGTTAACAGGTCACAGGCACCTGCTGCAAACATATGACGCGCACCCAAGGTTACTCTTGTTTTATTACCGTGTGTGTCATGCTCACTTGTGAGCAGCTGTGTTCGTTTTATAGCTTGCGTCACTGATCTGCGACGAAAACAACGGCGACTCCTTGTTTTTCGTAAACAAAACAAAATAATTTGAAATCTTGTAAACAACCCGAACTGGTTGTGAAGAGGAGCCGAATATTTGGAATCAAATCAAAGGGTGCACCGACAAAGCTTTCGCGGTGGTTAAGAGGCTGGACCTGCATTCAGGAGGACGGCGCTTTTAATTCCGGTCTGGCCAGCCATATTTTGATTTTCTGTGTTTTCGCCAAAACACTACACGAGTATTGGACAAAAATACGGAAATACCAAAAACACGAAGGAAAATCGTTCGCATTCAAAACACCTTCCAGTCGACTCGGAATGGATAAATACAAGGTACTAAACGGTTTTAAAGAGTGTCTTACACCACTCTTCCTGTAAAACAATGAAAAGTTCAGGTAACGATGCTGGAGATGGAGAGTGATAATACACGCTTCTCTCCAAAGTAGATCACAGAGGCTCAATAATACTGAGATCTGGTGACTTTGGTGGCCAGGGGAGATGCTACAATTCGTCATCGTGCTCGTAAAACCAGTCCTCGAAGATGCGAGCTGTGTGAAGGGGACCCTCTCGTCTTGGAACACAGTTTCACCAGTAGGGAACGATAATGATGATGATGATGATGATGATGATGTGTGGTTTGTGGGGCGTTCAACAGCGCGGTTATCAGCACCTGTACAAATTACGTACCTCTGCTCAGTCCAATCTCGCCACTTTAAAAAAAAAAAAAAAAAAAAAAAAAAAAGAGGTTCAAATGGTTCTAAGCACTATGGGACTTAACATCTGAGGTCATCAGTCCCATATACTTAGAACGACTTAAACCTAACTAACCTAAGGACATCATACACATCCACGCCCGAGGCAGGATTCGAACCTGCGACCGTAGCAGCAGCACGGTTCCGGGCTGAAGCGCCTAGAACCGCTCGGCCACAGCCGCCGGCGTCGCCACTTTCATGAATGATGAGGACAACACAAACACCTAGTCATCTCGAGGCAGGTGAAAATCTCTGACCCAGGGAATCGAACCCGGGACCCGGTGCCCGGGAAGTGAGAACGCGACCGCGAGCCCACAAGCTGCGGACAGTAGGGAACGAACACTGTACCATGGGATGGACCCGATCACCCAAAATGGTGTATGATCCTTGGTAATGTTGGGACCTTGCAGAGTAACCATGGAATAAAGCGATATGGGTGCCCAAACCACCACTGAACTCCCGCAATGTTTCATTCGTGGGACGTAAACTCAGCCACAGGTCGGACACAGAGTGAAACAAGATTCATTCCACCAAATGACTTTCCCTCATTGCTCCATAGACCACGCTTTATAGCTTCGGTGCCACGTTTTCTGTTACGAGCATTTGCATCACTGATGAGTAGTTTTGGAATTCCAGCTCGCTTTGCAATTCCCTCGTTTTGGAACTCCCTTCGTGTTGTTTTGGTGCTGACAACGTTCGAGAGTGCGACATTCAATTCTGAAGTGTCGTTCTTTAATTTTTCGTCACGATCCTCTTCAGTGACCGTCCACATGGTGACTTAGCGGATGATGTTTTCCGCTTTACCTGTATGAGGTATAGACCTCCATGCGGTGCCTCTTGCAACACGAAACACTTCAGTTGCCTTGGCTCCGGAAGCACCTACTGTAAGGGCACCAGCAACTTGCCCACGTTCGAATTCAGTTATCTGTTACACAATCCACCAACAACTACACAAAGAGCACGGTTCTGACCACTACTGACACTTGCAATGAACTGTAAAATTGCACAGGTGTAGTTGATGGTCAAGTAGGAGAAGGTTGCTATCCATGGGCTGACTCCATCCATCGATGGGGCGGCTTGATTTCTCTGTGGATATTGACAATAGGCGCATTCTAGCGCCCATTAAGTGTACCCCAAGTGGCCAAAAATTCGTCATCTGAGTGGCGAGTTGTTTTACGAAGACCCAAAAAGGCAGTGAAAATGTAAGTTTTGCACAATGTTCTTGTAGGTGACTGGTATTAATGACGCCGTAATGACCTAGTAATATGGTATTTGTGATAAAATTTCTGCAGCCATCATTGGAAAGTACTAGAAGTTCACATCATTTTATTATTTTCACAATTTAAAATCACGTTCTGTGAACGTAGACTAGGTGTTATTAAGCGATGCAGTGTGCGTGGGTTGCTTTCAATGAGCCACCTCGAATTTTGTTTAATTTTCAGTCTAAATGATTTACTATGAACAAAAGCTAAATATTGATTTCATTATATGCTTTTTAAGAGTTTGCGTTTTGATAATCAGACTTTTTTTGCTTGTTACCTGCGAAGGCGACGCTTCTGCTTTTAGCCTCTTTCCAAAACATATTATTCGGTTTCAGGTGCCAACGAAAAACCTCTAAAAATAAAATATATGACGTGTATTGACACTTAATTAGATATGTGTAGTATTTAATAGCTATCACACTACACACCATTCACGGAAAGTGCCTGGCTCAATGAGGGAAACCATTTCTTTTGATTGGGCCGATGACATGATTTTATTTTTCACATATTAACGGTGACTATTTATGCCTTTTGTGTCTACTATAGTGAAAAGGAAAAGATAAAATACAAGTTACCGATGACATGATTTTATTTTTCAAATACTTCTTTAACGGTGAATATGTATGCCCTTTCGTCTACTATAGTAAAATGCAAAAGGTCATGTACAAGTTGCACTGAAAATGAAATGTTAATTACAATATCCGAGGATTTTATTACACATTATCGTAGCGTAGTTTGGTAATTTGCGAATAGTCAGTGCTGGTCGAAACATGGTGAGTTCAGGTGCGGAGCGAGCTGTTTCATGAAATGGCCTCCCCGATCACCAGGTTTCACTCCGTGTGACTTTTTTCTGTGGCGACACATTAAAGATCTGGTGTATGTACCGCCTCTACCACGTGATGTAGCTGAGCTCTGGGAGAGAATACGGGAAAGGACTGTCACAGTCGACGATGCCATGCTGGATCGGGTATGGCAAGAATTCGATTACCGTGTTGACGTCTGCCGGATCACTCATGGTTCGCATATCGAATGTTTGTAAAAAAAGTTTGAGAGTTTCTCTTCAAAATGCAATATGTATGACATCGACACAATGTTTAGTTCTTGTGCAATAAATAATTGAAAATGTTCCGGAACTTTATGTACACCCTGTATTTACTTTCGTGAGCCCCCTGCCGTACGTTCATACCCGTGAAAGCCGTTTGTCAATATCTGTTGTTGATGGTGAAAAGTTTAGGTGGGACACCCTGTACATTAATTGGGAATGTGCTTCCTGCGGTGGTGAGATTTACCCACCGTCTGTATTTTATGGTATGACATATATGCAGTGTGAATCACCTAAAACTTGTGCCACAAATATTGCAGAAATGGAAAGTGCTATTGATGTGCGGTGTTTACAGAATGGTTTGGTAGTCAGAGGCTCGTACTGTTAGCCAATCAACAGATTGTAATAATAGTTATAAAGGGTATTTTTCTGCAAACTTAAACTTTTTAAATGGAACAACTCATACTGATATTATCAGATTAAAAGCAGGGTACATTAGAATGTCAGTGGCGTTTGTTGCAGGATCCTAATGCGAGTCGTTTACGAGATGTCGTATTTTTAAAAATTTCCACTCCTATACTTGTTTATGCCATTCAGCATGCGTAGTTGCTAGGTACGATGTAGTTATGTTTGCTTAAAGTTTCCCTGTGTGTTCCTTGAGTGTAGTGCGACTTGCTAGTCAGTTAGTGTGTGACAGTCCAAGCAGTAGGTTGTGAGTGGAAGGTGGGAATTACAACTGTAGAAAAAGCCGACATGCTCATCATGTATGGACACCGGATGAAGAATGCAGTTCGTTCTTGAACAGCGTATGCGGCAAGATATCCTAACAGACGTCAACCATCTCGTGATTATTAATCAACCTCTTCAACCAGTTACGGAATAGTGGTAGTGTAACACCTAGACAATGTAACAGAAGGAAACGTGAGGACAGAAGAGGGGGAAATTAACGTTCTTGCAGTTGTTGCAGTTGATCCGCACGTTAGTTCCCGCGCAGTCACATAAGGAAGTGGCATGAGTCAGGTAAGTCTCCTACACATTCACCGTCGCCATAGGTTCCATCCCTGTCACATACCACTCCATCAAGAGCTACATGGAAACGATTATGAGGCCACATTTCTCAATCTTGGGCATGTAAACAGCCGAAACAGATACTATTGGGGTGTTGACAATCCCCACTGGTCTCATCAGGTAGAACGTCAGCGTCCACGGAGTGTACACGTGTGGTACGGGATGGTGAACCATCATCTCATAGGCTCCCTTTTCAAAGACTTAACACTGAGCGCGAACAACCTCCTAAAGGACCATCTTCCACTGATGCTAGAAGCCTAGCAACTAGGTGGAACCTTTGATACCAATATAATGGCTGTCCACCTCACAGTGCACGAAGTACTTCAGTATGTCTTCAAGAATTGTTTCCAAATCGTTGGATTGGACGCAGAAGACCCGTACTTTAGTCGAACCGTTCGCCAGATTTGACGCTTATAGACGTTTTTTGGTGGTGAAAATTGAAAGACTATTTAACGCCTGTAGACTTTTTTTGTGGAGAAATCTGAGAGAGGCTGTCTACAAGGACATTCCAACCACACCCAATGATATGCTGCCTGCTTGGATATCTCTGCTGAGATGTTAGCACGTGTGCAGCAATCGTTCCGTTACCAGACTGGAAGCGTGTAATGCCGCTTTCGGTGGTCATTTCTAACACAACCTGTGATGGTCAATTGTCTCGTTACTGGCCAGAATCCAGATAATTGGTGTATGGACTTGTGCTGCTCTTTAGTACGTGCTATCACTGGTATTGTACAAGTGCCGTTGTGCGAACTTTTCCAAATACAATATTTTGTAAACGACTTGCACTAGCATCCTGCAACGAACACATCTGACTCTCTAATTTACCCTGCTTTTAGTTCTACATCTACATCTACATCTACATAGATACTCTGCAAATCACATTTAAGTGTCTGGCACAGGGTTCATCAAACCACCTTCACAATTCTCTATTATTGGGGTTGGGTTGTTTGGGTGAGGAGACCAGACAGCGAGGTCATCGGCCTCATCGGATTAGGGAAGGAAGTAGGCCGTACCCTTTCAAAGGAACCATCTCGGCAGTTGCCTGGAGCGATTTAGGGAAATCACGGAAAACCCAAATCAGGATGGCCGGACGCAGGATTGAACCGTCGTCCTCCCGAATGCGATCTCTATTATTCCAATCTCGTATAGGGCGCGGAAGGATGAACACCTATATCTTTCCGTACGAGCTCTGATTTCCCTTATTTTATCGTGGTGATCGTTCCGCCCTATGTAGGTCGGTGTCAACAAAATATTTTCGCATTCGGAGGAGAAAGTTGGTGATTCGAATTTCGTGAGAAGATTCCGTCGCAACGAAAAACGCCTTTCTCTTAATGATTTCCAGCCCAAATCCTGTATCATTTTTGTGACACTCTCTCCCATATTTCGCGATAATACAAAAAGTGCTGCCTTTCTTTGAATTTTTTCGATGTACTCCGTCAGTCCTACCTGGTAACGATTTTAAGTGTCCTGCCAAACAAACGCAGCCTTTGGTTAGCCTTCCCCACAACATTTTCTATGTGTTCTTTCCAATTTAAGTTGTCGCAATTGTAATACCTAGGTATTTAGTTCAATTTACGGCTTTTAGATTACGCTGATTTATCGTGTAACCGAAGTTTAACGAGTTCCTTTTAGCACTCGTGTGGATGACCTTTTCGTTATTTAGGATCAACTGCCACTTTTAGCACAATTCAGATATTTTTTGCAGTTTGTTTTGATCTTCTCGTGACTTTATTAGTCGATAAACGACAGCGTCATCTGCAACAACCGAAGACGGCTGCTCAGATTGTCTTCCAAATCGTTTATATACATAAGGAACAGCAAAGGGCCTATAACACTATCTTGGGGAACGCCTGAAATCACTTCTGTTTTACTCGATGACTTTCCGTCAATTACTACTGTAAGTAGGCTGTTTATGTTTTCTTATTGGCAACGTTACGTAGCGCTCAATATGAAAATCACTGGCTGTGCTGTGTGCAGTCTGTGGCTAGTTTGCATTGTTGTCTGCCATTGTAGTGTTGGGCAGCGGCAGCTGGATGTGAACAGCGCGTAGCGTTGCGCAGTTGGAGGTGAGCCGCCAGCAGTGGTGGATGTGGGGAGAAAGATGGCGGAGTTTTGAAATTTGTCATGAACTGCTATATTTATATATGATGATATCAAGGTAAATACATTGTTTGTTCTCTATTAATATCTTTCATTTGCTAACTATCCCTATCAGTAGTTAGTGCCTTCCATAGTTTGAATCTTTTATTTAGCTGGCAGTAGTGGCGCTCGCTGTATTGCAGTAGCTTGAGCAGCGAAGATTTTTGTGAGGTAAGTGATTTGTGAAAGGTATAGTTTAAAGTTAGTCAGGGCCATTCTTTTGTAGGGATTTTTGAAAGTCAGATTGCGTTGCGCTAAAAAAATAAAATATTGTGTATCAGCTTAAGCACAGTCGTGTATAACCGTTCAAAGGGGACGTTTCACTACGAACTGTGACCTCTCTGACAGGAAATCGCAAATCCAGTCACATACCTGTGACGATATTCCATAAGCACGCAATTTTACGACGAGCCGCTTGTGTGGCACAGTGTCAAAAGCCTTCCGGAAATTCAGGAATACGGAATCGATCTGAAATCCCTTGTCAATAGAGCTCAGCACTTCATGTGAATAAAGAGCTAGTTGTGTTTCACAGGAACGATGTTTTCTAAACCCATCTTGACTGTGTGTCAATAGACCGTTTTCTTCGAGGTAATTCATAATGTTCGAACACAATATATGTTCTAAAATCCTGCTGCATATCGACGTTAACGATATGGGCCTGTAATTAGTGTATTACTCCTAATACCTTTCTTGAATATTGGTGTGACCTGTGCAACTTTCCAGTCTTTGGGTACGGATCTTTCGTCGAGCGAACGGTTGTATATGATTGTTAAGCATGGAGCTAATGCATCAGCATACTCCGAAAGGAACCTAATTGGTATACAGTCTGGACCAGAAGATTTGCTTTTATTAAGTGATTTGAGTTGCTTCACTATTCCGAGGATATTTACTTCTACGTTACTCATGTTGGCAGCTGTTCTCGATTCGAATTCTGGAATATTTACTTCGTCTTCTTTTGTGAAGGCATTTCGAAAGGCTGTGTTTAGTAAATCTGCTTTGGCAGCACTCTCTTCGATAGTATCTCCATTGTTATCGCGCAGAGAAGGCATTGATTGTTTCTTGCCGCTAACATACTTCACATACGACCAGAATCTCTTCGGATTTTCTGCCAGGTCTCGAGACAAAGTTTCGTTGTGGGAACTGTTATAGGCGTCTCGCATTGAACTTCGCGCTAAGTTTCGAGCTTCTGTAAAGAATCGCCAATCTTGGGGATTTTGTGTCTGTTTAATTTCAGTATGCGTTGTTCCATTTAAAAAATGGTTCAAATGGCTCTGAGCACTATGGGACTCAACTGCTGAGGTCATTAGTCCCCTAGAACTTAGAACTAGTTAAACCTAACTAACCTAAGGACATCACAAACATCCATGCCCGAGGCAGGATTCGAACCTGCGACCGTAGCGGTATTGCGGTTCCAGACTGCAGCGCCTTTAACCGCACGGCCACTTCGGCCGGCTGTTCCATTTAAAAACTTGTATATTTGTACAAAAATACACTTATTACAATCAGCTGAGATGCTAACAATATAAACCCCTCACTACCAGCCCATTCTGTGAGAACCACACATCAATAGCACTTTCTATTTCAGCAACATTTGCGGTGCAAGTTTTAGGTGATTCACCCTATCTATATATATATATCCTTCTTTTGTTGTAAAAAATAAAGATGCACACACCCTAGATGAGAGTACAGTTTGCTACGTCAGGTTATAATAAGTAAAGCTGATTAAGAGGCCAAGTCAGTATGTAGAAGCAGCTCTTTTTTGTTCTCCATGGTTGGACAGCACTGATCTAACGATGACATGCGTTAACCTTGCTATTGTTTCTGTGCGTTACCTACCTTGGTTAAATGAAAAGATGTGTTCGAAGGAAGTTCAGAGCATTTAATTTTAAGTGCCCCATGCTCCCTATGCACTAAAGAAGAAACGAAGGACGTGATTCATTTTATGTACTCTGAAGGGGCTAAAGATGCAGTAATTATTTGCGGAGCGCAGCTTCAGTGTAATGAATGCCGTCTTCGTGAAATGAAAATTTACAAGTGGATAACTCTCTTTAAAAGTGGACATGCATCTATATACAACGAAGTGCCTTCTGGTAGACAGTTAACTTCTAAAGAACATCGAAACAGTCGAGCAAATCATTCATGATGATCATCGTGCCAGAACTGTTAACGTTATGTATGAATTGAACATAAGTGACGGTTCAGCACTAGCAATCACCCATGAATCTTTCAAAATGGGCGATAGTTAGTTACATGTTCCACATATCATTTGAACGATGCTTTTATCGAAATGATGTTTACAGGATATATATACATGATTAGATCATAAACACATTATAATTTTGTTCCTATTCATGCAACTACACCTAAAAACAAGTTTGGTTGTTTTTACCAGTTTTAAGTAGAAATTCGTCAATGAAATAGAAGGAGCTGTCGAGGAGAAATGATTTTAGATTAGATTTAAAATTTGTTTCGCTACCTGTTAGACATTTTATGTTATTGGGCAAACGATAAAATTTTTTTATTGTTGGATATTGAACTTCTTTGTGAGCCACTGACAGTGCTGCGAACATTTTCAGTATCAATAGAAGAATGGCAGTCCTTATCCCCCCCCCCCCCCCCAAGACCAGAGGAGCTAGTAATGCTGGACGCCTCCAGACAGTTCCTCTATTGTATGCAGTACACAATTCTGTAAAATTTGTTGATATCCTTTCGCATTTAGGTGTTTTCTTAAGCGCAATAAGGAGGCTACACCCTAACCACGAAAAACATCGTCATACCATAACACCATATCCTCCGTCCGTACTGCACTTTTGTCACAATGCATGCCAGCTGGTAATGCTCTACAGGCATTCCTCAAACCAGAACCCTTCCATCTGATGGTCACAGGGTGTAGTATGATTCATTTTGCCTTTCCCACCTGTTTAATTCTTCTTATTCTTTTACATCTATCGTTGTCTGACAGACTCGTCATCATTGTTCTCTTTCCTGATATTTTATCTTGTCTGTGTAGCTTGTTTTCTTGTGGTAATAGAGAGTGTTGAAACACTGGTCCTATGCAGAGGGTGAATCACTGGTCGCATAACCTTTCCTGGGTAATTCCATCTGCTTTCTGGGCTGAACAACATTCCCGCCTTCATCCTTTTACAATTCTCTCACTTCAGCTTGCTTCTATCTCTGGGTTATCTCTATTATAAGATACAAAAATGACTCTGAGCACTATGGGACTTAAAATCTGAGGTCATCGGTCCCCTAGAACTAAGAACTACTTAAAGCTAACTAACCTAATGACATCACACACATCCATGCCCGAGGCAAGATTCGAACCTGCGACCGTAGCGGTCGCGCGGTTCCAGACTGAAGCGCCTAGAACCGCTCAGCCACAACGGCCGGCTTATAAGATACAGTCGAGCCCAATGGGATTTGTCTTTTGTGTCCTTCCTCCCTGGGCACAATTCTTGGCTTGACACACAAAGCATTAAGGGACCAATGACCTCATAGTAGTTTGGTCCCTTTAACCTCATCAGTCAACCAGTCCATCCATCCATCCATTCCCACCTTCAATCTTTTACAATTCTCTCACTTCAACTTGCTTCTCTCTCTTGGTTATCTCTATTCTCAGATACAGTCGAGTCCATTGGGATTTGTCTTTTGTGTCCTTCCTCTCTGGGGACTATTTCTGGCTTGACACACAAATAACTAAGGGACCAGTGACCTCAGAGTAGTTTGGTCCCTTTAACCTCATCAATCAATCAGTCCATCGATCCATCCATCTACTATTTTCCAGCCATGCACTATCCAGTGGCGCTGGTCTTTACACCACCTCAAGCCAGACTTAGCACCGACTACAGAAAGGTGTGGCTTAGGATGAGCTTGTCAAATATTGTACCCCATTCTTTTAATTTTCAACGCACAGTCATTGACCTAGCTGGACTGCTGGTAACACTCTGAAACTCACAAACGATTCTTTCTGCTTATTTCATGCAATTTGTTACAACCTCCTTCCACAATGCTCGATGGTCCCTGTTCGTCAGTACATAAGATCTGCCTAATCTTCGTTTAATTGGGTTATTCTTTCGTGCCTACATTAAGCAATCACGTCGCCAACTGTCGACTTGGGCAGTTTTAGAAGGAAACATCCTGGCAGATTAAAACTGTGTGCTGGACCGTGACTCGAACTCGGGACATTTGCCTTTCGCAGGCAAGTGCTCTACCAACTGAGCTACCCAAGCACGACTCACGCCCCGTCCTCACAGCTTTACTTCTGCCAGTACCTCGTCTTCTACCTTCCAAACTTTACAGGAGCTCTCGTGCGAACCCTGCACAACTAGCACTCCTGAAAGAAAGGATATTGCAGAGACATGGCTTAGTCACAGCCTGGGGGATGTTTCCAGAATGAGATTTTCACTCTGCAGAGGAGTGTGCGCTGATATGAAACTTCCTGGTAGATTAAAACTGTGTGCCGGACCGTAACTCGAACTCGGGACCTTTGCCTTTCGCAGGCAAGTGCTCTACCAACTGAGCTACCCAAGCACGAGTCACGCCCCGTCCTCACAGCTTTACTTCTGCCAGTACCTCGTCTCCTACCTTCCAAACTTTACAGAAGCTGACCTGCGAACCCTGCAGAACTAGCACTCCTGAAAGAAAGGATATTGCGGAGACATGGCTTAGCCACAGCCTGGGGGATGTTTCCAGAATGAGATTTTCACTCTGCAGCTGAGTGTGCGCTGATATGTTGAAATGTTCCAGAGGTATTTGTTACTCACGTGGCAGCCAATGACTAGTCCACGTTCGGAACACTTGAGTTCTCCTGACTGCCTTTCTACCGATAACACAATACTCATTGCTTCCTTTTATACTCACATCGCGTGACAATTAGTTGTCAATTCCGCATTACATAGGAGTGTCTGGATAGTGCTGTTCAGAGACCATATGTTCATTATCCCCTGTTAGATCTATTTACATGGTATTGCACCCATTAGAACAGTATTCTAAAATGGATGCACAAGTGATTTGTGAGTGGTCTTCCTTGACTCCATTTTGGCAGTATCCTGGCAATGAACCGATGTCTGCCAACGGCATTACCTGCAGTTGAGCCAATGTGGTCATTCCATTTCATATCCCATACGTTTTGTAATGTGAAAAATATCGATGTGCAAGATGATTAAGAGTCCTTATTAATCTGCAGGTGCTCCTATAAATCGCAGGGTAAGTCAGACCAAAGCTGGAGGAAGACAAGGACATACGATCTCCGATACAATGACGTATAATAAAATACTTTAGTGTACAAAGAAACTTTCCTGTTTATGATTGCTTTCCTCTTTTTGAAGCCATCTGGCACTCGTGTACATTGCACAGTGTGGGAAAGAAGAAAGAAAGATTAGATTTTTAACATTCTACAGACAGCACCTCCATTAGAGATGGAACACAAGCTCGGGTTAAGAAAGGATGGTTCAAATGGCTCTGAGCACTATGGGACAACTTCTGAGGTCATCAGTCCCCTATAACTTAGAACTACTTAAACCTAACTAACCTAAGGACATCACACACATCCATGCCCGAGGCAGGATTCGAACCTGCGACTGTAGCAGTCGCGGGGTTCCAGACTGAAGCGCCTAGAACCGCTCGGCCACACCGGCCGGCAAGAAAGGATGAGGAAGGATATCAGCCAAGGCCTTGTGAAATGAATCATTTTAGCATTTGCCTCGAGTGATTCAGGAAAATCACGGAAAACCTAAATCTCGATAGCTGGACGGACATTGGAACTGTCGTCCTCCTGAGTGTGACTAACCGCTGCGCCACCTTGCTCAGTCAGTTGTTGGATAGGCAGCGGTGTGGCGCCAGGAGATAGAGCAGCATAGTACCTGTAGGGAGCCGGTCGACGTGCAGGAGGCGTTGACGTGGGGGAGTCCTTTGTCCAGCTTGAGGCTGTTGCCGGCCCCGGGACAGCCAGCTAGCACGACACCGCCATTGGGCAGCAGCAGCTGTCCCGTCTCGCGATCCGGCAGCGCCAAAGTGCCACCCACCGCCAACACCGGCTCGTGTCGGCTCTTCACGCGCCACACGTCCACCGAGCAGCCCGCTGCAACACAACGCAAACACAACCAACACTCATATGCCCCCTGCTCTCACCAAACACACAGGAAACAGAGCCTATCTTCCGCAGTGTGCAAGGGTCGTTCTGGAACTGGTGCATCCTGTGTTTTTGTGACAACGTTGGGGAGCTGAGCCATATTACACTGATGGCCCAAAACATTATGACCACTGCCTATCGCGAATTCGAATCCCACTTTACACTCCAGACATGTGTCGCAGTAAGAAGGGTAAACCGGAAACGAGTATCTCGGGAATGGCCAATGTCATGAGTATATATAATAGTGGTCAAAGGATGGTGAACTCACCCATTGGGGAGATTGGTGACTTACCTGGTCTGGAAACGTGACAGGTGTGATGTGTGACGGATCTGACGATAGAGTACAACTGCAGGCACAAGTCTTTTAGAGTACACCTTTCAGCGCACATGAACATGGGGCACCGCATTAGGTGATCCCTATGTGTTCCATACTGATCCAATGACATAATAAATTACAACTGCACAGATTACAACTGGCACAGGTCATCAAGATTGGGTCATGGATCAGTTCACATGATCGAATAAATCACTTTTGTTACTACACCGGGCTGATGTTCCGATACACCATTGCCCAGTCGATTGGCAACTCGGAACATACTGGGGACATTCATCTGGGTTCCTATGGGACCTGTGCTAGTAATAAAAAGCACTGTGAAGGCTGTGGAGTACTTGAACATTAGTGCAAACACCTTCGTGCCTTCATGCATGATGTCTTCCTTGACGACAATGTCATCTTGCAGCGGGATAACTGTCAGTGTCCCTACGCCAGAAACGTCTACCATGGTTTGAAGAGCACGATATTACATTCATGCTGAAGTTTTGCCCACCACATCTGTAAGAGCTGAGCGCGTTGGAACACATCTCGGACACTATCAGGCACCATCTCAACGTCCACAAACCACTGGCCTGCAGCTTACGAGACTTATGAAAACATCTGATGCCACATATATGTCTGGAAACTTGTCGAATCCATGCTATGACAAATACTGCTGAAAGCTGAAACAGCGCACTATTAAGCAAATGGCTACAATGTTTGGACTCACTACCCTTCTAAAGCAAAAACACAGTTGGATAAACAGACGTTTAAAGTCACATAGTATACGAGTGGGGACCCAAAAATAATCAGAATTTCTTTCTAGAAAGCATATACTTTATTGTTTTCAAATATAACCTTAATCTCCTTCGAAGTACTCTCCATTAGCATTAATACACTTGTCCAAACGTTCATTCCAGTGTTCGAAGCACCTTTTAAATTCGTCCTCTTTGATACCTGCTAGCACATTCATGACATTGCGTTTTACGTCTTCCACATCCGCAAAAGGCTTCCCTCTCAAATCTCTTTTCATCCTCGGGAATAGGAAGAAGTCCGAGGGTGCTAAATCCGGCGAATAGGGCGCGTGGGTCAAGGTAGTCGTCTTCGTTGAGGCCAAAAACTGGCGAACGCTGAGAGCCGTGTGCGCGGGAGCGTTGTCGTGATGCAGGAACCACACGCCAGAATCCCACAAAGCAGGACGTTTTCGCGACAAACTTCTGCGAAGCCGTTCATAACCTCCAAATGGAATTGTTGGTTTACTGTCTGGTTTTCAGGGACAAATTCGGAGTGTACGATCCCTTTGATGTCAAAAAACCAGATCAACATCGTTTTCACATTCGATTTCACTTGTCGAGATTTTTTTGGTCGAGGTGAGCCAGGTGACTTCCATTGTGATGACTGTTGTTTACTTTCTGGATCGTACCCATAGCACCATGACTCATCACCTGTAATGATTTTGTTGAAAAAATGTAGATATCTTTGAATGTGTCATTCATTTCGAGACAGACTGGAACGCGACGATCCCTTTGATCTCCGGTAAGAAGCTTCGGCACGAATTTTGCTGCCACTCTTCGCATCCCAAAACCGATGGTCAAGATGCGCAAAATTGAGCTCCAGGACAACTCGGACAAGTTCTCGAGTTGGTCGATTGTCCTGCGTCTCTCTCCCCTGATGAGATCACGGATTTCGTCGATGTTGTCTTCGCTTCGAGCAGTTGAGCAGTTGTTGAAGGTCGACCGGAACGGGGCTGATCTTCAACCACCATTTCTCCCTTTTTAAACCGAGAAAACCATTCGTACACTTGCGCTTTACTAAGAGCATGGTCTTTGTAGGCTGTCTGAATCATCGCAACAGTTTCTGCTGCGTTCTTGCCGAGCAAGAAAGAGAACTTCACTGTTGCACGTTGTTCGTAAGAACTAGCCATTTCCTCGTGTCACGTCTGCACTGTACGCACACTCAAAGAACTGTCAAAGAAACCACACTTGTCACTGTTGGGTGACGCCGCGTGGCAGAATGACTCAGCAGAGCTCCTATTGCAACCTTCTGGCGGCGCGACCTGCTACAACAAGTACACAATGTGCAGCATTACGATTCCGGTTACTTTTGGGTCCCCCTCGTAGCAGCCATTTTGGAAGACGCCATCTTGGATGCAAGTCGTAATTTTCAAATGGAAAGGGTGTCAGGAGATGAACCAAATATTTACCGAATGTTACAAGAAAAAAATTGGTGTCTTTCATTTGAATATACCTTCATTCATTCTCGAGTTATGACTGATGTTTCTTCTTTGCTGCCGACAAGCCGAGCACACTGAGATCGTCCTGATACTAAGAGAGAGGAACACCTGTGCTATCCCAGAGGATTTCAATCACATTACCAAGACAGACAACGCACTACCCATACTGTGCTGCTGAAACTTCTCGCGAAATTCTGTGAAACAGATTTTTTCGCACACAAACGGACGATCGAAAACGGCTACAGCCGGCCTCGGTGACCGAGCGGTTCTAGGCGCTTCAATCCGGAACCGCGCTGCTGCTACGGTAGCAGGTTCGAATCCTGCCTCGGGCATGGATGTGTGTGATGTCCTTAGGTTAGTTAGGTTTAAGTAGTTCTAAGTCTAGGGGACTGATGACCTCAGATGTTAAGTAACATAGTCCTTAGAGCCATTTGAACCATTTTTTGAAAACTGCTACTGATGAATCAACATCCACTGCTGTTGTGGTATCACCCAGTGAGAGTGCAGAGCGCAGTAATCGCTGCAACTTATGAATCACTGAGACAATTGGTATTGCTTATTTGATTGACTGCTGTAGCAGTTGTCAGTGCAGCACGCAACCTACAACTCATTCTCAGAAAAGAAACCTAACTATACACATTGAGGGTAGACACTTCTTACAAAACATATTTGCCCTACGGCACTGCTCTCCCTAGCTACACTTGCTTCGCCTACAAGTTGCACCTCTATTTAAAATGAATAGAATTAAAACGTTTGCGCTATATTTACTGTTTGTAAATCACCTGATACCTGGCATCCATACTTCTGAAATGAAAGGAACTGGAAGACTTCCGGTTGCTAATGCTTTGTGTCTGACCTCTATCGCCACTAATAATAATAATAATAATAATAGCAATACGAGGGGCGTTCAGTACGTGTTGCAACGCCTTTTCTTTCTCGGCCAGTTTCGGTTCAAAAGATTTGGAATTTACTGTGGGCCATCGTGGAATATTACCGCGTCACGTTTCATGAAGTTCCGGTAAATGGTGACGCTATACGTGGCATTCAAAATGGCGGCACGCAGGTACGTTCCAAGCAGAAAGCTGTCATTTAGTTTCTTTTGGCGGAAAACCAGAGCATCGCAGATATTCTTAGGCGCTTGCAGAATTTCTATGGAGATCTGGCACAGAACAAAAGCACGGTGAATCGTTTGGTGAGCCGTCTGTCATCATCACAACGAGGTGGCGCAAACCTGTCGGATCTCCAGCGTGCTTGCCGCCCGCACACAGTTGTGACTCCTGCAATGTTGGAATGTGGGATACTCTCGTTCGATAAGATCAACGGATCGCAACCAAACACGTCGCTGCCCAACTGGACGTCTCTCTTGGTTATGTGCTGACACACTCGTCCACCAGCTGGGGTACTCAAAACTGTGTGCCCGCTGGGTCCAAAAATGGTTCAAATGGCTCTGAGCACTATGGGACTTAACATCTGAGGTCATCTGTCCCCTAGAACGTAGAACTACTTAAACCTAACTAAGGACATCACACACATCCATGCCCGAGGCAGGATTCAAACCTGCGACCGTAGCGGTCGCATGCTTCCAGACTGAAGCGCCTAGAACTGCTCGGCCACACCGACCGGCCCGCTGGGTCTCTCGCCTTCTGATTTACAACTCTTTGGTCCAACGAAGGATGCACTCTGCAGGGGGAGCATAGCGTGGATGATGGGGAGGTTATTGATGCAGCAAGACGTTGCCTCTGAGGTCACCACTAGAGTGGTAACATATAGGCACACAGGTATTCCCAATAAGGTAGCGTAAGGCAGTCTCACTGAACGGAGATTATGTTAAAAATAGAGTTTTGTAGTCAGAAGAGTGGGAAATAATATGGTGCATTGGAATTCTGAATAAAATCAATCTGCTTTCAGGAAAAAGTGTTGCATTACTCATAAGACTCCTCTCGTAATAATGCTGTGTAGGTCCTACAGCAGTGTAGTGGCCATTATGCAGTTACTGCTGTGTTGTACTGTCAATTTGTTGCTATATTGTTACCAAATAAATAATGAAAAAAATTCCGATCTATTGTGGCAAATATCTACAACTACGAGAAATCATTTTCATAAGAGGTTTAAACGTATGTGAGACAAAACATGTCTCAGGAGGAATAGACAGTATCATGAATATGACAGGAAATCAGAAGTAAAAGTGTCTAGCAAACATGAGTTATGAAACGCATATCTTAAGAGCTATGAGGACTTCTTCATCTTAGACACAATGAAACAAACCTCTTCTGCTGCAAGCTCTTTGCTTTCCATATTTTGAGAGGCGGTACTATGGACCAAAACAAGAAGAAGATGTCGAATAAACATGGACTCTAAACTACATACTTTAAGAGCTACGAACACTTGTTCATATTCGCTACTCTGAGACACACTCTCGAGCGGAACAAGAGCTCATACGCTAATAGCTCTTAAGGTACACATTTTAGGACCCATGTTTACTACACCTTTTCGCTACGAATTATAGTTCCTGTCATACGCCTGAAAATTGATCATTCCTCCTGGGACACCATGTGAATGTTTACTGGTACAAAGAATGTGTGTAGTGTGTGGATTGTGTGAGGAAAACGTTCGTACGTTCTCTTCACACGCTGTAATCTCTACCACAGTCTCACGTGCTGATGCTTGCATTTGAATAAAAAAAAATCCAGATAAGTGCGCGTAGTGCTCGCGCATCGAGGGTTCCATACAAATTTAATTATGTGTATAGGTAACTCACCCATTCCGTGAAGTGAGAATCTCTACGATTCTTGTCCGTCTCAGATAACAATAAAGACAAGATATACGCCTACACATTCTGGAGCAAAAGCGGTCTTAACAAGAGGACAGACAGACTTTCAGATAACTAATCACCAAAAAAAACATTTTTTCCTTTGATACAATTACAAAATATCAATTTTCGGATATTTCCTTTGCTTTTACTGTGAAACCTTGCTTCTTCCCAAATATCATGATTGTAGGTCAATGGGAAGTGCTCTAAGAGAATTAAATGTCCGCATCTTTTGATGGCACTGCTTTAGATCCTTAAATTCAAATTCGTTCAAATGGCTCTGAGCACTGTGGGACTTAACATCTGAGGTCATCAGTCCCCTAGAACTTATAACTACTTTAACCTAACTAACCTAAGGACATCACACACATCCATGCCCGCGGCAGGATTCGAACCTACGACCGCACCAGTCGCGCGGTTCCGAACTGAAACGCCTAGAACCGCTCGGCCACAGCGGCCGGCCCTTAAATTCCATGTTCCTGAGAAATAGGCCTCTTACCAACTGGACAGACTGTCGGATACCAAATGATAAAAAAATGTGTTTTTCGTGAGATATAATTGTTGTTGTTGTTGTGGTTTTCAATCCAGAGACTGGTTTGATGCGGATCTCCGTACTACACTATCCTGTGCGAGCTCCTTCATATCCGAGTAGCTATTGCAACGTACATCCTTCTGAATCTGCTTAGCGTATTCATCTATTGGTCTCCCTCTACGATTTTTACCCTCCGCGCTTCCCTCCAGTACTAAATTGGTGTACCCTTGAATCCTCAGAACGTGTCCTATCAACAGCTCCTTTCTTCTAGTCAAGTTGTGCCACAAATTCCTCTTCTCCCCAATCCTGTTCAGTACCTCCTCATTAGTTACGTGATCTACCCATCTAATCTTCAGCTTTCTTCTGTAACACTAAATATCGAAAGCTTCTATTCTCTTCTTGTTTACACTGTTTATCGTCCATGTTTCATTTCCATACATGGATAAACTCCATGCAAATGTTTTCAGAAAGGACTTCCTGACATTCTTCTTCAGAAACACTTTCCCTGCCATAGCCAGTCTACATTTTATATCCTCTCTACTTCGAACATCGTTATTTTGCTCCCAAAACAGCAAAACTTATCTACCACTTTAAATGTCTCATTTCCTAATGTAATTCCCTCATCATCACCTGATTTCATTCGACTACACTCCATTATCCTCGTTTTACTCTTGTTGATGTTCATCTTATATTATCCTTTCAAGACACTGTCCATTCCGTTCAATTGCTCTTCAAGTCCTTTGCTGTCTGTGTCAGAATTATAATATCATCTGCATGGATATTAGTTCCTACTCCAAATTTTTCAGTTGTTTCCTTTACTGCTTGCTCAATGTATAGATTGAATAACATTTGGGATAGGCTACAACCCTGTCTCACTCCCTTCCCAACCACTGCTTCCCTTTCATGCCGCTCAACTCTTGTAACTGCCATCTGGTTTCTGTACAAACTGTAAATAGCCTTTCGTTCCCTGTATTTTATCCCTGCCACCTTCAGAATTTGAGAGTATTCCAGTCAACAGTGAGAAAAGCTTTCTCTAAGTCTACAAATGTTAGAAACGTAGGTTTGCCTTTCCTTTATCTATCTTCTAAGATAAGTCGTAGGGTCAGTATCGCCTCGCGTGTTCCAACATTTCTACGGAGTCCTAACTGATCCTCCCAGGGGTCGGCCTCTACCAGTTTTTTCATTCATCTGTAAAGAATCGTGTTAGTATTTTGTAGCTATGACTTATTAAACTGATAGTTCGGTAATTTTCACACTTGTCGACACCTGATTTCTTTGGGATTGGAATTATTATATTCTTCTTGAAGTCTGAGGGTATTTCACCTGTCTCATGCATCTTGCTCTCCAGATGGTAGAGTCATGGCTGTCTCTCCCGAGGCTATCAGTAGTACTAGTGGAATGTTGTCTACTCCTGGGGCCACGCAATATCACAGCCCCCGTCTCAACTTCATTTAAGACGTCTTCAATTTCCATAATACTGCCCTCAAGTATATCGCCATTGTATAGTCCCCCCATACACTCTTCCTACCTTTCTGCTTTACCTTATTTGCTTAGGACTGAATTAAAGTACTGAGAACACCGGCGGTTTGTGGGGGGTGACGGCAGCTGGACGCCTGAAGATACAGATCTGTATGTGTGGGGTTTGTATACACGGAACGTCCCAAAGACCCATCATTCTTACGTCGTTTATCGGGCGCATGTAATATCGGATGCTGATAGCTTTCATGAAGAATTAGGGCATCTGGAGATGGTTTTTAAAGAGAAGGACTGTACTTCGCATCAAATACGGAAGGCTATCCACAATTATAATAACGAGAAGCAACGCTCTAAGGAGACTGATGACGACTATAAATCAACTGCGTTCCTTCCATGTGCCGGTGAACGTGTCTTCTAAAATAGGCAAATTGCTTAGGAAGAATAATATTGATATCATCTTCCGTCCACCAGCAAAGACCAGGGACTTAGTCGGAGCCGTTAAAGACGATTTACCATAGAGGAAGGCGGGTGTTTATAAAATTGTGGCTCTGCATATATAGGTCAGACGACACGAACCGTCCAGGAATGCACTGTAATACACAGCTTTGAAATCAGCAGTAGCAGAACATTGCATTTTCAGGGGACATTCAATGGAATATAATAATTTTAGCACTGGTTTCCAGCTTCTGGGACTCTGTAATTAAAGAATCCGTGGAAATACGTCTTGCTGATAATTTAATGAATCGTGATAACGGCTTTCAGCTGAATAAAAATTTGAATCCAATTATTAAAATTATGGGGTCACAACGGAATCGACGTTTTCAGTCGATACTCAACGATTAGTTTGTTCTTGCTCCGTAAACCGCCAGTACGATTCGCATGCGCGGAATTCGCTATAAACACCACGACTGGTCTCTTCAGTACTTCGTCTACTCACCTGAGGATGGCCGGACGTCTCTGGTCCGAAATATCGTGGCATGATGTTGATGGGAACCGGCTGCAAACCCGAAAATTACTGGTACGAGATAAACGCCGGGGAAATTTCAGAATTCACATTACGGCTGTAGTTTCCCATTGCTTGCAGCCGTTCGCAGTACCAGCATTGCAAGGCTGTTTTGATTAATGTTACAAGTCAAGACCAGTCAATCGTCCAGACTGTTCCCCGTGCAACTACTGAAAAGGCTGCTGCCCCTCTTCAGGAACCACACGTTTGTCTGGCCTCTCAACAGATACCCATCCGTTATGGTTGCACCTACGGTATGGCTATCTGTCTCGCTGAGATATAACTACAAACTAAAAATTTTCGGATTTATTCCTTTACTTGTACTGTGAAACTTTTCTTGCTTTCGAGTCTCATGATTCTAGTTCAACGGGAAGTACGCTATAAGTTTTAACGGGTGAGTTTGCGTGTATAATGAAATAATAAGCAACCAGTTGCATAAAAGCAACTAGTTGCTTATTATTTCATTATACACCACTACAGTTGTTGAGGATGGATGAAATACTAGAGTTTGCGTGTATGAAAATATATGACATAAATGGCCGTTACCTTTTGATTGTAACTGACTTAGAAGGCTACATTTTTTACACCACTAAGGGACGGCAAATAACATGAATTTCAACTTCAGGTTCGTCTACCCGTTCCTGAGAAAAAGGGTTTTTAACAGTCGGACAGACAGACAGAAAGACGACGGACGGACCACGAGGTGGTCCTATAAAGTTTCCGTTTTTACCGACTGAGGTACGGAATCCTAAAAAATGTAATTACTGGTAACTTCTGTACTCAGAACCACAGTCTTATGAAGTGGTGATAACAGCTATGAGCTTTTACAAAAACTAGTTTTGTGGCCGAAAAACAAGTGACCAATTTCGTTTTTACCCCTCAGAAAATTTCATTTTACCCCACAGTGGGTAACTGCCCCCATGTTGGGAACATGGCGGTGCTGCCCCAGCCCCTTTAGACGTCGGGTGTACGCAGGGCCGTTTGTACCTTTACGCAAGACTAGGTTGGCATCTAGGGCGACAAAATTTTAAGGGCGGAAAAAATTAATTCTGAAACAAACATTGCCGGCCGGAGTGGCCGAGCGGTTAAAGGCGCTACAGTCTGGAACCGCACGACCGCTACGGTCGCAGGTTCGAATCCTGCCTCGGGCATGGATGTGTGTGATGTCCTTAGGTTAGTTAGGTTTAAGTAGTTCTAAGTTCTAGGGGACTTATGACCACAGCAGTTGAGTCCCATAGTGCTCAGAGCCATTTTTGAAACAAACATTGAAAAAAACTGAGGATAAGAAAATGAAAATGAGGAAACATTCAAACGCTGAATTGTTTTCAAAAGCATACGAAACAGTTACTTAATAAGTCTTTACTCACTTTGACGAAAGCAAACACAATTCCTCAACCTACCTTAAAACTAAAGCAGGTGCTACTGAGTACGGAACATAAACAAACATGACACTGACTCATCTCGATGAAGCGGTGAAGCGGACAACGTGCGCTGGCTTGCGACTTGATACTAGGACTAGGACTGTTGAGATTTTTAAAAATATTGTGAATTCGATATATCGATATTTAGAAACATATCATTATCGGCTTTCGAGATACAGAAAAAAGTATCGACGTACAGGCCTATAAAATTATCGGCTGCACATTGTAACTATATTGCCGGTTTTAGAGCTGTATATTTAAGTATTGATTTATTATTAGATATTCCGTAAATCAATAAGCTAGCAGCCTGCTTATGCCCCTTAGAGCAATAACTGAAAGGGGAAACGATGCGCGTTCACGCTTGGCGATAACCGCTTTGCTAACAGTGGTAACACAGCATGTAAATAGCACAATGAAAAGTATACGGCGGGGCCATCGTTCGTTCGGTATCGTCACATATCGAAGTTGTCTGGAACACATCATATCGACTTCCCTGCTTTTTTTTTTTTTTTTAACGCCAGCGAGCTGGCAGCCATAGTGTCAAAAAAAATTGCGTGGTGAACTTAAACGTTGCAGTTTCTGTTGGTAGCGCTGAGCGCCGAGCGCTGATTACGTCAGCTTTTCCTCTCACACGTCTCCGCCCACCGCAAAGGCCACGCTTGTCATTTACATTTTTGTTCATCATTTTGGTGTTTTTGAAGAAATCAGATCTGCAAAAATAGCACACTACTTGCGATAGAAATTGTTTTATAGTTAATTGCCGGGCTATTTCTTCACATCGGAAATCTTGTTGTTCCACTTATATAGCCACAGCCAGGGCAATAGGACTTCTTCTTTGTGCCACCTGCACTTGCTTCACATAGTCAAAGAGAAAGACTGGACGTGATGAAAGCTCAGAAAGTATGAGGGTCACTCCAAAACAAATGCACATTAGTTTTGTAAAAATACAGTTTTCATTCTTCATGTGTGAAAGTTTTGCAGTGCATAGATACATCCTTCCCGCTTGTTTTGAAACTTAGTTCAAACTGTTCCCGTGAGTGTCGCCGTCACAACATGTCTTCAAGGTGGCTGCTACACTTGACATTCGCCAGAAGCAACGTGCTGTCATAGAATTCCTGTGCTGTGAAAATGAGACAGTGGGAAACATCCACAAGAGGTTGAAAAAGGTGTATGGAGATTCTGCTGTCGATCACAGTACAGTTAGTCGGTGGGCAAGCAGGTTACGCGATGAAAGCGGGCACGGCAATACTGAGGATTGTCCTCGCAGCGGCAGGCCTCGTACTGCACACACTCCAGACAATGTGCAGAGAGTTAACGAATTGCTGACTGCTGACAGAGGCATCACAGTGAACGAATTGTCACGCTACGTTGGGATAGGAGAAGGAAGTGTTTGCAGAATACTGAAAGTGTTGGCTTTAAAAAAGGCTTGTGCCAGGTGGGTTCCCAGGATGTTGACAGTGGCTCACAAAGAAACAAGAAAAACGGTATGCAGCGAACTTCTGAACAGAAAGAGAATGGTGGAGATGAATTTCTTGGAAGAATTGTGACAAGTGATGAAACATGACTCCATCATTTTTCACGAGAGACGAAGAAGTAATCAATGGAGCGGCATCATGCAAATTCACCCAAGAAAAAAAATTCAAAACCACACCTTCCGCTGGAAAAATTATGGCTACGGTGTTTTCCGATTCCGAAGGACTCTTGCTTGTGGACATCATTCCAAGTGGAACCACCATAAATTCTGATGCACATGTGACGACACTGAAGAAACTTCAAGCTCGACTGAGTCGTGTTCGACCACATCGGCAAAAGCATGATGTTTTGCTGTTGCACAACAATGCACGGCCACATGTCAGTCAAAAAACCATGGAAGCGATCACAAAACTCGGATGGACAACACTGAAGCACCCGCCTTACAGTCCTGACCTGGCTCCATGTGACTATCATCTCTTTGGGAAACTGAAAGACTCTCTTCGTGGAACAAGGTTTGAAGATGATGACTCACTTGTGCACGCTGTCAAACAATGGCTCCAACAGGTTGGTCCAGAATTTTACCGTGCGGGTAAACAGGCGCTGGTTCCAAGATGGCGTAATGCAGTTGAGAGGGATGGAAATTATGTGCAGAAATGAAAATATTGATCGTAAAGGATGTATCTACACACTGCAAAACTGTAGAATAAAAGATGGATTTAAAAAAAAAAAAATGTGCATTTCTTTTGGAGTGGCCCTCGTAGTAAAACTTCTTCACACGGTGAAAGTAAAATTATATTCCACTACAATTTCAAAAGAAGAGCTTCAAATATTTCCCGAAAATTTCGAAAAAAAATAATGTAAAATAAAAATATCGGCACTCTATATTGCTATCTCGATATCGATATATCGGTAGAAAATATAACGCCGTTATATAGCTATGTATCCTGGAGAAAATATCGATATATCTATTTATTTTCAACAGCTCTATTTGATACCAGCCCCTTTTTTGCTTTTGTCTCTGCAGATCAACTGTCAAGCGTCAGTTGAATTGAATGGTTCTGTTCATGTTTCTAGTTCCACTATTATATCTTGTAGACAATGTATCGCGTATTCACAAGCTAGTTTTTGTACTTCTCTTTCAACATATCTAAAAGGAGTAAAAGGTAAGTGCAGTTCATCATTTCCATACATAGAAATGAGTCGGTTTCTGTAAGTCTGTCTCCATCTGAGTGTCCCAAGAAAATGATGACTTCTGGTGACCTTAGGTTAATGACTGGAAGAGTTGCGATGCTGTGCGGTTGGATGTTGGTGGTGGTGAGGGGGGGGGGGGTATCGGGGAGACCGGTTGAACTAAAAGAAGTGTTCCATTTATCAGTTCTCGCCTATGGTGGCAATATACCTAGCAACGGCCCTGGGTGTACGAAACTACCCTGAGAGGATGGCACGTGATCGGCGTATGGCGTGCACGGAAACGGACGCTCTGCCCGGATGTCCTCGGTGCCGACAGCGGCAGGGACGAGGTCAAGAGGGCCAGAGAGCTTCCTGCGACAGCGCCGTCCGCCCGCAGGCCACAGTTACTGCGTGCCCGCTGCGAGCTTCTGGCGTGACCAGTGCGGGGACCCTGTCTGCCATAGCGGTACCCGCACAAACAGCTGCGAGCGGGCTGCTCGTTATCTCGCCACGCCACTGATCTCCTTACCGGTCACTGACTTGCTGCGCGAGGCGTCTTCTCGCTAGAGGCGCACTGCGCACTAGTTAATGTGTTTACACAAGACGCAAATGCAAATGGCGCTCTAAATACTGAAAACGTGACTGTGGCCGTGACTCACACTCACGGTCACCATCAACCACAAGAAGAAAAAAGTGAACTAGAGGGTGGCACAGGGAACTAATAAGGTGGATAGTGACCGCCATATACAGCTGACAGCACTGCGGAACTGGGACCTTGAGGTGTAAACAACTTTGCCATTTATAGTGGACGCATGAAAATAGGCACCTCACAATCTTTCCCTCTTATAGCATTGCTAGTTAGTGATAATTTCAGAAGTTCTTAAAAACTCCGAAACATTTTTAGATGCCTCTAATTTTACTCTAGAATGTGATGCAGTACTTCCAAAAAGAAAATTCTTGTCAGCTGCTACGAAAAGAATAAAAAATAATTTTACAAGAGATTTTAAGCAAAATTGATTTTTGATTCAAATTGTTGATTAAGACACAACAACCGACATATTTGGACTGAAAAAAAATGTATTAACATACGGACATATGCATATGATACATGTTTGCCGGCCACAGGGGCCGAGCGGTTCTAGACGCTACATTCTGGAACCTCGCGACCGCTACGGTCGCAGATTCGAATCCTGCCTCGGGCATGGGTGTGTGTGAAGTCCTTAGGTTAGTTAGGTCTAAGTACTTCTAAGTTCTAGGGGACTAATGACCTCAGAAGTTAAGTCCCATAGTGCTCAGGGCCATTTGAGCCATTTTTTTTTATACATGTTTTATCGTGGCACTACAAAAGCATACCGAGCTGAAAAATAAAATACCGTAACAGGTGTGGAACTGATCCGCCTGTGTTAACGAAAAATGTCGTCGCTGATGAACCTGCATACTGTCGGAGCTTGTAGAAACTTCTCCAGGGAGAAAGTAGTAGTCGTTGTTGTGGTCTTCAGTCCTGAGACTGGTTTGATGCAGCTCTCCATGCTACTCTATCCTGTGCAAGCTTCTTCATCTCCCAGTACCTACTGCAACCTACATCTTTCTGAATCTGCTTAGTGTATTCATCTCTTGGTCTCCCTCTACGATTTTTACCCTCCACGCTGCTCCCCAATACTAAATTGGTGATCCCTTGATGCCTCAGAACATGTCCTACCAACCGATCCCTTCTTCTGGTCAAGTTGTGCCACTAACTACTCTTCTCCCCAATCCTATTCAATACTTCCTCATTAGTTATGTGATCTACCCATCTAATCTTCAGCATTCTTCTGTAGCACCACATTTCGTTTCTATTCTCTTCTTGTACAAACCATTTATCGTCCATGTTTCACTTCCATACATGGCTACACTCCATACAAATACTTTCAGAAACGGCTTCCTGACACTTATATCTATACTCGATATTAACAAATTTCTCTTCTTCAGAAACGCTTTCCTTGCCATTGCCAGTCTACATTTTATATCCTCTCTACTTCGACCATCATCAGTTATTTTGCTCCCCAAATAGCAAAACTCCTTTACTACTTTAAGTGTCTCATTTCCTAATCTAATTCCCTCAGCATCACTCGACTCGACTTAATTCGACTACATTCCATTATCCTCGTTTTGCTTTTGTTGATGTTCATCTTATATCCTCCTTTCAAGACACTATCCATTCCGTTCAACTGCCCTTCCAAGCCCTTTGCTATCTCTGACAGAATTATAATGTCATCGGTGAACCTCAAAGTTTTTATTTCTTCTCGATGGGTTTTAATACCTACTCCGAATTTTTCTTTTGTTTCCTTTACTGCTTGCTCAAATACAGATTGAATAACATCGGGGAGTGGCTAAAACCCTGTCTCACTCCCTTCTCAACCGCTGCTTCCCTTTCATGCCCGTCGATTCTTCTGCCATCTGGTTTCTGTACAAATTGTAAATAGCCTTTCTCTTTCTATATTTTACCCCTGCCACCTTCAGAATTTGAAAGAAACTATTCCAGTCAACATTGTCAAAAGCTCTCTCTAAGCCTACAAATGCTAGAAACACAGGTTTGCCCTTCCTTAATCTAGCTTCTAAGATAAGTCTTAGGTCAGTATTGCCTCACGTGTTCCAACATTTCTACGGAATCCAAACTGATCTTCCCCGAGGTCGGCTTCTACTAGTTTTTCCATTCGTCTGTAAGTTGTCAACAAAACTATAAAATTAACTTTGGTAACTTCTAAGGCGTCATTACTGTTCGTGTCATCTCACTGAAGTGCCAAAGAAACTGGTATAGGCATGCGTATTCAGATGTAAACAGGCAGGGGTTGGGTTGGTTTTGAGGGAGGAGACCAGACAGCGATGTCATCGGTGTCATCGGAGTAGGGAAGGAAGAGGAAGGAAGTCGGCCGTGCCCATTCAAAGGAACCATCCCGGCATTTGCCTGGAGCGATTTAGGGGAATCACGAAAAGCCTACATCATGATGGCCGGACGTGGGATTGAACCGTCGTCCTCCCGAACGCGAGTCCAGTGTGTAAACAGGCAGAATACGGCGCTGCGGTCAGTAACGCCCATATAAGACAACATGCGTCTGGCGCAGTTTAGATCGGTTACTGCAATGGCAGTGTATCACGATTTAAGTGTTATTGAACGTGGTGTTACAGTCGGCGCGCCAGAGACGGCACACAGCATTTCCGAGGTAGCGATGAAGTGCGGCTTTTCTCGTTCGACCGTTTCACGAGTGTACCGTAAATATCAGGAATCCGGTAAACCATCAAATCTCCGACATCGCTGCAGCCGGAAAAATATCCTGCAAAAACGGGACCAACAACGACTGAAGAGAATCGTTCAAAGTGACAGAAGTGCAGCCCTTCCGTAAACTGCTGCAGAGTGTCAGCGTGCGAACCATTCAACAAATCGTCACCGAAATGGGCTTTCAGAGCCGAGGGCCCACTCATGTACCCTTGATGACTTCACGACACAAAGCTTTACCCCTCGCCTGGGCCCGTCAAAACCGACATTGGACTGACTTTTGATGACTGGAAACATGTTGCCTGGTCGGACGAGCCTCGTTTCAAATCGTATCGATCGGATGGACGTGTACCGGTGTCGAAACAAACTCATGAATACATTAATCCTGCACATCAGCAGGAAATTGTTCAAGCTGGCGGAGGCTCTGTAATGGTGCGGTGTGTGTGTAGTTGGAGTGCTGGGGGATTCCTGATATGTTTAGATACGATTCTGACAGTTGACATGTACGTAAGCATCCTGTCTGATCACCTGCATCCATTCACGTACATTGTGCATTCCGACGAACTTGGGCAGTTCCAGCAGGACCATGCGACATCCCACACGTCCAGAATTGCTACAGAGTGACTCCAGTAACACTCTTCTGAGTTTAAAAACGGCCGCTAGTCACCAAATTCCCCAGACATGAACATCATTAAGCATGTCTGGGATGCCTTGCAACATGATGTTCAAAAGAGATCCCCACCCCCTCTTACTCTTACGGATTTATGGACAGCCCTGCAGAATTCATGGTGTCAGTTACTTCCGGCACTACTTCAGACATTAGTCGAGTCCATGCCACGTCGTGTTGCGGCACTTCTGTGTGCTCGCGGAGGCCCTCACTATATTAGGCAGGTGTACCAGTTTCTTTGGCTCTTCGGTGTATGAACACATTTTGTTCGCATGAGACTCAATGCGCGGCAGTGCCAAGTACTTTTGTGGGACTTTAGTTCCGACGGCTCGTCTTAATACAACAGTGAATATTCCCTTGGCTCCCGAAAATTTATTATTTGCGGCTGTTACTACACTTCGTCACTGCACCCATCACCCAAATCGCCTATATACGTATACGAAACTCGGTACTTTCAGGCCGCTACTTCCGTTTCATGTAGACCAAAATATATTTGTGCGTATGCTTTTCTGAAAGCTCTGTTTCCTCAAAGTACACTACAAGACTATTCTTCTCAGCAAGCAGTTAAGTGCATTTTACGCAAAACTTCGTTCTTGCAGCTGCAGTGTCTCTGTATTCCATTGAAAATTTTCGTCCAGCATAATACTTTCTGACTCAAAAACCATGTGAGCGGAGAAGACAAAGTACGCAGGTCTCTGAACCAGAACAATTGTTTTCACTGAGATCACTCTCTATCTTTGTAGCCGTCGGGTAGTCTCATCGTGGTATTTAGGTACAGTTTTACGAACTAAAACGTTTTCGCAAAATTGTCAGATTCCATAGATTTCCGTCTTCGTTTACATCCCTTTCTTGGAGATTCAAAACACAAGCCGAAATCTAGAGGTTTTGCCAACGTTACAGCACTGTTAATATGGAATACAGCCGCTCCCGATATACCAAAACGTTTTGTTGTCATTTCGTGAACTTAACGCAAAATTTATCGTTGCGGTAGAAACTTCTCACAAAATTCCAGTCACTGACTTTCTCCTCCGAATGCGAAAATTTTTTGTTGACGCCGACCTACATAGGGGAAACGATCGCCATAAGGGGAAACGACCACTATGATAAAACATGGGAAATCAGAGCTCGTACAGAAGGATACAGAAGTTCGTTCTTTACGCGCGCTATACGAGATTGGAATAACAGAGAATTGTGAAGGTGGTTCGATGAACCCTCTGCCAGGCACTTAAATGTGATTTGCAGACTTTCCATGTAGATGTAGATGCAGAAAATTTTATATTATTCCGAGTTTCTGCACTGTTAGTCAGTTCAGTAAAATACAACAATTTTAGATTATTTTCGAACGTCCTTTTCGCCCTCTATGCAGGCAGTTGCTGAGCCATGCTGCGGCTCGCGTTGGTGCTGTTTTGTAGGTTTCTGTCCTCTGTTGGCGGCCACACGGTATCGTTTAGTTGGCATGGTTGCGGTTGTTTGTCGCCATTTGGTTTCGCAAGCTTTGCCTGTCTGCTAGTGGCAGCAGCGGCGGTTATCGATATGTAGTAACTGTAGCCCTGTATTTGGGGCGACGTCGTGGTTATTCCTGGTCCTGTCAGTGTGCAGTTCGGTTTGGGACTAAGGAGGAGGAGCCAGGTCCACACAGTGCGAGAACACGCTGGGACTGCTGGAGGCGCGCATGGACTGCCGGATCGAAGGCCTATGGTCACGAGGGTGCACGACCTAGTCGTAAATCGGATCCTGCAAGCTTTAAGATGAGTGCATTTGGATTCAAGTAGAGTAACCTCCACCATTGTGAGATCTTGCGATTCACCAGTGACTTGGGTTCGTGTTGCAGCTTGTAGTGTTGCCGAGGCGAAGACCAGCGAGTGGAGCACTTGGGAAAGGCGGATGTGATTAGCTTTCCTGGACTTGTAATGACTATTTATTGTGTTCAGTTTGTTACTATCTGTTAGGTCCAACCTGCGGTATTTTTTTCCTGCCCCGTGGCCGCTAACGCCCCAGTTTCCTGCGCTGGGGGTTAGTGTATATAACGGCAGTGTACGTTTTCTCGCCTTGCCACTGCTGTCTGGTGAGGCGCGTAATTTTCACAGTTTTCTTGATTGTAGGTTGGTTGGCGATTCTTCTACTCTGGTGGCAGTGATTCCTTTCTCGTTCCGGGCGCTCTAAACACAGTATTCTGCGGGCGGAGTCCAGACTGCCAGTTCCGGCTTTGGCGTATTTTTACATTTTTGCATTTAGTTTATTGGATGTCAGGTACCCTCAGCAATATTATCATTAGTCATTCATTAGACTGCCACTAATCTGAGTTACCATCTTGTGAAGTGAATGCAACTCTTGGCTGCCTATCTCATCCTCGCAAAAGTGTTTTTTTTTTTTTGCCGGACCTATTCAGAGGTCGATTCCTGGTGCACCGTCTGTGACTGGCCCTTGTGTTTTATTATTGTATTTGCTGTTGTATGTTTCTAAATTTTTTATATAATTACCATTCTTGGCGTTACAGCAGGTTTAAATGATTGTGCTACCAAGTTTACCACCATTTTGTCTCACCTGTTTGGTGATCAGCTGCTTGTCCTTTTAAATTAACCTTTGCATTGGTGTTTTACAGTATGTTTGCAAAATTTTGTTATAATTGCCGTTCTTGGCGTTAAAGGCCTTCAGCCGTGACCTTGGTTACTTTGGTCACATTGGCTTGTTTTTAAAACATTATTTGCTGTATCTGTATTTTATTCTCATCTAGTAAATTGTAACGCACTGAAATCACTATTAATTACACAGTTGTTTATTCCTTCATTAATAGCGTGTGACATCTTTATTTATTGCTGAGTCTGGAATTAGCGTTTTAAAATAAATGTGTGTAATTGCAAAAGGGAACCAATGGTAACTGATTACGGCCACGTCCACAATTGTAACCGAATCCTGTCTTCCTTGACTACCAGGTTTCAGTTGCTTCTGCATTTCGCTCACTACCGAATGCAGGCACTTACTTACTAGTGCATTTCGCTCAGTACTAAAGCACCAAACAAGCCAATGCACCGTTCCACGGAAGACTGAAAGTACACGTGTACACACGATATCGGCGGAAACAAGGAACGCATACCTGGCGCTGACCCACTGCACTGTTAAGTGAACATACGGCAACGAAACTTTGAGGCGGACGAATCACAGCGCTTAACGCCTATGTACTACAGGCAGCGGGTGTGACAAATGGCACTGAGCACTAAGGGAGTTAACATCTAAGGTCGTCAGTCCCCTAGAACTTAGAACTTCTTAAACCTAACTAACCTAAGGACATGACACACATCCATGCCCGAGGCAGGATTCGAACCTGAGACCGTAGCATTCGCGCGGTTCCGAACTGAAGCGCCTAGAACCGCTCGGCCACCACGGCCGGCGCAGGTGTGACCTTGAGGTGTGTAATTTTGTGATGGCCACTCTAGTATTCACGGATCAGTAGAACGGCCAACAGCGTGCTTTTGCATAAAAATGTTTTGATAGTTTTGAAATTGTACAGAGGGAGTTCCTACGTTTTTTTCAACTTAGGACCTCATCGTCGGATTCGATCTTGGGTTAAAAAGTTTGAAGAGACTGGAGCTGCTGTAAAATAATGAACCAACAGGATGCCCGAGATGTGTTCATACGCCACAGAAGATCGAAGTTGTAGGCGTTTCAGTCTCACGGAGACCACGAAGTGTAGGTGGTAGGCAAGCAGCTCCGGGCAGTGTGTCCCGGAAGTGACTTCGCCGAATACTCCATTTTTAATCAAAATTCCATCCTCACAAGTTGCGTATCGTGCGGCATCTGAAGGAGAACGATTACCCGTTGCGATTAAGATTCTCTCAACAAGTTATAACAAACATAAAAAAGGACTGCGGACTTCTGGACATGCTATGGATGTCAGATGAGGCGGGTTTTCATCTCACAAGTAACGTGAATAAACAGATCCTCCGTTAGTGGGCGCACAGCAACCCTAATGAAGTTCATGATCATCATTCACAGGTCTACAAGGTGACAGTTTGTGCGCAGTTTCGTCACACGTGGTCATCGGGCCTTAGTTTTTCGTAAATGAAGAACGAATCACAGTGAATGCCAGTTCGGATCCGTATTTTGGAAAGTTCCCATCTTTTGTTGCACCTTGTAATGGGACACCCTCCTCTGACATTACTTTTCTTTATAGAAATAGCCGATACAAGGGATGTTTTCGAATCTCGTATAGGTGAGCATTATCTCGGCTGTTTCTCTGAAAGAATTTCATATGATTTTGTATACGATGTGTTGTATTTCAGGCTAAAATGTATAAAAAGAAATTAATTTGTTACTAGCTCTGTTTGTATAGCTAAAATTATTCTTCTTTTACAAATATTTGAAATTACGAGATATCTGGCATACTTAAAATTCATATTACTCATATTAATTGCACAGTCTAACGCTAATTATTAAATTTACTTCTGGATTCTTTTAAAAAATAATGATATAACTTAGTGATGATTCTTCTTTTGTTAAGAAAGTTTGTAAACTCTTTAGTTTTGCAAGCTCTTTGGAATGTGTTAGTATCGCAGAATGAGTTGGTGGTGGTGGGCAGGCCTCTGATGCAAATTTTAATTTTGGCAATAATTATGTAATTTTTTGTTTTATGAAAATGGAGATTGTGAAGTCAGTGTTATATAGAAGAATGAACTAAAATAAAAAAGTCATAGAAACAAAGTACTTCATCAATTATTATGTCAACTGGAACCCACAAAGTCAAAATTGCAGCCTCACGAATCTACCCGTAGACCCACTGCCAACAACGAGAAAATGAAGATACGTAACAAAATGTTTTGTATATCTTAACGTCTCTCGAAGATTTTGAGGCTAATGAAGAGACTGAAAATTTAATGGTGATGTATGGGAAAGTAAGATTACAACCTGCATTGAAAAATATAACACAACTTCACGAGACGTGGTTTCAACAGCGTGTTACGACATCATGCACTGCAAGGGAATAAATGGTAGCAGACAGAGAATTGTTTAGTAACCGTGTCATCCCAAGGTTCAGTCACATTCCCTGGCCGTGAAGATCACCGGGTTCGTCCGTTTGTGGTTTTCTGTTGTGGACTACCTTAAGTGTCGAGTCTACACGACTCGGCCAAGAATAATGGCTGAATTGAAACAAAGACTTCAAGGCGAAATTCGTGGTATTCCATCTGAGATGTTGCAGCGCTCAGTGAGGCAGTTATCCGGAAGGTCGGCGCCCGAGCCCCGTTCGTGCCGGGCGAAAAAATTAGGATCCAACGTTATGCCTCCTGTCCTCTGTTGGTAGCCACGTATACTGCACAGGAAAGGGCCTTTGGATTGTCCTACCAAGCAGTTTTCGGATTCTGAAGTAACTACGCTTCGCAAAGACGCTTTAAATTATTTATGTTCTGTGTTGTGTCCCTTACTGCTTTCGTTCTGCTTCCTCTGTATTTGTTAGCCCAGTGCTCGCGCTCTAAATACTTTTGACATTGGTAATTTCGACGAAGCGATGTTTTCAATGGCCTGGAAGGCGAAATCGAATATTCTGCTTTATTAGGCGAAGTGGATCATACATTTATCAAGCCAACATTTTTTTTTTTTCAACACATACTAATCGTACAGGAATGAATGAGGTATCATTACAAAGGTTTTTTTTGTAACTTTTTAACCGTCTTCTGACATTGCATGCCGATTTTGCGCTAAAACTTACTATTTGCTGAGAATTTTAACAACAAAATGTATTACAGGCAAAAGGGCATATTTTACGAAACTATCTCATTAATCGCTTTTCATATTGTCTTATTACAAATACAATTTCAGTTCTGTTAAAGTACTTACTGACAGGCTAATTTGTATAGCTTACTGGCACAGATAATAAGCGTGACCACTGCAGTAGTCCATTATTACTGCCCGTCGTACTTTTCTAAACGAATATACCTTCCGAAACGGCAAACATATTTGTCATTGTTGCCAGCTACCCTTATCCCAACGACTACACTTTTCCAGATACTGTCATTATTTACAACTGTAAAAATTCGAAAGTCTTTCACCGGTTCCTTGTTTACTATTAATGCCCAGCTGTTTGACACCGGGAAAATTGTTGTAGTACCACGGGTAAACTGATCCAAGCATGTCTTTGACCAGAAGACAATTGCTTACTAAAAGTGCATTTGCGATCGTTATAAACAGGATTGTGTTTGAAACTTCCTAGCAGATAAAAACTGTGTGTCGGACCGAGACTCGAACTCGGGACCTTTGTTTGTGTTTACCAAATCCCGTCTTTACTTAAGGGCAATTTTACATGCGTAACCTTTTCAAGGAAAACTAAATCAACTAACATTTTTGTAGCCCTTAAAGAAAACGAGCAGCGCAGGGTAGCCGCGCGGTCTCAGCGTCTTGCCACGGTTCTGAAAATTATATCAGATAACATGTCATATCTAGTGTAACCAACTGTTATTCCTCCAAGAACGCTAATGGAGTGTAATTAAAACAAGAGACACCCACAGAACCACGATAATATATGGATGTCAAACCCATCTGACATACGTAACAAATTTTATAGTCACATTTTCTAATTAATATTTACCTGTAATATTAGAAATATTGTGCAAGAATTATGTGCCATTTACTAACAGATAATCTGACGATGGCTGTGTGCCGAAATAGGCCTATTGTAACGAATAAAACGATCTGACTTAGCTGCGTTTGTGAAATCGTAGTCACATAATTTACTTTTTTGTCAGTCGGTCCTACAATCGTAAGAAATGAAATGAAATGACAGTGTGCAACGAACGATGTCAGAGAACAGCACGCTGTCTGAGCTTGACGGATAGTGCAGGTGATGTCGTTGTGGTGGTGGGTGTTGGCCTCACCCGGCTACTTCCAACGCAGCTGTCAGTCTTAGAGTAATCTGTAGGGCTCTTCTTTCATTTTGAAAGTAGCTGACAAACGCAGCTTTGGCGGAGTATTCATTTTGCTAATTTCCTGTTAGAAACAAAAACACAAATATGAGCTGTGTTTGCAGTGTAATATCCCGGACAGTTTTTGTAGGATTGACGCAGCTGCTTTCTACAACACGATTTTGTAAGCGTGTCTATGACACCGTCTCTAGATAGCCCTATGAATATCGATTGTTTTCGCCTACAGCCGGTTGCGTTTCGCAATTGAAAGCTGTCTAAAGCGCTGTAAGGGGTCTGGGATTTACTGATGTTGACTCGACTGTAGGGGACCACACGCCGCCGCCCTCTCCCCTGAGGGTGTGGGGCGGGGGGCATTTTAACGCTAAATTTAGGGAGGGGAGAGCTTTCTGAAAAGAAAACAATACGAATTCAGAAATTCATTAATTTACTGTGAAAGGAAAGCAAAACAAAATGCATTCTGAAATAATAAATTAAAATTCACATTTACACTGATATAATCCACTTATAAATAGGCCTCAATCAGTACTGCACAATGAATTTAATAATTAACTTTTCAATACTGAATCAAAAATTAGTTTTGTACTTACTAGAGACTCTCTAGGCCTGGCAAGCAGAGCAAAGATTTTCGAAGGAGGATTTAATGTTAGAAATAGATACTCTTGAGTTCTTTTTCCATGTTTAGCTGAGAGCTATACTTTGTCTGTAAAGCAGACAACGCAGAAAATTGGCAAAGATATGATTTCTAAAATGGTAACGGTACACGAAATGCTCTTGTTTTCAGTGCAGAAAACTCATCAATTCATCCCTGCCCAAAATCCAGTGATTTAAATTGCTAAATAGTCTTTTGATTTCCCTAATTGTTATGAAGTCTATGAAGACTTGTTCTTCGGCTATTGCTCGCAGAGCAACAGAGGTACACTGATCCTGTTGTTAATGTACCGGATCGGTATTGCGAAATGGCAACAAACTTGCATATTCGGTTTGTAAGCTTTGTACCTTGTGATAATTACTGAACTATATGAAACAAAATCGTCGTAACTCCTGAACGGTTTGAGTTAGGACGTTCAAACTGCACGGTAGGCCGCAAGGCGTGATGGGAATTAGTATTCCCGTCCGCATTTGGTTTAGCGACGAAGCCCACTTTCGTTTGAATGAGTTCGTCAATAAGCAAAATTGGCGCATATGGGGGGCTGATAATTCGCATTTCGCGATCGAGAAGTCTCTTCATCCTCAACGGGTGACTGTGTGGTGTGCAATGTTCAGTCAGGGATTAATCGGAGGGATATTCCTTGATGGCACCGCGACGACCGAACGGTACGCAAAGGTTTTGGAAGATGATTTCATCCTCATTATCCAAGGCGACCCTGATTCCGACAAGATGTGGTTCATGCAAGACGGAGCTCGACTCCATCAAAGCAGAAGAGTTTTTCATGTCCTTGAGGAGCACTATGGGGACCGAATTCTTGCTCTGGTATGAGCCTCGATTGACCGCCATATACTCCGAATCTGAACACATGCGACTCCTTTTTGTGGGGCTATATTAAAGACAACGTGTACAGCAATAACCCCAAAACCATTGATAGGCTGAAAACAGCCATTCAGGAGGTCATCCACGGCATCGATGTTCCGACACTTTAGAGGGTCGTACAGAATTTCGCTATTCGTCTGCGCCACATCATCGCCAATAATGACAGGTATATTGAACATGTCACGACCTAAATTCGAATATCTGTTGTGAGATTTACATGTTGAATAAAGTCTATCCAAGCCGTAGTTTGTAAATAATTTACGTTTTTTCATATAGTTCAATAATTAACACCCTGTATCCTTAGCGTCAAAATACTCAATATACATATTTTATTATGGCACGAGGAAAAGTGGGGGAGGGCGCAAGGCGCGATGAAATTATGACTGAAAATTTGGTCGCGAATACTGAACGACTGAGAAACACTCTTCTATAGCACCACATTTCCAGACCATCAATCCGATGACGATCCGTCGTCTTCATTGTCTAAGTTTCTGCTGCATAGAATTCGGACGAGGGTGAGCATTGTCGTGGAGGTTTCCTTTCAGATGCGAGCAAGTTTTCTTGTGGAATGTCACGCAATCGAGAAGCGCCCTACGGATCTCACTGCAGTATCAGTGTCAACAGACCCTAAAAACTCGAAGCGAATGTCGACCTCTTAGCCAGCAATTTTTGTGATGTCAGGTTTGTTGTCATTAGGGAGATCTACAACAGGCTTTGTGTTGTTGATTTCAAGACCATACTCTCTGCTTCGTTCCATATGTTCTTCTCTTGCAATTATCAGAGTGTCGTCTGCGTACCTGGGATTGATAATTTTTCTGCCACCAACAACGATGCCGTCATACTAGTCCTCAAGAAGCTCCCTCATATAAATTAATGAAATGATATGTGCGTGTGGTTAGAGCCTCCCGTAGGGTAGACCGGTCGCCTGCGATAAGTCTTTTTAGCTGACGCCTCTTCAACGACTTGCTTGTCGATGAGGATGAAATCATGATAAAGACAACACAACACTCGGTCCCCGAGCGGAGAAAAGCTTCTACCGGGCCGGGACTCGAACTCTAGACCCGCGAATGGCATTCTGCTGCGCTAACCCATTAGCTATGAGGGCGCACGTCTTTAACGTGCTCACTATATACAGGGTGATTCAAAAAGAATACCACAACTTTAGGAATTTAAAACTCTGTGACGACAAAAGGCAGAGCTAAGCACTATCTGTCGGCGAATTAAGGGATCTATAAAGTTTCATTTAGTTGTACATTTGTTCGCTCAAGGCGCTGTTGACTAGGCGTCAGCGTCAGTTGATGCTAAGACGGCGACCGCTCAACAGAAAGCTCTTTGTGTTATTGAGTACGGCAGAAGTGAATCGACGACAGTTGTTCAGCGTGCATTTCGAACGAAGTATGGTGTTAAACGTCCTGATAGGTGGTGTATTAAACGTTGGTATAAACAGTTTACAGAGGATGGGTGTTTGTGCAAAGGGAAAAGTTCTGGACGGCCGAGAACGAGTGATGAAAATGTAGCACTTCATCACTGGCCTCCAAGAAGCCCTGATCTTACCCCCTGTGATTTTTTCTTATGGGGGTATGTTAAGGATATGGTGTTTCGGCCACCTCTCCCAGCCACCATTGACGATTTGAAACGAGAAATAACAGCAGCTATCCAAACTGTTACGCCTGATATGCTACAGAGAGTGTGGAACGAGCTGGAGTATCGGGTTGATATTGCTCGAGTGTCTGGAGGGGGCCATATTGAACATCTCTGAACTTGTTTTTGAGTGAAAAAAAACCTTTTTAAATACTCTTTGTAATGATGTATAACAGAAGGTTATATTATGTTTCTTTCATTAAATACACATTTTTAAAGTTGTGGTATTCTTTTTGAATCACCCTGTACAACTAACAATGATGGAGAGAGAGGCAACCTTGTCTTGCGACCACATTATTACAAAAGACGAACGAGAAGGTGTTCCTGACTGCTACTGTCGCTGTGTTCGAAAAGAACAGTTGCCGGATCATCTACACCAGGCATTTCGGCGTACTCACCTCGATAAGGATAACCCACAGCTTTGATCATTTCATAGTAAGCATCGTATAATCTAGAAATTACGTACCGTCTCATTCTGAGAGTAGTTTTCATTAAACCATAACATGTAAGTCAGTTATCTGTCAGAATTATTAGAATTGGCATCTTGAGTGTCACAAACAGACTTTTCTTATCAGTTAGTGTTGAAATCTCTTGTCTACTCATTATTTCACAGGGAATTTCTTGGAATACTGGGATAGAACGACGTGAAGTCCCGATTCCAGTGCTTTGGAGTATCTGCATCACGTGATTGGAATGACGTAGAAAGTCACATGACTCATCGGTTCAGATTACAAGCTAACTTCAGAATTAGGGGAATTACGGGGCGTCTTATCTTTCGATGATGCTATCGCTGCAGTAGCATAACGATGTGTAAAAATTCAAGTCTCGTTACCACCAGAACATCTGATGGGCGACACCGTTCAGGACGTTTCAGATAATGCAAGCATCCGCTTAGAAATGCGGTAATACTCAGGCCAGCATAAAAGAAAATGAGAGAGAAAACTGTTCGGATTTATGCATCCAGGTGCTACGGAAATAAAAGTTACTTTTTTAATTTTTTGACTGTATGTACACCACTTCGATTGACAACTACTTTAAAGAAATATTTCCAACTATCACTTTTGTAATAGCTACACCATTTGTTATTCGAGGCGTGAACAATCTTCACTGCTCTATACATGTCTTAATAAAGTAAACAGCCGAATACTGCAATAGCTTTCTGTATAATTCAGTTTTCTCCTGGTTTTGAAGTTATAATTGTAATTAGAGATTTCAACAACCACTTTCTTACACGAACGATGACGGTCGAGTTTATGGTTGTTCCGCGCGCCTACGTCACGATTACTCCGACAGCCCATGAGCGTTCAGTAGCATTTAGAGAGCTCTCTTCTGAAAGCCGTAGCTAATACGAGCATTAAACGTGATCGTAGCGAGTTGTTTCGTGGATTTCTGTTTCATTTGTTGCGAGTTGTTATCGCTGATGTTGGCGGTAAGTAACAAATTCTGTACAGGCAAGCGAGAGACATAATTTGCAGGATATACGTACGCTTCCTTCAAGCGGAAAGCATGCCCATCTCGCTGCTGCTACGGTCGCAGGTTCGAATCCTGCCTCGGGCATGGATGTGTGTCATGTCCTTAGGTTAGTTAGGTTTAAGTAGTTCTAAGTCTAGGGGACTGATGACCTCAGATGGAATCGTCAACAGCGTCATCCCCGTCCGTACCTCGACATGCGCGAAGCGCCATCGTTCGTGGATCGGACTATAACACCTTCCGCAGAGCATGGGCGTTTCACAAATCAGAATATTGCATCAACAATGCCAGACGGAATCAGCAGTCAGCTGTACTCGCGGCACACAAGGAGTTCGTGTGTTCTGTCCCTGCCGACTACTTTTGACGTATCTGGAAAGAGGAGATCTGTACTTGAGTGCTTTAGCCTCATGAGGGCAAATGAGGAGCTGCTTGAATAAATAAGCAGCGATGTTGACACATTTCGCCGCCAAAGTGTCGTGAAGCCGACTCGGCAAACTCATCGAGTCGGAAGCTCAAATATCGGGATGACGACGCAGACGCTGATCGGGTACTTATACTGTAGTGACAAAAGCAATTGGATAGCGATACGCAAATATACAGATGGCGGTAGTATCGCGCACACAAGGTATAAAAGGGCAGTGCATTGACGGAGCTGTCATTTCCACTCAGGTGATTCTTATGAAACGGTTTCCGACATGATTATGGCCACACGACGGGAATTAACAGATTTTATAACGCGGATTGGTAATTGGAGCTAGACGCTTAGGAAATTCCATTTAGGAAATCGTACGGGAATTCAGTATTCACAGATCCACAGTGTCAAGAGCGTGCCGAGAAAACTAAATTTCAGGCATCACCTCTCACCACAGACAACACAGTGGCCGCCGGCCTTCAGGTAACGACCGACAAAAAAATGGTTCAAATGGCTCTGAGCACTATGGGACTCACCATCTGTGGTCATCAGTCCCCTAGAACTTAGAACTACGTAAACCTAACTAACCTAAGGACATCACACACATCCATGCCCGAGGCAGGATTCGAACCTGCGACCGTAGCGGTCACGCGGTTCCAGACTGAAGCGCCTAGAACCGCATTTTTCTTTTTTTTTCATAAAACATTTATTAAAAAAAACAATGTTACACATTCCAGATACATACTAAGTTATACATACATGAAGTTATTTAAACAAAACGGTTTGATCATTTCAATTACGCTGACGTTAAGGAAAAACAACAGAAGATTGTGTTACTGACTAATTACCAGAAAGAATTGAGTTAAACATCAAGAAAAAATTTTTTAAAGACATTCAGACTTCAACCTGAAGAAGTAAAATCTTCTCTTTGAATTACATGAGCTGCAATCTTTACAGAAGCATAATTTCTTTATGATGGATATCAGCAAGTTGGTGGGATAATTTTAAATATAAAACAATTTAATAATCATATTAGACAATTTCTGAAATACTTGAGAATGGCGGAAAGGAGATATATAATAAAGTTGACTAGCCTTCCAACTACACTTTCTGGACATTAATTGAATCTTAAGTATCTTAAGTGATCAGATCTATATAATCAGTATTTCACTGCGAAACTGACTTACACATCACAGTGCAAAAATGAACAGGGCAATGTGCCAGCCATTGAATATTACATTTATCAGATAGAATTATGGTTTTAACCAATAGACAAGGACATTTCTATAAAAACTGTCTATTTACAAATTTCTAGTATAAGCCAATAATGCACCTTTAATGTTTTGTGTTTTGACACTATTAGACACTCAACCTCAATGTCACGTAAGTTCTGTTCATTAGCTTATAAATTTCAAAAACTACTCTCTGAAGTAGAAAAGGCACACATCATAAATATACTGTAAAATCTTAAATAGTATCCTTAAGGTAACTACAATACATCACTGTCAACACAGTCTTCTTTTTTATATTAACCAACGCCCATTCTTTCAAATACAATTTTTAACATATTACCGAACTTTTTCTTGTGATTCGAATAGCTTCTAATTTTGTGGAACTCACACAGCATGTGTACCTTGAACTCTATGATGCTATCAAATCCTAATTTGCTAAGGACGTAGTTAACAAAATTTCCCAGCAACCAGTACACAGCGTTATTTTTTGCTTCTGGGAAATAGCGTGCTTCAGGCCTGTGTATCAATGACAGCGATGTATACTCAGGGGATGTCCTTGTAATCAGAGCTATTTGCTCCCGGATCCACTTCCAACTATTCATGTGACCACTGCAAGTATATCTATGAATTACTGTCAACTAGATGGCATTGTTGACATAAATTTGTTTCACAGAGTCCGACTGCGTGCAGTCTTTCATTGGTGCTAACTATGTTGTTACTGTCTTGTATCATGACGTTTTTATATTAGACGTGAGGACATTAGAACTAATGTTTTTCCAAATCTCAGTCCACTCAATGTTTGGAAACTGTCGTTCTATTTTGTTTCTTCCTTCGCTTCTCTTTCGTTCCCGCATTATGGCTCTCAATGTTAAGTGTCGGGACTGCCTGAGTTCGACACTGACATAACTAAACTCTACATAGAAAATCCTCACGTGCTGTAAGGGACTGTTGATATTCTGCATGTCAGTCGGGGGAAGCAGGCTTGGAGGTTTAATGATCTCGAAAAGTTGGCTGGTTATGCTTTCTCGCGAGTCTCTTATTAACTTGCCTTTTGATAAAAAGAGCAGAGGCTTTATCCGTTATATCAGTTAATCCTAGTCCACCATTTTTGGGATCTAAAGTGGCTACGTTAGCAGGTACTCTGAACACTTCACCTCTCCACAAAAAGTTGGTGATTTTGGACATTATTCTCCTCGCTATCATTCTCGGTATTGGAAACAGCTGGGCAATATAATAAGCCTTAGCAAGGATGCATGAGTTGATATACTGTGTTCTTTGAACTTGGTTCACATATCGAGTTAAATTCTCTACAATGGCTCCTTGCACTTTATCTGCTGAAACTTTCCAATTTAAAGCCGTCATTTTCATAGGGCGTGCTGTCAGGGTGATCCCAAGTGTTTGATGTTGTCGGACTAAATTTGCCCACTCGACGTTGATATTATCAAAACCTCTGAGATTTAAAATCTTACTTTTTTTTCGTTTGCATTGGCTCCAGATGTTCTACAGTACGAATCAATCACTGTTGCTAGCGTGGTTACCTCGTCACTATTCCTTATAATGACCCCTATATTGGCAGCATAGGCTCTTATAACTGTTTTATTTCCTGATAATGTTAAGCCTTTTAATGTAGCATGGACATGTCGGAGGAAAGGTTCCAGCGAAATGGCGAAGAGCGACATGGACAGAGGACTTCCTTGAGGAACACCTCGTTGTATTTGCATCGGCCTGGATTGTTGACAATTCGCCGCTATTTGAGCATTTATTCCAGTTGCTATGTTCTTAATCAACTGTATGACCCTATCGTTGAAACCTATTTTCTGCATGATTTACTACATCGAAAGCTTTATAAAAATCCAAAAACAATAAAGCACACTTTATATTTGTTACAGAAGTTATTGCAATGATATCTCTGAATTCCGTTAGATTTTGAAAAATCGTTCTGACTTGCGCACAGTTCTGATGTTGACTAATAATTTTATCTGTAAGGCATGAAATTCTCTTGTTTATTATTCTAGCTATTAATTTATAATCAGAATTCAGCAGTGAAAATGGACGAAAATTATTTAAATCTTTGTTTCCTTTATTTTTTGGCACCAGAACAATTTTACTCTCCTTAAACTCAGCCGGAATCATTTTACCCTGAATAACCTCATTTACAATGTCCGTGATTTTCGCACCTACTATTGGCCAGTAACGGATGTATAACTCTGGTGGCCGACCATCCGGTCCTGGGGATTTTTTTGGTGGTGAGGCGCATAGAGTCTCATACACGTCTTCTTTACTGACAACCTCGAGAAAATTTTCCTTGTCATCTTCTGTCAGCTGTGTGGCTAGAATGTCAAGGAATTCTTCCAAGGAAGCATCTCTACTTTGATGTACAGAATATAGCTCGCAATAATAGCGATAAATCTCGTCCATGATATCCTGCTGGGTTCTGAGAATCGTACCGTGTTTTGTTCGAATTTCATCAATAAAAGTCCTTCTCCTGTTTTTCGTATGCTTCACTAAATGATATAGGGAAGTAGTTTCATCTGCTGACACCGAATTTGCCTTCGATTTTATTGTCAATCCTCCATTTGACTTCTCTTGATATTAAGTAACTTGGCTTCGACTTTTTTGATGTCTGCTATCCGAAGTGAGGAACCTGCTGAGACTTGATCATATAGATCTCTCAAAACAGAATAGTAATACTCTATAGCGCATTTCATTTCCCTTGCGCTCTGGGCACTGTATCGAATAAGAACTTTCCTCAACTTTGGCTTTGCCATTTTAACCCACCAGTCAATAGCAGTGGCATATCTACTACGGGCTCGCAGGCATATTGCCCATGTTTCTTTAATCAGATCTTCTAAATCATGATTTACTAACAAGGAAGTGTTCAAATTCCACTGATTCTTGAATCGGCGAACCGGCTGTCTTGTTAGATTTATGCAAGCTAAGACACTTGAATGGTCTGAAAAGTACGTAGGAATGGTTTCTACTTTTGTCACGGAAGTTTCAAGATTTTTAGAAATACATAGTCTATCAATTCTGCTACGTAACGTTGCCATGACATAAGTGAACTCAACAGTGGAGGGGTATTTGATTTCCCATATATCCTTTAATTCTAAACCAGTAACTAGTTGTTTTAGTTCACTTGAGAAATTAAAATTAGGTAACTGATCTTTTCGATTTAAAACACAATTAAAATCACCTCCAAGTAATAACTGTCTTGGCGATTTCCTTAACAAGTATATCAGGTCATCTTTGAAGAAACGTGCCCTGTCAGCTCGATGAGAACTTCCTGAAGGGGCGTACAAGTTGATGATAGTCACATCATAGATATTTAGTCCTATTCCCCTTCCGGATTCCAGTCGTTCCACCTCGTTTACTGTAATCCCTTCCCTCACCAAAATAGCTGTTCCAACACTTGTTTCGGGAGACACATTTATGTCACTGACAAAACCGGGAATTACCAAATCCGAAATTAGAACTTCTTGTAACAGGGCAATATCAGTCGCGGATTCGTACAAAAATTCCTTAAGGGCTGATAATTTCAAACCGGTCGTGATTTTATTTATGTTTATAGTGGTGACAGAATAAGACTGCGTCATTATGCAGTCACTATGTAGTTGTTTTGATGAACTAATTTAGTTTCCTGTGGTTCAGGATTCAGTTAAGCTGTAACAGTTTTCTCGGAAGGCTGAACATGGAATAACACTTTAATCAGTTTATTAGTTACTGTCCCGTTTTTTTTCTACTTCTGATGTTTTCTCTTGTAACGCAAGCAGACTGATTTCCTGGAAAACTTTCTGATTTTTCCTCCAGTGATTCGTGTACGACCGTTTCGGACTGAAAATTCTTTGGGTTTGGGTCGCCCCTACCGGATTTTCCCTTCCCTTGGTTACGAGCTACATTCTCATTTGGTTGCGTCGGTATTTTACTTCGCGGCTTATCTGGAGCAGCAGCAGACGCTTTCGCAATTTCGGTTGCCGGCGCCTGCCCTGAGGTGTTGACCGTGATTTCAGTTTGGCCACCACTTCCTCGTTCTTTATTAATTTCACTCACTTTCTGATCGAGGGAAACAAATGGAGACTGCAGTTTTGCAACCTCTCCCTGAATTTGTTTATTAACAGATAAATTCTGATCTTTGCAATCGGCAACTGCACCTGTTGTTTCTTGCAAATTAATGCTGCTTACACCCCCTTCATTTTCTGGTACCGTATGTGTATTATCTTTCTGTTCATTAGTTTCCATTCGCATTTTGCCTTCAGGTTCCTCTGCCTCCTCATCGCACTGTTTTTGCTTGCGAAGTGAGGGAGTGGGACAAGACAGCTCGTCCTCTGAACAACTATCAGTTATCTCCAGAGGTCGTTTTTTCGGTTGCGTTTCAGTTTCACGAGTAGTGGCAACAGGGTTTCCTTTTGTTGTTAACGGGGGAAATTGACTGTTATCGTGAAGGGAGACATCAGCTTGGCCCGCTGCGTTAACATCCTCAACCAGTTGTTCCGGGCTATTCTATGGTAACAGATTATTTAAGGTAAGCTTCTGACGCTGTATCAAATTACTTTTAAGAACAACAGTTCGCCGCGGACATTCCTGTCTGAAGTGGCCGGTTTCGTTACATATATGACATGTAGCTTCCTGACCTGTATAAACAATTTGTGCCTTATATCCACAAACAGTTATGTGAGACGGAATATTCGTCTTAACGTCCATCTCTACGCAGCGGACCCCGCTAAAACACTGCAGTTTAAAGCGAGGCGACCATCTTTCATTTGCAATTGATTTAACGTCTCCGTAGTTTGAAAGAGCTTCCTTAATCTTATCATTTTCAATTTGAATGGGAAGACTCAAGACACGAACGGTTTTGTAATGAATGTCCGCTCTATAGATGGAAACCTTACTTTTATAACCATTTCTATGCACAAAATCTACTTCATAGCCCCACTTTCGTAACACTTTATCAACAGTCGAAGCACTGATTAACTTGACAAAAACACAGTATTTTTCCTGATCCAGTTGCCAGGTATGAACGGTTTCAGAATTTAGACCAATTACCTGTGTAATCCAGTCATCTATTTCCAGGGATGTCGGCTGAACAGGACGGGATTCCTTGTCAAAAGCAAATACCAGAGTATTCTTCCTGAGGTTTGTAGCCATGGTTAATCCAGCGAAGCAATTTCGGTTAATCAACCGAAATTCCAAGTAGCAGCAGCAAGACCAGAAAGAGCGATCAGATCACAAGGAACAGGAACGAACACGGAGAATAACGGGCGGACGGAACTCGGCGAAGCACAAGTACAGCGATGTAAACACTGAAGTGCAGCGCAACAGTTACAGCGGCCACTCGCGAGCGCGGCTGAAACGGAACCGGCTTTACTCGCTGTTGACGAAGAGTTTGTGTGTTCTCTCCCTGCCGACTACTTCTGATGTATCTGGAACGAGGAGATCTGTAGTTGAGTACTTTAGCCCACATGAGGCCAAATGAGGAGCTGCTTGAATAAATAAGCAGCGATGTTGACACATTTCGCCGCCAAAGTGTCGTGAAGCCGACTCGGCAAACTCATCGAGTCGGAAGCTCAAATATCTGGATGACGACGCAGACGCTGATCGGGTACTTATACTGTAGTGACAAAAGCAATTGGATAGCGATACGCAAATATACAGATGGCGGCAGTATCGCGCACACAAAGTATAAAAGGGCAATGCACTGACGGAGCTGTCATTTGTATTCAGATGATTCATATGAAACGGTTTCCGACATGATTATGGCCACACGACGGGAATTAACAGATTTTATACGCGGATTGGTAGTTGGAGCTAGACGCTTAGGAAATTCCATTTAGGAAATCGTACGGGAATTCAGTATTCACAGATCCACAGTGTCAAGAGCGTGCCGAGAAAACTAAATTTCAGGCATTACCTCTCACCACAGACAACACAGTGGCCGCCGGCCTTCACGTAACGACCGACAAAAAAATGGTTCAAATGGCTCTGAGCACTATGGGACTCAACATCTGTGGTCATCAGTCCCCTGGAACTTAGAACTACTTAAACCTAACTAACCTAAGGACATCACACACATCCATGCCCGAGGCAGGATTCGAACCTGCGACCGTAGCGGTCACGCGGTTCCAGACTGAAGCGCCTAGAACCGCTCGGCCACAGCGGCCGGCTTAACGACCGACAGCAGCGGTGTTTGTGTTGTCAGTGCTAACAGACAGGCAACATTGCGTTAAATAACCATAGAAATCAACGTGGTACGTACGACGGACATACCCGTTAGGACAGTGTGGCGAAATCCGGCGTTAATATTCTACGGTAGCAGACGACCGACGCGAGTGCCTTTATTAACATCACATCGCCTCTTTTGGGCTGGTGACTTAATCAGTTGGATCCTAGAGTACTGGAAAACCGTGTCCTGATAAGATGAGTCCCTAATTCAGTTGGTAAGAGTTGGTGGTAGGAATGATACGATAACTGACTTGAAGTGGTTATGTTCGACTACTTAACCCATAACTTCCCATCGTCTCCATATGGACACAATTGTTGACTAGTTTTGTTTTTACTTCATTTTTGGCTTACAATTATTTTTAGCGTTGGCGGTCACATATTGTTTTCAGGGAGGGTTTGAATTTTACGTACATTGTCTTAACACTTCATTGTTACCATTTACACTGTGATTGTGACAGCCTGTATTTCAGGGAGTTCTTTGACATCCGCAATGGAGCATGTTGATGTAAAGTTAAGTAATGTTTCGTAAAGAACTTCTTCATTCTGGCATGTGAAACTGTTTGTAGTATATCTAAATATGTTTATAGAGATTTTCATTTGAGAAAAGTTGTTATCCATCGATTCACTTTCTGTTTATGAAGTGATTATTTCAGCCGTGTCCATATGGACACGCTGGGCAGTTGCAGGGTCAAAAATGATTTCGTTTCTTTTTCTCTTTTCATATCATAACAGAGGTCTGGCATAATCTTTAGAGCCTGGTTTGACTGTGCAGGATGTTTTAGACATCCTGTTTGAGGATTCAAATGCTCCTCAGACTGATGGAATTTACATCACGATCCCTGATCCAGCAGTCCTCACGGATGAGGATTCGGTTGATGAGGATGAAGGAGGAATAGCAGATAATATCAATCCTAGACAACTCCGGGCTGAAGCTGAAATAAGATTAACAGACACACACACACACAGAAAAAGATTTCAGATATATAGATTACAGGAACAGAAATATGCAAAAGACCTGGGTTCATGGTGCACTAATTTCAAATTTGAAGTCTTTTCCTGATCCATGCTTTGACACGTATGTTGATAAGTCTGCAGTGGAAATATTCGAATTATTCTTTGATGACGATCTGATACAATTCCTAGTTTATGAGTCAAACAACTACGCACTTTTCAAGAACTTTCCAAATCCTAACATAACTTGTGAAGAAATGAGGTGCTTTTTGGGGATCCTCATTCTAAATAGTTATAACTCTCTCCCTAATAAGAGGTTATACTGGGATTCCAATTTAGACACACGAAACGATTTTGTATGCAATGCCATGAGGAGAAATCGTTTTGAACAAATTCTTAGATTTCTACACTGTAACGACAACAACAAATTTGATGAAAAGGACAAGATGTGGAAAATTAGACCCTTTATTGAAATAGTAAGAGACAAATTTAATAAGCTGTTTCTTCCTCAGCAACATCTGTCTTACGATGAATCAATGATAAAATATTTTGGGAGACAGTCTTGCAAGCAATTTATCAGGGGGAAACCGATACGATTTGGATATAAAGCATGGTGTTTATGCACTACTTCTGGATATCCGGTAAATTTTTCCTTTTATCAAGGAAAATCACACAATCCAAATACAGTATATGAAGCACAGTTTGGTAAGGCTACTGACCCACTCGTTCAGATGATGAATGATTTGACACTGGATGTAAAGCTACTGCCATTCCACTTTTTCTTTGACAACCTATTTAGAGGTTTTTCTCTTCTGTCATACCTGAGAGAAAAGGGCTATGGAGCAACAGGCAGTATCAGAGAAAACAGAGTTCCCAAATCGTGCCCAATTCCCTCAAAGAAAGCGCTAGTTAAAAAGGAAAGGGGGTATTTTGAATCCTCACTTTGCAAGGACGATGGTGTTATAGTCACAAAATGGGTGGACAATTCAGTGGTTACTGTAGCTTCTACCTGTGAAGGAGTTGAACCTGTATCATTTGTAAAAGAATATTCCGCAAAAGAGAAGAAGACAGTTCAAGTACAACGTCCTCAAATTATCACAGCCTATAATAAACACATGTGAGGAGTGGATAGTATGGATGAAAACATTGCCAAGTGCAGAATAAACATTCGAAACAAGAAGTGGTACTGGGCTTTACTTTCTTGGCTGATTGACGTATCTGTACATAATGCGTGGCAGCTGAAGAAAGGAACGGGAGCTAGGACTACTCAACCTGAATTCAGAAGTGAAATTGTTCAAGTTTACCTAAAAAGATATATGAATCCCGTAAAAGGAGCAGGCAGGCCGTCTATCAGTCCTATGTGTGGATACAAATCGTGTGTTCCAAGTGATATCAGATATGATGGTATAAAGCACTATATCAAGAAAACTGAGAAGAAGAGAAGATGTGTAGGTTTGTACTGCAAACAGAAATCATCAGATGTTCACTCAAAATGTGGGAAAGGTGATGTAGGACTCTGTCTAGAATGCTTGAAGTGTACCATGAAAGTCAGTAAAACAAATGATTGTGAATTATTTTGTGTATGGTGTTATAAATTGGTTTGTAAGGATTATTTTGTTCAAATTTTTCCTTACTTGTATTAAAAATCTGATTAATAAAACATAACTTCAAATGTATTTCAATACCACAGAAAATATTTCAAATAGGCATCTGAGGGCCCAGCGTGTCCATATGGACACGTTATGTTACAGACAAACTAAGAGAGAGAAGAGTCAAATAATAGCTTATATGCACTACTTAGATGCACAAGAAGTCAAAAAACTGAAAATAAATTTAAATATCCAATTTTGAAAAATTCGGGCAGTTAAGGGTTAAGAGACCATCTGCAGCCATTCATGGACTTCATGTTCCCGAATAATGACGTTATGTAATCGTGCCACAATTGTTCGCAACTGGTTTGAACAACATTCTGGACAATTTGAGCGGATGATTTGGCCACCCCGATCACCCGACATGAATCCCATCGAATATTTGTGGGACGTAATCGAGAGTTCAGTTTCTGTGCAAGATCTGGCACCGGCAACAGTTTCGCAATTATGAACGGCTATAGAGGCAGCATGGCTTAATATTTCTGCTGGGAAAGAGACCCAGTTCTTATTTTAGAATTTTGTAAGTGGGGTACAGAACCTGAAAGTACCTTTAATCGCGAGCCAACGTATTTTACGCAATGTTTAAACCGAGTGCATGGGTACTTTATGACCACCACAAAAAATTTAAAAACTATATAAATTTCGTTCATTTTCACTCTCAACATAGAGTTTAAAATTCAGTAGATGTGTAAGAAGGGAACAAAACCTTAAAATATGACGACATTTGTTGCGGAAAGTCACAGTTACTACTAGACTTAAATTTTTGGGTTACATTTTACTGAAAATTTTAAAACACTTACGGAATTTGATATAAGAAATCATTAAAAACAATTTTAAAATATAAAGTACCATACTAGATTACCACCCTGGCTGTTGTAGTGGAAACACAAAAAGACCCGCCAGACTAATTACATTTCCAGTGTGTCTCCATTATTCGGTTGATTTATTTAAACGTAACAAAACTGCTAAAGTTGAAGCAGGTTACGAAGAGTGAGAATGTCAATCAACACACAAATAATGAATTATTTACCAGTCAGAGAAAGAAGTGTAGAAGACCTATACATTGAACTGATAAAAAAACTAAGATACTAGAGAGTATTGTAAGGTATCTGAGCAGCTTGTTTCAGACAGGCGCGTACCGAGCATGGCAGGTGTCTAGAGTTAACAGACTTCGAACGTAGCGTGATAATTGGTACAAGACGCATACGTCATCGCATTTCGAAGATTACTCAAGAAATGTGGTTCCCGAAGGCAGCACTGTCTAGTGTGACTCTTCTTCTTCCACTTGTTCTTAGTCTCTTCCTGTTTCTCTAACGGGCCAGCATTGTTATATGGCCGACAAAGCATTGGACCCATTCACTCGAGGCTACCGAGAAGCGCTTTCCAGCGACGCACGGGGCCTTCACACGGCACTTGGCGGCGTAGCGCTACTGCAAGGAATAGCGGCTACTTTCGTCGTCGCGCTATGCCGCTTTGATCTGCCGCGTCTCCGTGTTTCGGTTCCATCATGGAGCCTGATCAGCACGATGCCTCTATTTTACTTCTCATACTGAACAAAAAAATGAAAAAGCGATAATTTGAAAGAAAATCCTGGGTGCCACCATTTCTCGAAGGAAGAAGTGTTCAAGGTTTATTAGAAAGGCATCCAATTTACCCAACTTTGGTACAAATGATAAAAGTATACTCGTCATCAAGACAGTTGACTGTGGGTCGCTTTATTACACCATAGCCGGCCGCGGTGAACGAGTTATAGGCGCTTCAGTCCGGAAGCACGCGGCTGCTACGGTCGCAGGTTCGAATCCTGCCTCGCGCATGGATGTGTGTGATGTCCTTAGGTTAGTTAGGTTTAGGCAGTTCTAAGTTCTAGGGGACTGATTACCTAAGTTGTTAAGTCCCATAGTTCTCAGAGCCATTTGAACCATTTTATTACACCATAAACATTTTCTCGATAGTGTTATTGGTCATATGGGATTCCCACAACTCATGTTCACTGACTTTGAAGCAACAGAAGGTCGCCTGATTGATCTGTGATCAAGAACTGATAGCATCCGAAGAAATTTACTGACAATGAAACTAAATTTCTCCAAAGCAGGCTGTTACGTGACGGCTGTCATTTCTTTCCTGTTGGTGATTAAGCTTTCGGTTTGTCATCTTTCTTATTGCGTTTATAGAGCGACAATTTCTTTTTAAAAAATTTTCAGGCACAGTCTCTGCAGGGCTGGAAGACAAGTTGAATGTATTTTTGGTATTCTTGCTAAAGAGTGCAGAATTTTTGATCGGCCTCCGAATGTGTCTCCATAATTTGCAGATGATATTACAAAACCTTGTTGTGTGTTGCACACTTTTGTTCGTGATCGAGACGTACAGATCGGAGGACACTTTGCATAACTGTATGTTATGTTACATGTCAACAGACCTTACACAAGCGGGAAGAAATGTGAGTAACGCTCGTGAATGGACGTCTTCTCTGAAGAACGTTTGCGTTCGTCATCTGGGGAAAATTTTAATTTCAATCTTCTGTATTGATTTTCATCTTTGGCCAATAGTGGAAGCATGACAACACGGCCGTACTACCAAATAACAGTGAGCAGCAATCCCAGTACGTCACGAGGCGACTGTTAACAAACGGCGTTACGCTGCTTGGCGGGTCAACGGCACCACCGAACTGGCGTCGTGTTGAGGCCGCTGATCTGAAGCAACATTCCGCCAGCCGTCTGAAAGTGCCCATTTAAATCAATGCTTGCCAGCGCTGGGAAGTTCTCTGTGGCTCCGTGGGAAGGCGGCCTAGGTGGCTCGTGCCTGGATGTTGTTTCTGATGCCACCCACTCTCCCCTTACGCCAATCCCTCCCGGGATTGTCTGCGTGTACTGAAAATCTCATGCTGAAGCATGAGAACGTTTTCTGAATGATTGTGTAACTTGTGTTTGATGCGGAAGGTAGGTACCAGCATTTTAGTTGGATGTGCGAAACCACCCAGCCTTTTAGGTGGATGTGCGAAACCACCTAAAAGCCACATCCAAGCTAGCCGGCTGCACCAGCTATTACCGCTAGTTCGATCCGGGGCACGTTCGTCTCCCCGAATCTCGCAAGTTGCGCGTTAACGCGCTCGGCTATCCACACACGGTGGAGTGATTGTTCAACATCCTACAGATAATGTTTCTACTTGCGTAAACCACAGCACAGGACGACTGCAAGTGTTGACGTCACGTAGCCACGGCTGAGGCATACCGGCGATAGACACTCAACGAATGATATCAAGGCCGATTTGACGGTGCGGCAACCTGGGTTGTAGGAGGCAAATGCAGCGCATAGAGTGCACGGTAGTCGACTATGGGCATCACAGACACTGCCCTCTAAAGACATTCGGCCGATCAGTGGAGACATCGTTGATCTATGAACATGAACAGACCGGCAATAACGTATATATTGTAAACCAAGCAATGCACAAGAATAGGAAGAAGGATACGAAGGAACTAGCTCAGGAAAAAACTTAAAAAGTCATCACACAAATCTGAGGGCTGTAAATTCAACTAAATACTTAAGCGTTACAGTTACAAATAACCTAAATTGGAACGATCATATAGATAATATTGTGGGTAGAGCAAACCAAAGATTGCGATTCATTGGCTGAACACTTAGAAGGCGCAACAGGTCTACCAGAGAGACTGCTTACACTACGTTTGTCCGCCCTATTCTGGAGTATTGCTGTGCGGTATGGGATCCGCATCAGCTGGGACTGGCGGATGACATCGAAAAAGTACAAAGAAGGGAAGCTCGTTTTGTATTATGGCGAAATACGGGAGATAGTGTCACAGACATGATACGTGAATTGGAGTGGCAATCATTAAAACAAAGGCGTTTTTCGTTGTGACGGGATCTTCTCATGAAATTTCAATCACCAGTTTTCTCCTCTGATTGCGAAAACATTATGTTGGCACCCACCTACATAGGGAGAAATGATCATCACGATAAAATAAGAGAAATCAGGGTTCGCACAGAAAAAATTAAGTGCTCGTTTTTCCCGCGTGCCGTTCGAGAGAGGAACGGTAGAGACAGCAAAAAAAAAATGGTTCAAATGGCTCTGAGCACTATGGGACTTAACTTCTGAGGTCATCAGTCCCCTAGAACTTAGAACTACTTAAACCCAACTAACCTAAGGACGCAAACACACCCATGCCCGAGGCAGGATTCGAACCTGCGTACGTAGCGGTCGCGCGGTTCCAGACTGTAGCGCCTAGAACCGCTCGGCAACCTCTGCCGGCAGAGACAGCATGAAGGTGGTTCATTGAGCGCTCTTCCAGGAACTTTATTGTGAATAGCAGAGTAATCACGTAGATGTAGATAACAATAAAAAAAAACAAAGAGATCAAATACGTTCAAGCCGAACAACGTTGAAATATTTTTACAGCAGAACATTTTAATGAAACAGAACAATAAGAGGAAGTAGGAGGACTTAGTATGAAAACTCAAGTGTATACAGTGTAGAATGTGCAGCGGAAGATATATTGGACAAACAGTGAAGGCGTTCTCGACCAGACAGAGGGAACGTACTGTCAACTCCAGGCTATGTAATTATTGCAGGTCAAAATAGCTAATCACGTGTACACATCTGATCAACTGTTAAAGGGAACGGAATCATTTGCCATACACGGTCATTCACACAAAAACATTGGGTCAGTATCTACTTTACTAAAACTAGTAACTAGATTATTGCTAGTGTTTTTGTGTTGTCAGTGTCTTCATTAGAAGCAGATCGTATGCCTCCCTACATTAATGTCTAAATGTTTTTAAGTGAGATTATGTAGCAAAGTTCCTACTTGTCGAGAGCTAGCCGAGCATCTGTCTCCGTTTTGTAGCACTTTTCTACACTTTTACAGAAATACTTGTAAATTTTGCTCTTTGAAAGGAAATGAAAAAAGTTTGACGTATTGGACGCAGTCGAAATAACTATTCATGAAACTAAGGACAGATATGTGCTGAACACGTTAGCAGGATAGAGAAATACTAGATATCTGGAACGGTTTTACAGGCCTTTTTTGTAAACGCGAAGACAAAACAATGGTATGTTCGGATTTCACAGATGTAACAGATAACGGGAGCAGAAGAACTGCAAGCTGTGTAGTAGTATCTTTGGAACTAGACAAACCGCAAGTAATCACTTGAGCAGCATGCGTTTTCAGTCTGGTGCGCCGAATACACAGGATTTAGCAAAGCACAGTCACACACTGCTTCTGCTAGACGCTTTGTGTTGGCACCAGGTGGTTTCGGCACCAGGTGCAATAGGTGATGAGGTTGACGGAAACCGATGCGCAAGCGCCAGTTGTGATGAGACTGGCAAATGGGACAGAAGTACACTGTTACATAGTAAACAGAAAAGTTTTTGTCCAACACATGTTGTGTTACTACGGCTACTATGCGTGTTTTACAAGTGTTTGTGACATGTATAGAACACTGTCAGAGCGGCGGCGAGAGCGTTGACCCTCTCAACGCGTTTACTGTGTTTGGAGAACATTACTTAAGTGTGCTGAAAGTTAGTAAACGCAGCTTACCATTACGCTGGGCGTGGGCTAAGTACGTCAAGCACAGTGACAGCAAACAGGTGACAGCGCGCATATCGCCGGTTGGTCTGGCAGCCAGTAGAGCGAGACAGAGAGATATGCTCATGCGACAGAGTACGACGCGACCGTGGCGCCGGCAGCTGTACTAATGCCGCCCGCGTCACTTCGGCTGGAACCTTTCCGTTCCCCCTCCCCGCCCGACCCTCGCAGACTCATGACTCGATCTCTCGCGAGAGCTGGTCTCGCCTCTCATTTTGCGAGAGCCTGCCTGGCTGAACAGATGTGTAGTTGGCTGGCACAATGAGCACTCCTCGGATCAGGAACAGTGGGCGCAAGGTCCGTTTTCGTTTGACATGTTCCCCTGATCAATACCGCGCGAAATGTGATGATGAAGGTGAGGCGGCGCGGTTCCTCCAGCTCCTACCTGTGAACTCGTCGCAGCAGATCGCCGGACCGTACTGCAACTCGCACCAGGCTGCATTCTAAAAATCGGGAGATGTTTATTTTGAATGAAAGATGGAAATAATGGCAAAACTTCGGTATATTCTGAAGTTTAGAATTAAAAGTTCGCTGCCAAGCCAGTGCTAATCGTAACACAGTCATGCACAAACCCTTTCATTCACGTTAGGAAGTTTACGGTAACGTATTTCTCGAAATCTGAACAGCTACTAAGCACGGATTGTTCTTAAATGAAAATGCCCGCTATACTATTAAGTTTATCAGTGACTAATGCATTCAAATTTTTTGTCACCGATCTTCCCAATATGCCACACGGAATTACAGTCTTTTCTCATACACAAAATTACTTAAAAAATCCGTACTTTCTAAAAAAACACACCGTAATAAATATGCCTTATCTTTAATGCACTTTTGAGGCATGTAGCATAACTAACACCGGCAAACTACAATTCATACTACACACGACTGTACCATTGAAAGGCTGGGCTCCGACTCTTTAGACTGCAATAAGCGTTCTCAATCTCACAGAGAAAAGACGCGCGAAGAGTACTCCGTTCTGATTGGTCAATTTTCTTTAAGTTCAATAGAAAAATATTATTCTCTCGCGTTAGCCCGCACTTTTCACGACTAACCAATCAACAAATAACATACCTTAGAATTGTACTTTTTCATGAAATAAATATTTAACATTCTGATGTTTTATTTATACTTTACGTTATTAACTATTTTCATTTGCACTCGAATCAGCTTTCCTTTTACCATAAACTTACTTAACATGTTCTGAAACAAAATTCCCAATCGTCTGCATTCACACTGTCTTAAAAATTTCTCACGGTAGTTGGCTCTGAGCACTATGGGACTCAACTGCTGAGGTCATTAGTCCCCTAGAACTTAGAACTAGTTAAACCTAACTAACCTAAGGCCATCACAAACATCCATGCCCGAGGCAGGATTCGAACCTGCAACCGTAGCAGTCTTGCGGTTCCAGACTGCAGCGCCTTTAACCGCACGGCCACTTCGGCCGGCAACTCTCACGGTAGTTCATACAGCGTTTGTCGTTATAACAATGATCTACACATTTACTTTATACCGTATTCACGCATCATTCACACCATTAAAAACATACATAAAACTGTACAAACGTAAATAAACTAAAAAGCCTTCAAGAAATAGACAGAACAATTCACAAAATCATTCTCTTGATCTGTTTCTTGAATGTTCTGTCCGCTACTGTACTTTGGTGGACGAAAATTAGAACTATTTACAAGTTCGGGTGCAAGAAATCTGGAACTAGGATACATTAGCATTACCGGAGGTCCAATGTGGACTGTAATTACCATACGACAGCGAAACTTGATACATATGCTAATGCATTAATATATAACCGATTTATGCTGGAAAAAATTAGTTCTAATTTTTGTCACCATGTGCAAATATGGCGCTGTACAGCACATCGTCGACGTCTCTGTGTTCATATAGAACGAACTGTGTAAGCAGTGGTTAATAAGAAAATCAACATTACGCCTTTCTCACTTGTTTGACCTTTCCTGCCCAAGTCATACTCGCAATGCAATACCTGTGGAAATATTTCTACAGGTCTTCCTTTCATTCACAGCGCCAGAGTTGCACCTGGTGGACAAGACTATAACTAATCTTTTCCAACGTAAATCGGTTCCGCGGTACAAATACTACCAAATTTCGCTCCCATACGATTATTACAGCCCGCACTAGACCTCCGTGTTGGCGCAAGCGATACAGATACCAAATACTGACATGAAACTGAAGTGTCAATGCATAACAGGCACAGAATATCTAATTTTAACGTGCTCAGTTCAGCGTGCATAAGCTAAAACAGTACATAACCATTTATAGATAGTTAAGTATTATTACAGAATTGTTTCCTGACAACTGCTAGTCTCTGTTATCGAATAAAGTGACTAGTATCACTTGTGTGAAGGTTTTCATTCATTAGCCGGCCGATGTGGCCGAGCGGTTCTAGGCGCTTCAGTCTGGAACCACCCGACCGCAACGGTCGCAGGTTTGAATCCCGCCTCGGCATGGATGTTTGTGATGTCCTTCGTAATCCGAAGGTCGCCGGATCGAATCTCGCACCATGCAACTTTTTTCTTTATTATTAGTTTTTTGTAATTCAAATATATATATACATATATATATATATACTATTAATGAATTGCTTATGCATGTTGGTGAAGGCGGATCGCTCTCCAATTGTACCGCCTCCATTTTTCCCTTTTTTTTTAACAGGGTTTACCAAAGCTCTCCCGTCCGCACTGATTTTCGACGATGTTAGAAGTTGCGCTAGGGACCGCATCTACCTTCTTTCGGAGTTAGCACGCAACTACGCTGTTATGCGGCGGCACGTATCGGCCCATTCAACATCTGTCCTTCAAGTGTAACGAGCGAGTAACGGAGTTTATATTTCATACCTGCCACAGCAAATTTGTGTTCGTGGTGTCTCTATTCTAATTCGAACGTTTGACTTACGCTATACATATTCGATTCGGAATATCGTTTCTACGTTTTCCGTCAACTATACGTGGATAACATTACGAAGATAATTAAAAACATTTGTGAAATACAACTTTGTTTGCGGAAAACATAATGATGTTCGAAGTCGCCAGTTTTTCCACGACAAACTACTTTCAACAACTTATTATATGCATAATTGTTGCAACTGATTGCCGAGCGCTCGGGTTCGTAATCCGAAGGTCGCAGGATCGAATATATATATATATATATATATATATATATATATTTGAATTACGAAAAACAAATACTAAAAAAAAAAATTACATGGCGCGAGATTCGATCCGGCGGCCTTCGGATTACGAACCCGAGCGCTTACCGCTGCGCCACGACGCTGTAGAAAATTGTTAATCGTAGAGAGTATTTCACCGCAACGGTTTTTTTAACTGTCGATTTTCTCGACAGCGGCTGAGAAGTGCGTCTTGGTGCTTTGCCACATTACACCTCTGGTCATGAGCTTTTATTATGCGCAGTATGAATCGAATCTGAATTTCACAATTGGCGGCCTCCCCTTGTAAATCTGATGGGGTGCGACATAGAGTTTCCCTTGTAAGGAAGTATACAATGTTGATCTCCTCTGCTGTAGCTCGCAGACAGATAAAATAGACCCATTTACGTAGTTTCATTTATTTAAAATCATACAAATTTAATTCACGTCACTCAACTCTCAAAGAACTTCGTGCACCGAAAAGCTTGGCAAACTACAAAAAGTAAGTTGCAAAGATACAAACAGCAGTCATGAAAACGTACGGGGCTAATTCGGAAAGTAAGATTACAAGAACTTTTTGAAGTACAGATGAATTTATTTTAATAAAATTCACATGTATTGTAGTATAGGTGCCGGCCGCGGTGGCCGAGCGATTCTAGGCGCTTAAGTCCGGAACAGCGTGACTGCTGCGGTTGCAGGTTCGAATCCTGCCTCGGGCATGGATGTGTGTGATGTCCTTAGGTTAGTTAGGTTTAAGTAGTTTTAAATTCTCGGGAACTGATGACCTCAGAAGTTAAGTCCCTTAGTGCTCAGAGCCATTTGAACCATTTTCTAAATTCAAAGTGTAAAGCTGTTTTTACATCAACCAATGCAAACACTTTTAACCCATACTTTGCTGGTTTGCTAGGGATATACTGCCTGAATGCAATGGGCAGTTTCCTCTAAATGCCAAAAGCTTTTCGTCAACAGTAAGATATTCACTACGTAAGAAATATTTTATTATGAATAGTTCAAGTACCTTTCTGATAGGAGCCAACTTGTCAGTCTCTCTGCGAACACCTCTATCATGGATATTATCAAACCTAAGCCACCTCAACAGAAACCTGAATCGGTTTTCACTTATGCATTAATAACGTGATTCAAGTCCGTTTCCCTTTGAGTTATCCCACAATTTCGATATACTCTTCCTAGATCATCTCAAAGATCCACACATATAACAAACCAATGAAAGCTCTGATATCTATCGCATCTGTTTCTTTAGCATCGCTTTCCCTAGAGAAGTTACCACGAACTTCACTGATGGATATATTAGTGCATGTTGCGATAATGCTTATCGTGTTTTCATCCAAGAACAAATTCAGAATTTCTATTTCTGTCTTCTTTATACGAGCTTGATGTTTTGGTCCAGGCAAGTGCGTAACAATATTACAAGATCTGCTTCTACCAATGGTAGGATATTTATTTTTCCTCCGTTTAGTTATTCCACCTTTCCCTAAAAGAAATGCATCCTTTTGAGTTACGTCGTCCTGTGACTCATATTCATCATTCTCTGGCACTTCTTGTTCTGTTCCTGAATTCATGAACACAGTCCTCAGTCTCTGGGTCAGCGCTATCACTGTGAGCATCACTCAGCTCACTGAACCATTCCAACCATACATTAGGATCTCTACTAAACTCCGTCCCAGGTTTTTTTTTTGTTTTGACATTTCTTCCACAATCTAAAAATAAAGAGAATACTAGGTAACTGCAGTCAGTTTCATTAAGTCCAAATTTACGCACATGAAAGATCGATTGAATCTAGGAAAGCAATAAAGTAATGCAGACTTACTTTGTTTCAGATTGTCGCAGCAGAGCTCGCGCGGATGACAAGTGTCCTCCAGACAATAATAATGTTTCATAAACAATGTATCTTTCGTAACTGAAAGCCAACAATATTTGGAGCTAATTGCTGGAGAGTTAACAGAAAGGTACTGAAAATGGCACGATCTCAATCCTGCCCTGTCAGACATAAGTGAGCGGGAAAGTCATGTGGATGACGAGTGTCCTGGTTCTGTTTCTCTGTATAGAAGGTGAGGAAGAGAGCGTAATTTTTATTCCCTTTCGAATTCTGGTATATTCATCTCCACTTTCCTGAGATGAAGATGAAGTGTCGACGTCTGAGGCTTTCTTAATTCTTTTTACAGATCTGTCCATGATGAAAAGAGCGCACTAGTAACTTGTAAACGCATGAAACTACTGAACCTAGTACAAAATTACACCGAACAGCGAAACAAATGACGTGCTTGCCTGATTACCAAAAAATAAAACGACAAAGCGAACTGAAAGAGGGATAATTCAGAATTTCCGGAAATCCACTTTGAGTATCCACCCTAGTTTTTTACTGACGCAGCCGACTGCGGCGTTCCAAGAGTCAAAGATAACGGCCCCTTGCCGATAAAGATGAAAAGGTGCCGACGGCGGCAAATATGGAGCTTCTTTTGGTGAAGATTATGTATGGAATGAGGGAGTCAATGTTTTGGAGTTGAATACAAAAAATATATATAGTTATTATGATAAATACATGTTTAAATGTGTATAATTACATACAATGATGGACAATTTATTGGAAATTGGGCTACTCAAAGAAACGATTTGGCGATAAACTTTTTGTCATAGATATCTCATCTGCAGAAGATTAGAAGACATTAAAAATTTCGCGACACACCTGACATGTATTCATGACACGCCAAATCTCACGACATGGCGGGCGAGACGACATGGCGGATGAGAAATATTCTTTTACCAGTGATACCAACCGATTTACTCTTTCAGTTTCAGCGAATCAAGTTTTCGTTTGCAGTAGCCATAGAGAACGCTCAAGGTTGGGCATTTAAATACGTTGGATCTGATTCATACTCGTAACATACAGTATCGAAAAAAGCGAGAAATGATGTATATTCGTAAGTTTTGAGTTTGTATTGTGTACAAAAATTTGAATACAAAGAAACACAAAAAACGAAAACAAAAGAGTCCTTTTCATTCACATTCTAATTAATTTATTATAAATACGAGTTCCATATCTTCAAAGTGGAACAAGTCGCAACGAAGTGCCGAAATTTGCGTACTGACACCGTTCCCAGCAATATCCCATATTAGGAGGAAATATTCAGTTCCCGTACATATTTAGCAATTGTGGAGCATTGTTGAGTGCGCTGGTACTTGTGTAAGCCAAAATTCTGTGATAACACATCGGCTGTAATATGTTACCATCTATGGAACGTCTTTAGAGCAACAAAAATAAGAGAATCGCTGTACATTTCTACTTCTAGAAAAATCTTAATACTACGAAAAGAAAATTTTTAGTGACGAGAAGTTTTCTCCTCCCATTTTAGTAACTTGGCAAGTGCGTAAGAAGAACCCGTGATGCTGGACGAATAGTACTTCTTTTGTACTTTTTCACCTACGTTAGTAAAGAATTAACTGTCAAAAACAGTAGTACTCCTTTGTAGCGCTTCACACATCTACCGAACATGATGGGTGACTTTTTAAAAGAATGGATGAAGGTAAGGATGGACGTAAGATCAGGGTCGGCGGCAAGAGGGGCGGGGGGGGGGGGGGCTATACCCTCTCCCTGATGTACTCAGCACACTTGATGATGGCAACAAGGTCGATTGCCGAAATATTGTGTCCTTTGTACACTCACACCAGGCTGTTCTCCCGAGATTTATTTCGTTACGTTCTGTAATGTTTGAAACGATGCTAATTTTGTATGTTTTATAAAAAAAAAGAATAATCCTCTGACGATGTAGACGTCGCTGAAACTAGTTTGTGGACGAAAATAAAAACAAAACAAAAGTGTTTGCATCAAGGCGGACCCACGTAAATTTTGGTAACTTCGGGTGAGTAGTAGTTTTCTGATTCTTATTTAGAAATCGATCTCAGTAAATTCCCAATTCTCTGAAACAATTAGGTTGCGAAGTACGGAATGGTATCATTTGTCGAAAAATCTCTCTAAAATGCTATCGGTACCTACCAACAGTTACGACATAGTAAGTAGAACCTAGAATTTGAGAACGCACCATATCTAAATGCACTAAACTTCTTTTGTTCATTTGTTACAGTTTGCGATATTTTTCTTTTCGTGTACAGTGATATCCAAGCATTTTACTTAAGTTTTTTGGTCATGTTCATTCACTGTAAGAGCACTTCTACACATTACGCTGTTTGAATATACGAGGAAACTTGAAAAGAGAGTTACACATTAATATTGCAGGCCAACTAACATGTATAGATGACACTGTTTTTCAGCAGTTGTAGAGTCTTGTACAACGGTCGCATCGTTATCGTTGTATCTAATCGTTCAGTCCCTCGAAGGTAGGAATCCGCTCCTTGGTCATAGACAGAGCCATTAGAGAACCGCTATGTGAGCGTTCTCAACGCTGGAAAACTCTCTGCCCTGCCCCCTCCCCTTCCCCCACAGATGTTAATTCAGATTGCTGAAGAGAAAGACACCGCTTGGTGCAAGATCTGGACGGTATGGCGTATGTTTCCAGACCACCGAAAACACTCAAGCAAAGCTCAAATAGTGCGCGCCGTGTGGGGTGCCTCATTCTTGTGCAGAGAATAATGCCTTTGCTTAAATTTCCACGCCACCTGCCTTTGTTCGCAGGTGTCTGTAATGTAGAAACCCAGCGTGAGCACAGGTTTCTGTTAATGCAGAGTCTAGGACTTTTTAAAAATATCGGGAACCCGATGAATCGATATTTAAAAAATATGTCGACGAAAGAAGTATCGAGTACCGGCCAATGAAAATATCGGTTGCACATTGTAGTTATGCTGCCGACCTTAGATCTAAATAATTAAGGATTGATTTATAGTCGGAGATTCTGTACGTCAACAAGCTAGCTGCCTGCCTGTCCCCCTAGAACAAGAATTGAAAGGAAAACGATGCACCTTCACGCTTGGCTCTAATCATTTTGCTAACAATGGTAACTGCACGTAAGTGGCGCGATAAAAGATGTCGAAAGGATCCGTCGTTACGTTTCGTCACATATCGGATTTGCCTCGAACACTTCATGCCGATTTACCTGTTTCTTCATTTCTGCAAACGCAAGCGACCTAACATTGTAGTGTCGAAATTGTGTGCTGAACTTAAAACGTTGCAGTTTCTGTTGGTAGCGCCGAGCGCCGCTTACGTCACACTTCTTTGCCCACCGCAAAAACCAATCTTGTCATTTGCATTACGGTCATCTTTTTCAGAAACTGCTTTTGTAGAATGCCGATGTTAAGTAATAGCACACTAGTAGCTTCAAAATTTTGTTTTTTAACGCAACTGGTGTGCCATTTCTCCATATCGGAAATCTTGTTCCATTCACACCGACACCACCCTAGTGCAATCGAACTTCTTCTTTACGTCATCTGTACTTACATTATACAGTCATAGAGGAAGACTGGACGTGATGGGAGCTCAAGAAGTACAGGGTGACACATGGGAGACGGACGGTTTTTAATGAAATAATACTCAGGCAACTTTAAAATTAATGCATGTTTATTTACACAAAATCAAAGCTCATTATCTGCCATTTTAGTTAAGCAAGTTATTTGTGAAAAATAATGTCGTCAAGATGATGTCCATCATTTCGAATGCAGGACCCAAGTCTCTTCTCAAAATCCTCCATCACACGGACTAAAATCTCTGCAGGGATGGCAGCAATTTCTTGAATGATTGCATTCTTCAGCTCGTCCAAATTTCGTGGTTATAGACACAGTTCTTAAGATATCCCCACAGAAAAAAGTCACATACTGACAAGTCGGCAGACCTGGGAGACCAAGGAACATTGCCAAAAAGTGAGATAATCCGGCTAGGAAACATGCGTCTAGGAACTGCCATTGAAGTGTTTGCGGTGTGCGATGTTGCCCCATCCTGCTGGAACCAAACGCGTTTTAAAGGGATTCGTCGTCTTCTTAGTTTTGATTTCAGGAATGTTTCAAGCCTACGAATGTAACGAACCGAATTAACAGTAACAGTGGCCCCGTTCTCTTAAAAAAAAAAAAAGTCCAATAATGCCAACAGAACCAAGAGCACGCCAGACTGTTACTTTCTCTGAGTGTAGAGGACGCTGGTGGATAAGGGGTGGATGCTCTGGAGCCCGGACCCGTTTAAATGAAAATGAGCTTCATCGCTCATCAATAAAATTTCATTTTCATTCGATCCCAAAATCACTTGCATTCTGTAAGCGAAGCCTTCTCGTACAGCTAAATCAGTTTCCTTAAGTTGTTGGACAATGAGCATTTTGTAGGGATGGAATTTTAATTCTTTATGCAAAATTCGTCTAACCGATTCACGATTGATTCGTAACTCACTGCCGGCCGCGGTGGTCTAGCGGTTCAAGGCGCTCAGTCCGGAAACGCGCGACTGCTACGGTCGCAAGTTCGAATCCTGCCTCGGGTATGGATGTGTGTGATGTCCTTAGGTTAGTAAGGTTTAAGTAGTTCTAAGTTCTAGGGTACTGATAGTGCTCAGAGCCAACTCGCTAGCATGACGTCTCGCTGACCGTACTGGGCTTCTGACTGCCGCTTGCCTTACCCTTTCAACATTTTCTGGTGTCGTTACTCTGCGTCTCGGACCAGGATGCTTCTTATCCAGCATGTTTCCAGCTGATCTGAAGTTTTCCACCTATCTGAGGATTGTGTTACGGCTCGGAACAGCTCCATGTCGACTGACATTAAACCGCGCACGGAACAATCACGAAACTATCATAGACAAACACTCGACGTTGCAAGTCCCACTGCTCCATAGGGACTGAGTAAATGAAATGGCGTCTTGTGTGGATCGGAACTATCCCCATCACGACCACCTCCCACCATCGCGCTCTCAGTACTACGCAGTTCAAAACCGTCCGTCTCCCGTGTGTCACTCTGTATTAAGATTCCTTCACACAGTGAAAGTAAAATTATGTTCTACTCCAGTTTCAAAAGAACAATTTCATAAATTTGCCCAAAATTGCGAAAAAATATAATATAAAATGAAAAAATTGACACTTGATATTGCAATTTCGATAACAATAGATCGGTTACAAAAATGTCGTCGTCATGCTAGATACGTATTCGAAAAAATATCGATATATCGTCAACCGCCCAAATAAGACGATCTCGGATGCGCATCTGCTCACCAATGCCTGCGATTGTTGCGAATGAGTTCCTCGATTTCCTGGATATCGTCGTTTGAGTTCGATGACGGTGGCCTTCCATCCTGGTCAGCATCGTCCACGTCTGTGCGGTCTTGGTCAAATGGCCAGCACAGTTTCACTACGGAAGGACGCTACATTACATTTGGTCCATATACCGCCAGAATTTTGCTTAGCACTTTAGTGTTTTTGTCCAGAGGAACGTACCGTCCCGGTTATTCTTGTAGCGCAATGGTCTTGGTGTTGGACAACATGTGTAACTTATTTTATGAAGTCATTACGCAGTGGAATGAACTGAAGACAGCAACACAGTTTGACTGGTTTAGGTTTTGTGTCGTATGTCTCTTGTGATAAAGCCAGATGTGAATGGTACAGAGAGGAAGGAAAACGGAAGTTTAGAGCTTAACGTGGCGTCGACTGTGGGGTCATTAGAGTCGGAGAACACAAGCTCGGATTATTAAAAGATGGGGAAGGAAATCGGCCGTGCCTTTTCCAAAGGAGCCATACCGCCATTTGCATGGGACGATTTAGAGGAACCACAAGAACCAAAATCTTGGTCGCCAGACGGGGATTTGAACCTCGTTCTCCCGAATGCGACTCCAGTGTCCTAACCACTGTGCTATCTCGTTTGTTTGTAGTGAGACGGTACTCTTTACTCGTTGAACATTTTGCTTAGGCGAAAGTCATCATGTACAAACTTCAAGAAATGCATGACACTATGCTGTCTATAATAATTTTGTTTGCAAACAGACTAAATGTGACAATGAAAATAAAACATGAAATCCACAGAGAATGTAGTAACAAACAAATACGAAAAATATTACAGATGTATCATATGTCATATATGTCTCAGATAAAATTAACGAGGAATACATGAACTGACACTAAAATCTGAAAATATTATATGAATCAACTTCTGCAACGAATGTGACCAAACCGATGATTAACATGAGGATTGAGTGGAAAAGTGACAGCAAGTGACTTATAAGCTGAATGCAAAGCAAGTCAGACACCTTAGGAGACAAATAAGAACAACATGCCAGATCCTAGGAAGTTGTCTTAAACGATTATGTGATTATCAAATCACATTGTACAAATTTGTACAGTTCTAATTGTGATAAATATTTCACAACAACAAGAATGAAATAAAGTGTAAAATCACGTATAAATAAGATTGAATGCACAAAAAAGACACAAAATAGTCTTCAACATTTTAGTAAACGTAAATACATGTGGAATACAAAGTAATGTGAGTATATAAATGTAAGTGGATCAAATAATGTAAAATGGAAATACTCAATAAACATAAAAGTAATGGGAAGAATACATATTTTCAGCATCAGATGCAAAAATTCAAAAGAAACATAAATCATGAAGATGAAATGGTTCTTAAACTGTATGAATACGTCAAAAAGCCAACAATATGAAAATACCATCTAACAAAAGTCTGGTGCAGAATTTTGTTCCCGCATGGAACCGAAACGGTAGTGAAAGTGGCTGGAACTTTTAAACAGAAAGAGTATTTCGAGTTATCGTAGAGCTTCTGGGAGGACAGATATTCTTTCAAAATCTGTTATTCAAAGTAAAAAAACTGTGTTGACTAAGTGTCCTGAAGTGTTGATGTGACAGAATTACAGGTATTATTTCAGCATATTCTAATCAGAGTAATAACATGTTTGAAATGCCATTGTTTGTAGGAAAACTGATTTTACAGGCGTTAAGGACTATCTTTCCTCTAACAACGTGTTACCTAATGTTTACATTTACATATGAATCGATTGCCATATGCACCTTTTTTAGACTGAAGTCAGCTGATGGTTATCCCCGCTTACGGGAAGTCTCACTAACAAAGGACCCATCATGTACTGCTACATCGTTCGTAGCGGTGTGTATTTTATTTTAATTTGTAAATCAGAAGATAAAACGTCGACGAAGAAAAGACGCAACCATTGGCAACAACAAGAGTGGTGAAAATATATACAGCTGTCCTGCACAGAAATTATGAATTGAAATAAGTTCAATTTATTTTGCTGTGTAACTGGTTTTACTGCGTCGGAGCCAGATATCGTTGTTGGTACACGGTAAGTTTGATGAGACAAAACTGTGTATTGTCAGATTTCAATACAGAGGAATGGCTTGCATAATAGGAGAAATAATGCTCGTTACAGGGTCAACTTACAGGCACTAAAATGCATGAACGATAGCGTGGTTAAAACGCGCAAACAATGCACCACCAAACCGTCCACTTCCAATGTATTTAAGAGGATCGTTCATAAGTAATGCAACACATTTTTCTCTGAAAGCAGGTTGGTTTTATTCAGGATTCTAGTACACCCTATTGTTCCCCACTACTTTGACTACAAACCTCTGTTTTTCAACGTAAGCTCCGTTCAATGCGACGACCTTGCGCCATTTTACTGGGAGGGCCGGGGACACGCAGCTACCACTCTATTGGTGACGTCGGAGTCAACGCCTTGCTGCACCAATAACGTCATCATCAACGTCCCGTTTCCCGCGGAGTTCATCTTTCATTGGTCCACATAAGTGGAAGTCGGAAGGTGCGAGATCTGGATTGTAGAATGGATGAGGAAGAACAGTCCATAGGATTTCTGTGAGCTCTTCTTGAGTGCACAGACTTGTGTGAGGCTTTGCGTTGTCGCGGGGAAAAGGAGAAGTTGGTTTGAATTTTTATGGCGACAAAGACGCTGAGGTCGTTTCTTCAGTTTCCTGAGAGTACCACTATACACTTCAGAGTTGATCGTTGCACCATGAGGGAGGGCGTCAGTAACATGTTCAAAGTCCCTGAAGACCGATGCCAAGACTTTACCGGTTCAGGGTGCGGCTTTGAACTTTTTCTTCGGAGGAGAGGTGGTGTGGCGACACTCCATGGACAGCCGTTTAGTTTCTGGTTCGAACTGATGGACCTATGTTATGTCGCTTGTGACAGTGTTCGACCAAAAAGTGTCAAGATCAGCCTCGTAACGCGCAAGCAATTCCGCACAGATCACCCCTCGTCGTTGTTTATGATCTTCTATTAGATAGGGAGGAATCCAGCTGGTATACAGATTTGAGTAACCCAACGGGTGGTTGACGATGTCAGCGCTACCGACAGGGACGTTCCAGCTGTGCAGTGAGGTGTTTCATTGTGATCTGTCGATCACTTCGAGCCGCGGGGGATGAGCCGTGCGGTCTTAGGCGCCGCAGTCATGGACTGTGCGGCTGGTCCCGGCGGAGGTTCGAGTCCTCCCTCAGGCACGGGTGTGTGTGTTTGTCCTTAGGATAATTTAGGTTACGTCGTGTGTAAGCTTAGGGGCTGATGACCCTAGCAGTTAAGTCCTATAAGATTTCACTCACATTTGAACATTTGATCACTTCGAACAATAGTCTTCGTACATCCATATTTAAACTGGATGAAGGCGAGACACAGTTGGTATAATTTTTATTAAAATGAAATTCCTCCAGCTGTACTTAAGATTTTTTATTTACTTCGCTACAAGTTTCGGCTTTGCGTCAACGACATCTTCAGGCCCGTAAACTTTGATGAAATCAGTTGAGTGTGGCTCAGTCTAGAAGTCCGCAGTGAGATCAACACGTGTTCCACATGGATGGCCGGCCGCGGTGGTCTCGGGGTTCTAGGCGCGCAGTCCGGAACCGTGGGACTGCTGCGGTCGCAGGTTCGAATCCTGCCTCGGGCATGGATGTGTGTGATGTCCTTAGGTTAGTTAGGTTTAAGTAGTTCTAAGTTCTAGGGGACTGATGACCACAGCAGTTGAGTCCCATAGTGCTCAGAGCCATTTGAACCATCCACATGGATGGCGGGCCTGTAGATGGCGTTGACGCAACGCCGAAACTAGTAGCGAAGTAAATAATAAATCTTAAGTACAGCTGGAGGAATTTCATTTTAATAAAAAAATCGAATAAGAGTGTCGGCACGTTCCAACATTGGAGGACTGACAGCTGTGTGCGACCGGCCGCTACGAGAAAGATCGGACAGGTTTGCACGACCTTGTTGCGATGATGACAGACGCCTCGTTCAACCATTCACCGTGTTTTTGTTCACTACCAGGCCTCCGTAGGCATTCTGTAAACACCTATGAATGTCTGTGACGCTCTGGTTTTCCGCCAAAAGAAACTCAACGACACCTCTCTGCTTGGAACCTCCGTTACAGACGCCATTTTGAAGGCTACGTACAGCGCCGCTACCCATCGGAACTTCGGGAAACTACACGTACTGAATAGGGGATATTCCACCATATTCCACAACAAACCCCCATCTTTTCAACCGGAACGAACCGAGAAAAAAATTGCGTTCCATTATTTATTGAACGCCTCTCGTAAAAGGCTGAAAAATATACCGATAAATGATTCATCACTTTAATACATGACCTTCTCGCAGCGAGGCTCAAGCCGGAAGAAGGAGACAGTTACGCCGTCTTCGTATGTCATAAACATGAACACAGATAATTATATAGCTATATGAAGATGTCCGAAAGAACAGCTGCCATTGGTGACCGTGCAGCTCTCTAGAATGAAATTACAATTAAATCAATACCATTAGCTGCTGACGGGTGTTGACATACATTAACGGGGACAGCTGAAAATGTGTGCTGCCACCGGGACTCGAACCCGGGATCTCCTGCTTATATGGCAGACGCTCTATCCATATGAGACACCGAGGGCACAGAGGATTGTGTGACTGCAGGGACTTATCGCGGGTACGCTCCCCGTCAGACCCACATTTAGTGCCCCTGCCATTATACCCATTAGTCGCGGCAGGTAATCCACCTAGTCCCGTTAAAAGTTCGGGCAATTCGTGCGCATCCGCATTGTTGAAGGTCGTCAGCCGGTTACCCTTAACGATGTGAAGATCCGAAAGAACAGGCATGGCATAATGGGTATAATGGCAGAGGCACTACGAATGTAGTGTGTGGACTACAAGTTGAGAATGCGGGTCTCACGGGGAGCGTACCGGCCTTAAGTCCCTGCAGTCGCACTATCCTCTGTGCCCTCGTTGGCTCAGATGAATAGAGCGGCTGCCATGTAAGTAAGAGATCCCGGGTTCGAGTTCCAGTCGGGGCACACATTTTCAACTGTCTCCGTCGATGTATATCAACGACCGTCAGCACCTAATGGTACTGATTTAATTGTAATTTCAATAATTATAGCGTTGAATTATATTTCGTGTGATGAGATACAGCTTCATTGCTGACTTCACAAAGGTTTGTTTCAACCTTCAAAAAGAGGTCAGACGTCCAAGTGATGAAGGAATTTGCATATTTCATCAAAATTTAAGACGCATTAGAGATAGTGTTCTTGAACTGCTTGTTTATGTTGACTCCGACTTTCTTGGTATATCAGAGCACCACTTAAACCCCTTGACAATTCAGAGGCTTCATATACCGGGATACAGATTAGCTGGCTTTTTTTTTTTTTCGAGTTCTGTGGAGTGGAGGAGTGCCCATGTACATGAAAAACGATATTACATTTGAATCAGTTGATGAGCGAATGCGCTGCACTGTACAGGTAACGGAAAGCTGTGCATACTTAAAGAGAAGACAGCAAAAATTCATTCTACATAGAAACGAGAACGGATACGACGTGACGTCTGATTGGGGCAGGGTTAAGTGAGGAGTGCCTCAGTGGTCAGTGCTGGGACCGCTACTGTTTCTTACATACAGGGTGTTTCAAAAATGACCGGTATATTTGAAACGGCAATAAAAACTAAACGAGCAGCGATAGAAATACACCGTTTGTTGCAATATGCTTGGGACAACAGTACATTTTCAGGCAGACAAACTTTCGAAATTACAGTAGTTACAATTTTCAACAACAGATGGCGCTGCGGTCTGGGAAACTCTATAGTACGATATTTTCCACATATCCACCATTCGTAGCAATAATATGGCGTAGTCTCTGAATGAAATTACCCGAAACCTTTGACAACGTGTCTGGCGGAATGGCTTCACATGCAGATGAGATGTACTGCTTCAGCTGTTCAATTGTTTCTGGATTCTGGCGGTACACCTGGTCTTTCAAGTGTCCCCACAGAAAGAAGTCACAGGGGTTCATGTCTGGCGAATAGGGAGGCCAATCCACGCCGCCTCCTGTATGTTTCGGATAGCCCAAAGCAATCACACGATCATCGAAATATTCATTCAGGACATTAAAGACGTCGGCCGTGCGATGTGGGCGGGCACCATCTTGCATAAACCATGAGGTGTTTGCAGTGTCGTCTAAGGCAGTTTGTACCGCCACAAATTCACGAAGAATGTCCAGATAGCGTGATGCAGTAATCGTTTCGGATCTGAAAAATGGGCCAATGACTCCTTTGGAAGAAATGGCGGCCTAGACCAGTACTTTTTGAGGATGCAGGGACGATGGGACTGCAACATGGGGCTTTTCGGTTCCCCATATGCGCCAGTTCTGTTTATTGACGAAGCCATCCAGGTAAAAATAAGCTTCGTCAGTAAACCAAATGCTGCCCACATGCATATCGCCGTCATCAATCCTGTGCACTATATCGTTAGCGAATGTCTCTCGTGCAGCAATGGTAGCGGCGCTGAGGGTTTGCCGCGTTTGAATTTTGTATGGATAGAGGTGTAAACTCTGGCGCATGTGACGATACGTGGACGTTGGCGTCATTTGGACCGCAGCTGCAACATGGCGAAAGGAAACCCGAGGTCGCTGTTGGATCACCTGCTGCACTAGCTGCGCGTTGCCCTCTGTGGTTGCCGTACGCGGTCGCCCTACCTTTCCAGCACAGTCATCCGTCACGTTCCCAGTCCGTTGAAATTTTTCAAACAGATCCTTTATTGTATCGCTTTTCGGTCCTTTGGTTACATTTAACCTCCGTTGAAAACTTCGTCTTGTTGCAACAACACTGTGTTCTAGGCGGTGGAATTCCAACATCAGAAAAATCCTCTGTTCTAAGGAATAAACCATGTTGTCTACAGCACACTTGCACGCTGTGAACAGCACACGCTTACAGCAGAAAGACGACGTACAGAATGGCGCACCCACAGACTGCGTTGTCTTCTATATCTTTCACATCACTTGCAGCACCATCTGTTGTTGAAAACTGTAACTACTGTAATTTCGAAAGTTTGTCTGGCTGAAAATGTACTGTTGTCCCAAGCACATTGCAACAAACGGTGTATTTCTATCGCTGCTCGTTTAGTTTTTATTGCCGTTTCAAATATACCGGTCATTTTTGAAACACCCTGTACACTGAGGAGCCAAAACATCTTGAACACTGCCCACTGCGAGTTTATATGTTGCGTGATGGCACTGAGGTCCCGTGACGCGGTAAGAGAAGTGTGTGAACGGAGCAGAGACGAGTGGGGATCATCCTAGCAACGATAAGTGGCGCAAATGCGGAAATCCACCGACAAAAGCACTTTGAGAAAAGCCATATTGTTGTAGTGAGGTACTGGGAAACGTCGAAGTTAGTCGGCTGCTCGCGTGCTACTGTTGTGAGAAACTACGAAAGGTGGTTAAAGAATGCTGAAACCACGAGCTGGTGACAAGAAGTTGGACGACCATACCTCATCACAGGACATAGGGATTGGAGGCTTCCCCGCTCTCTAAAGCAGAATAAGCGGCGATCTGTGGCAGATCTGACGACAGCGTACAGTGCTGTCACAAACAAAGTGTTTTGTAGCACATCGTTCAGAGCTTAGTGTTGAATATAGTGTTCCGCAGCAGAGGACCTCTACGTGTTCCCATGTTGACCCAACGACATTGCAAGTTATGATTACAATTGGCGCGGGAATTGCGAGACTGGACCGCGAATCCATGGGATCATGCTGCCTGGTCGGATAAATCCCGTTTTTTGTTAAACCAGGTCAATGGTCAGGTCCAGATACTCTGTCATCCAGGTGAACGGCGACTCGGAACATGCAGCGCGCCATGTATACAGGCCGGTGAGAGCCGTATTATGTCATGGGGGACATCCATCTGGGCGTCCATGGGACCTACAGTAGTAATCGAAGGCACCATGACAACTGTGGATTAACATTACTAGGGACCTTCTGTAACCCCTTATGCTCGATGTCTTCGTCAACAGCGATGGCATTTTGCACCAGGATACCAGAATCGCGCTGCGATGGTTGGAGGCACGTGATAGTGAACTCACATTGATGTTATGGTCATCAAATTTGGCTTACCTGAATCCGATGAAATCCAACTGCGATGCTATCGGACGCCAGATCCGCGGCCAAAAACCAACCGCCCGTAAATTACTGGAAGTGTGGGACTTGTGCGTAGGAATCTGGTGCCATAAACCTCTGGGAACACTTTTAAATAGGTGCTCATAATGTTTTAGCTCATCAGTGCATACACTACTGGCCATTAAAATTGCTACACCAAGAAGAAATGTAGATGATAAACGGGTATTCATTGGGCAAATATATTATACTAGAACTGACATGTGATTACATTTTCACGCAATTTGGGTGCATAGATCCTGAGAAATCAGTACCCAGAACAACCATCTCTGGCCCTATTAACGGCCTTGATACGCGTGGGTTTTGAGTCAAACAGAGTTTCGATGGAGTGCACAGGTACAACTGCCCATGAAGCTTCAACACGATACCACAGTTCATCAAGGGTAGTGACTGGCTTATTGTGACTAGCCAGTTGCTCCGCCACCATTGACCAGACATTTTCAATTGGTGAGAGATCTGGAAAATGTGCTGGTCAGGGCAGCAGTCGAACATTTTCTGTATCCAGAAAGGCCCGTACAAGACCTGCAACATGCGGTCGTGCGTTATCCTGCTGAAATGTAGGATTTCGCAGGGACCGAATGAAGGGTAGAGCAACGGGTCGTAACATATCTGAAATGTAACGTCCACTGTTCAAAGTGCCGTCAATGCGAACAAGAGGTGACCGAAACTTGTAACTAATGGCATCCCATAGCGTCACGCCGGGTGATACGCCTGTATGGCGATGACGAATACACGCTTCCAATGTGCGTTCACCGCGATGTCGCCAAACACGGATGCGACCATCATGATGATGTAAACAGAACCTGGATTCATCCGAAAAAATGACGTTTTGCCATTCGTACACCCAGGTTCGTCGTTGAGTAAACCATTGCAGGCGCTCCTGTCTGTGATGCAGCATCAGGGGTAACCGCAGCCATGGTCTCCGAGCTGACAGTCCATGCTGCTACAAATGTCGTCGAACTGTTCGTGCAGACGGTTGTTGTCTTGCAAACGCCCCCTCTGTTGACTCAGGGATCGAGACGTGGCTGCACGATCCATTACAGTGATGCGGATAAGATGCCTGTCATCTCGACTGCTAGTGATACGAGGCCCTTGGGATCCAGCACGGCGTTCCGTATTACCCTCCTGAACCCACAGATTCCATATTCTGCTAACAGTCATTGGCTCTCGACCAACGAGAGCAGCAATGTCGCGATATGATAAACCGCAATCGCGATAGGCTACAATCCGACCTTTATCAAAGTCGGAAACGTGATGGTACGCATTTCTCCTCCTCACACGAGGCATCACAGCAACGTTTCACCAGGCAACGCCGGTCGACTGCTGTTTGTGTATGAGAAATCGGTTGGAAACTTTCATGTCAGCACGATGCAGGTGTCGCCACCGGCGCCAACCTTGTGTGAATGCTCTGAAAAGCTAATCATTAGCAAATCACTGCATCTTCTTCCTGTCGGTTAAATTTCTCGTATGTAGCACGTCATCTTCGTGGTGTAGCAATTCTAATGGCCAGTAGTGTATAAATGTATGTCTGCTAATATGACACGTGAATCTAAAACATATCTGTTTGCCAATGATACTGTCTTGGTAGTGAAGGATACTGAGTGCAACATAGGTAATGCATAAAGCAGTGCAGTTCAAGACATATGTTCATGGCTTCCAGGCATAAGTTCAAGACGTAAGTTCGTGGCTAAATCACAGTAAGACTGTTTTTACAGTCTCTGACACACAGTTCAACTAAAAATGACATTTCGCTGAGACAGAATGGGCATATGATCAGTGAGTCTGAACAATTCAAATTTGTAAGTGTTCGGATAGACAGTAAATTGTCAAGGACAGCGCATTTTCAAGGGTATTTTTGGCTCAGAAATGTGCAGTTCGAGCAATATTTGGTGTGAGTTCCCTGTTTCCTGTTCAAGGGTCTGGGAATTCTGACATTGGGCTCTCAATATATACGAGGGTAAGTCAATTATTATCCGCAAAGTAGATATAAAATTTTATTGTAATCAAATAGGAAACTTACAACAACATCATTTTTCGACATAGTCTCCTTGCGTTTGAACCCACTTGGTCCATCGTTGTACAAGATTCCTGATGCCCTCATAAAAGAAGATTCTCTTTTGAGCTGCGAGCCAGGAATGTACCGTTTCTTTCACTGCTTCGTCCGAGGCAAATCGACGGCCCTTAATACCTGTTTGAGTGGACCAAACAAGTAATAGTCAGAAGGGGCAAGATGGGGGCTATATGGAGGATGATCCAGTACTTCAAATTTGAGTTTCTGGAGCGTTTCAGCAGTGTGGGCAGGAGTATGCGGACGGGCATTGTCGTGCATCAACACAACACCTTTTGACAGCAGTCCTTGGCGTTTGCTTCGAATTGCAGACTTTAGCCTGGCAGTAAGCATCTCATTGTAACGTACCCTGTTTATTGTTGTGCCCTTTTCCCAACAATGTTTCAGTACTGGACCTTGTGCGTCCCGAAAAACCGTAAGCATCAATGTTCCTGCGGACGGTTGGGTCTTTTAACTTTTTCTTGCACGGCGACTTTGGATGTTCCATTGCATACTTTGCTGTTTATTCTCCGGCTCGTAATGATGGATCCATATTTCGTCACCAGTAACGATCCTGTCTAAGAAGTTGTCCCCTTTGTTACCATAGCGATCCAAATGTTTTATGCAGATGTCCAAGCGCGTTTGTTTATGCAACTGTGTGAGTTGTTTTGAGACCCACCTTGCACAAACTTTATGAAACACAAGTCTGTAGGTGATGATTTCGTACGCAGAATTGTGACTAATTTGCAGACGATGTGCGACTTCGTCAATAGTTTATCTTCTGTATAAGATAATCATTTCACGTGAAAGTTCAGTGGTTTCTTCATTTGTGGTGGTAAACGGTCGTCCGGCTCCTTCGTCGTGCGTAACACTTTTGCGACCATTTCGGAATTTTTCAATGCATTCGAGGACGCTCCGTTGTAGCAAAACACCGTTCCCGTACTGTACCGAAAGTCTTCGATGAATTTCGGCCCCTGGTACGCCTTCCGACCACAAAAAACGGATCACTGAACGCTGCTCTTCTTTGGTGCAAATAGACAGCGGATCAGCCATGATTAACAGCACGGCAGCGATAAAGAAACTAACCTAGCAGCTTGAAAATTGCAAAGATATAACAACAAATAAACTAAGCATGCGTCATCAACGTAAAACGACAGCACTACCAAAATAAACAAAAATATAACAAAATTGCGGATAATAATTTACTTACCCTAGTACTTTCTTTAACGTCGTTTGTTGTTAACAATATGTGCTTATTCCCAAGAAATATCGGCTTCCACTCGGTTGGTACTGGACAGATGCACAAAGGCGTGCAGTATTCAGCTGCATCGACTTCTAACAATCTACCACAAGGATTAAAAAAGCTCATTAAGTTAATTCCTATGTGATGTTGTTGGCTATGCTAGTATATTCTCGCGGCTTGTGGTCTGATTAGCATTTGTGCATATTTTACTATGTGTTATTTCTTTTATGATGTTAACTTCATGTACTGATTCGTACAATAACCATGAATATTCGACCCTCAATTTAGTGTAAAATAAAATAAAATCAAATGGTGCAGTATTCCCAACGAGTATCTTGTGGTACCAGTTTAGCATAGCATACGACAGCACCACCAAGTGGCTAGAAAACCAGCATGGAAGCTGTATTATGCAGGTTACACAGGAATCGTGCTGATCACAATTAAGATCGTTTGGGTACTTTTGCGTATGATAGTTCCAGTAATAGAAAAGAACTGGATGTAGCATTGACGCGATGAAATATGAAGAGCTGTACGTTTCGGTGGATTCTGACGGGAAGCAGTTGCCAAATTCCTGCTACCGTGAAGCAAGATGCAGGATATTTTCACCGCGGACCGTCTCTGTTTCGTCAGAGGTGTGACAGTTCTGGCGGATGCGGCTTTCTTCTACTATTTTCGTGGCATCAGGGGCATTCGGGATGCTTGCTGTTGGGAAAAATTTGAACGAGTGTGCTCTGGAACGAAAAAAAAAAAAAAAAACTTGAGTGCGATTACCTGATTGTTATGTAGGAAAGTGATATCGATGTCACTAAAGATCACATTAGCACTCTTTCGATGTGCCTCATACATCATACGATTTGAAGGAACAACTGCTGCTACAGTTTACTCATAAGACATTGAATACGTTTTAGAAGGACATTATCAACATCATCTGGGAATTTGATTATGTTTTTGTGCCTAACCCGTATCGTATCGCATCGTGTTCGGGGCGATCGATTTCTTCTCTGCTCCGATTCTCTTAGTGCCTTACAATCACTGCAGAGCCTATACCCGACTGAGGCGATGGTCCAGTTGATACATGACCAACTGTACTTGCTCCACCGGCGGGGTAAAGAGGTATCCTTCTGCTGGGTGCCTGGTCATGTCGGCATATGGGGCAATGAACAGGCTGATCGGGCTGCCAAGGAGGCCTGCAGAGACCAGGATGTGGTCCAGTGTCCTATCCCCTTGCAGTCAGTCATCGCTGCACTCCACAGGAAGTGCATGGAGTTGTGGGAGGAAGAATGGCTGGCGGTGACGGCCAATAAACTGCGGTCGGTAAAGTCAACCACTCGGCCGTGGCGTTCCTCCTGTCGGTTGCTCAGGCGGGAAGAGGTGGCCCTCACACGTCTTCGGATCGGGCACTGTCCTCTGACGCATAGCTATTTATTACGGCGGGAGGATCCTCCGTTTTGTGACGCTTGTGGTGTGCACATCTCTGTCCGGCACATTTTAACAGACTGCATTTTATACCGTGATCCAAGGGCAGAAGCACAAGTTGATGGGGATCTGCCTTGTGTTTTAGCTAACGATGAGACGTGTGTGTCTAGGGTTTTTAAGTTCTGTGATGTGTCTGGACTCTGGCCTAAACTTTTAGGCTGGAGGTTTTAGTGTATTGCAGAGTGGCTGACTCCTCCCTTTTTTCCTTGCGGTCAGCCAGCCATTTCCATCTGCTACATTGTTTTAGCTCCCTCTACCATTTTCTTCCTGTGTTGTCCATGTTTTACTGCTGACGCCCTGCTTCATCCCACGCTTCGGTGTGGGTGAGCACTTATTTTTCAAAGATTGTTCCCCGTGTTTTATGTTCCGTTTTATGTAAATGTTATGAGTTTTTTTTCTTGACACCCGTCTCACTATGTTACTGAACGGGCGCTGAAGACCTTGCTGTCGTGCGCCCACAAAACACCTCTACTACTACTACTACTCCTACCGTATCGCATTTGAATCATTACTAATATAAGCTAAATCATGCATTATTCAGAATTTTAATGTTTAACACACAGAACTACTATAGATATTATTGAGATAAGAGGCACATGGTAAATTATAATCGAAATAAGATATATGTTGCACCTTGCCCGTTTCGACGTTAAGCTTTTGCTGGTGTACATTCTGTGGTCAGTTTCCAAATAAATAGCAGGATGGGTAATAGCTGACACTTTTTCGTGTACATTAAAAGATAAAATCCGCCAAACTGCCTCTTCACTACAAAATGATGTAGCGGCTCGACTGAAATTGCCCTAGTTCATTGGTCGATTGAAAGCTAAACGTAACTTGATCAGAGCTCGTGCACTGCTTGACGATGGCACATTGCATCCAGCATTCTCAGCCATGGCAACAGTAACTTCTTCAACAATATGTGGCGCAGTTGGCCGTCGGCACCTCCCAGTAGCAATTCCCAAGCAACTAGAAAATTTGAACTTCCGAGTCATGTTCTTCAACAGCTTTGCGAGTAAAGCCCTGCTCACGTTGTCCAGACCCATGTTGACTATGTGCAACCGTAATGCACGCTGATGCTTGTGTTTCAACCCTACGTCGTCGTGCCAGGAGAGGCGCCTAATGGTAAATCATGACACTAACATTACTAACAATGCAAGTCCTGCAGCGCAGTCTAAACTTCATTCCTGCAAAGATGAGTACCCTTACGATAGATAGTTTTCCGTCTGCACAGGCGCAAGTAGCGGAAGTTTAATTACAGCCACCCTCTAATTTCTGACATATTTTATCGATTTCACAGAACTATAGAGTTCCACATTTGTTTGCGCGTCAATTCCTCTAAGTAAAATTTATTGTGAATCCTTCTGTTCACAATTTCGTAGTTTCGGATGGCAGTCTTTTGTTAACATTTTTCAAGAGATTATCGTCTGTATTTTGGGTATCCGTCATAACCAGGTGATGTATGATTCTGAAAGACTTTTGGAAATTTTTTGAGCAGTTTACTTCATTCGTGCTTGCCAGTTTAGAATTTGATGTTCCACGTGTGTCATGAACCGTGTGTCTTACCACTGACCTATAAAGTACCTTACCACTGACCTATAAAGTACCGGGTCTTCCCCTTTATTCGGTATCTCTACTGTGTTTACACTGTAGATGTAGTTTGGTCTGACTTAATGCTTAGTCATAGAAGCAGATGTTTGTGTGACAATCCGCGTTTTTGCCATCCAGATGCGTACATGTGGCAGCGGAGTTAGATTTCCATACCGCACTGTACGCAACCTAATGACACAAATTACCTCCGGGAATACGAAACTAGCAGTAGATTCATACCCTGGCGTATACAAAATTAATTATAATGACCGCGAAAAATTCTATATAGGCCAAACAGGCAGAAATTTCCAAATCAGATACCGAGAACATACCAGAAACAGTGACACAAACCCATCTACATCATTTAACCACGTAAAAACTGAAAATCACAACATAGACCAGATTGAAAATCCGATGCTAATTCTGCACATAACACCAAAAGGCCCGATATTGAACTTTCGAAAAGAGATAGAAATCTATATACACACCCGCAAATATCCAGAACAAATTTTAAGCGAACAAACCGATTTAAAACATAAAAACTATTATGATAACTTTACTGGCTAAACGCAGTTCATTATTTTATTTATTTTCCATGAAAGTGTGAAGACTGTTATTAGTTGTGAATCATAAAGCGAAAGGTAATTGTGCAGTTTCTCGTATTCTGACGGTCAGGGTGGACAGCAATCTGCGGATAATTTCATAAAACGAACACCAATATACAGCTCCAAAGATTTTACTATCACACAACTCCATAGATTTATAAAAACAAATCTGTAACCATGTAACATATCTGACATAGCTCGAAGCTGTCAAACTTGCAAAATGTTAACAAGATCTTAACAATACTGACCAACAAAGATAAATTCCACTGCTGAGACATTACTTAGCGAGTAATTTATAATTTCGCCTTTGCTTCGCTTAAAAACGCACCAAGTTAAGATATCTGACAGCAAGAGCGTCAACGACGTAATATGGAAGTAAGTTTTACGCCAAATGTACAAAATAATTATTTATTACGAAAACGGACAGATATATGATCTAAATACCGTACTATATGTTGCAGAGTGCTTGAAAATGGCCTTTGAGCCGAAATAGGCCTATAGCCAATGAAAATAAAGTCGAAATACTGACAACTGCTACAGAAAGCAGCGTTTTGGCTTAATGTACAAATAACAAGAAATACTTCAATTTTTCGATAAAAGAATAAAATGCAAATACATGTAGGAAAGAAAGAAATATAGCGCTATAAGCTAATTACGAACGAAATCAAGGTAAATCAAGATGACTACAAGCAAAAATGAGAGTAAATAGAAAGGGAAATCAAACGGATAGATTTACCTTACAGGAAAGCCAAAATAACGTCCAATGAAATTAAAAGCAAGTGTGTCGACATTCACACTTAAACATGGAGGCAAGAGAGAATGGGTGGGAAAGGAGAAAGGGTGGTGATGTGAGGTAGACAAGTGTACGTCAGGAGTGCCTCAGGGAAGTGTGACAGGACCTCTATTATTATCTGACGGTCAGGGTGGACAGCAATCTGCGGTTGTTTGCTGATGAAGAGGTGGTGTACGTGAAGGTGTCGAAGTTGAGTGACTGTAGGCGGATACAAGATGAACCAGACAAAATTTGTAGTTGATGTGATGAATGGCAGCTGACTCTAAATGTAGAAAAATGTACGTTAATGCAAATGAGTAGGAAAAACAATCCTTTAATGTTCGAATACAGAATTAGTAATACGGCTCCTTGACACAGTTATGTCAATCAAATTCCTAAGACATAAAGTAAAACATAACGTAAGCGATATGAAATGGGATGAGTATGTAAGGATGGTAGTATGGAAGGCGAATGGTCGACTTCAGGTTATTTGGCGAATTTTAGGAAATTTTAGCTCATCTGTAAAGGAGACCGCATATAGAATACTACTGCTACCCATTCTTGAACACTGCTCAAGTGTTTGACATCACCACCAGGTAGGATTAAAGGAAGACATCGAAGCAATTCAGAGATGAGCTGCTAGATTTGCTGCTTGTAGGTTCGATCAACACGTAAGTATTATGGAAATGCTTCGTGAACTCAGATGGAGATCTTCGGAAAGAAGACGACTTCTTCTTGAGAAGCACTACCGAAAAAATTAAAAGAAATGGCGTTTGAAGCTGAATGCAGAACGAGTCTATTGCTGACAAGGTACATTTGGCGTAAGGACCACGAAGATATGAGAAATTAGAGCTCGTACAGAGGCATATAGACAGTCATTTTTTCCTCGCTCTTTTTGCGAATGGAACAGGAAAGGAAATAACTATTAGTAGTACAAGATGCACGCCGCCATGCGCCATACGGTTGCTTGCTGAGTATGTATGTGGATGTAGAGTGGAGGAACTGTCTACCGACGTGAAAGAAGAAGAAATGAGTGTCGATGTAGAAGACATAGGGGATCTATTTATTAGAGTCAGAATTTGAAAGAGATTTGGAAGACTTGGTGATCAAATAAGGCAAAGTAGATAGATTACGTTCCTTAGGTATTTCTAAAATCATGGTGTGAGCGGCAATCAACGATTAGTGAAGTTGATGTGTGCAGTATATTATGGTGGAGATATTCCATCACACTTTAGGAACAATATCATCTACACAATCCCGAAGATACGAAAAGCAAATAATTGCAAGAACTACAATTCAGTCAGCTTAATAGCTCAGGAATTCACGTCGATGACAAGAATGATATACATAGGAACGGAAAACAAAATTGGAAGTCTGTTAGGTCATAGGCAGTTCTGCTTTTATGTAAAGGCACCAGAAAGGCATGTCTGACATTGTGCTTGTTAATGGGAACAAAACTTTAAAATAATCGACACACATTCATAGGATTAGTCGACCTGGAAAAAGTATTCGACAATGTAAACAAGTGCAACGCGTTTGAAATTGTCAGAGAATTAAATATAATCTATGGGGAAAGAATGGTAATGTACAATATGTACAAGAAGTAAAAGGGGACAATAAGAATGGAATTGAGCTCGAATTAAAAAAGGCGTAAGGCAGGTCGCATTCCTTCTCTGCTCTTGTTTAACATGTACAATGAAGAAGCAATGAGGAAACAAATACAGTTTCAAGATGGTTTTAAAATTTTTGTTGAAACGGTATTAATGGTAAGGTTCGTTGATGACATTTCCATCCTCAGAGAAACTGAGATTTACAAAACTTCTTGTATGGAATGAGTAGTCTCCTGAGCTGGGAATATGGATTGAAAGAAAAAAGACGAAGGTACGGGGGCGCAGAAGAAATATGATTAGCGATAAAAATAACTTCATGACTGCGAGCCGTCTAACAGAAGAAGTGGATTTCTGCTTGCAAGCAGAATTAATCGTGTCGGGCAAAACGTGGAAATTGAAATAGATTGGCATGGGGAAACTGGTCATTCCTCGCTAAAAGTAGTTTACTAGTATCAAACTCAGGCCATAGTTTGAGGAATGAATATCTGAGAACGAACGTCTGGAGCACAGCGATATAGGGAAGTGAACCATGGGCTACCGAAATACCAGAAAAGAAGGGAATTGAAGCGTTTTCGATATGGTGTTACCAGAATATGCTGAAATATAAGTGATAAAAGATGTGGATGTTCTCCACAGCATCGACGGAGAACAGCGACAAGAAGAAGAGGCAGGATGATGTTACGTACGTATACACATCGTTGGCATGGTGGGAGCTGCATAGGGAAACACTGTAAGGGAATATAGGAATCGCAATACATCGAACAAATAATCGACGACATTGGATGTAAATGCTACTCTGACATTACTGAAAGTGAAAGAGAGAATGGCATTGCCTGCGAGAGGAATTTACGTGTGTATGATAAATCCATTCCCTTGAAAATTTCCTTCCTTCATACTTCCTCTGTGTACCCACGAATGATGTGTCGCTGATCTCATATGTACTAACACTGCACTACATGCGAGGTGCATAGTTGCTTCCACCGCCCTGTGTGGGATGCATGAGTTCCGGATAAAATTTCACCAACCTGCAGTTTACTATAGGTGTTGTCCCCTGCGCAGAAAACAGCACGTAGATCGTGAGCCTGTTATCTTGAGCCTGTAATAAAAAGTTAGCGAGGAAGTGGTATTGTGAAAGTAATTACATTTTGAACAGGTTTCTTTAAACGGGATGCCACTCGCTTTTTATTAGGAGAATACGAGAAACTGCACAATTACCTTTCGCTTTATGATTCACAAATAATAACAGTCTTCACACTTTCATGGAAAATAAATAAAATAATGAACTGCGTTTAGCCATAATTACTATCAAACTGTTCTCAGTTACATATCTAAATAATAAGAGATTGCTAATTAAGTTCTTAACCGATACCGAGCAAGGCGTACAACATGTCTGTCGTCCGAGACTGCCGAATCAGCTCTGATCTTAAGCCGAACCACTTCCTCCAACATCCAAGCGATGGTGGGCGAAGATCTCCGATGTGCTTCATCTGCCTTTTCGTTTCGCAATTGTTTATTATTCTGCTGGTAATTAATACTTTTGGAATAACAGAATGATGGCCTGCTATTGAGAGCTGCTTTTATATGAAAGGCAAGCAAATTCGCTTTTTAGTTTTTCTAATATTAATTACGAAGTTTATCATTTTGGCGTGCAACTTCCGAACGCAGCAGCCAATCGCGGAGGAGACCACAATCCAAGCGGTCTTTCTCACGATGCCCGTACCGAACAAACCACCTGTCATCGGTACCTCACACAACATTACGTCATCTTGCCACTGCTGCCTTCTCAGCTGCTCTAAGAAGAGCTTCTTGTAGCTGGCTATGATAGCTGTAAAGCCAGAAATGTTACACATCCACTTCCTTCTGAGATTACCAGAAATTGAAATCTCGCAGACGGCAATCAGTTTTGGAAATAACCAAGCTCTTATAAATTTTTCAGTTATCATCAGTAATTCCATTATATTTGTGATCTGTTATGTTTTTCAAAAATTGATTCTGCTTTATTTTTCATTCTCAAATTATTAATTAACTTATATAATCATAGACTTCGTTATTTTATGATTAGAAAAGCAAATTGTTACCATAATTGAATTCTTTTAAAACCTTGTATCTAAAATCATTAATCTTTAGTTACATTTTATATACTAATTACATCATTCTTTTCATAGTACAGATTTTCAAAGTAGCATTCTTCTGCACCTTTATTAACTTTCAGTCTATCATTTCTGCTAGAATACTCTGTAGCAATACACTAGCTCCAAGCCAAAATCACAAAATTTTGTACTGCTGTTAAGTTAATATCGGTGCATTGCCGACCATTAAATTCAACAAAATATTTCTCATGAGAAGTGAATTGCTATAACATTACAATCGACGCATTGCCGTTCTCTAGATTGAACAAAATATTCGTCATAAGGTGTTATATGATATACAATGACTATTGGCGTATTGCCGTGCTTTCAATTCGAAGAAACATTTGCATCATCAGATGCCTTTAACGTGCCATTTTCTACACGTTACACTCTTCCTTAATATTTTGCCGTCACCATGCTGTTTTAAACTTGTTTATATTTGAATGTGTCATAAGGATGTCCACTTCACATGGCTACAAATAAAACAAACACATCACCTATACATTTCTCAAACACGTTGCGACATATATTACGCTCATACCTTTTACCAGAATGTACGCAAGCAGGGCATATCAGCAATCCATACTGATGATTCTGTTGTCCAGACTTTCCCAACTGGAACTGAGTTCAACAGCAGTCAGTCCATTCTCCCACCTTCAACCCCAGCGTACAGCTCCAGTACGATCCCCTATAACAATAAAATAACGCCTTTAATTAGTTTGCTAATAAGTTTAAACAAAATTTAAATAAACACATTTTCATATACTATTGCAACATTAATACATGATGTGTTTTGTTTGATTTTGGCTGTTTAAAACAAGACTACTGTTTCCATCCTACCACGAGAGTGGTTTTTCCGTTTTCACCACAGCTGTATCCACTGTTTACATACAGCTGCGGCATTGCCCTTCGCATTCTTAAGAGCTCGGTGCTTACTCGCACCATCTGTTACTACTGACCCGTTTCGAGAATGACTTCGCGGCGCTAGCCAGCATCTCCTGCTAAACTCTTTAAATCTTACATACGAAGGCTTACAGTTGTGATTCAGAGATTCACTGCAAACTTCTAGAATCTTACTTCAAGCATAATGCACAGACACTCATTTACGAGTGTAACGAGTGTATCAGAACTCTCCATTACATTGCTTAAATATTACATTGTGTATCGAAAACAATATAGCCAACTTTAGGTTATTCTTTGCATTGACTAAGATTCTACGGTTCTCTATGGAAATAAATAAGCACTCAGATATCGACGCAACAATTTGAGGGCGAAACATAGGAGCGAGATTCTAAGCATTGTTGTGAGACGAGGTTTGTCTGCGAGAGACCGAGAGTAATATTTCAGTAGTGTTGGTCGAGAGCTCAGAGAGAGAAGACGTGCCCCATAAGAAAAGAGAATTTTATGTAACATTTATACTACTGTTAGTATAAGAACTAATCAATTTTTTTCAGATGAAAAGACAACAGAGAACATTATACTGAACAGTATTCCACAGTGAATACAGGAATGAAAAAGCTAACTATACCGTAACAACTGTACAATACGTATCCTGTAAAAAGATGAACCCAGTTTATGTGTAGTATAGATTCCTGTGTGTTTTGTGGTAGATAGGGTGATGGTAGGATAGTACTTTCATTCCCCGACAAAAGTATACTTCTGATCATACAAATAACTGCTAGAACAGTACGATATTATTCAATATATGATTATTAAGACATCAAGGTTACTTAAGTAAAACAGTGATGTATGCACCAAGTACTGACTGTGCAGAACAATATTTTTTTAGCATTCTTGCGTATAACTGCATCAAGCAGCATATCCTATGTCCATATATACAAAGCATTTGTTACGCAGAATAATATTTTTGTGTCATTTTGTGTATGACGCTGCAATATGCAAAGCATTTCTTGGGCAATATAAATTTTTTTTGTTCATTTTCTGTATGACACTGTAAAATGCAGCACACTTTCTTTGATGTTTATATTATAAGCAAACACTACCTGTGCAGAATTACTTAATATTTGATTTACACTTTATATGTTTACCTTAATAAGCTTCATGAGCAGACATCCTAATTAGTAATTAAACAGTTCTCATAATGATACACATATGAGTTTGATGTACAATAATTTTAGATTCATGTTAATATATTTGTGTTTCATATGAAACAATTTACAAACTTTCACTCATATAAACTGCATGTGCAGTTACTTACTTAACTGTTATCACTTATGTTTACAGGAATTTGTAAAACTTTTTGTAAAGTTGTTTCGATACGTATTTTCTGTTTTTAGAGTACCAAGTAACTGGGATCTGCTAGGGCACAAACAAATTACAAAATGCACACCACGTGGTGCCTGCAACAATGATGTCACTTCCAATGATGACAGCAACCAAGGACGTCTGTCATAATGAAGGAAGTCTGCAACTAAAGATGTCATGCAATAAACACCTGTTCTTCAGTGGCAATCAACAACCAATTCTGAGCTTTGCCTTCGAGAGCCACAATTACACAGTGCTGTCTCAGTGAAAGGACACTGACGCTGCTCTGGCAGAGCACGCCCTGTGTGAGACCGACCATGTAGTAAAATTTGCCGACACGGAAGTTCTGGCTGTAGAGAAGAACTATCACACCTGCTTTTTCAGAAAAGCCACAGAAATACACAGACACGATAATAGCTTCAACAACAAAGAAGAAAGCCTCAAGGTGAACGGATCCTGGCTTCCCATGCTGCAGCGAACGACCGTCGCAGGCAGCAAGAGAACCGCAACGGAAATAACCGCGGAGAAGCCTTGGGATGATGGTGCGCCAGGTACAGTCTGCGGCTGCGAGCTCGGCTCCAGTCCACGACCAGCAATGGACGGTGAAACTTGACAATGCAAGCCACTCGTGCTAGCGAAACGTCAGAAAAACCATAAGACGAACGTTGACCGAAGAACCTGAGACAGAAGTCAACAGGCAGTACGGCTAAAGTGTTAAATTTTAAGTTTTCTGCTAATATTATGTCTCAAGTTTGTTGAGGCTTCTCCCGTTTTTAATCTTTTAAAGCAAATGGAGCATTGCATTTCACTGATTTTGCGCTTCATAAAATACTGCTAACTAGGAATGGTGGCGTTCTGTAATACCAACTTATGTCGGACGACGACAGTGAGAAACTACAATATAGACAAGACAGGGCAATATAGGCAAGACAGGGCAAGTGCGCGCATACCGTCTAATAGGCCACGTTCGATATGGTTCAAATGGCTCGGAGCACTATGGGACTTAACATCTGAGGTCATCAGTCCCCTAGAACTTAGAACTACTTAAACCCAACTAACCTAAGGACATCACACACAGGCAGGCAGGATTCGAACCAAGAACGTAGCAGTCGCGCGGTTCCAGACTGAAGCGGCTAGAGCCGCTCGGCCACCGCGGCCGGCTCCCACGTTCGATAGCTTTTTCAAAAATCGATTGAATCCTGATGCTTTTCCAGTATCATTCAATACACTGTATCCACCAAAGGCAGTATCACTGCGAGGGGAACACCTAAGGTTAGGACCAGTTAAATAAATCAAGAGCGTATGAAGGCTAAATTCGATGTACAGGTTACTATGAATCAAAACTGGGTGCAAGAACCGGTCGCGAAATGGAGGGGAGCAGAATGGACGTTCCCTTTCGTAAAAGTCTGACTGTCTTCCGCTCCCTTTGGTAAGAAATTAGTTTACGTCTCTGCACTTTGTTTTTGTCACTAAGCTTTCCATTGAGGTAGGAAATGGATTATTTTACCTTGAGTTGGTCAAATCGTAGACTACGTTAGCGTTCCCTGTCGTGAAAGTTCTGATTTAACCGGTTAGATTAATTCCGTTTCGTAAAAATGTCCATTTCGAGCCGTAGTTGTTACTAGCATCTCGTTACGTGTTTACTTGGTTTCAATATGGCGTCGAGGTCAACGCTTGATTTCATACAAATCAAAGGAAGCGCCCTCTGCTTCCTTTTCTGTACACACGCTACTCTGAGGCGAGGCTGTACCTAACCACGTGACCAACGAAGCTGTTCCCCCATCCCTTCGGCGTGTTGTACGGTTCGCGTTGCTGCGTAATATGTCTCGGCTTTTGCAAGAGCAGCGTCCGCAGAAGTCTTCCGAGTCTTAATAACATGTGCGATCTTTCTTCTACTTCACTCTCCGCCGCCAGATACAGAGCAATGTGTCATGCGCAGCTGCAACTCCCGATTAGGCACTTATCATATGTTTTGCAGCCCCCTCAAGGCGGCGTATCATGTCGTACGGCGGTGCTTCCCACGGATACACGGATACTCTGCTTTGTTTACGAAATGTTTTTTTTTTAACTGTGCAGTAAGTGTTGCGGACGTTATCGTGCCAACGTAAGTACGAAATGCTAAGTGAAAGCATTAGTTGCGCAGATGGTGCGAGAGAGGGCAGGAAATAAACGGTACCTCAGTCTACGTCGCGTCGCTGCGTCCCGTTACACCTCTTGCTGCATTCGTAATCTCACGTGGCCAATATTGCCATCTAACAATGGAAAGTCACGCCAACTTCTGTGGCGTCATTCCTGTTTCTTCAGGTCCGGGCATGATGAGAATCGTCGGCTCGGATCTAGCATTTATTTTATTTCTGTGGTCGGTAGTCGTTCCCGTTGCAACAACGTCAAACGAACCGGAAATATGGCTTAAACGTATGCACGCCATCTAATTTCGAATCGTGTAGCGTTTGAATAGTGCGTTTTCATATTATCACTGTTTCTGTGTTGTCTTTGTGGCATAAAATAGGGGAATCAGCCGACGTTTGCTTAGATGGTCGTAACAGACTGCACTCAGGCTGATGAGTGTAAGCAGATCAATGCTGTTAATTCCACAAATGGATACAATCCTGCGTTAAAACTTCCTGCTCGGCAAACTACTGCTCTACACGATAACCTACAGGTTGCTTGTCAGAATGAAATATCATAAGAAATCAGTTTCTTCGTAAAGTCAAGAGTAGCCGAAAAAAAAAGTTTATATGCTGCTAACTGGAATGTAAATGGTGTTTCATAATTCCCTCTTGAAACATTAATTTAAAATGTAAAATCGAAGATAGCGAACCTTAAACGATTTCTGAGTTACATATTCCTGACATTGCGCCAGGTTGGGTGCGATCTGAAGTGTAACAAACGGAGGACAAAACTTAAAAAAGAATTTATTTTGATTACCGGTTTCGGTAAAACTACGTTACCATCTTCGGATCTGCGGTGGATAGAACCAAGTTGACAGGGTAATAGGATTACAAGCTAGTTTCTGAATTTGTTGTCCCAAACACAAATTTGGAACCTGTTTTATCGATGTATGTTATAGACTATGATGAATGTTTGACTTGATTACTTACTGGATTACGCCATAAATTGATTATGTAAACTAGTCTTACATTTTAATAAAATGGAGTCTTCTATTTTAAAAAAAATGTTGTTTTAAGATCACTATGATTTCTGATTTGGATTACGCTTTGTATATAAACAACGTTGTTTTAGAAGCTCTTTTTTCAATTAGTATATTAACAATTATTTGGTATTGTATATTAATGTCTTTACTTGACACAAAACGATTCCAAATTGTGCTACCACAGAGCCACCTGGTGGGCATGTGGGTTAGTTGTGTTTACTCTCCATCTCTGTCTCTGGTTAGCTGTTGTGTGAGTATAAGCACTTGTATTCCGCACACTGTCATCTTTGTCTATATTGCTTGTATTGTGTGTGTATTGTGTATTGAACTGAGGACCGATAAACGACGGAGAGGCTTTGTCCCTGCCGTAGCCCTCAGTGGTTCACAACCCCACAATAGGCAGTCCACTCACCCCACCGCCGCCCCACAGCGAACCCAGGGTTATTGTGTGGTTCGGTCCCCAGCGCCGCCCCCCCCTCCCCACCCCCTCCCGGGAACGTCTCATACCAGACGAGTGTAACCCCAAATGTTTGCGTGGTAGATTAATTATGGTGTGCACGTATGTGGAGACAGTGTTTGCGCAGCAATCAGCGACATACTGTAAATGAGGCGTAATAAGGGGAACCAGCCCTCATTCACTGAGGCACATGGAAAACTGCCTTAAAAACCATCCCAGACTGGCCGGCACACCGGACTTTGACACACCGCCAGGCGGATTCGTGCTGGGGACCGGCACGCCTTCCTGCTCGGGAAGCAGCGCGTTTAGACCACGTGGCTAGCTGGGTGGGCACACATATTGCTTACTTTAAATTTTACAGGCCGATGTCTAGTGGTCTTCATGCACTTCACACGCCTATTCGTGATATGACCCAATACATAGCACAGACATAGAAAGTGACGTGAATTTCTAGGGCGTAAGGTATGTTACTTTTCCAAATGTATGCACATTAATTTTGTACACTCTAACACATGACTTGAAAACCTATTACCCTGTCAACTTAGTTCTATTCATTGCAGATCTGAAGAGGTAACGTAATCTTACCGAAACCAGTTATCGAATGCTTTATTAGGTCGGTTTCTGAGCGATTCATTAATAATTTTGTGAAAATCTGTTGCATGTATGCTGCAAAGAGCGTCCGAGCTGCGGTGCAGAACAATCGCCAAGGGGCTAGAGGCACCGCAGAGCCCATACCTGCGGATGATTTTTAAAAGCACGAAGTAAAACTGGATACCGAAAGATGAAATCTTGGTATCGGATACATTCTGGACTGGTATGTTTATAATAGATCATGGCGATTGGAATTATCGTTGGCAGTTATTCAAGTTGTGCTCTGGTATAGAAGCACAGTGCACATACAGGGTGTTTCAAAAATGACCGGTATATTTGAAACGGCAATAAAAACTAAACGAGCAGCGATAGAAATACACCGTTTGTTGCAATATGCTTGGGACAACAGTACATTTTCAGGCGGACAAACTTTCGAAATTACTGTAGTTACAATTTTCAACAACAGATGGCGCTGCAAGTAATGTGAAAGATATAGAAGACAACGCAGTCTATGGGTGCGCCATTCTGTATGTCGTCTTTCTGCTGTAAGCATGTGCTGTTCACAACGTGCAAGTGTGCTGTAGACAACATGGTTTATTCCTTAGAACAGAGGATTTTTCTGATGTTGGAATTCCACCGCCTAGAACACAGTGTTGTTGCAACAAGACGAAGTTTTCAATGGAGGTTTAGTGTAACCAAAGGACCGAAAAGCGATACAATAAAGGATCTGTTTGAAAAATTTCAACGGACTGGGAACGTGACGGATGAACGTGCTGGAAAGGTAGGGCGACCACGTACGGCAACCACAGAGGGCAACGCGCAGCTAGTGCAGCAGGTGATCCAACAGCGGCCTCGGGTTTCCGTTCGCCGTGTTGCAGCTGCAGTCCAAATGACGCCAACGTCCACGTATCGTCTCATGTGCCAGAGTTTACACCTCTATCCATACAAAATTCAAACGCAGGAACCCCTCAGCGCCGCTACCATTGCTGCACGAGAGACATTCGCTAACAATATAATGCACAGGATTGATTACGGCGATATGCATGTGGGCAGCATTTGGTTTACTGACGAAGCTTATTTTTACCTGGACAGCTTCATCAATAAACAGAACTGGCGCATATGGGGAACCGAAAAGCCCCATGTTGCAGTCCCATCATCCCTGCATCCTCAAAAAGTACTGGTCTGGGCCGCCATTTCTTCCAAAGGAATCATTGGCCCATTTTTCAGATCCGAAACGATTACTGCATCACGCTATCTGGACATTCTTCGTGAATTTGTGGCGGTACAAACTGCCTTAGACGACACTGCGAACACCTCGTGGTTTATGCAAGATGGTGCCCGGCCACATCGCACGGCCGACGTCTTTAATTTCCTGAATGAATACTTCGATGATCGTGTGATTGCTTTGGGCTATCCGAAACATACAGGAGGCGGCGTGGATTGGCCTCCCTATTCGCCAGACATGAACCCCTGTGACTTCTTTCTGTGGGGACACTTGAAAGACCAGGTGTACCGCCAGAATCCAGAAACAACTGAACAGCTGAAGCAGTACATCTCATCTGCATGTGAAGCCATTCCGCCAGACACATTGTCAAAGGTTTCGGGTAATTTCATTCAGAGACTACGCCATATTATTGCTACGCATGGTGGATATGTGTAAAATATTGTACTATAGAGTTTCCCAGACCGCAGCGCCATCTGTGGTTGAAAATTGTAACTACCATAATTTCGAAAGTTTGTCTGCCTGAAAATGCACTGTTGTCCCAAGCATATTGCAACAAACGGTGTATTTCTATCGCTGCTCGTTTAGTTTTTATTGCCGTTTCAAATATACCGGTCATTTTTGAAACGCCCTGTACAAGCAAAGTTGATGTTAACCTAAATCAGGCAATGACAGTAATTACTGGCACTAATGAATGTACACTACTTCCATACTATTTAATACTGCACCATCATCAGTTAGACGAGAAGCAGCAGGTGCAAGAGAATGCCAACACTGTACAAATGAGTCTATGAGAACAATTAGTGGCACTACTAAATGAACACCACTTCCATGGATGCATGTATTATGTAATGCTGCACCACCATCATTTAGACGAGAAGCAGCGAATATCAATATGTACTACACCAGAACCAGTTACAGAATACAGGGTGTTCCAAAAAGATTTTAACTTGTAATAATATTGAGACAAATGTCACTATGTGCCTGAAATAGCGCTAGATGTAATCGGCATGGTCTAGAGTTTCAGAAAATATCCCCTAGATGTCGCTACGAGAGCTGACCTGTAGAGAGCCTATATAGTAGGCTCTCTATGACCTGGAACGTGTCCCCCCTACCCTCCATCTCTACACCCTACATCTCCTTTCCCAAGGTGGCTTCCATCAACTCCCCCTCCCGGATGATGCCCTCTCTCCCTCCATTTACCCCTCCTTTCCTCTGTCCTTTTCCCGGGCTCCCTCTCCCCCCTTCCATCCTCTTTCTTCCTCACCTCCCCTCTCTTTTCCCCCTTCTCTCCCCCGCGTCCTTTTCCATCTCCCTCCTCTGCCTCCTCTCATTCCCTCTCGCGTCTGCCCTTCTCCCCCTTTATTAGTCCTCTCCCTCCTTGGTTCCCCCCTTTTCGTTTTTTCCTCTCCTCCCTCCTTGTTTTTCCCCCTCCTGCAGGTCGCCCCCCCCCATCTGCCTTTGGCTTGGGAGTGTCGTCTTTGTGCTGCCACTTTCGTGCAGTGTTCTACAGTGCATGTTTTACAGTGAGTGTTCCGTGTTGTGTTTTTTGGGACTTGTTGCGAACGACCATCATACTGTCGCTGGGTCTTGCGAACAGAAACCAGACTGTCGCCATGTTTTTTACTTGTGTGTCTACTATGTTACTTGTCTGATTCCTGTGTCTTTTATCTACATTGCGCACCCCTTTTGCTTTCTGTTTTAACTTTCCGCAATTTTACGCCATTTTACACTTTAAATCACCATTTTATCGCCTATTTTTCCTTGTTTCTTTCTTCTTTCTTATCTAAAAAAAGTCTGTATGCTGTAGAGTAGCGTAGTAAGCTGCTGCCAGCCCGCCCCCTTCGGGGGGAATTGAAACACAATAAAGAAAAAAAAAAAAAAAAACCTGGAACGTGCAGCCAGTCTCGCGCAATATGGCGTCCGCGCAACAGAAGGCATGTAGTGTTATTGAATTTAGTCGTACTCAATCAGTGATCGCAGTTAAGTGGGCGTTTCATACCCGATTTCGTGCTAAACCACCGTCACCAAAGAACATTCAATGGTTGTATAAACAGTTTGAAGAAACAGGGTGTAAAGGCAAAAGTCCTGGCTGGCCACGAGTTCGTGAAGAGACAATGGAACAAATATGACGAGCATTTGAGCGGAGCCCCCGCAAGTCTACACGTGGTGCTAGTCGAGAACTTGTGTTACTGCGCATGACAGTGAGACGTGTGTTACGGCGTCGTTTAGCCCTCAAACCATACCGATTACAACTGGTACAAGCACTTCGAGATACTGACAAAGTGAAGCGTGTGGACTTTAGCAATGCTATTCAAGAGGACATGGAAGATGACACTTTTCTGTCATGGTTGATATTCAGCGATGGGGCAACTTTCCATGTTAGCAGTAAGGTTCACCGTCATAATATCCGTATATGAGGGCTCGAAAATTCTCATGAAACAATTGAATACAAACGTGATTCACCAAAAGTGAATGTTTTTTGTGCTGTTTCGCAAAGCAAGGTTTTTTGGCCCACAACGGCCTATCGCTCCCCCTTTCCTATCCCAAGCCTATCCTCACCATGTCCTTTTCCTGTCATTTCCTGTTATATGTATAAGACCTCAACGGCAGGGACAGCGGAGAAAGAGTCTTTCGGAACGGTGAAGCTGGCGGAAGAGGCACCTTTTCTCTTTGTTCACAAAAAGAGTACAAGTAGCGACTGTACCCCAGAGGGGCGGCTACAGACAGCGTCTGACTCACAGTGAGCGGCCGATTTTAGGCTGGGCCTATTTGGAAAGTAACGGGAAACTACCACATTACATACCCAAGCAGTACATGGTATGTCTCCCCATGTGAAAGATTCCAGAGTTAAAACTTCCCCTCATTCGGATCTATGGGAGGGGAACACATTGAGAGTTGACATATTTCAATATGGTTCAAATGGCTCTGAGCACTATGGGACTCAACTGCTGAGGTCATTAGTCCCCTAGAACTTAGAACTAGTTAAACCTAACTAACCTAAGGACATCACAAACATTCACGCCCGAGGCAGGATTCGAACCTGCGACCGTAGCGGTCCTGCGGTTCCAGACTGCAGCGCCTTTAACCGCACGGCCACTTCGGCCGGCGGACATATTTCAAAGGAAGAAAGAGACAGTGAAGGAAGGAAAGATAAGTATTGGAACATGGAATGTGAGGACACTACTGCAAGTCGGAAAGTTAGAGAATGCAGAACTGGTCATGAAAAGGAACAGATTAGATGTCCTCGGTTTGTGTGAAATGAGATGAGGAGAGAATGTGGAGATAAAAAGTGGAGATTATAAGCTCTTTTACTCAGGGGAAATCAAGAGTAGTGAAAACGGAGTAGAAATATTGATAGGGCAAAAGCTGAAAAATAAGGTAATGAAAGTATGATCTACTGATGGAAGACTAATGATGATACAACTGAAGGGTAATGCAAAAGATTTTGTGTTAATACAGGTATATATGCCAACCAGCCAGCATAGAGATGAGGAAGTGGATGAATATTAAGAGAAAAGACAAGAACTCATCGAGAAAGAAAATAGAAATGCCTGCATTATCATCATGGGGGACTGGAATGCAGTCATGGGTGAAGGAAGAGATGAAGATACAGTAGGAAAATTTGGGTTAGGAATAAGAAATGAGAGAGGTGAGTGACTAATTAGTTTCTGTAAAGAAAATTCATTAGCAGTGGGTAACACAATATTTGAACACCACAAAAGGAGACGTTGCACATGGATATCAAATTTGAATAGGGAAAGATATCAGTTGGACTACATCCTGATACAAAAAAAGGTTTAGGGTTGAAGAATGCCAAGAATGCCAGACTTCTGTGGCAAATTAGATAAAGGTATAAGGAAAAGGCTTGGCAAATGTTTTGTTTAGAGTGTGGCACTATGTGGAGCAGAAACATGGACGCTGAGACGAGAGGATTAAATGAAGGTTAGAAGCATTTGAGATGTGGATGAGGAGGAGAATGGAGAGAATAAGCTGGATGGAAAGAGTGAGCAATGGAAGAGTATTGGAAAGGGTTGGTGAGAGAAGATGTCTGCTGAAGGCTGTATGAGAAAGGAAAAAGAACTGGTTGGGACGTTCATTGAGAAGGGAGTGAATGCTACCAGATGCTTTGGAAGGATTGGTTTGTGGGAGAAGACTGAGAGGAAGGAGATACAAGATGATAGATGACATAAATGGATGGGGAAATTATGCAGATCTGAAGAGGATGGCAGAAGACCGGACAGCCCGGAGAACTACTATGTGAAAAACTGCCTTTTGGCAGAACACTGATGATGATGATAGCTTTAAGGTTATTTTAATACAACGAAATATTTTTCTAAAAAAATTTCATACCGTAATTTACCTCTTTAGGAGTTGACTTCCCAAAAACATTGAAATACATATTATTTTATATCAAAGTTAGAAGTCAAATACTAACTTTCATAGATGCAACTTTAACAATGTTATAGTTCTTCTTGAATATTGATTTATTAAAAAAAAACTTTTCACCCACTATTTTACCCTCTCAGCAATTTAATTGCCAAAAATACTCAAAAAGTATTTCATTTAATTTTAACAGAGAAACCAAATACCAGTTTTTGTAGTTCTAGCTTCGAAAGTGCCTTAATAGCGACATATATTAAAAAAGTGTTTCATAGCCTTAGGAGAGGACTTTCGACAATCTCTTCTTACATGATATCTATTTTATGAGATCCTCACCCTCTGCACATCTGAAGTTTCTATCCTTAGTGGTTTTGGCGGGGCAATGATAGTGAGCCAGCCTGTTGGTACATTGCTTTTACATATAGAGACAGATAATGAAAGCCCACTGATGAAGCTGAAACTTCAGCGAATCATGACTGAGAAATAAATGGAAACGTAAAAATTGCCGTACTCAAGTCGGACGCTCCCCATTGCGAAAACCCTTGTATTGTAAAAAACGCAGTTCATAGTTAAACAACAACCATTTACTTATCATGGACTTACCACATTTGAAAACCAAGATTACCCATTGACAAACCAAACCCTTAACCAACAGATATATTCTTATCACAGATTTACCACGTTTTAAAGTCTGGGTTACCCACTAACAAACAGAACCCTCCACAAACAAGGAACCATTTTTGATAATTCTCTCGACCGCCTATACGGGGTAAGCACAACTTGTTTGTTGACTGTTAGAGTTCGCTTTCGTATACTGCTTTCGAAGCTCAACCTTACGTTACCTGCCACGTTTCCGATGGGTGAGAGCCCTTCACCGCCGTGGCTTCGTGCAGAGGTCTGCGTTCATCTTGGTTCATTTCCCAAAGACCCTACTCTAGATTCGATCTATCGCTGTTAAGTTACTTGAACTTTGCACGCAGCTTGGAGAAAGCACCTTCGTCTATACTGAATGCTCTAACAGCAACTGTGGTGTTGTATGCACCTTTGTCATTGACAACAAGCATTTTATATACCGGTTTCTAGACCAGTGCTCGATATTTACTGCAGAGCTTTCCGCTCTCTACAAGTCCGCCCAGTTCATCCAACGGCAGAGCCTTCTCAATATTGTGTGTCATATTCTGATCTTTCTGTAGTGCCCTGCAGAGCCTCTCTGTACTATACACGTACCACCCCTTAGTATAACGAATCCGCAAATGCCTCTACTCGCTCGCTGATGTTCATGTGGATCCTTGGTCACGTCGGGGAATGAAGCTGCCAATGCTGCTGTCCGACTACCTAGGCCTATTAGCTATTCTGTCCCTTCAGATGATCTCTATGTCGCTGCAACCTCGAGCATTCTGATACTCTGGTGTGAACGCTGGTCTTCTTCGTATGGGAACAAGCTCCGGGAAGCCAAACACTTGCCGACGGCTTCCTCTCGCCACCTCTCTTTGTGCGGAGATACTTTTAGCTCGGCTGCGTGTTGGTCACTGCGGTGCAGTCACAGCTATTTCTTAACTGGAGACTGCACCGCTCTGAGCTTACTGAAAGCGACTATTGAAACTTACAACACACGAACTCACAGCCCTTTCACACCTTCGATCATCAATGACGAGTTTATTACGCTTTCAACACATTTCATAGGTTGATTTGCTTATTAGCAACCAAACCCTACAAAAATAACACTATATTTGCACGTTCATACAACAGAAGTGTGAAACGTGGGTACATATATAGCAATCATTCTGATACACGTCAAGCGAGTATGAAATATATTCACCATCCATATTTCGGTTACACGTTCATTTATAGCCACATCATAAACGACCAAGGCACGTGTAGTCATGGGTATGAGTCTGTTATCTATGGTCACAAAGATCTGAAAACTAGAAACTAAAATTAATTTTCGCCTTTGGATACATCAAGCCAAATGCGAAACAGCAGCTGCTCGGCATGGTCAACAGATGGCAGAGCAGCGGTGCAGTCTACCATCATTTGCAAATAGATGTTGTAGTGCACTTCTGTGTTTTCCGTTCATTAACGTGATTTAACACTGATAGATGCTGCAAATGGGATGTGCAGCCATAATCTTCAAATTAGATTAACAAACCAGCATTTGTAGACTAAATGCAAGATGGCCAAATTTCTAGAAGTCGAAATTGGCGCCAATTTTAAAACTGTTTACAATTCGTAATGCAACAATGCTCCGTTATTGGATTACGTTACTAAAGCTTAAACGAAATGAACAGCAGGCGCAAAATGATAATATAACAAACATAGTACAAAGCATAGAGACATGCACAGTCACTGTATGATTATAATACCATAAAATAGACCAGCTTTTCCCCACTTCTCCTGGTTTTTGAAAATTAAAGTTTATTATGTCCGACATTTTTGCGTAAAAAGTGCAAATAAATTCTGTGGGAAAAGTGATGGTTTCTGAGTGCATTTTAAGTCACAGTGCATAATTAATCATTAATGATTGGAAAAATTGTACTCCTAAATGGGCTAATGTTATCCCATTGTAGGACGACTTTATTTTTTTTACAGTTTTATGTTTTGGTAAGTAATGAAGAAATAATGTTAATACAACTTCTGAAAGATAAAGTAAGGCCAAAAACGGACAGTTAAAGTAATGAACTAGTTCTAAATTGAATATTTTATTGAATGAAAATGTTATACATAGGAGTGTAAGTCACATAGGGAATGTATATTTATGAGATCAGAAAAGAGTAACGTTAGCTAGTTCCAAAACAAGAGTAAAATCGTCTCATAATGGGGCTGGGCTCATTTATTGTCATATTTTCATCTGAAAAATCGTAGGTCACTACGTCTTCTTTCCCTTCTGTTGGACACTTCCAAAAATTCATAGTTTTCTCCACACATCATTATAACTTTCTTAGATCCCTCTGCTGTCAGAAAAACAACAATTTTGCTGGATAGAGTAGTCATTTACAAATGAGTGCAACATAATTGATTTCTTTCAGGTCTTCTTTCCACAACTGATCCTCTCTTTGAGTAGTGTTCTCATCAGTGTCACAGTCCTCCAGTCACATTCCAGGCCATCACTTGCAGAATCATTAACACTGAAGTCAGACTCCTCACTAGGGCAGCTGACACACCAGCAAATTTTTGTTGGCCTTGCCACCTTCTTTATCTTCTCATTTTCATGTGAATCAAGCATTTGCATGCAAGTGAGCAGGGATGATTCCTTTCCAGGCTCCACGGTTACCAATTTCCTTTTTCTTCTTACAACAGGTGTAGCCTCTGCTCTCTTACCTAATTCCCATTTCAAAGACCTCTT